>NC_090934.1:54077010-54716296 GCF_040938575.1 Ambystoma mexicanum | reverse complement strand
CACACAGCAACAGAGAGGGGAGACAGTGTGTGCTGGGGAGGCTCAGTGGGTGCACAGCCATAGAGAGGGGAGACACTGTGAGCTGGAGAAACTCAGTGGATGCACACAGCAACAGAGAGGTGAAACAATGTGAGGTGGGGAGACTCAGTGGGTGCACACAGCCATAGAGGTGGGAGACACTGTGAGCTGGGGAGGCTCGGTAGGTGCACACAGCCACAGAGAGGGGAGACACTGTGAGCTGGGGAGGCTCGGTGGGTGCACACAGCCACAGAGGGGAGATACTGTGAGCTGGGGAGGCTCAGTGGGTGCACACAGCCACAGAGGGGAGACACTGTGAGCTGCAGAGGCTCAGTGGGTGCACACAACCACAGCAGGGAGATACTGTGAGCTGGGAAGGCTCATCGGGTGTACACAGCCAGGGAGAGGGGAAACACTGTGAGCTTTGGAGGCTCAGTGGGTGCACACGGCCACAGAGAGCAGAGCCACTGTAAGCTGGGGAGGTTCGGTGGGTGCACACAGCAACAGAGAGGGGAGACACTGTGAGCTGGAGAGGCTCTGTGGGTGCACACAACCACAGAGAGGGGTAACACTGTGAGCTGGGTAGGCTCAGTGGGTGCACACAGCCACAGAGAGGGGAAACACTGTGAGCTGGTGATGCTCAGTGGGTGCACACAACCACAGAGAGAGGAGACACTGTGAGCTGGGAAGGCTTGTTAGGAGCGCACAGACACAGATGAGAGACACTGTGAGCTGGTGAGGCTCGGTGGGTGCACACAGCCACATAGGGGAAACACTGTGAGCTGGGGAGGCTAAGTGGGTGCACTCAGCCACAGTGGGGAGACACTTTGAGCTGGGGAAGCTCAGTGGGTGCACACAGCCACAGAGAGGGGAAACACTGTGAGCTGGGAAGGCTTGTTGGGAGCACACAGCCACAGATGAGAGACACTGTGAGCTGGGGAGGCTCGGTGGATGCACACAGCCACAGTGGGGAGACACTGTGAGCTGGGGAGGCTCAGTGGGTGCACTCAGCCACAGTGGGGAGACACTGTGAGCTGGGAAGGCTCAGTGGGTGCACACAGCCACAGAGAGGGGAGACACTGTGAGCTGGGTAGGCTCGGTGGCTGCACAGAGCCACAGAGGGGAGACACTGTGAGCTGTGGAGGCTCAGTTGGTGGACACAGCCACAGAGAGGGGAGACACTGTGAGCTGGGGAGGCTCATTGGGTGCACACAGCCACAGAGAGGGGGGACACTGTGAGCTGGGTAGGCTCGGTGGGTGCACAGAGCCACAGAGGGGAGACACTGTGAGCTGGGGAGGCTCAGTGGGGGCACACAGCCACTGAGAGGGGAAACACTGTTAGCTGGGGAGGCTCAGTGGGTGCACACAGCCACAGAGAGGGGAGACACTGTGAGCTGGGGAGGCTCGGTGGGTGCACACAGCCACAGAGGGGAGACACTGTTAGCTGGGGAGGCTCAGTGGGTGCACACCGCCACAGAGGGGAGACACTGTGAGCTGGGGAGGCTCAGTGGGTGTACAAAGGCACAGAGGGGAGACACTGTTAGCTGGGGAGGCTCAGTGGGTGCACACCGCCACAGAGGGGAGACACTGTGAGCTGGGGAGTCTCAGGGGGTGCACACAGGCACCGAGGGGAGACACTGTGAGCTGGGGAGGCTTGGTGGGTGCACACAGCCACAGCGAGGAGAAACACTGTGAGCTGGGGGGCTCGGTGGGTGCACACAGCCACAGAGATGGGAAACACTGTGAGCTGGGCAGGCTTGGTGGGTGCACACAGCCACAGAGGGGAGACACTGTGAACTGGGGAAGTTTGGTGGGTGCACACAGCCACAGAGACTGGAGACACTGTGAGCTGGGGAGGCTCAGTGGGTGCCCACAGCCACAGAGAGAAGAAACACTGTGAGCTGGGAGGCGCAGTGGGTGCACACAGCCACAGAGGGGAGATGCTGTGAGCTGGGGTTGCTCGTTGGGTGCACACAGCCACAGAAATGGAAAACACTGTGAGCTGGGAAGGCTCAGTGCGTGCACACAGCCACAGAGGTGAAACATTGTGAGCTGGGGAGGCTCAGTGGGTGCACACAGCCAAAGAGGTGAAACAATGTGAGGTGGGGAGACTCAGTGGGTGCACACAGCCATAGAGGTGGGAGACACTGTGAGCTGGGGAGCCTCAGTGGGTGCACACAGCCACAGAAGGGAGACACTGTGAGCTGGGAAGGCTCGGTGGGTGCACATAACCACAGAGAAGGGAGGCCCTGTGAGCTGGAGATGTTCAGTGGTTGCACACAGCAGAGGGGAGACACTGTGAGCTGGGGAGGCTCAGTGGGTGCAGACAGCCACAGAGAGGAGAAACACTGTGAGCTGGTGAGGCTCAGTGGGTGCACACAGCCACAGAGAGGAGCGTCGCTGTAAGCTGAGGAGGCTCGGTGGAGGCACACAGCCACAGAGGGGATACACTGCGAGCTATGGGGAGGGGGTGCACACAGCGCCAGAGAGGGGAGATACTGTGAGCTGGAGAGGCTCAGTAGGTGCACACAGCTACAGAGAGGGGAAACACTGTGAGCTGGTGAGGCTCAGCGGGTGCACACAGCCACAGAGAGGGGAGACACTGTGAGCTGTGGGGAGGGGGTGCACTCAGCCACAGAGAGGTGAACTACTGTGAGCTGGGGAGGCTCAGTAGGAGCACCAAGCCACAGAGAGTGGAGACACTGTGAGCCGGGGAGGCTCAGTAGGTGCACACAGCCACAGAGAGGGGAGACACTTTGAGCTGGGAAGGCTCTGTGGGTGCACACAACCACAGAGAGGGGTAACACTGTGAGCTGGGGAGGCTCAGTGGGTGCACACAGCCACAGAGAGGGAAAACACTGTGAGCTGGTGAGGCTCAGCGGGTGCACACAGCCACAGAGAGGGGAGACACTTTGAGCTGGGAAGGCTTGTTGGGAGCACACAGCCAGAGATGGGAGACACTGTGAGCTGGGGAGGCTCGGTTGGTGCACACAGCCACAGAGGGGAGAAACTGTGAGTTGGTGAGGCGTATTGGGTGCACACAGCCACAGAGGCGAGATACTGTGAGCTGGGGATGCTCAGTGGGTGCACAAAGGCACCAAGAGGGAAGACACTGTGAGTTGGGGAGGCTCGGTTGGTGAACACAGCAACAGAGGGGAGACACTGTGATCTGGGGAGGCTCAGTGGGTGCACACAGCCACAGAGGTGAAACAATGTGAGGTGGGGAGACTCAGTGGGTGCACACAGCCATAGAGGTGGGAGACACTGTGAACTGGGGAGGCTCAGTGGGTGCACACAGCCACAGAGAGGGGAGACACTGTGAGCTGGGGAAGCCCGGTGGGTGCACACAGCCACAGAGGGGAGATACTGTGAGCTGGGGAGGCTCAGTGGGTGCACACAGCCACAGAGGGGAGACACTATGAGCTGCAGAGGCTCAGTGGGTGCACACAGCCACAGCAGGGAGATACTGTGAGCTGGGAAGGCTCAGCGGGTGTACACAGCCAGGGAGAGGGGAAACACTGTGAGCTTTGGAGGCTCAGTGGGTGCACACGGCCACAGAGAGAAGAGCCACTGTGAGCTGGGGAGGTTCGGTGGGTGCAAACAGCCACAGTGGGGAGACACTGTGAGCTGGGAAGGCTCGGTGGATGCACACAGCCACAGAGAGGAGAAACACTGTGAGCTGGGGAGACTCGGTGGGTGCACATAGACACAGAGGGGAAAACACTGTGAGTTGGGGAGGCTCAGTGGGTGCACACAGCCGCAGACGGTGGACACTGTGAGCTGAGAAGGCTCAACTGGTGCACACAGCCAGAGAGAGGGGAAACACTGTGAGCTGGGGATGCTCAGTGGGTGCACACAGAGACAGAGAGGGGAGACACTGTGAGCTGAGGAGGCTCAGTGGGTGCACACACCCACAGAGAGGTGAAACACCATGAGCTGGTGAGGCTTAGTGGGTGCAAACAGTCACAGAGCGGAGAGACACTGTGAGCTGGGGAGGCTCGGTGGAGGCACACAGCCACAGAGGGGAGACACTGTGAGCTGTGGGGAGTGGGTGCACACACCCACAGAAAAGGGAATCACTGTGAACTGGGGAGGCTCAGTAGGTGCACCAAGCCACAGAGAGGGGAGACACTGTGAGCCGGGGAGGCTCAGTAGGTGCACACCGCCACAGAGAGGGGAGACAATGTGAGCTGGAGAGTCTCAGTGGGTGCACACAGCCACGGAGAGGGGAGACACTGTGAGCTGGGAAGGCTCGGTGGGAGCACACAGCCACAGATGGGAGACATTGTGAGCTGGGGAGGCTCGGTGGATGCACACAGCCACAGAGGGGAGAAACTGTGAGCTGTTGAGGCATAGTGGATGCACACAGCCACAGAGGGGAGACACTGTGAGCTGGGGAGGCTCAGTGGGTGCACAGATCCACCAAGAGGGGAAACACTGTGAGCTGGGTAGACTCAGTGGGTGCACACAGCCATAGAGGGGGGGAGACACTGTGAGCTGGGGAGGCTCGGTGGGTGCACACAGCCACAGAGGGGAGACACTGTGAGCTGGGGAGGCTCAGTGAGTGCAAACAGCCACAGAGAGGGGAAACACTGTGAGCTGGTGAGGCTCAGTGGGTGCACACAGCCACAGAGCCGAGAGACACTGTGAGCTGGGGAGGCTCGGTGGAGGCACACAGCCACAGAGGGGAGACACTGTGAGCTGTGGGGAAGGGGTGCACACAGCCGCAGAAAGGGGAACCACTGTGAGCTGGGGAGGCTCAGTAGGTGCACCAAGCCACAGAGAGGGGAGACACTGTGAGCTCGGGAGGCTCAGTTGGTTCACACAGCCGCAGGGGGGAGACACTGTGAGCTGGGGAGGCTCAGTGCGTGCACACATCCACAGAGAGGGGAAACACTGAGAGCTGGTGAGGCTCAGTGGGTGCACACAGCCACAGAGGGGAGAGACACTGTGAGCTGGGGAGGCTCAGTGGAGGCACACAGCCACAGAGGGGAGACACTGTGAGCTGTGGGGAAGGGGTGCACACAGCCACAGAAAGGGGAACCACTGTGAGCTGGGGAGGCTCAGTAGATGCACCAAGCCACAGAGAGGGGAGAGACTGTGAGCTGGGGAGGCTCAGTAGGTTCACACAGCCACAGAGAGGGGAGACACTGTGAGATGGAGAGGCTCTGTGGGTGCACACAGCCACAGAGAGTGCTAACACTGTGAGCTGCGGAGGCTCAGTCGGTGCACACAGCCACAGAGAGGGGAGACACTGTGAGCTGGGGTTGGCTCGGTGGGAGCACACAGCCACAGATGGGAGAGATTGTGAGCGGGGAGGCTCGGTGGGGGCACACAGCTACAGAGGGGAGAAACTGTGAGCTGTTGAGGCGTAGTGGGTGCACACAGCCACAGAGGGGAGACACTGCGAGCTGGGGAGGCTCAGTGGGTGCGCAGAGCCACCAAGAGGGGAAACACTGTGAGCTGGGGAGACTCAGTGGGTGCACACAGCCATAGAGGGGGGGCGACACTGTGAGGTGGGGAGGTTCGATTGGTGCACACAGCCACAGAGGGGAGGCTCTGTGAGCTGGGGAGGCTCAGTGGGTGCACACAGCCACAGAGGGGAGACACTGTGAGCTGCGGAGGCTCAGTGGGTGCACACAGCCACAGAGGGGAGACACTGTGAGCTGGGAAGGCTCAGCGGGTGCACACAGCCAGGGAGAGGGGAAACACTGTGAGCTTTGGAGGCTCAGTGGGTGCACACGGCCACAGAGAGCAGAGACACTGTGAGCTGGGTAGGCTCGGTGGGTCCACTAAGCCACAGAGAGGAGAAACACAGTGACCTGGGGAGGCTCTGTGGGTACATACAGCCACAGAGGGGAGACACTGTGAGCTGGGAAGGCTTGGTGGGTGCACATAGCCACAGAGAGGGGAAACACTGTGAGCTGTCGGAGGCTCAGTGGGTGCACACAGCCGCAGAAGGTAGACACGGTGAGCTGGGAAGACTCAGCTGGTGCACACAGCCAGAGAGAGGGGAAACACTGTGTGCTGGGGATGCTCAGTGGGTACACACGACCACAGCGAGGGGAGACACTGAGAGCTGGTGAGGGTCAGTGTGTGCACACAGCCACAAATGGGAGACACTGAGCTGGGGAGGCTCAGTGAGTGCATACAGCAACAGAGATGGGAGACACTGTGGGTTGGTGTGGCTCAGTGGGTGCACAGCCACAGAGGGAAGACACTGTGAGCTGGGGTGTCTCAGTGGGTGCACACAGCCACAGAGGGGAGACACTATGAGCAGGGAAGCCTCATTGGGTGCACATAGCCAGAGATAGGGGAGGCACTGTGAGCTGGGGATGCCCTGTGGTTGCACACAGCCACAGCAGAGGGGAGACACTGTGAGCTGGGGAGGCTCATTGGGTACACACAGCCACAGACAGGGGAGAAAATGTGAGCTGTTGAGGCGTAATGGGTGCACACAACCACAGAGGGGAGACACTGTGAGCTGGGGAGGCTCAGTGGGTGCGCAGAGCCACCAAGAGGGGAAACACTGTGAGCTGGAGAAACTCAGTGGGTGCACACAGCCACAGAGGGGAGACACTGTGACCTGGGAAGGCTCGGTGGGAGCACACAGCCACAGATGGGAGACATTGTAAGCTGGGGAGACTCGGTGGGTGCACACAGCCACACAGGGGAGAAACTGTGAGCTGGGGAGGCTCAGTGTGTGCACAGAGCCACCAAGAGGGGAAACACAGTGAGCTGGGGAGACTCAGTGGGTGCACACAGCCATAGAGGGGGGAGCACTGTGAGCTGGGGAGGCTTGGTGGGTGCACACAGCCACCGAGGGGAGACACTGTGCGCTGGGAGGCTCAGTGGGTGCACACAGCCAGAGAGGGGAGACACTGTGAGCTGGGGAGGCTCAGTGGGTGCAGACAGACACAGAGGGGAGACACTATGAGCTGGGAAAGCTCGGTGGGTGCACACAGCCACCGAGAGGGGAACCTGTGTAAGCTGGGAGAGGCTCAGTAGGTGCATACAGCCAGGGAGAGGGGAAACACTGTGAGCTTTGGAGGCTCAGTGGGTGCACACGGCCACAGAGAGCAATGACACTGTGAGCTGGGGAGGCTCGGTGGGTTCACACAGCCAGAGAGAGGAGAAACACTGTGAGCTGGGGAGGCTCGGTGGGTGCAAACAGCCACAGAGGGGAGACACTGTGAGCTGGGAAGGCTTGGTGGGTGCACACAGCCACAGAGAGGAGAAACACTGTGACCTGGGGATACTCGGTGGGTGCACATAGCCACAGAGAGGGGAAACACTGTGAGCTGTCGGAGGCTCAGTGGGTGCACACAGCCGCAGAAGGTAGACACGGTGAGCTGGGAAGACTCAGCTGGTGCACACAGCCAGAGAGAGGGGAAACACTGTGTGCTGGGGATGCTCAGTGGGTGCACACGACCACAGCGAGGGGAGACACTGAGAGCTGGTGAGGGTCAGTGGGTGCACACAGCCAGAAATGGGAGACACTGAGCTGGGGAGGCTCAGTGAGTGCATACAGCAACAGAGATGGGAGACACTGTGGGTTGGTGTGGCTCAGTGGGTGCACAGCCACAGAGGGAAGACACTGTGAGCTGGGGTGTCTCAGTGGGTGCACACAGCCACAGAGGGGAGACACTATGAGCAGGGAAGCCTCATTGGGTGCACATAGCCAGAGATAGGGGAGGCACTGTGAGCTGGGGATGCCCAGTGGTTGCACACAGCCACAGACAGGGGAGAAAATGTGAGCTGTTGAGGCGTAATGGGTGCACACAACCACAGAGGGGAGACACTGTGAGCTGGGGAGGCTCAGTGGGTGCGCAGAGCCACCAAGAGGGGAAACACTGTGAGCTGGAGAAACTCAGTGGGTGCACACAGCCACAGAGGGGAGACACTGTGACCTGGGAAGGCTCGGTGGGAGCACACAGCCACAGATGGGAGACATTGTAAGCTGGGGAGACTCGGTGGGTGCACACAGCCACACAGGGGAGAAACTGTGAGCTGGGGAGGCTCAGTGTGTGCACAGAGCCACCAAGAGGGGAAACACAGTGAGCTGGGGAGACTCAGTGGGTGCACACAGCCATAGAGGGGGGAGCACTGTGAGCTGGGGAGGCTTGGTGGGTGCACACAGCCACCGAGGGGAGACACTGTGCGCTGGGAGGCTCAGTGGGTGCACACAGCCACAGAGGGGAGACACTGTGCGCTGGGGAGGCTCAGTGGGTGCAGACAGCCACAGAGGGGAGACACTATGAGCTGGGAAAGCTCGGTGGGTGCACACAGCCACCGAGAGGGGAACCTCTGTAAGCTGGGAGAGGCTCAGTAGGTGCACACAGCCAGGGAGAGGGGAAACACTGTGAGCTTTGGAGGCTCAGTGGGTGCACACGGCCACAGAGAGCAATGACACTGTGAGCTGGGGAGGCTCGGTGGGTTCACACAGCCAAAGAGAGGAGAAACACTGTGAGCTGGGGAGGCTCGGTGGGTGCAAACAGCCACAGAGGGGAGACACTATGAGCTGGGAAAGCTCGGTGGGTGCACACAGCCACAGAGAGGGGAACCTCTGTAAGCTGGGAGAGGCTCAGTAGGTGCACACAGCCACAGAGAGTGGAGACACTGTGAGCTGGAGAAACTCAGTGGGTGCACACAGCAACAGAGAGGGGAGACAGTGTGAGCTGGGGAGGCTCAGTGGGTGTACAGCCACAGAGGGAAGACACTGCGAGCTGGGGAGGCTCAGTGGGTGCACACAGCCACATAGAGGAGAAACACTGTGAGCTGGTGAGGCTCAGTGGGTGCACACAGCCACAGAGAGCAGCGACGCAGTAAGCTGAGGAGGCTCGGTGGAGGCACACAGCCACAGAGGGGATACACTGCGAGCTATGGGGAGGGGGTGCACACAGTGCCAGAGAGGGGAGACACTGTGAGCTGGAGAGGCTCAGTAGGTGCACACAGCCACAGAGGGGAGCCACTGTGTGCTGTGGTGAGGGGGTGCACTCAGCCACAGAGAGGTGAACTACTGTGAGCTGGGGAGGCTCAGTAGGAGCACCAAGCCACAGAGAGTGGAGACACTGTGAGCCGGGGAGGCTCAGTAGGTGCACACAGCCACAGAGAGGGGAGACACTGTGAGCTGGAGAGGCTCTGTGGGTGCACACAACCACAGAGAGGGGTAACACTGTGAGCTGGGGAGGCTCAGTGGGTGCACACAGCCACAGAGAGGGGAAACACTGTGAGCTGGTGAGGCTCAGTGGGTGCACACAGCCACAGAGAGGGGAGACACTGTGAGCTGGGAAGGCTTGTTGGGTGCACACAGCCACAGAGGGGAGAAACTGTGAGCTGTTGAGGCGTATTGGGTGCACACAGCCACAGAGGCGAGATACTGTGAGCTGGGGATGCTCAGTGGGTGCACACAGCCACCAAGAGGGGAAACACTGTGAGTTGGGGAGACTCAGTGGGTGCACATAACCACAGAGAGGGAAGACAGTGTGAGCTGGGGAGGCTCAGTGGGTGTACAGCCACAGAGGGAAGACACTGTGAGCTGGCGTGGCTCAGTGGGTGCACACAGCCACAGAGGGGAGACACTGTGAGCTGAGAAGGCTCGGTGGGTGCACATAACCACAGACAGGGGAACCTCTGTAAGCTGGGAGAGGCTCAGTAGGTGCACACAGCCACAGAGAGTGGAGACAATGTGAGCTGGAGAAACTCAGTGGGTGCACACAGCAACAGAGAGGGGAGACACTGTGAGCTGGAGAGGCTCTGTGGGTGCACACAACCACAGAGAGGGGTAACACTGTGAGATGGGGAGGCTCAGTGGGTGCACACAGCCACAGAGAGGGGAAACACTGTGAGCTGGTGAGGCTCAGTGGGTGCACACAGCCACAGAAAGGGGAGACACTGTGAGCTGGGAAGGCTTGTTGGGAGCACACAGCCACAGATGGGAGACACTGTGAGCTGGGGAGGCACGGTGGGTGCACACAGCCACAGAGGGGAGAAACTGTGAGCTGTTGAGGGATATTGGGTGCACACAGCCACAGAGGCGAGATACTGTGAGCTGGGGATGCTCAGTGGGTGCACACAGCCACCAAGAGGGGAAACACTGTGAGCTGGGGAGGCTCGGTTGGTGAACACAGCCACAGAGGGGAGACACTGTGATCTGGGGAGGCTCAGTGGGTGCACACAGCCACAGAGGTGAAACAATGTGAGGTGGCGAGACTCAGTGGGTGCACACAGCCATAGAGGTGGGAGACACTGTGAGCTGGGGAGGCTCGGTAGGTGCACACAGCCACAGAGAGGGGAGACACTGTGAGCTGGGGAGGCTCGGTAGGTGCACACAGCCACAGAGGGGAGATACTGTGAGCTGGGGAGGCTCAGTGGGTGCACACAGCCACAGAGGGGAGACACTGTGAGCTGCAGAGGCTCAGTGGGTGCACACAGCCACAGCAGGGAGATAATGTGAGCTGGGAAGGCTCATCGGGTGTACACAGCCAGGGAGAGGGGAAACACTGTGAGCTTTGGAGGCTCAGTGGGTGCACACGGCCACAGAGAGCAGAGCCACTGTGAGCTGGGGAGGTTCGGTGGGTGCAAACAGCAACAGAGAGGGGAGACACTGTGAGCTGGAGAGGCTCTGTGGGTGCAGACAACCACAGAGAGGGGTAACACTGTGAGCTGGGGAGGCTCAGTGGGTGCACACAGCCACAGAGAGGGGAAACACTGTGAGCTGGTGAGGCTCAGTGGGTGCACACAACCACAGAGAGGGGAGACACTGTGAGCTGGGAAGGCTTGTTGGGAGCGCACAGCCACAGATGAGAGACACTGTGAGCTGGTGAGGCTCGGTGGGTGCACACAGCCACAGAGGGGAGACACTGTGAGCTGGGGAGGCTCAGTGGGGGCACTCAGCCACAGTGTGGAGACACTGTGAGCTGGGGAGGCTCAGTGGGTGCACACAGCCACAGAGAGGGGAGACACTGTGAGCTGGGGAGGCTCGGTGGGTGCACACAGCCATAGAGGGGAGACACTGTTAGCTGGGGAGGCTCAGTGGGTGCACACCGCCACAGAGGGGAGACACTGTGAGCTGGGGAGGCTCAGTGGGTGTACACAGGCACAGAGGGGAGACACTGTTAGCTGGGGAGGCTCAGTGGGTGCACACCGCCACAGAGGGGAGACACTGTGAGCTGGGAAGGCTCAGCGGGTGCACACAGCCAGGGAGAGGGGAAACACTGTGAGCTTTGGAGGCTCAGTGGGTGCACACGGCCACAGAGAGCAGAGACACTGTGAGCTGGGTAGGCTCGGTGGGTCCACTAAGCCACAGAGAGGAGAAACACAGTGACCTGGGGAGGCTCTGTGGGTACATACAGCCACAGAGGGGAGACACTGCGAGCTGGGAAGGCTTGGTGGGTGCACACAGCCACAGAGAGGAGAAACACTGTGAGCTGGGGAGACTCGGTGGGTGCACATAGCCACAGAGAGGGGAAACACTGTGAGCTGGGGAGGCTCAGTGGGTGCACACAGCCGCAGAAGGTAGACACGGTGAGCTGGGAAGCCTCAGCTGGTGCACACAGCCAGAGAGAGGGGAAACACTGTGTGCTGGGGATGCTCAGTGGGTGCACACGACCACAGCGAGGGGAGACACTGAGAGCTGGTGAGGGTCAGTGGGTGCACACAGCCACAGAGGGAAGACACTGTGAGCTGGGGTGTCTCAGTGGGTGCACACAGCCACAGAGGGGAGACACTATGAGCAGGGAAGCCTCATTGGGTGCACATAGCCAGAGATAGGGGAGGCACTGTGAGCTGGGGATGCCCTGTGGTTGCACACAGCCACAGTAGAGGGGAGACACTGTGAGCTGGGGAGGCTCATTGGGTACACACAGCCACAGACAGGGGAGAAAATGTGAGCTGTTGAGGCGTAATGGGTGCACACAACCACAGAGGGGAGACACTGTGAGCTGGGGAGGCTCAGTGGGTGCACAGAGCCACCAAGAGGGGAAACACTGTGAGCTGGAGAAACTCAGTGGGTGCACACAGCCACAGAGGGGAGACACTGTGACCTGGGAAGGCTCAGTGTGTGCACAGAGCCACCAAGAGGGGAAAAACAGTGAGCTGGGGAGACTCAGTGGGTGCACACAGCCATAGAGGGGGGGAGCACTGTGAGCTGGGGAGGCTTGGTGGGTGCACACAGCCACCGAGGGGAGACACTGTGAGCTGGGAGGCTCAGTGGGTGCACACAGCCACAGAGGGGAGACACTGTGAGCTGGGGAGGCTCAGTGGGTGCAGACAGCCACAGAGGGGAGACACTATGAGCTGGGAAAGCTCGGTGGGTGCACACAGCCACAGAGAGGGGAACCTCTGTAAGCTGGGAGAGGCTTAGTAGGTGCACACAGCCAGGGAGATGGGAACACTGTGAGCTTTGGAGGCTCAGTGGGTGCACACGGCCACAGAGAGCAATGACACTGTTAGCTGGGGAGGCTCGGTGGGTTCACACAGCCACAGAGAGGAGAAACACTGTGAGCTGGGGATGCTCGGTGGGTGCAAACAGCCACAGAGGGGAGACACTATGAGCTGGGAAAGCTCGGTGGGTGCACACAGCCACAGAGAGGGGAACCTCTGTAAGCTGGGAGAGGCTCAGTAGGTGCACACAGCCACAGAGAGTGGAGACACTGTGAGCTGGAGAAACTCAGTGGGTGCACACAGCAACAGAGAGGGGAGACAGTGTGAGCTGGGGAGGCTCAGTGGGTGTACAGCCACAGAGGGAAGACACTGTGAGCTGGGGTGGCTCAGTGGGTGCACACAGCCACAGAGGGGAGACACTGTGAGCTGGGAAGGCTTGGTGGGTGCACATAACCACAGACAGGGGAGGCCCTGTGAGCTGGGGATGTTCAGTGGTTGCACACAGCAGAGGGGAGACACTGCGAGCTGGGGAGGCTCAGTGGGTGCACACAGCCACAGAGAGGAGAAACACTGTGAGCTGGTGAGGCTCAGTGGGTGCACACAGCCACAGAGAGGAGTGACGCAGTAAGCTGAGGAGGCTTGGTGGAGGCACACAGCCACAGAGGGGATACACTGCGAGCTATGGGGAGGGGGTGCACACAGCGCCAGAGAGGGGAGACACTGTGAGCTGGAGAGGCTCAGTAGGTGCACACAGCCACAGAGGGGAGCCACTGTGTGCTGTGGTGAGGGGGTGCACTCAGCCACAGAGAGGTGAACTACTGTGAGCTGGGGAGGCTCAGTAGGAGCACCAAGCAACAGAGAGTGGAGACACTGTGAGCCGGGGAGGCTCAGTAGGTGCACACATCCACAGAGAGGGGAGACACTGTGAACTGGAGAGGCTCTGTGGGTGCACACAACCACAGAGAGGGGTAACACTGTGAGCTGGGGAGGCTCAGTGGGTGCACACAGCCACAGAGAGGGGAAACACTGTGAGCTGGTGAGGCTCAGTGGGTGCACACAGCCACAGAGAGGGGAGACACTGTGAGCTGGGAAGGCTTGTTGGGAGCACACAGCCACAGATGGGAGACACTGTGAGCTGGGGAGGCTCGGTGGGTGCACACAGCCACAGAGGGGAGAAACTGTGAGCTGTTGAGGCGTATTGGGTGCACACAGCCACAGAGGCGAGATACTGTGAGCTGGGGATGCTCAGTGGGTGCACACAGCCACCAAGAGGGGAAACACTGTGAGCTGGGGAGACTCAGTGGGTGCACATAACCACAGAGAGGGAAGACAGTGTGAGCTGGGGAGGCTCAGTGGGTGTACAGCCACAGAGGGAAGACACTGTGAGCTGGCGTGGCTCAATGGGTGCACACAGCCACAGAGGGGAGACACTGTGAGCTGGGAAGGCTCGGTGGGTGCACATAACCACAGACAGGGGAACCTCTGTAAGCTGGGAGAGGCTCAGTAGGTGCACACAGCCACAGAGAGTGGAGACAATGTGAGCTGGAGAAACTCAGTGGGTGCACACAGCAACAGAGAGGGGAGACACTGTGAGCTGGAGAGGCTCTGTGGGTGCACACAACCACAGAGAGGGGTAACACTGTGAGATGGGGAGGCTCAGTGGGTGCACACAGCCACAGAGAGGGGAAACACTGTGAGCTGGGGATGCTCAGTGGGTGCACACAGCCACCAAGAGGGGAAACACTGTGAGCTGGGGAGACTCAGTGGGTGCACATAACCACAGAGAGGGAAGACACTGTGAGATGGGGAGGCTCGGTTGGTGAACACAGCCACAGAGGGGAGACACTGTGATCTGGGGAGGCTCAGTGGGTGCACACAGCCACAGAGGTGAAACAATGTGAGGTGGGGAGACTCAGTGGGTGCACACAGCCACAGAGGTGGGAGACACTGTGAGCTGGGGAGGCTCGGTAGGTGCACACAGCCACAGAGAGGGGAGACACTGTGAGCTGGGGAGGCTCGGTGGGTGCACACAGCCACAGAGGGGAGATACTGTGAGCTGGCGAGGCTCAGTGGGTGCACACAGCCACAGAGGGGAGACACTGTGAGCTGCAGAGGCTCAGTGGGTGCACACAGCCACAGCAGGGAGATACTGTGAGCTGGGAAGGCTCATCGGGTGTACACAGCCAGGGAGAGGGGAAACACTGTAAGCTTTGGAGGCTCAGTGGGTGCACACGGCCACAGACAGCAGAGCCACTGTGAGCTGGGGAGGTTCGGTGGGTGCAAACAGCAACAGAGAGGGGAGACACTGTGAGCTGGAGAGGCTCTGTGGGTGCACACAACCACAGAGAGGGGTAACACTGTGAGCTGGGGAGGCTCAGTGGGTGCACACAGCCACAGAGAGGGGAAAAACTGTGAGCTGGTGAGGCTCAGTGGGTGCACACAACCACAGAGAGGGGAGACACTGTGAGCTGCGAAGGTTTGTTGGGAGCGCACAGCCACAGATGAGAGACACTGTGAGCTGGTGAGGCTCGGTGGGTGCACACAGCCACAGAGGGGAGACACTGTGAGCTGGGGAGGCTCAGTGGGTGCACTCAGCCACAGTGGGGAGACACTGTGAGCTGGGGAAGCTCAGTGGGTGCACACAGCCACAGAGAGGGGAAAAACTGTGAGCTGGGAAGGCTTGTTGGGAGCACACAGCCACAGATGAGAGACACCGTGAGCTGGGGAGGCTCGGTCGATACACACAGCCACAGTGGGGAGACACTGTGAGCTGGGGAGGCTCTGTGGGTGCACTCAGCCACAGTGTGGAGACACTGTGAGCTGGGGAGGCTCAGTGGGTGCACACAGCCACAGAGAGGGGAGACACTGTGAGCTGGGGAGGCTCGGTGGGTGCACACAGCCATAGAGGGGAGTCACTGTTAGCTGGGGAGGCTCAGTGGGTGCACACCGCCACAGAAGGGAGACACTGTGAGCTGGGGAGGCCTAGTGGGTGTACACAGGCATAGAGGGGAGACACTGTTAGCTGGGGAGGCTCAGTGGGTGCACACCGCCACAGAGGGGAGACACTGTGAGCGGGGGAGTCTCAGGGGGTGCACACAGGCACCGAGGGGAGACACTGTGAGCTGGGGAGGCTTGGTGGGTGCACACAGCCACAGCGAGGAGAAACACTGTGAGCTGGGGGGCTCGGTGGGTGCACACAGCCACAGAGATGGGAAACACTGTGAGCTGGGCAGGCTTGGTGGGTGCACACAGCCACAGAGGGGAGACACTGTGAACTGGGGAAGTTTGGTGGGTGCACACAGCCACAGAGACGGGAGACACTGTGAGCTGGGGAGGCTCAGTGGGTGCCCACAGCCACAGAGAGAAGAAACACTGTGATCTGGGAGGCGCAGTGGGTGCACACAGCCACAGAGATGGGAAACACTGTGAGCTGGGCAGGCTTGGTGGGTGCACACAGCCACAGAGGGGAGACACTGTGAACTGGGGAAGTTTGGTGGGTGCACACAGCCACAGAGACGGGAGATGCTGTGAGCTGGGGTTGCTCGTTAGGTGCACACAGCCACAGAAATGGAAAGCACTGTGAGCTGGGAAGGCTCAGTGCGTGCACACAGCCACAGAGGTGAAACATTGTGAGCTGGGGAGGCTTAGTGGGTGCACACATCCACAGAGAGCGGAGACACTGTGAGCTGGGAAGGCTCAGCGGGTGCACACAGCCAGAGAGAGGGGAAAAACTGTGATCTGTGGAGTCTCAGTGGGTGCACACGACCACAGAGAGGGGAGACACTGTGAGCTGGAAAAACTCAGTGGATGCACACAGCAACAGAGAGGGGAGACAGTGTGTGCTGGGGAGGCTCAGTGGGTGCACAGCCATAGAGAGGGGAGACACTGTGAGCTGGAGAAACTCAGTGGATGCACACAGCAACAGAGAGGTGAAACAATGTGAGGTGGGGAGACTCAGTGGGTGCACACAGCCATAGAGGTGGGAGACACTGTGAGCTGGGGAGGCTCGGTAGGTGCACACAGCCACAGAGAGGGGAGACACTGTGAGCTGGGGAGGCTCGGTGGGTGCACACAGCCACAGAGGGGAGATACTGTGAGCTGGGGAGGCTCAGTGGGTGCACACAGCCACAGAGGGGAGACACTGTGAGCTGCAGAGGCTCAGTGGGTGCACACAACCACAGCAGGGAGATACTGTGAGCTGGGAAGGCTCATCGGGTGTACACAGCCAGGGAGAGGGGAAACACTGTGAGCTTTGGAGGCTCAGTGGGTGCACACGGCCACAGAGAGCAGAGCCACTGTAAGCTGGGGAGGTTCGGTGGGTGCACACAGCAACAGAGAGGGGAGACACTGTGAGCTGGAGAGGCTCTGTGGGTGCACACAACCACAGAGAGGGGTAACACTGTGAGCTGGGTAGGCTCAGTGGGTGCACACAGCCACAGAGAGGGGAAACACTGTGAGCTGGTGAGGCTCAGTGGGTGCACACAACCACAGAGAGAGGAGACACTGTGAGCTGGGAAGGCTTGTTAGGAGCGCACAGACACAGATGAGAGACACTGTGAGCTGGTGAGGCTCGGTGGGTGCACACAGCCACATAGGGGAAACACTGTGAGCTGGGGAGGCTAAGTGGGTGCACTCAGCCACAGTGGGGAGACACTTTGAGCTGGGGAAGCTCAGTGGGTGCACACAGCCACAGAGAGGGGAAACACTGTGAGCTGGGAAGGCTTGTTGGGAGCACACAGCCACAGATGAGAGACACTGTGAGCTGGGGAGGCTCGGTGGATGCACACGACCACAGAGAGGGGAGACACTGTGAGCTGGAGAAACTCAGTGGATGCACACAGCAACAGAGAGGGGAGACAGTGTGTGCTGGGGAGGCTCAGTGGGTGCACAGCCATAGAGAGGGGAGACACTGTGAGCTGGAGAAACTCAGTGGATGCACACAGCAACAGAGAGGTGAAACAATGTGAGGTGGGGAGACTCAGTGGGTGCACACAGCCATAGAGGTGGGAGACACTGTGAGCTGGGGAGGCTCGGTAGGTGCACACAGCCACAGAGAGGGGAGACACTGTGAGCTGGGGAGGATCGGTGGGTGCACACAGCCACAGAGGGGAGATACTGTGAGCTGGGGAGGCTCAGTGGGTGCACACAGCCACAGAGGGGAGACACTGTGAGCTGCAGAGGCTCAGTGGGTGCACACAACCACAGCAGGGAGATACTGTGAGCTGGGAAGGCTCATCGGGTGTACACAGCCAGGGAGAGGGGAAACACTGTGAGCTTTGGAGGCTCAGTGGGTGCACACGGCCACAGAGAGCAGAGCCACTGTAAGCTGGGGAGGTTCGGTGGGTGCACACAGCAACAGAGAGGGGAGACACTGTGAGCTGGAGAGGCTCTGTGGGTGCACACAACCACAGAGAGGGGTAACACTGTGAGCTGGGTAGGCTCAGTGGGTGCACACAGCCACAGAGAGGGGAAACACTGTGAGCTGGTGATGCTCAGTGGGTGCACACAACCACAGAGAGAGGAGACACTGTGAGCTGGGAAGGCTTGTTAGGAGCGCACAGACACAGATGAGAGACACTGTGAGCTGGTGAGGCTCGGTGGGTGCACACAGCCACATAGGGGAAACACTGTGAGCTGGGGAGGCTAAGTGGGTGCACTCAGCCACAGTGGGGAGACACTTTGAGCTGGGGAAGCTCAGTGGGTGCACACAGCCACAGAGAGGGGAAACACTGTGAGCTGGGAAGGCTTGTTGGGAGCACACAGCCACAGATGAGAGACACTGTGAGCTGGGGAGGCTCGGTGGATGCACACAGCCACAGTGGGGAGACACTGTGAGCTGGGGAGGCTCAGTGGGTGCACTCAGCCACAGTGGGGAGACACTGTGAGCTGGGAAGGCTCAGTGGGTGCACACAGCCACAGAGAGGGGAGACACTGTGAGCTGGGTAGGCTCGGTGGCTGCACAGAGCCACAGAGGGGAGACACTGTGAGCTGTGGAGGCTCAGTTGGTGGACACAGCCACAGAGAGGGGAGACACTGTGAGCTGGGGAGGCTCATTGGGTGCACACAGCCACAGAGAGGGGGGACACTGTGAGCTGGGTAGGCTCGGTGGGTGCACAGAGCCACAGAGGGGAGACACTGTGAGCTGGGGAGGCTCAGTGGGGGCACACAGCCACTGAGAGGGGAAACACTGTTAGCTGGGGAGGCTCAGTGGGTGCACACAGCCACAGAGAGGGGAGACACTGTGAGCTGGGGAGGCTCGGTGGGTGCACACAGCCACAGAGGGGAGACACTGTTAGCTGGGGAGGCTCAGTGGGTGCACACCGCCACAGAGGGGAGACACTGTGAGCTGGGGAGGCTCAGTGGGTGTACAAAGGCACAGAGGGGAGACACTGTTAGCTGGGGAGGCTCAGTGGGTGCACACCGCCACAGAGGGGAGACACTGTGAGCTGGGGAGTCTCAGGGGGTGCACACAGGCACCGAGGGGAGACACTGTGAGCTGGGGAGGCTTGGTGGGTGCACACAGCCACAGCGAGGAGAAACACTGTGAGCTGGGGGGCTCGGTGGGTGCACACAGCCACAGAGATGGGAAACACTGTGAGCTGGGCAGGCTTGGTGGGTGCACACAGCCACAGAGGGGAGACACTGTGAACTGGGGAAGTTTGGTGGGTGCACACAGCCACAGAGACTGGAGACACTGTGAGCTGGGGAGGCTCAGTGGGTGCCCACAGCCACAGAGAGAAGAAACACTGTGAGCTGGGAGGCGCAGTGGGTGCACACAGCCACAGAGGGGAGATGCTGTGAGCTGGGGTTGCTCGTTGGGTGCACACAGCCACAGAAATGGAAAACACTGTGAGCTGGGAAGGCTCAGTGCGTGCACACAGCCACAGAGGTGAAACATTGTGAGCTGGGGAGGCTTAGTGGGTGCACACATCCACAGAGAGGGGAGACACTGTGAGCTGGGAAGGCTCAGCGGGTGCACACAACCAGAGAGAGGGGAAACACTGTGATTTGTGGAGGCTCAGTGGGTGCACACGACCACAGAGAGGGGAGACACTGTGAGCTGGGGAGGGTCAGTGGGTGCACACAGCCACAGAGAGGGGAGACACTGTGAGCTGGAGAAACTTAGTGGATGCACACAGCAACAGAGAGGTGAGACAGTGTGTGCTGGGGAGGCTCAGTGGGTGCACAGCCACAGCGGGAAGACACTGTGAGCTGGGGTGGCTCAGTGGGTGCACACAGCCACAGAGGGGAGACACTGTGAGCTGGGAAGGCTCGGTGGGTGCACATAGCCACAGAGAGGGGAGGCCCTGTGAGCTGGGGATGTTCAGTGGTTGCACACAGCAGAGGGGAGACACTGTGAGCTGGGGAGGCTCAGTGGTTGCACACAGCCACAGAGAGGAGAAACACTGTGAGCTGGTGAGGCTCAGTGGGTGCACACAGCCACAGAGAGGAGCTACGCTGTAAGCTGAGGAGGCTCGGTGGAGGCACACAGCCACAGGTGCACACAGCGCCAGAGAGGGGAGACACTGTGAGCTGGAGAGGCTCAGTAGGTGCACACAGCCACAGAGGGGAGCCACTGTGTGCTGTGGAGGTTCAGTAGGAGCACCAAGCCACAGAGAGTGGAGACACTGTGAGCAGGGGAGGCTCATTAGGTGCACACAGCCACAGACAGGGGAGACACTGTGAGCTTGGGAGGCTCGGTGGGTGCACACAGCCACAGAGGGGAGACACTGTTAGCTGGGGAGGCTCACTGGGTTCACACCACCACAGAGGGGAGACACTGTGAGATGGGGAGGCTCAGTGGGTGTACACAGCCACAGAGAGGGGAAACACTGTGAGCTGGGGAGGCTTGGTGGGTGCACACCGCCATAGAGAGGGGAAACACTCTGAGCTGGTGAGGCTCAGTGGGTGCACACAGCCACAGAGAGGGGAGACACTGTGAGCTGGGGAGGCTCAGTGGGTGCACACAGCCACAGAGGTGAAACAATGTGAGCTGGGGAGGCTCAGTGGCTGCACACAGCCACCGAGAGGGGAAACACTGTTAGCTGGGGAGGCTCAGTGGGTGCACACAGCCACAGAGAGGGGAGACACTGTGAGCTGAGGAGGCTCGGTGGGTGCACACAGCCACAGAGGGGAGACACTGTTAGCTGGGGAGGCTCAGTGGGTGCACACCACCACAGAGGGGAGACACTGTGAGATGGGGAGGCTCAGTGGGTGTACACAGCCACAGAGAGGGGAAACACTGTGAGCTGGGGAGGCTTGGTGGGTGCACACCGTCATAGAGAGGGGAAACACTCTGAGCTGAGGAGACTCAGTGGGTGCACACAGACATCTGTGAGACTGAGGGGGAGACTCGGTGAGTGGGCAGGAAGATATGGGGATGGGAGATTCGTAAGTGAGTCAATTTTAAGAAGAGCAGGCCCAACACAAGCCTTGTCTGCAAGAGGTGCTGGAGAAGGGAGAATTCACACGATCTCAGGGAACTCTGACAAGACTTAGATACTCTTCGATCCCAGCTAATGGATTTATAATAATGGTTTGGATAAACATTGGGAACAGCAGAAAATGATTATCATGATTGTTAAATATGAAATACTTAAATATCACAAAGTTTCAGGCAGGGGGCTGTCTTTCCTAGACCCAGGACACTTTACTACAGAAGCTAGAGAGCTTGTCAGCTTGTCAGGGAGTCAGTAGACATTACGATGCTTTAAAATTCGTTTCAAGGAGTTGCCACAAAACTGGAGAGCAAGCTTTGTGACAACACTTAGAAACATATTTTTCCCCTTCACACCCAAACCACCATGGAACTGGCACCCCTCAAGTTGAGCCACTTCTCTTCAACCTCTCCCCTATCCCCAGTGCACCTGCCAGCCTCTAAGATCATGCCTGCCCACTACCTTACCCCTCTTAAAAACACACAGAGATGACCCCAAAAACCCTGCCAAATAGCAACATACTTCCCTTCTCACTCTGCAGGGGTGTATCCAGAATTGCAAGAGTGGGGGGAGTGGGTGAATGGGGGGCGAGCCACGAAAAAAGTCCTGCTACTTTCTCCCCAAATGCAGTGCGCATCCACAGACCTCCCACCCCTGCCCCAATCTACTTTTTTGGTAACATTAGTGGTAGATGTCATTTTAACACACACAAAAAAACCCCAAAAGAAACTGCAGATTCATTGCAGATGCAGGAAACTCATGTATTCGAGCTCTGTCCAGGCGCTCTGGGCAAGATACATACAAACATCCTAATTTGCATATGGATTGCACCAACAGAAATGACTTCATAGAAAGGGGCATTGCAAGGACCATCATCTGTCTTTGATACTTAGAGGCACCATGGAAGTGACTTTAGAATAAGTTGGCATAAGTAATCCAAGTGGCAAATAACTTTGTGGTGCAAAGACCTAAATTGCACTGATGTTATTTATGGACCAACTCTATAGTGAGGCTTTTTTAAATTTTAAATAACAGAATGACGTATTACCATAAGCTCTGAAGTGAATAACGGAGCTGCAGATAAAACACAGTGATTAAATGATCTGCTCAGGATCACACACATTGATTAAATGGTGAAACCGGGATGTGGACAATTTAAGCAGCTTAAGGTTTACTTGATATATTTATTAGGGTTTACCTTTGCATTTCATGTGCTTAAATAATACTTTATTTAAAGCAATACCTTGGAAGCAAAGCACTTACATAAGAAACTACCTTTTCATAATTAACTTTACACTATATACATCATCATAGACATATGTTGAGCAATAAGAGTGGCTTTAGTTTTATTCTCCCCATCCCACATGCAAAGTCACAATAACATCTTGCAGATTAATGTGAGCCTAACAAATCCCCCTTGGGTAAAGCCATAGTAATTATTTCATAAAGCCTGCAGCATTGTGCACCCTTCTCACTTCTGATCACTCCCTCCCACTCACATTTATAACAGGACAAAAGTTCCAGCTAATAGCCCCCCTCCCTCCCATCAATGCCTAATGGCTCACATTAGCTCCCTGAGCTCCTTAGGAGCTCCGTGGGACATTGGGAGCTCCTTGGGACATTGTCCTGGCAGCGGGACACCTCTCCCACTCGGAAAGTGTAAGGTGTCCTGCTGCTCGGCCAATGGTCGTGCTGAGCAAGAATTGCTCAGCATGTATTGTCATCCCAGTGGGACACCTTTCCTGTTGGGCACCCTCATTGAGGTGCCAAATGGGAGAGGTGTCCCAGTGGCAAACGTCACAGCCAGGCTCTCAAAAGAGCCTGTGGGGGATAGCGTGCCCCACTGCCCCTCTGCTCAGTATGCCACTGTCATTCTGTATTATAATATCCCAGAATGAGTGGTGTTCAAGCACATCACCACTTACCTGGACTCACTGGCCTTCCCAGTTTCAGTTCCTCAGTCATCACTCCAATGAAACAGCACTTACCCATGTCTCTAATTTTCTAACCACTGCCCATCACTCCCACTTATCTTGCATCCTCCTCCTTGACCTTCCTGCTGTCTTCAACACTGTCGGCCACTCATTTCTCCATCAGCTTCCAGGGCACTGTCTCCTACCCAATTCATCACTCTTTTCTATCTACTAGATCCTCTGCCCCACCTCTATGAAACAGGGTCCCTCAAGGGTCTGTCCTTGTGTTAAACGGAAATCATATTGTGCCTCCTTTTGATTTATATTGGCCTAAGCCTAGTCGCTCTATGAAGAAAACCGCGTTGCAAAGTTCCGATTTTGGATCGACTTCGCCGCCATTTCAGAATCATCCACCATTTTGATTTCTGTTCGTATGTTCTCTGTTCTAAAATGGTGGACTGTGTTTTCAACTTGCAACCGAGCCTTACGACCTTTGAGTTCTGTTAATGGTTAGACTGTCCAAGAGCCGACTGTTTAGACTAGGTAAGGAGGCCTTGTACTGAGCATGAACTGTTGTCCTAGCATTGTCTGTGTTCACAAGACTAATCCACGAATACACATCTGAGACAATGAAGTGCAAACGCCAAGCATGGACACAGGCCAAACTCAATTGTAACATAGTTGTAAAAGATGCTTGTTGTAGGATTTGAGAGCATACGTTGTCATTGTATCGCCGCGGAAATACAAACATGAACAATCCTTTGTAAAATAGTATGTGAACCGAATGTGAACTAGGCACAATCTCTAGACCGCAGATTATTAACACAAAGAAGGGCTGGACACTATCATTCAGAAATGTATAAAAACACAAATGTATCTAATGTCCAGCACTCTCTTTACTCTCTTTGATGGGCTGATACTCATTGTGGGGTGTTGAGAGCCAGATAGCTATCTGTATCTGTGTTTCTTTGTAACTGTACAGAATAAAAAAGATCTGTGAATCTTTCTAGCCAGTGGTTGGTGTATTTCTTTTTGTGGTGCTCAGCCTCGATATTTCCTTGTTTTTACAGATGGCGCCTGAATAGGGACCCTCAAGATTGATGCCACTGCGTTGAAGAGATTGACACGGCTATTGGACCGGGATTGGGCGGTGAAAAAGGGGGCCCCTTCTTGGATGAGATGCGACACCTCAACAGTACTGCACGATCCGATCCCTGGACGGTGTGCACGTGGTCCGAGACGGCATCTTGACGAGGATTCATATATCGAGGCGGGCAGTTTTGCCGAAATCACCAACCACGAGGGTCCTTTGTTGTCCTTAGTATCCGATCGGACCTCCCTTAGTTCTTTGATCAGGTGAGTCATGCCCCGATTCCTAAGTATCCTTATATTTGATTTTGGCGAATTGTCCTCGCGAGTACAATTATTGACCAGGTAACACCAGTAATCTGATATGCCTGAGAAATTTTCTGCCTGTTTCAGGGCATTATACCGCAGAGACAGACAATCTTTGGAATGTGGGTGTCCGGCACCACAGGAGG
This sequence comes from Ambystoma mexicanum, assembly GCF_040938575.1. NCBI lineage: Eukaryota > Metazoa > Chordata > Amphibia > Caudata > Ambystomatidae > Ambystoma > Ambystoma mexicanum. Next base: position 54,692,002 of record NC_090934.1, on the reverse strand, counting down.
GGTCGCCGGCATGTACTATGTACGCTAAAAATGGCATTGGTAGTATAGTGTTCAATGATATTTGGCACAGACAAACTAGACATGCTTCCGAACTTCCGTGGCCAATCAATGGTAGCTTTGAGATTTCTCGCATAGAATATTTAGAATCTATATTGTTAAAGAAAAAAGCTAGACCTGCAGCATTTGATGTATTACAAAATTGGAAAAAAGTAGCTATGCAGCAGCTGAAAAGTAGAGAGAAACATGCGCGCTGACATATGTCGAACGCTGAGAAAGCGTTATTGTATGATCAAAAAAACCAGTCAGAGTTAGCTAGAAATATGGATAGGGCTTTTCAACTTGGCATCCAGAAAATAGACCCGTCTAAAGATTTTCATGCATTAGATGAATTAATTGACAAGCTTTTAAATAAACTGCACCACCTCCTTATGTACCTATTCCTGTTGCTTTACCTCTTCCTGCTGTTCTTTCTCCTCCCGTAGTAATTCCTGCACCTCTTATTACTCCTCCGCCACTTGTTATTGCTCCTCTTCCTATTGTTGCTCCTCCACGTGTACCTCCACATTTGCCTGCTGCCATGGGTCCGGTAGATTTTTCATTTACACCAGCAATAGCACCTTCGTTACCTATTGTACAAGATGTGTCTACTCTTTCTCTTCAAAGTAGTTCTGTTCCTCTTATAAATGATAAGGGAGCAGAATCGAAAATTGTAACTCGTAATACAGTTTCTAAAGAAAGAAAGCGAGATCTGAATGCTTGGGCTAGACAGTGCATGGAGAAAGGTGAACAATCTGATGTTTTAGCTACACTCTCTAATCTAGAAGGTTTTCCTGAGAAAAATGTCTTTATTGAAGGGTTGGGAATTCATTTATCTGTAATGTGGAACAGACTGAATGATGTAGATCTCCCACAAGGATTGAGAGATTTGAATGTTTTAGCACATTCAAGAGATACTGTGGAGAAAGTATATCAGCACGTCGAGAAGGTTTTTGAGTATAGAAGGGAGTTAGAAAGGTTACGGAATGAAGAAATAGATGGTGATAGTTTGGCCGCTATGTTTGTATAGAAACGGTTCCTTCCTCTTTGTAAGTCGATAAGTGAAGAAATGCAAATTTTCACAAGAGATGCACTTAGATGGATTTCAGACATGTCGATATCTCCCGTAGAAGTATATGACACATATAGTCAGTATACTCCAGAGATGCAGAGAAAAGTGATACAGGTAATGGTAGAATACCTGCAGGATGAATGTATAAAAAGAAATATTTGTTGTCCCACAGAATTATTGAATATCTATAAGAGAGCTTTTTCGAACTGACACTCCTTCAGCTGCTTTAGCACTTGATTTGGCTCAGTTGCTCATTAAGCGTTTGGAGTTGCCTATTTCTCAGTTGCCTATGAGAGAGGTTCCTCCGACATTTGTCCCTAAAGTTGAGGTCCCGGCTAATGCTGCAACGGGTGTAGCCGCCTATGATATTGATGCACATTATGTATAACAGTTTGTTCACGTCCCGTTCTCAAGACAGGAGGTGAATACCATCAGAGAATCTATCCCAGATATTAGGAAGAATCTGACAGGGTTTTATAAAGAAATGGAATCTGTCTTGCAGTTGTCAGTATTCACTTGGGGTGATATAGACTTATTATTTCCTGTGCTCCTATCTGCCAATTTGTGGAAACAGATTAGGACAGTAGACAATGTACCAGGGCTAGGGGACACATGGGATAGTTTGACTAGACAAGATAGAGATAGACCAGCTGGCGAGAGACCAACGCAGGTAATACTGACTTTGCCTGATAGAATAGTGACAAAACTGAAAGCCTTAATTCCTGAGAGAAGGATTGTTCAGGACAAACTTACTGCTTGTGTCCAAGGAAAATCTGAGGGTGCTACCGAATACTTTAATCGGTTTGAACAAGTATTTTCAGATTTTAGTGGACAAGATTTAATCACGGAGTCTGGAAAACGATTATTTGTGGACAAATTTATGTGTGGATTGTTACCTGACATCCAGTCGCAAATTATGACTTCTGAGAGCGCTTGGCAAGCTAAGTCTCAGTCTGAAGTGTTGCATATGGCTCAGTATTATGAAAACCGAGTCAATAATGAGAAGGAAAGGATTGAAAAGAAAAAGGGAGACTTGAAAACTAAGGTGTTGTTGCAACAGATCATTAGAGGTTCTAGAGGGGGTAGTACACAGTTTAGGGGTCAGTATGTTCCTCAAGGTAATATGCTGTTGGTCCTGTACACGCGAACCAATGTGCTTATTGCAGACAAGAGGGTCATTGGCGAGCACAATGCCTGATCCTCCAGCAGAGGTCGAATAACACATATGGTATCATGGGTAGATGATCCAGAGGCCACCCTGGGGCAGGAGGTCCTGGTAGAAGCCAGTTTTCCCAGAATCCTCAGTACTTTTCGCAAGACAATCAACCACCGAGTATGGTTAATAGAAATATCTTTGATCATCCTTCCACTGCTTATCTCTCTGAAGACCTTCCCTTTGATGATATATAGTTTCGCTAGGATTGCCCGAAGCAGGGATTGGAATCAACGCCTATACCTGTTAATAAGAAAGGTCCCTACGTTGAAATGATAGTGGGAAATAGGAAACATCTATTTTTGATAGATACAGGAGCACAGAAGTGTTCCATTGACCATTCATGGGTTCCAAACATTCCACTGTCAGGGCAAACTAATGTGTCTGTAGGGTTTTCTGGTACGCCAGTGGTTAGTCCGGTTTCTTCGCCGGTACCGATTTCACTGGGTCCATTCACGTAATCACTGTCCATTTCTTTTGACATCAAACTGTGCTGAGAATTTGCTGGGGCTGAATCTATTGGAGGAATTAAATGTGGTAATTCATTGATCTTCGGATGGAGTACGTTTGACGATTTCACCACAGCAATGTTCTGCCTCACAGTTTCTGACTAAACCTTTGCGGCTGGAATTTAGTGAAGTTCCAGAGAGTTTATGGGTGATTGATGACAATGATGTCAGTGTTTTACAGTTTAGCCTTTTAAAATCCTTTTGAAACCAGAAGTAAAGTTGCCACGTATTCCACAGTATAAGATTTCGGTTGATGGTGAGCAAGCTTTGAAGTGTATAGTTTCTGATTTTGTAAACCGTGGGGTAATTGAAGAAATTGCAGGTAGTTTGTGCAATAGTCTGATTTTACCAATGTATAAGAAAGGAGATAATGCAATTCCTTTGCGTTTCATTATTGATTTACGCGCTATCAACAAGATTGTTGCTCCACAATTTCATATTGTGCCTGATGTAACAACGATATTAACAATGATCCCAGCTTCAGATACTCATTTTAGTGTTGTAGATCTTAAAAATACCTTCTTTAGCATTCCTATACACAAGGATAGCAGCTACTTGTTCGCGTTCACCCTAGGGGGACACTCATTTACATTCACCCGTGCGCCACAGGGGCACACGCAAAGTCTGAGCATTTACAGTAGGGCTTTGAAAGAGCAGCTCAATACACTTGTGTTGCCTGCTACTTGTACATTGCTTCAATATGTTGATGACCTTCTTTTAGCTGCAGATTCAGAAAATGCTTGCAAGGTGGGCACTGTGTTATTGCTTATTCACCTTTCAAAGCATGGACATAAAGCTTCACTGAAAACGTTTCAATATTATCGACAGGAGGTCGCCTATTTAGGTTATCTCCTATCAAAGGAGGGAAGTAGATTGACACCTGAACAAATTAAAATCATTTCTAGCATGTTTGTCCCAAATACACATAAGGAAGTCAGAGCCTTGATAGGAATGGCTTCTTACTGTAGGCAGTGGATCCCGAACTTCTCACTAGTGATCAAACCAATGTTGGCGTTGATCAAGAAGGGCATTTCTTTGCCATTGCCGTGTAACTTGGAACACCCAAAAGTTTTTGATTTGCTCAAGAACGCATTGTGTTCAGCACCGGTTTTGGGCACACCAAATTACGAAAAGGCCTTGGAGTTGTATGTGCATGAACGTGATGGATGTGCTTTGGCTGTGTTAACGCAGGAACATGGGGGGAAGAATAGGTTGTGCGGCTACTTTTCCTCCACCCTTGATCCTGTTGCATGCACTTTGCCGAGATGTCTGAGACCTGTCGCTGCTGCTGCTGCGTCTGTAAAACAGAGCAAGGGTATGGTTCTAGGCAATGTTGGAGATGGAAAAGTGAAGGTTAGTAGGGCTGTGTCAGAGTGACAGTCAGTGGCAGGAGTGGGACAGGGTATGAAGGTGGTGGCAAAAGCAGAAACTGACATTCCCTTCATAGGTCGAATAACGGAAAAGGATGCTGGCAGTGGGGGTGGAGGCTTAGCCAAGGGAGGGGGAAGGTCCAGGTGAGAAGACAGGAGGGCATGATCAGTTCAGGAGAAAGGAGAAGTGAGAGGATAAGAGATGGGGTGGTCTGTTGAGAGGAGAGCATCTAAGGTGTGTCTGGCTGAGGGTGTCAGACCAGAGGGAACAATGGAGAGGTAAAGAGAGTCACAGAGGTTGCGGAAGAATCCAGAGGCTGCATCAGGGTAGTGAATGTTGAAGTCTCTGAGGGGGAGAAGCTTGGAGGCGGAGGCCAAGAGAGAAGAGGTGAGGTCAGTCCACTCTGAGAGGAAGAGGGAGACTGGGCCAGGGGGCCTGTATATGGTGGACAGAGTCAGCGTGAGGATAGGAGAGACAGCAAGCCTGCTGATGAGTCATTTGAAGGAGTAGGACTGAGTGGGTATGATAGTAGCAAGGACCCATTCAGGGAAGATCAGGCCCACTCTGCCTCCACATTGGTTTGGCCCGGGCTGAGAGAGGATCTTGTAGCCCTCCAGGATGAGAAAGTAAAAACGCATGATAGAATTGGCCGTGAACAACATCTCTGTGAGAGTCCAGTGGTCCATGATCAGTCCAGGAGAGAGGAGTAGTGAGAGGGTTAAAGATGGGGATGTCTGCTGAGAGGAGGGCATCCAAGGTGTATCTGGCTGAGTACGTTGGACCAGATGAAAGAATGGAGAGGCAAAGAGAATCACAGAATTTGTGGAAGAGTCCAGAGGCTGCATCATGGGAGTCAAGGTGAATGTTGAAGTCTCTGTTGAGGAGAAGCTTGGCGGCGGAGGCCAGGAGAGAAGAGGTGAGGTCAGTCCACTCTGAGGGGAAGAGGGAGACCGGGCCAGGGGGCCTGTAGATGGTGGACAAAGTCAGTGAGAGTATAGGAGAGACAGCAAGCCTGCAGATGAGGCATTCGAAGGAGTAGGAGTGAGTGAGTATGATAGTAGCAGGGACCCATTCAGAGAAGATCAGGCCCACCCTGCCTACGCACCAGTTTGGTCTGGGCTTAAAGAGGATCTTGTAGGCCTCTGGGAGGAGAGTGTAAAAACCTATGACAGAGCTGACCATGAACCATGTCTCGGTGAAAGCGAGGACATCAAGGTCGAGGTCTTCAAGGAGGTGGCAGATGTCAGTAGGGGTGTAGTTGACGGTAGCTAAGTGAAGCTGGTTGCCACTTTTGAAGGTCTTCCAAGGAGGGGCACAGGAATGTGGTACACCCGTTGGTGGTTGAAGAGAACCCATAGGGGTGGCAGAAGGTGGAGTGGCAGGAGAAAGGAGGAAGTTGATGAGAGACGGAATGAGCCTATCAAGAAGGAAGAGGTTGAGCTGAATGCCCTGAAACATGACAGTGGCATTCCAGTATACATTAATTATGGCCCTAGAGAAAAGGAAGCATGTCACTGAGACCATATGGGGAATCTAAAGGTCTGGAGAGCGAACAAAAAAGAGGATGTCAGTGACAGTCTTCCTGGAAGAAGCACTGCCAAAGGTGTCAGTGATGCCCGGGCCTTGATTGGAGAACAGGAGGTCCTTCTTGAACTTTTTCCTTCCAGACTTTGAAAGAGAGATAGAATAGGTGATAAAGTATCAGTTAGAGAAGATAGGGGAGATTGAAAGCTCCATGGAGGGAGAGCATGGAGAGAAGGTGGGGGGAGAGAGGGAGATGCTACAGTGCACAAAACCTAACTTTAACACACAGCAATGCAACAATCTAGATTCATGTGTCAAGGATACAGGGAAGAACCTACGTTACAGCATACAGAAGAAAGGTAAGACACCTAGAAGCAAGTTTTCTGGATTTAGGGAAAGAGAACCTAGATAGAGGGATAGAGGGAAATGCCCAATTTTCAAAGGGGGTCATTATGACCCAGGCGTTAAGGTGTTAACGGCGCAGTAAAAGGTTGTGGCGCCGTTAACCCCTTAACGCCTTACTACGAGGTCCCTTTGCGGCTCCCGACCTTAACAGCTGGTCTGGACCAGCCGTTAAGGTAGGGACCGGCAAAGGGACCTTGAAGGTAATTACAGTACCACAATTTGCGGTACCCTGATTACCGCCTTCCCCTTTCCCATTGAGCCCTATGGGGCAAAAATGGGAATGGGGAAGGGCCAATGGTAAATGGGGAATTAAAGCCCCGCCAACCTTGGAATGGGGTGGTAATTCCCCATTTCACCATGGCGGAATCGATAAGTTACCGGCGTTAACCATGGCGCTAATAGCACCATTGGTTAACGCCAGGGTTGTAATGAGGGCCAAACACAACAGCAATGCAAAAACTCAAAGATCCGACTTTCCTAGATAGAGGGGAAAAGCCCCAAGGCTAACTAAGACAATTCACCAATGCTAGATATGGATAACATAAAACTGCAACATGCAGCAGAGTGCAAACTTAGCTAATAGGAATAATAAAGGGAGGAGGGACAGTTAAATAGGTGGAAGTAATGGCAGTTCCCCCTGTCAACACCTTTCTTACCTTGTCAGTAGCTGCTGGTTGACGGCTGTGCTGCATGCTCCCTTAGCGAACACAGGAAAATACAGTCTGGAGTTGCAGCTGTAGGAGCTGCTCTTTGCCTCAGGGCCCTTCACCTAAGGGGGCGGCACAGGGTTTGTCTTGCTGGGTGTTAGGAACGATTTCCCTTAGGTGCAATTTTGCCTCCTTTTATGGACCCCCCAAATGTTTTGCTTTTGTTTGGCTTTCCCTATCCTGACTTTTTCCAGTGGAGCACAGCTTTCAGCTGTACTTCTCTGGGCTTTTCCTAATCTGTTACGAGGACATTGACACATCCTTCAGGCTGTTAGTACTAGGAAACTAAGTTTCCCTTATTCTTTGACTGTGTTGCCATTTCTTGGTAACTTTCTATCTATGTGCCAAGTATCTTACAGTACCACGCTTAGGAGTCCTTTTGTTTTATGGCCCTAGCCACCCTCTAAGGATTTTTTGGTGATTCTACAAGTGTGCCTAGGAGGAACTGGTGGCAGCAGTTTACTTTTAAAGTATTTTTACTTCTTTGTAATGAACCAAAATACGTTTGGCTCAGGACTGTGGCCGAAAATGGCCATGCCACAAAGTCTTTTGTTCTGTCCTTTGGCCATTTTGTCCCTCTGCCTTCCTCCAGGTCAAGTGACCCGGGTATTCCTTATTAGGACATGTAGCCTCACACGAAAACTGCATCTTTCGCGCCCTCCTGCATGCCACGTATGCTAGTGCCCAGGAAAAGGGTAGTGACTGTCTGGTCCCAATCCACACTACTGGTGTCAGTATGTCTGGTATGCCTGAATGACTGGCACCACCATGGTCCGTGATTGGCCCACACCTGGCATGAATGCAAGAGATCAGATCTTCCATTGGCAATCCCAGATTTGAGCGTGAAACAAATCTTGGATAAGAGAAGGGGCTCTGCATCCATTCCTGGTCGATCAACTGAAGTTCACAACAAACTACAGAAAGAGCCAAGTAACCAGAAATGAAAGAGCGGATCTGTGGAACAGACTGAGATGTGCTGGAAGGTTTGGCACCCTGACCCTACTGTTGTCCCGTTGGACCCTTTCTTTTGTATCAATCACAGAAGGCCAGAAAAGGGCACTTCGACCATTTGGATTAGTGGGACCAACTACTCTCGGCACCTCCTGCTTAGCCTTGAAAAGAGCCTTTTTGGAAGTGTTCCTCGGCCATGAAGTGAACGAACAAGCTCAAACCCGGGTTATTGTCTAGGAGCGCTGCCCTCCTGTGTTGGTACTCGCAGCTTTAGGAATCGCTGTGTGAAATGAAAGAGTGCTGTGGGAGCTGTGGGATAGGAGAAATGCCGTGTGAAATGAAAGGACGTGTTGTGGCAGCAGTCGGAAAGAGGTGATTCAGTGCGAAATGAAAGGGCGTGCTGTAGTGTGTACGCAGAGGGAGCGGGAGACGTGTGTGAGCAGTGTGTCTAAGATCTGAAATTCAGAAACATTTATGACTAAACCCGCATTCAAAGAAAAACGAATTTCAACTCCAATAGTTCGATAAAACTCAGCATAAATGTGCCCTTGTAAAAGTTATACACAAATCAGGCAAAACCACAACTGTTTCCGCTCACTGCAGTTGTCTTTCAGACCCATTCCTTATCACATGGGCTTTATTTACAGGAGACCACTGCACTTAGCCTGCACAATGCACTGCACTAATAATGCACTCTGACCCTTCTCTCCACCTGTAGGCGGCGCCCTATATGGAGTGATTCGGCACAGCACGAACGGGCAGCTTTGGCCCAGTGTTGGATCTACTGTTTCACTGTTAAGCAAAAAGTAGATCCAGGAGGACCCCTTTGGCACTGTGTGCAAAATAAGGTGCCCTTTGGAAGGTCCCTTGGTCACAAAGCCGCATGGAGTCATGACGGGGGGGGGGCTCTTTAGTGGTGGGAAATGCAACTCATATTTGAGGAGAAACAATGGTAAGTCTGCATAATGCACACACTCCCCAATGCCTTTCTCTCCCCCCCTTTAATTTGAACGCAGAAGAAGCCAACCACGACTCGTCGCACACGGTGTGCACCCTGAGGCCTATGGACGAGTGGCGTAATAGAAGAACTAGATAGATAAGATAGATAAGATAGATAAAATAGATAGATAGATAGTTAGATAGATAGATAGATAGATAGATAGATAGATAGAATGATAGAGAGACAGAGAGAGAGAGAGAACGAGATAGCTAGATAGATAGATAGATAGATAGATAGATAGATAGATAGAGAGAGAGAGAGAGAGAGAGCGATAGGTAGATAGATAGATAGATAGATAGATAGATAGATAGACAGAGACAGATAGATAGATAGATAGATAGATAGATAGATTGATAGATAGAGAGACAGAGAGACAGGCAGATAGATAGATAGATAGATAGATAGATAGATAGATAGATAGATAGATAGATAGATAGATCGATAGATAGATAAAGATGGATGGATAGATAGATAGATAGATAGATAGATAAAGATGGATGGATAGATAGATAGATAGATAGATAAAGATGGATGGATAGATAGATAGATAGATAGATAGATAGAATGATAGAGAGACAGAGAGAGAGAGAGAGAGAGAGATAGGTAGATAGATAGATAGATAGATAGATAGATAGATAGATAGATAGATAGATAGATAGATAGATAGATAGATAGATAGATAGATAGATAGATAGATCAGGTCTTGTCAAGCACTCCCAGTTGTGGGGGTTTAGGTGTCCCCCCACTTCTTTCCTACCTCTTCCCTCTGTTGCCTCTGGGGTGTAACTTCTTGGCTCCTGGGGACAACCCTCTGCCAAAGCCTGTGGATTCTATCTGTGTTCCCAACTGGGCCATGATTATGTTACAGGTGGTGGCTGAGCCCCAGGACTTCCGCTAGGTGATCGGCCAGCTGGAATACACAGTATTGAAACAACATCAAACATTTCATACACATAATACAAACAGTCCAAACGTGTTTGCAAATAGGCAATTAACACATGTAAAATGAACAATGAATGTGTGCAACCAATATAGGATAGCAGCTGTTAATGCACTTGATTATACATTGATGAAGTACATCTGAGACATATGGTCGACACCTGAAATACTCTGAACTCACATAATGCGGTCGCTAATAGAGCTCGCCTGAGACCCACGGTCGACACATGAAATACTGTGAACTCATATAATGCGGTCGTTAATAGAGCTCGCCTGAGACTTATGGTCGACACCTGAAATACTCTGAACTCACATAATGCGGTCGATAATAGAGCTCGCCTGAGACCTATGGTCGACACCTGAAATACTCTGAACTCATATAATGCGGTCGATAATAGAGCTCGCCTGAGACCTATGGTCGACACCTGAAATACTTTGAACTCATATAATGCGGTCGTTAATGGAGCTCGCCTGAGACATATGGTCGACACCTGAAATACTTTTAACTCATATAATGCGGTAGATAATAGAGCTCGCCTGAGACCTATGGTCGACACATGAAAAACTCTGTACTCACATAATGCGGCCGTTAATAGAGCTCGCCTGAGACCTATGGTCGACACCTGAAATACTGTGAACTCACATAATGCGGTCGATAATAGAGCTCGCCTGAGACCTATGGTCGACACCTGAAATACTCTGAACTCACATAATGCGGTCGATAATAGAGCTCGCCTGAGACCTATGGTCGACACCTGAAATACTGTGAACTCACATAATGCGGTCGATAATAGAGCTCGCCTGAGACCTATGGTCGACACCTGAAATACTGTGAACTCATATAATGCGGTCGATAATAGAGCTCGCCTGAGACCTATGGTCGACACCTGAAATACTGTGAACTCACATAATGCGGTCGATAATAGAGCTCGCCTGAGACCTATGGTCGACACCTGAAATACTCTGAACTCACATAATGCGGTCGATAATGGAGCTCGCCTGAGACCTATGGTCGACACCTGAAATACTCTGAACTCACATAATGCGGTCGATAATGGAGCTCGCCTGAGACCTATGGTCGACACCTGAAATACTTTGAACTCATATAATGCGGTCGTTAATGGAGCTCGCCTGAGACATATGGTCGACACCTGAAATACTTTGAACTCATATAATGCGGTAGATAATAGAGCTCGCCTGAGACCTATGGTCGACACCTGAAATACTCTGAACTCACATAATGCGGCCGTTAATAGAGCTCGCCTGAGACCTATGGTCGACACCTGAAATACTCTGAACTCACATAATGCGGTCGCTAATAGAGCTCGCCTGAGACCTATGGTCGACACCTGAAATACTCTGAACTCACATAATGCGGTCGATAATAGAGCTTGCCTGAGACCCACGGTCGACACCTGAAATACTGTGAACTCATATAATGGGGTCGTTAATAGAGCTCGCCTGAGACATATGGTCGACACCTGAAATACTTTGAACTCATATAATGCGGTCGTTAATGGAGCTCGCCTGAGACATATGGTCGACACCTGAAATACTTTTAACTCATATAATGCGGTAGATAATAGAGCTCGCCTGAGACCTATGGTCGACACCTGAAAAACTCTGTACTCACATAATGCGGCCGTTAATAGAGCTCGCCTGAGACCTATGGTCGACACCTAAAATACTTTGAACTCATATAATGCGGCCGCTAATAGAGCTCGCCTGAGACCTATGGTCGACACCTGAAATACTCTGAACTCACATAATGTGGTCGCTAATAGAGCTCGCCAGAGACCTATGGTCGACACCTGAAATACTCTGAACTCACATAATGCGGTCGCTAATAGAGCTCGCCTGAGACCCACGGTCGACACATGAAATACTGTGAACTCATATAATGCGGTCGTTAATAGAGCTCGCCTGAGACCTATGGTCGACACCTGAAATACTCTGAACTCACATAATGCGGTCGATAATAGAGCTCGCCTGAGACCTATGGTCCACACATGAAATACTGTGAACTCATATAATGCGGTCGTTAATAGAGCTCGCCTGAGACCTATGGTCGACACCTGAAATACTCTGAACTCACATAATGCGGCCTTTAATAGAGCTTGCCTGAGACCTATGGTCGACACCTGAAATACTGTGAACTCATATAATGCGGTCGCTAATAGAGCTTGCCTGAGACCTATGGTCGACACCTGAAAAACTCTGTACTCACATAATGCGGCCGTTAATAGAGCTCGCCTGAGACCCACGGTCGACACCTGAAATACTGTGAACTCATATAATGCGGTCGCTAATAGAGCTCGCCTGAGACCCACGGTCGACACCTGAAAAACTCTGTACTCACATAATGCGGTCGATAATAGAGCTCGCCTGAGACCCACGGTCGACACCTGAAATACTGTGAACTCATATAATGGGGTCGTTAATAGAGCTCGCCTGAGACATATGGTCGACACCTGAAATACTTTGAACTCATATAATGCGGTCGTTAATGGAGCTCGCCTGAGACATATGGTCGACACCTGAAATACTTTTAACTCATATAATGCGGTAGATAATAGAGCTCGCCTGAGACCTATGGTCGACACCTGAAAAACTCTGTACTCACATAATGCGGCCGTTAATAGAGCTCGCCTGAGACCTATGGTCGACACCTAAAATACTTTGAACTCATATAATGCGGTCGCTAATAGAGCTCGCCTGAGACCTATGGTCGACACCTGAAATACTCTGAACTCACATAATGTGGTCGCTAATAGAGCTCGCCAGAGACCTTTGGTCGACACCTGAAATACTCTGAACTCACATAATGCGGTCGCTAATAGAGCTCGCCTGAGACCCACGGTCGACACATGAAATACTGTGAACTCATATAATGCGGTTGTTAATAGAGCTCGCCTGAGACCTATGGTCGACACCTGAAATACTCTGAACTCACATAATGCGGTCGATAATAGAGCTCGCCTGAGACCTATGGTCCACACATGAAATACTGTGAACTCATATAATGCGGTCGTTAATAGAGCTCGCCTGAGACCTATGGTCGACACCTGAAATACTCTGAACTCACATAATGCGGCCTTTAATAGAGCTTGCCTGAGACCTATGGTCGACACCTGAAATACTGTGAACTCATATAATGCGGTCGCTAATAGAGCTCGCCTGAGACCTATGGTCGACACCTGAAAAACTCTGTACTCACATAATGCGGCCGTTAATAGAGCTCGCCTGAGACCCACGGTCGACACCTGAAATACTGTGAACTCATATAATGCGGTCGCTAATAGAGCTCGCCTGAGACCCACGGTCGACACCTGAAATACTGTGAACTCATATAATGCGGTCGTTAATAGAGCTCGCCTGAGACATATGGTCGACACCTGAAATACTTTGAACTCATATAATTCGGTAGATAATAGAGCTTGCCTGAGACCCACGGTTGACACCTGAAATACTGTGAACTCATATAATGCGGTCGATAATAGAGCTTGCCTGAGGCCTATGGTCCACACCTGAAATACTCTGAACTCATATAATGCGGTCGTTAATAGAGCTCGCCTGAGACCTATGGTCGACACCTGAAATACTCTGAACTCACATAATGCGGCCGTTAATAGAGCTCGCCTGAGACCTATGGTCGACACCTGAAATACTCTGAACTCACATAATGCGGTCGATAATAGAGCTCGCCTGAGACCTATGGTCCACACATGAAATACTGTGAACTCATATAATGTGGTCGTTAATAGAGCTTGCCTGAGACCTATGGTCTACACATGAAATACTATGAACTCATATAATGAGATTGTGCCATGTTTGACACCAGCAGTTGTGCCAATACCACAGCGAATATATGCAAAAGAAGGGATCCGTCTGAGAAAACCCTATCGAATGGATTCCCAAAGAGACGACAATCTGATGGAGGAACTTTCTGAAGGAATATGGAAAGCAAAGAGAGAAGCTAGTAATGCCGCAAGAAACATGAATAATGACACGAGAATACCGGTTGAAGAGAATGCATGGGTCTTACAGAAACTGATGACAAAGTTAAGATTCGAGTAAAGTTTCATATGCGAAAAGAAGATTGCACGTGTGTGAAGTGCTACAGAAAATAAACAGTTCAATAATTGTACAGACGCTGAAACGCAGGTAGACCAAGTCATCATAGAAGCTGGCTATGAATAGTGAATAGATTGCAGGAAAAGCTGCCATTGTATAGAAGCTGGACATCAGTGTCATTAATTTAGTAAGCCAGGACCCATGGAGAGGAAAGGCTGAGAATTATGTTGCAGCAAGAATAAGCTGTGATCGTGGAAGCAAACGGCAAGGCAGTCTGGCCTGGTATCAAAACTGAAGCAGCCATGGTCAGCAATCCATTCTTGAAAGCAGTGAACGTGCAAAGGATGAATCATCCCTTTTTATGGAGCAAAGAAAGAACACAAAGAGTGGCAAGTTTTATTCAATTAAGACATTTAAATCCTGCAGAATGGACCAAATCGTGGTCTCCTGTCACGTGAGCCAAGGATGGAAACAGAATTGAGCTTGGAGTCCTAGAACACAATAGTGAATGCCTGCACTCCCGTATATTCCCAGAGACAAACATATTTTGCAATGCCAAGTTCAAAGACAATCTTCATGGCAGAAGGCATGGGCGATGAGAGCTGATGGGCTAATTGGGTAGGGAGGTAAAGTCAAGTCCACCTCCAGACACCTGGATCTGAGCGTCCGTGATGCTAAGTGAACCGAATGTTCCAGACATGGCACAAGCATGCCAACCAATTGTAGATGGGCGCATAATAAAGGGCCTTATAGTTTGAAGACCAACGATAAACTGTGTACTTAATAGTGTTGAGGATGGCATGTTTTAGAGGTAGGCATAAGTTGTCCACCTGACTTTGGCCAGGCAATCAAAATCCTAGTCCCTATAGAAAGTATACTTAGATGTTCTCTTGAACCAATTGCAATCCCTTGTACGTTTTTCTTATTTGCCACGTAGTATGACGTCACCTCTGATGAATTTTGAGTATAAAGTCTGTGTTTTATGAGAAAATTGTTGGGAGCTTAGCGAACGTCCGTTGATGATTGTTGTAAACTCGCTGTTTTAGATAATTGTTAATAAAACAGTATCTCTGCCATCTTCCTGAGTTGGTTCGATTATTGGGAATCAGAGTTATTCTGCAACCCCATCCATTGCATTCACGTTACTAAAGGGCCATAAACTCACATGGTGGCGGTATGGATGGTTAAAACATGTCCAAACTAGTCCTGCGCCAGTGTTTTGGATAATCAGGCATCCTCTGCCATTAGCTGGAAGATCGCTGGGTTTTCTGTGGAGAGCGGGCTATAGAAATAAACTTGTAAGAAGAACCGAGATGGTGGGCATGTCCCCCTTTGACGAAATCCCTGCCCAGATTCCAAGGGTGCTAAGGCAAAGTGGTCAGATTGAAGGAGGAGTCGATTCCGAAGGCCTCGAGTCAATTCACAAATGGTGAGTAGACTAAGGGGAACGGCAAATAAAGAGGATGGGATTGTGATAATTTTTTGAGTAACGGGAAATATTGTGAAGATGAAAAGGTAGTGCCTAGGAGTACTGACTCAAGGGAGTTTACAAGGAGCTGTCTCAAATCCCAGCAGGTGTAGAGTGAAAAATATAAGGCGTAATCAGGATTACTGGAGGTGACATCTGAAACCCTGTACAGGGTATAAAGTAAGGGCTAGAGAGATAAGGTGATCACAGTGTTTATAAATATGTAATGTTTGACAAGTCTGAATGTTGTTTGTTGAGTAAAAATATCGAAGAGAGATAGAAGTTGTGAAAAAATTATATCCTTTAAAAGAGGTGAAAGTGGTGACGGGGTATAGTAATCCGATATACGAACCCACCGCTTACAGTAGTGATGATAGTCCAGAGGAGAATAAGAGAAAAGAAAAGATCTATAAGATCATACAAGACACAGAAGAAAGGAGTGAGAAGTTGAATCTGTCAACAGAAATAGACAGGGAGAGTAAGAGATGGAAAGGAGAGAAGGATAAAACTGACGAGATAGCGCATGTGCAGAACGAATGGATGGGAGGACAGATATTACTTAAAATAGATGGGAACATTTTGAGGAAGTTAGGCAAAGAGAAGACAAGGATGAACAACGAAGAAAGGGTAAAGAGCGAGAGAAGAGATTAGGAGAAGGTGAGCAGAAAAGGAAGAGCAGGGAGTGACGAGAGCAGATGTATAAGGAGGAGCAATAGAGAAAAGAAGAACATGCAGAAGAACAAAGAAAGTACGATAATAGACAGAGAGCGATAGAAGAGATTGATAGACAGGAAAGGAAGAGAGACGAGGAGGAAGCACAACTATTAAGGGATAAAAGATTACAGAGGCAAATGGAAGAAGAGGAGAGACGAGAACGAGTGAGGAGAGGGGAAGAATGAAGGCAAGAGGAAGAAAGAATTAGAAGGGATGCCAGAAATCAAAGAGAAATAGATGAAGAAATAGAGCAGAAAAGGAGACAACTAGGTCTTTATACCAGTCTCATTCGTAAGGAACCAGTAGGGCCAAGCCCAGAAATACCATGTGATAGAATAGAAGAGTTCCTTCCGATAAAGGAAAAAAAAACAGCGGCATCTAGAATAGTATTGTAAGAAGAAAGATTTGATGCAGAAAGCATTGGCGAAAGGATCAACAAGGTCTATCAACAGTTAAAGCAAGCTAGCAAGTTTGGAAGTCAAGCGAAAAGTGATCAATCCCAAGTATTTCAATTATGAAACAAAGACGAAAATCTGTTCAGTAACAGACGTAGAGCATTGTCTTTAAGTAGACTGAATCTGGATAAGGGTGAAGGGTATGATAGTCAGACTACTTGGGGACAAGACATGTCAGACGAGAAAAGAGAGTCCTGTCTCGGGGTAGAAGGAGGGAGCGTGTGTGCCCCGAAGGAAGCCTGAAAATGGATACAGAAGTAAGATGGTCTGATTTTGAACAACCTAAAGATAGAACACCAGAACCTATAGCGTATCCTGAGTGTCCCTGAGGATGAACACACAGTGAAAATAGAGAGTCGCCGGCATATGTGAGCAGATTACGGTCGTTACTCACAATGAGACAGACAGGGATGATTGTCCCTGCCATGGATAGACTAATAGTGGGATACTGTCACGCCTTCCCGATCCACAGCAGTCACACCTATCAGTCCCCTCGCTCACACCATTCCCCCTGGTCCCGCATCTGGCATCCGTCAAGTCCCCTGCAGTCCTCGCCGCCGTGCAAACACTCAGCGGCAGTCATTTTTGCACTGGCACCTACCTTGGCGCTTGTCTCCTAGGCAGCGCTTGTCCATGGGCGCACAGAGGCATTTCACGGGCATACAGAAACAACGCTCTTCCACGGGCACACAAAGTGACTCAAATCACGTGACCAAACGATGGCGAACATTTCCTTTCACATCAATGGTCACGTGACACGCTTTCCACGTTTTCCTCATGACTTACGTCACGTGACTATTCCATGCAGTCAAAAGGATTGGGGAAACGAGGAAAGAGTGCTTCACAGCTGCTTCGTTGGAGTGCTGCACAGCGTTTTGGACTTTTCGGATTTCTTGAATCATTTTGACCACGGAACGTTATCTGAATTGCTTTGATCTCCCCTGAAACTACGGCGAACTGGTGTCTCATGGTATTTCGATCCTTGGCTCTGTGTTTTTGGATTTAGACTTTGCATTTGGATTCATCTTTGTTCTTCTGGCTTCTGACCCTGGACTGCTACTTGGACTGCTCACGGATTATCCACTGTACTACATATTCTGGCTCAGGTGTTTCCCATCCAGAGTGCTGCCACCGACCCTACTGCTGTCCTTCCCCATTCAAGGTTACTCTGGTCATCAAATTTGGGTAAGCCCACTAACATATTACATTGTTGTCTTACACTATTGTCCATTGCTACGGCTTGACCTGACTAATCATTGCCTTACAGTGGTTGATGGGTCCTTCCGGTGTTCCTGGTTCCAGGCGTTTCAGCATTCTACACCTGTGGCCTCAAAGATTGCACTGGTAGTGATTGGTCTTCTACTAGTGTGGTACTTGGATACCTCCACCGGGGACCCTGTAGCCACTCTAATGCAAGCAGTCGCAGCCCTTAGGACCAACATGGTTGCGGCCACCAGAGCGATCCACCACCGCTTGGACGCCCTGCAGAGTGCCGACACCCCTTACCCGACGATGCCTAGTTCGGATAAGCCACACATCAGGGGCCATCTCCCTCCACGACTCCCATACTGCCTACTCCTTTGGTTCTCCCAACCCCATTTCCCCTTGCAACCCTAGAAAGGTATCAGGGAGACCCAAGGAAGTTCCATACATTCTGAACCAATGCAAGCTCCATTTCTTATGTCGACCCCAGGCATTCCCTGATTCTGTCACCAAAGCCGCTTTTTTGCTTTCCCACTTGTCGGGCATGGCAGCTACTTGGGCGAACCCTTTATTAGAAAATGACCATCCGGCACTTTACGATTTCGACCTCCTAGTTAGCGAGATGTCCAAGGTTTTTTAGACAAGGTACAAGGCACAATCCCGGGACCTGGAATTGTTAGACCTCACTCAGGGCAGACAGACACTTATCGAATATATAACCCGCTTTAATCAGCTGTCTGCGGAAACATCTTGGCCAGAGAATAAGAAAGCGGTTGTATTCTATAGGGTTTTGTGTGGTGCAATGAAGGACGCTCTCTCAGTTGTACCGTCCCTCCCTGCCGCCTACACAGACCTAGTAGACCTGTCTTTGCAGGTGGACTCCCGGAGAACCGAGCGCAGGGCGGAAGCAGGTCATTCCAGCCACCAACCTTCCTCCTCAGCAGACCAAGCCCCAGAACCCATGCAAATTGGTGGGATCCGTAGCCCCATAACCCATGCCGAACGGGAACGAAGGTGAACTGACAATGCCTGTTTTTAATGCGGCATCAATGGACACTACGTAAAAGAGTGCCCCCGTCGCCCAAGAAACAAGAATCTGGATTTTCGGAAGGCTTGCCCTTGAGGTCGGGGGTACGGGCGAGCACTCCATTGACCCCTTCTGAAGTTGCTTTCGGTCCCATTAAGCCAGTGGTAGTCCAAGCAATGCTGATCCCTACCAAAGAACACAAGCATGCAGTCCACATCGTAATAGATTCAGGGGCCACTGGCTGCTTTATAGATATCACATTGGCCAACAACTCATTCTGCCTTTGATAAACAAAGAACACCCTGAACCTGTACAGGCCGTAGATGGTACCTCCCTCGCTTATGGTGCTATTAAGCAACAGACCGCTCCTCTGGAAGTGGTAATCCAAGGTAACCACAAGGAAACATTGGGCCTCATTCCGGGTATGGAGCTAACCATGGAGTAATTAGCTCCAGGGTTGCCTCCGAAACCGTCCCAAATCCGGCATGGTGAATGGAGTAATTACCGGTCCATTCCAGGGTTGGAGGGACCGGTAATTCCCCATTCACCTTTTGCCCTTCCCCATTCCCATTTCTACCCCATAGGGCTTAATGGGAATGGGGAAGGAGGTAATTACGGCACCGTAAATTACGGTACCATAATTACCTCCGAGGTACCTTTTCGGGTCCCGTACTTTACTCCTGCTAAAAGCAGGAGGTAAGGAAGGACCCGCAAAGGGACCTCAGAATACGGAGGTAAGGGATTACCGGCATTGGCACCCTTACCGGTGCCGGTAATTCCTTACCTCCAACCTCAGAATGACCCCCATTGTCCTTTGACCTCATCACCACCCCCCAATTTGGTATCATCCTAGGCATACCATGGCTAAGACAGCACAATCCTTTCATTAACTGGGGAACCGGACAGGTGTTCTTCGAGTCAGAGGTCTGCCAGCATTTCTGTCTAGTGGAAACCGAGATGACGTCTAACCCTGCTAGGGTTCTGGGAGCTGTGGCTTCTTTAGCCGTGGAGGATATCGACTCTATGGCCACTACGCCTCATACGGTTGGGGCCATTCTGGCCAGAATCCCCGCTGTATATCATGATTTTCATACCATATTTGACAAGGCCTCAGCAGAAAGCCTACCACCACACAGGCCTTATGATTGCCCCATTGACTTAGTGTCAAATGCCCCGATACCAAAAGGCAGGATTTACTCACTGTCCCAATCAGAGGAACAGGCTCTGAAGGACTACATCCCCCAGTGCTTACGCTTAGGTCATATCCGTCCTTCCTTCTCTCCAGCTGCAAGTCCTATCTTCTTTGTTCCAAAGAAGGAAGGGGATTTACGTCCTTGTGTCGATTATAGGCGGCTGAATTCAATCACCATTAAGAACCAGTATCCTATTCCCCTGATTTCTACACTACTAGATAGATTGTCCCATGCTTCTATCTACTGTCGTAAATCTCCCCCGTCTCACCTGTGATCGGGATCTCCCTTGTTCGGCCGCAGGGCTCTTCCTGTGGATGGTTCGTGTCTTGAATAGGCTTGCCCGACCCTCGTCAGGTTGCAGGATGCGTTCAGAGTTCCGGGAAGTTCGTGGTTCCAGGGTATCCAGGATTTAGCGATAAACGAGTAAGTAGGGGGGGGAAATCCAGGAACAGGATAAAGGGCAAGGAAGGAAGAAGAGGATCAAAGGAACCAATGTAGAAGGTAAGCACACGTTGGGTCACTACCGAAGATAGCGTTGAGACGTGCGGACCCGCAGGGGCGTGACCAATTTATAGTACGTGCCACGACGTGAAAAGCTGGTGCGTAGCACGGAGCTTGGTACGGCCATGTTGGGAGGAACAAGGAGTACAAGCCCTTCGTGACAATGACCATGAGGTCCAGAAGGGGCAATTTCACCGGGTTATGACAGCATGCCCCCTCCGAAGACTGGTTCCTCCAGGCTTGCCTGGGTGAATAAGATAGAACCTTCTGAGCAAACGAGGGGTCTTTAAATTAGAAACTGGTTCCCATGTTCTCTCGCTAGGGGGGTAGCCTTTCCACTCGACCAGATATTGTAGTCGACCCCTCCTATACCTGGAATCACATATCCTGGACACCTCATATTCCAACTGGTCGTCCACAACAACAGGTGTGGGTTTGAAGGGTTTTCGAGTAGAACTAACGTAGGGTTTCAACAGGGAAGTATGGAAGACTGGATGTATCTTCTTCCAGGAATCCGGGAGCTTAAGTCGGAAGGAGACAGGATTGATGATTTCCTCTATAGAAAATGGACCATAATAGCGAGGAGCTAATTTGTTTGGTCGTAGATGTCGAGGTAACATTTTCGAGGCTAAACAGACTTGATCGCCAACTGAATAGGAAGGTGATGGTCTTCTCTTAGAGTCCGCATATCTTTTGGTTCGAGTCTGGGCCTGTTCTAACTGATCCTTTGCCTCTCTTTTTAAGTCGATCAGCGTCTGAATCCAAGAGTCAAGGGTAGGTACCGGAGTAGATTCTGGAAGAACTGATGGTAAAACAGACGGGTGATAACCTTGACTGCAATAGAAAGGGCTGATCTTGAGAGCTGAATGATCTGAGTTATTGTAGGAGAATTCGGATAAAGGTATAAGGAGAGACCAATCGTCTTGAACCTTGGTGGCAAAACAACGAAGATATTGTTCCAGGGTTTGATTTACTCGTTCCGTTGCCCCATTGGTTTGTGGATGATAGCCTGAATAAAGGGCACGTTGGATTCCTAGAACACGACAGAGATGTTTCCAGAATTGTGAAATATACTGAGGTCCCGATCCGAAATAATCTTGGAAGGAAGGCCATGAAGATGAAAAATATGTTCCAGGAAAATTCCAGCAAGTTCTGAGGAAGATGGTAGTTTATACAATAGTGTAAAATGAGCTAGAGGAGTGAACAAGTCAATGGTTACCATGATGGTTGTATATCCTCGGGAAGGTGGTAATTCAACAATGAAGTCAGTGGCAATAACTTCCCAGGGTCTGGTTGGCAATGTAGGTTATAGAAGCAGACCCGCCGGCCTCTGATTATCGTATTTGTTCTGACTACAAATAGCACAGGTCTTGATGTATTGAACTACACTGGACTTCATCCCTGGCCACCAGAACTGTCTTTGTATAAGACGGAAGGTGTTGGTTACTCCTCGATGGCCGGAGTGAAAAGTATCAGGGCATAGACTCATTACCTTCTGTTGAAGTTCTTTTGTCGGAATGACCACTGAGTTGTTCTTGAATAAATATCCTTCCTTGATTGTCAGACGCCAGGGATTTTTCTTCGATATGTCCTTCCAGAGTTCAGATAATTGAGTCTGTGCTCTGATTTCTTCCAGGAGATTGATCGCTTGAGCTACAAAGATTGTGGGTGGAAACATTTTAGGATAGATCTTATCCTCCAAGGGAACGTAGTCGGGACGCAGAGAGAGGGCATCGGCAATCAAGTTTTGCGATCCAGGAACATGTGAAATTTGAAATTGTTATTGAGCAAAGAAGTAGGCCCATCGAGCTTGTCTACTGTTCCTACACTCCATGGATTGTAGGACCTGAAGATTTCGGTGATAAGTATGGACTTGAACTTGATATTTAGCACCCAGGAGTGAATGTCTCCATTCAGTGAAGGCATGACGAATAGCCAATAACTCCTTCTCCAGAACTGAGTAGTGGGTCTCGCTGGTGGTCAGGGTCCGTGAGAGATAAGCAATGGGATGTTCCAACTTATCATCGGATTCTTGTTTTAAAACTGCTCCTATGGCGTAATTGGAGGCATCAGTTTCCACTAGAAAAGGACGATTTATGTCAGGTTGGGGCAGGATGGGGGCCTGAGTGAATTGTTCTTTCAAGCGTTGGAATGCCTTGTCTTGGGGTATAGACCAGTTAAATGGAACGTCTTTCTTCAGGAGATTAACAATGGGTTGAACAATCTCGGAAAAGGTGGGAATAAATTTCCGGTAGAAGTTGGCAAGCCCCAGGAAGGATTGTATTTGCTTAACAGATGTTGGGGCGGGCCAAGCCAGTATGGCCTTCACCTTTGAAGGGTCCATACTAATTCCTTCTCAACTGAGGACAAATCCCAGAGAGTGAACTGATGTAACATGAAACAAACATTTTTCTGGTTTGGCTAAGAGTTGATTTTCACTGAGACGATGAAGTACTGCTTTTACATGTTCTTCATGTTTCAAGGAGTCCTTGGAGAAGATCAATATGTCATCCAAGTAGACGATAACATTGAGAAATAACATGTCAGAGAACACCCTATCCATAAAACGCTGGAAGACCGCGGGAGCATTAGTCAGACCAAAGGGCATGACTAGGTATTCAAAGTGACCAAAGGGTGTTCTAAAGGCTGTTTTCCATTCGTCTCCTTCCCGGATACGGATCAAATGGTAAGCACCTCGGAGATCCAGTTTCGTGAATATCACTGCACCTCTCACCGCTTCAAGGATATCCGAGATCAAGGTTAGTGGGTATCTGTCTTTCAGGGTGTATTGATTTAGGCCCCGATAGTCCAGGCAAGGTCTGAGCTCTTTGGTACCCTTTTTTGGAACGAAGAACAATGAAGCACCAGCTGGTGATTTTGAAGGTCTTATGGTGCCGTTCTCAAGATTAGTGTCTAGGTATTCCCGGAGGGCTCTCTTTTCAGGTTCTGAGAGGATAAACATCCTGCCAAAGGGAATCACTGCTGAGGGTTCAGTATCTATGGCACAGTCTTCAGGTCTATGTGGAGGTAAAGCTTGAACAATGGCTGTAGAGAGTACATCAGCATACCCTTGATAGATCTCTGGAACTTGTACAATATTGGAAACCATGAGTGGTGTCTCTGGACACCTTGGTAGACTTATGGGAGCTGTGACTGAGGTATCCAGGTTTAAACAATGGTTCATACAGAACTCTGAGTCCAGGAATAAGGATCCGGCCGTTTAGTTGATATATGGATTG
Source organism: Ambystoma mexicanum (assembly GCF_040938575.1). NCBI lineage: Eukaryota > Metazoa > Chordata > Amphibia > Caudata > Ambystomatidae > Ambystoma > Ambystoma mexicanum. The sequence continues at coordinate 54,668,401 of NC_090934.1, read as the reverse complement.
TGCTTTTGTAACCAGGGCATGCCCAGAACCAAGGGGTAATGGGCTGATTTTATAATGTCAAACACAATCCTTTCTTGATGATGATTTATGGAAAGATGAATCTCCCTTGTTTGCAGACTTATGGGTCCTGAGGAAAGAGGTCTTTCGTCAATAACTTCCACTGGCTGTGAAAAACTTCTTGCTTCATAAGGAATGTTATGACTTCTGACCCAATCTTGATCAATGAAGACTCCCATTGCTCCGCAATCCACCAAGGCCAGTATGGGGTAGACCTTGTCCTTGAATGGCGATAAAAAGGCCTGTAATATCACCAGTTTGTTTTGTCCAGGAGAGTTCAAGGATGGAATTGATGTGGAGCAAACGTCGCTCTCCCGAAACCTTGCTCCATTTAGGATCGGGAGCTGGCGTTTCCCGAGCGTCGGGGAGGAGCCAGAGGACACTCCTTAACTAAATGTTTATCTGAGGCACAATACATGCATAAGCCTGTGTGTATCCTTCTTAACCTTTCCTGCGGGGAAATTGGTCCACGAAAGGCTCCAAGTTGCATGGGTTCAGAATCAGTGCTCGGATTCTTGGCAGATTCGGTCCTTGTAGTATTCTCTGAGAAGTTTCTTTGAATTGAGACTTTATTCTTTTTCTTTTCGCCCTTTCTTTCTTGGATTCTGAAGTCTATTTGCATAGACAAGTCCAGGAGGGCCTGGAATGAACTAGGACGTGCCACTATGGCTAATTTGTCCTTAATCTCTTCATTTAGACCTCTGCGAAACAAGGTAAAACTGGATTCTAGGGGCCAGTCCGCCTCTTTGGCTAGCTGTTTGAATCTTGTAACATAGGTCAACATGTTTTGCGATCCTTGTTGGAAGTCAAGTAACTTCTCTTGAGCACCGTGGACCAGCTCTGGACGTTCGAACATGGTCTTGAGTTCCGCGATGAACCCTTCATAATCATCCAGGAGAGCATCCCCTGAATTGAGTAAAGGAGTGAACCATGTAAGGGCATTACCGGAAAGATGCGATATTATGAAGCCCACCTTAGCCCTAGGAGTTGAGAAATAGTAGGGCTTGAAGGTAAAATGTACCAAACAAGAATCCAGGAATCCACGTAAGGTCTTTGTTGAACCGTTGTATTTATCAACCACTCCTCCCAATAGTACACTGTCCTTGTTCGCGGAGTCACGTGACAAGACAAGCTGTCTTAGCGCCGCATTCTCGGCTTTTAAATTCTGCATCTCTGTGGAAAGTTCTTGCATTCCGCGCATCAGGTCCTGAATAGCATTCTCCATGGTAGAATCCGTATTGATCGTTTGGCATCTCAAACTGTCGTAAATCTACCCCCGTCCCACCTGTGATCGGGATCTCCCTTGTTCGGCCGCAGGGCTCTTCCTGTGGATGGTTCGGGTCTTGAATAGCCTCGCCCGAGCCTCGTCAGGTTGCAGGATGCATTCAGAGTTCCGGGAAGTTCGTGGTTACAGGGTATCCAGGATTTAGCGATGAACGAGTAAGTAGGGGGGGAAATCCAGGAACAGGATAAAGGGCAAGGAAGGAAGAAGAGGATCAAAGGAACCAATGTAGAAGGTAACCACACGTCGGGTCACTACCGAAGATAGCGTTGAGACACGCGGACCCGCAGGGGCGTGACCAATTTATAGTACGTGCCACGACATGAAAAGCTAGTGCGTAGCACAGAGCTTGGTACGGCCATGTTGGGAGGAACAAGGAGTACAAGCCCTTCGTGACAATGACCATGAGGTCCAGAAGGGGCAATTTCGCCGGGTCATGACATCTACACAAAGTTAGACCTACGTGGAGCTTACAACTTGATTCGTATACGCAAGGGGGATGAGTGGAAAACGGCGTTCTGCACCGACATGGTCTTTTCGAGTACACTGTAATGCCCTTCGGGTTGTGAAACGCCCCCGCTACCTTTCAACACTTCATAAATAACGTTTTCAGTGACATCCTAGATGTCTTTGTAGTAATTTACCTGGATGACATCCTAGTCTTCTCCACTAGAAGTGAAGAACATGTCCTTCATGTCAGGGAAGTTTTGTCCCGCCTTAAAAAGAATGCATTGTTTGCTAAGCCTGAGAAATGCCTGTTCCACACCACTGAAGTTGAGTTTCTAGGCTTCTACATAACACCCGGGGGTTTGTCCATGAACCAGTCAAAGGTCCACGCCATCACGAATTGGCCTACCCCTGTTAACCTTAAACAACTGCACTCCTTTCTTGGTTTTGCTAATTTCTACTGGCGTTTTATCACCGGTTTCTCGTCTATTGTTGCCCCAGTGACAGCGCTAACCAGTCCTCTAGTCGCTTACCATTGGACATCAGAACATCAGGTACCGTTCGATACCCTGAAGTTGAGGTTCACCACTGCCCCCGTTCTTCAACACCCCGATCCAGAACTCCCTTTTGTCCTAGAAGCGGACGCCTCGTCCTTTGCACTGGGTGCAGTACTCTCACAATCTTGTCCGACCACGGGTCGTATGCATCCCGTGGCTTTCCATTCCCGGAAATTCACTTCTAATGAACAACACTACACTGTTACGGAAAAAAAGCTCCTGGCTATCAAAGATGCAATGCAAACCTGGCGATATCACGCTCCCCAGGGGGATATCCCTTCCCTTGTTCCCAGACACGTTATTGGAGGAGGGTCATGTTATCTGTGCCTGTACCCCTTCCTCATCCATGTTAACTACCATACGCCACTGGGTCTCCCAGAATCCGCATACATTGGCAGAATGGGACCCTATCATCCAGGACGGGTTGCCATTCGTACATGGTAAACTGTTTCTGCCCACAGCCGACACACGCAATCAGGCTCTAGATTGGTCGCATGACGCGGCTATCAATGGTCATCCGGGGGAACATTGTACGGTGGATCTACTGAAACGGTGGTGTTGGTGGCCATCAATGAAACGTGATGTTGAGAATTACATAAAGATAAACACCTGCTCAGTGTGCGCACAATGTAAATCACACAGGGGTCGCCCACTGGTACTGCTACAACCACTACCGATTCCTCCAAGACCATGGACCTCATTACTGATTTACCTCAAATACAAGGCCATGATACCATTTGGGTAGCTGGTGATTCATACGCCAAGATGGCATGATTCATACCCTGTACTGGTATACCCTCTGCTCCTACACTGGCCCAGTTATTCTTTAAATCTGTGTTTTGCCTCTTTGGTTTGCCACAAGTCATAGTTTCCGATCGGGGTACACATTTCACTTCCCGTTTTTGGCAGGCCCTAACCAAACTACTTGACATTGATGCAAGGTTTTCCTCCGCTTACCACCCAGAGAGCGATGGGCAGACAGAGAGGGTGAACCAAGCCTTGGAGCAGTATTTGCGTTGCTTAACACACCAGTATCAGGATACATGGCTCAATTTATTACATCTTGCTGAGTTTACCTACAATAATGCCCTACATTCTTCTACTGGTTTTTCCCCATTCTACTCCCTGTATGGCCAACATCCTCGCACCCTTCCACTCCCTGATTTCCCACCTACTGGTACCCGCGCTGCCAATGCTTGTGCCCGCGATCTTGTCGCTGTTCACGCCCAGACTCTAGTACATCTGCGGGAGGCCCAGGCTTCCATGAAAGTGGCGGCTGACAGGAAACGGATAGCAGCTCCCGAGTATCGGGTGGGGGATCGGGTATGGTTGTCTTCCCGACATTTGCATATCCAAGGTTCTCGGAAATTGCTCCCTCGTTTTGTTGGCCCCGATCGGGTTTCCAGGATCATCAACCCTGTGGCCTTGCGCCTTGTAGTTCCATCTGCCTGGCGTATTCACCCAGTGTTTCACGTCTCCCTGCTTAAGCCTTGCCTGAGTCCTAACTGTATCTTTTCCCCTCCTGCTCCTGTTTCGGTGTCCTCCCCTGATGTGTTTGAGGTCAGTGCCATCTTGGGTTCACGTTTCAGTAGGGGTCGTTTACAGTACCTCGTGGACTGGTTGGGTTACGGTCCGGAGGATCGCTCGTGGGTTCTCACTCGGGATGTCCATGCCCCTCTGTTGGTTGCTCGCTTTCATCGGGACCATCCGTCGAGCCCACGGGGTCGTGGGCCTTTGGGGGAAGGGCTCTGTCACGCCTTCCCGATCCACAGCAGTCATACCTACCAGTCCCCTCGCTCACACCATTCCTCCTGGTCCCGCATCTGGCATCCGTCAAGTCCCCTGCAGTCCTCGCCACCGTGCAAACACTCAGCGGCAGTCATTTTTGCACTGGCACCTACCTTGGCGCTTGTCTCCTAGGCAGCGCTGGTCCATGGGTGCACTGAGGCATTTCACGGGCATACGGAAACAACGCTCTTCCACGGGCACACAAAGTGACTCAAATCACGTGACCAAATGACGGCGAACATTTCCTTTCACATCAAGGGTCACGTGACACGCTTTCCATGTTTCCCTCATGACTTGCATCACGTGACTATTCCACGCAGTCAAAAGGATCGGGGAAACGAGGAAAGAGTGCCTCACAGCTGCTTCGTTGGAGTGCTGCACAGCGTTTTGGACTTTTTGGATTTTTTGAATCATTTTGACGACGGAATGTTATCTGGATTGCTTTGATCTCCCCTGAAACTACGGCTAACTGGTGTCTCATGATATTTCGACCCTTGGCTCTGTGTTTTTGGATTTAGACTTTGCATTTGGATTCGTCTTTGTTCTTCTGGCGTCTGACCCTGGATTGCTACTTTGACTGCTCACGGATTATCCACTGTACTACATATTCTGGCTCAGGTGCTTTCCATCCAGAGTGCTGCCACCGACCCTACTGTTGTCCTTCCCCATTCAAGGTTACTCTGGTCATCACATTTGGGTAAGCCCACTAACATATTACATTGTTGTTTTACACTATTGTCCATTGCTACGGCTTGACCTGACTAATCATTGCCTTACAGTGGTTGAGGGGTCCTTCCGGTGTTCCTGGTTCCAGGCTGATGGCATTCTACACCTGTGGCCTCAAAGATTGCACTGGTAGTGATTGTTCTTCTACTAGTGTGGTATTTGGAGACGGATGTATCTTAATCTGCACGACCAAGAACAGAACAGATACGACTCTGCGGTAGGGTTTATGCAACATCCCTTGTTAGAAAAAGGGGCAGCAAGACTACAGCATATCCCATGTTTACAGATGGACAAGGATAATTTAAGGTATAATCTCCCAAGTTTGATATTCAGGAGCAATGGCAACTTGAAACATGCAAGCTGTCGGAAATGACTGTGGCATTATTTTACCACATTTTATGCCAGAGGTTGCCTGAGCCCGTATAGAGGCAGATGAAAAAACAAGTAGGGATGGAAGCAAAGCCATTGGCTGAGATACAACTGACAATACACCATTGTTGGTTATTACAAGAGAAAAATAAGAAGAAAGATGAGAATAGGAAAATCGGGGAAACCAAGTTAGTTCAGAAACAATTGTCAAAATTTTCCATCGAAGCAGTGGTATTGACAAGCGGAGAAGGACTGGGAATGCAGGAAGCAATGGGTGCATCGCAGGTGAGTAATCTGCACCCGATGGACCAAGGTGGATATGGGTTTGTGCCACGAGGCAGAGGTATAGGCTATAGAGGAAGAGGAGGTTGTAATCCAAAATAATCAAGGTGGGTTTCAAGGTACACAGAATGAGAACCAGAGTGCTCAGGGAGGAAATAACCAAGGGGGGGTTGTCAGGCAGCCACCCCCCCCACAGTATGTTGAACTTGTGGGATAACAGGGCATATTTCACACATATGTGGAGACAAGGGAATGTACAAAATAGCCAGTTTTCAAGAGGGGGACAGCTTATCCTCCACAATATAGCACACAGACTAGAGAGGGCTTTGCTCAGGATCATACACCTTATCAAACACAAGCACCGCGAGTGCAGCAGGTACAACAGCAAGAATGAGTGCAAATGAATCCATTACAAATGCAGTCGCAACAAGCCCCTATGCAGACACACCAGTATGCACATACAGGACAAGTACTGATGCCCAGAATAGGTGTTGTCACTGTGGTAGGAGAGAATGCTTTCACAGGGATGGGATGAGCCTGTACCCACTATAGGACAGCTCACAGGGTGACTTGATGTGTTCAGTACTATCGGTGACACCAGAAACCCAAGAGGAACCAAGGGTCGATGTGACGATAGGAGGCATATCCTTTTCTTGTAGACACTGGAGCAAATTGTTTGTGTATACAAGAATTTATACTGGTGTTTACAGGGCAAGTGGCTCTGCAAAGTGTTCCAGTAGATCCAGAGATTGTTCTATATGGAGTGAGCATTCTACTGACATGGCTACCTGGTTTGGTGGGAAAAATTGTGAGGATACCTGATGAGTTTGTGTTTAGACTGTGAATACCTCTGAACGAAGAGGGGGGGAGATTATCCCTATAGAATTGGAAGCAGCCATAGTACGAATGGAAATGGCAATGATCGAAGGAGTAGATGAGGAGGGTAGACCTTGGAGAACAGTGATAGCTCTCGAGGAAGGGTACAGATTGACTGACATAACTGATGACGACATGTTGAGGGAAGACCAAACAGATGATGAAGTGGTGTTCTTCATGAGCATCACCTACTGGATAAAGATAGAAAAGAGGGAAGTCCCACAGTGAATTTTGATAATGCGGCCACTTCCAGCATTTTTTCAGGAAAACTTGGAGAATGTGCCAATCATCCTTTGGACCACAGGCCCTTCTGACGTAGTTTTATTGTAGAGAATAGGGGAAGTTAAAATAAAGCTTAAGCCAGGAGCAATTTTACCACAAGCAAAACAGTACCCCATGTCACGAGAAGCTGGTGAGGGTATATTTCAGACGATTTCAGCACTGATGAAACAAGGTATTCTGGTGCCATTGGAATCATCATGTAATACCTTGGTGTATCTGATAAAAATAATCTTAAGGAGGGTCATTGAGATTTACACAAGATATGAGACTGATTAACCAGATTGTAGATGCAGAGTTTCCTCTAGTTTCTAAACTGGTGATGATACTGTGCAGTATCCCAGTGGAAGCTCGATTTTTCATGGTGAGCGATTTAAAGAATGCATTTTTCTTGATCCCGTTGCACAAGGAATCACAAGATTTGTCTTCCTTTATGTGCCGACAAACTCGACTATAACATACTAGGTTGCCCCAATGGTACTGTGAGTCCCTGTCAATCTTTAATAGTGTTCTACAGATGGATATGGGGAATATTGATCTCAAGAGTGTGGTGATACAGTACGTAGATGACATTTTAATTTGTAGCACCACAGAAGATGAGCGCGGCCAAGATTCTGTTCAGCTGATGACTATTCTAGTGGACAAGGGATATCAGGTAGAGAAGGAGAAGTTACAGTACTGTCAAGAAGAGATGTTACACATAGGTCAGTTGATTTCACATGAAGGAAAGAAAGTGACACCTGGAAGAGCTGAGGCAATTATGAAAACCTCAAAACCAAACACAGTGAAACTGATGCAGAAGTTCTTGGGGTTATGCAACTATTTTAGAACCTGGGTATTTGATGACAGCAGGTGCACAAGACCTCTTCTAGAAGCTTTAAACAAATCAAAAGTGGGAAAAATTAAAAGAGAATGGGCTGAAGAAATGGAGGAAGTGTTTGAGGAGTTGAAAAAAGCAATTTACACAGCCCTGTTTTAGGAATTCCGAATTATGCTGAGAAACTTTATTTATTTTTGCACACAAATGGGACAGTCATGACAGAAGTGCTTACACAGAGAACTACATTGGGGTACAAACCTGTAGCGTATTACAGTGTGGTTTTAGACCCAGTTATGAGAGGACACTTCCCTTGCAAACACTTTGGGCCTCATTACGACCCTGGCGGAAATCGAAAAACGATGGCGGTAATGCAATACCGCCATCGAATACCGCTCGTTGCGATTATGACCCGTCACCGTAAAGTACGATGCCATTAGCGACACCGCATCGAACGGCAACGCAAACTGCACCAAGTACGCGCACGCGCGGCCGGCAAAACCGGATTCACCTCCATGGCGCAACGGTACGCGAATTCTGACCCTAGCGGACATGTACTGAACGCCATCAAGGACTGCGGAAAGTACCATTCCGCCATGGCGAGAAATACGGCATCGTGAACCAACCGTAAATGGCCCAACTGAGTGCCTGTACCCCACTCCCTGGCCACATAGCACAACTCCTGGCAGGCGCAATGTAGTCATGCAACCAGTGAATACTACAAGTCACCCATGCATGCCAACGTCGAAATGCATGCAGGGGCTCAAAGCGCCCCGTGAGTGGCCATCCATGCACGGCATGCCACCATAGCCGTACTGATGCAGCACAGGCATGTGAAGGTACAAGGACACCAAAATGAAAAGCAAGAATACATGACACAATACAACAGTAGTCCCCCATCGCTTGCCACCAGCGTAAGCGAACACCCAAAGCAGTATCCTGAGGGAGAATGCACCAGCCCTGTACCCTTGCCAGTAAAACAAGCAACCATCAGCAGAAACACGTACCACACAAGTCGGCAGAGCGACTGAGCAGTCAGGCCATCACAAGAGGGCCCGACAGGAGCTGCAGGACACAGATGGCACGAATACAGATTCAATTCCAATGGACATGACCCCAGTCCCCTCCAACAAACGCACGCAAACACAGGCACCTGTGACCATCCATATTCTGACAATCCCATCATCCCACCAATCCACCTGGCTGACAGGCACCAGTTGGCAAAAAGCTAATCCCCCTCCCCTGAGCAGCACATCATGAAAACAGTCACAATCAGGCCCAATCCGTGACCATACTGTGCTACGCAGGAAATCGCTGCCAGTACAGTACCACGCAACGCAACACAGAATGCGGAACACAAATGCAGATGAACTCACAAAACATAGCGCCACAAATAGGAAATAGATACATCACCTGCAATGAATCACGCAACACGTAGGAAATGTGAAATAATATTTTAAATGGACATCCAAATGACAAATGGACAGCACCAAAATGCACAATAACACCAAAACATCCATCATCACCGAGGGCCGCATCCGCTACAATTGACCATCTCCCACTTGTGTGACGCCCTGTACCTTCATGTCACACAGGGCCTACATTAACGTCCCAAAAGGCAACATGGAAGGGACAAGAACCGCAGGTCCGTCCCATGAGGCAGGCACTAGTCCAGCTGAATGGCCGAAATGTAACACCTAGCCACCAGTACTGCGTAAGGGCATGTGGCCCATTGGCGATCGTCCCATAAGATCGTAATGGTGCTCCACTGATTCACCCGAAGCTGCAGGTGTCGAGAGTAAAACCCATCTGGAGGAGTGGCGTACAGATGGCATCTGCAAAAGGGCACCAGATACCTGACACCCAAAAGAAAGACAAATCAACCGAATGCATTACGGGACTCCTGATGCATTACACACCTCATCACACACACAAAATACACACCCATATGCATGCACGGCCACTCCAACGGAACATATACCCCCCTAAAGCAGCAGCGAATCATAATGTAAACAACCGTGGTAAATACACCATTGCCAACGTCTGTTACTGTCCATGCATCCATTCAACATCCCCTCATCCCGCCATGCAATCGCATGTATATTCACTCACATAATATTTGAAGCTTCCATTGCGTCTGTGCGTAATGCAGTCTGCAAAAACCACTGTGCACCTGGCCGGATCTTTAGTGTTGTGTGGCAACATGGATTATTAAACGTCCTGCCTTATCGCCCACAACGCTATTGCGCATGCCATTCAATAAATATCATTCATTGCTTGCTCGTTATGGGCCCTGTCCCAAGGACATTCTACAATAGAACGTTACATTTCCAGCAAGACCTGTGGGCGTATCCCCGCCGCTACTTCAAGACCACGAACGCTGTCCTTCGAATTCCTCATTTGCAACATTACGTCCGAAACGCGTATGTGAACGCCTGCATCCACTAATAAATCAATCTAGTGCGGCTGTGTGTGATAATGCTAACTGGCTGCTATCACGATTGGGAGGCCACGCCCGTCGGTGAAGTTCGTAGTTGTGCTGCATGAGGGTCCTCCCTCATCGAGCCCTACATACCACTGAGTCCCCACAAGTATGTCTGCGATTGCAAATACAGCATGTGTAACAATGTGAGCATAGCAAAATAATCTGTCAAAGTACTTCACACTGCCATCGGGATTTGATACATGATTGCAATCCCAAGATGCCATGCGGCCATATGCAGCCTTACGGGCGGGACGTGCTCGCCCAGAATGGATTGCATCTGCCACAGATTCATTCAATCAGCACAGGTGGAAGCCATACAGGCCGACAGCACATATATAGCAGACCCAAGCCCCTCCCACGACCACTACCACTCCAAAATGCGACCGGCAGCACTAGCGATGTTGGCCCTGGGGGAGCAGATAGCACTGCAAGTACTTCAACTGGAAGAAGACGACGGACAACAACAGGTACAACAACCGGCCGCACAGGGGAGACGGAGGAGAAGGAGGAGGAGGAGGATGGCAAGGCAGGTGCAGCAAGGCCCACCAGCACAGCCACTACCACCACGCAGGCGGGCCGCAATCCAACGCATCCGTGCTGATCCGTTCAACCTCACTGCTGAACAGATCCACACCCTCTACCGTTTGGACCGGGACACCATAATCTCCATTGTGGACATGACACAGGCAGACCTCGTGAGCATGATTGATAGCCCAACCGCCATCCCACCCCTACTGAAGGTGGTGTCTGTACTCCACTTCCTGGCCACAGGCACATACCAGCACACAGTCGGACAGTTGCATGGCATATCACAGCCACTGTTCTCACGGACACTCTTTCAAGTGCTCGATGCCCTCCTGAAGCACGCCGACGACCACATCACACTACCACGCACGGCCCAGGAGATCACCAACGCGAAAGTTGGATTCCATGCACTTGGCGGCATCCCGGGTTGCATTGGTGCCATCGATTGCACCCATGTTGAATTGGTTGTCCCACTTGCCATGGAGGTCCAGTACCGCAACCGGAAACAGTTCCATTCCATAAATGTGCAAATGGTGTGTGACGCGAACAAGATCTTCACGCATTGTTGTGCCAGATTTCCAGGATCCACCCATGATTCTATGGTCCTAAGGAACTCAAGAATACCCCGCTACATGGAGCGACACGCTGGGCACAGATCCTGGCTACTCGGTGAGTCTCATTCAATGCATGACATCGTGGGCCATTTGATGCGTCAATTATCTTGCAGGAAGGGGGGGGGGCCCACTTAGCACTATCATTCCACTGACACACTTTATCTGTCTCATATAGGTGATGCCGGGTATCCACTGAAGAGATGGCTCCTGACACCAATACGGAACCCACAGAACCAGCATGAGGAGGAGTACAACCATGCTCACTCACGTACCCGTATAGTAATAGAGCAGGCATTCGGCCTACTGAAGGCTCGTTTCCGCTGCCTCAGCAGGTCTGGCGGGGCACTCATGTACAGCCATGAGAAGGTCTCTAAGATGGTAATGGTATGTGTCATGCTGCACAACATGTGCGTTCGTAGGAATGTGGCCATGCCACCTGACGCTGAAATGCATGCACCTGATGATGGACTTGATGATGGTGGGGATGTGGCGGCCCCTGAGGGAGTCCATGAGGCACAGGATGGACGTGTAATCAGACAGAGCATCATAGATGCATGCTTCTAACAACCACGCTTTTTGGCTATTACATGGAAAGGGGACCTGTTGCACAGGCACTTTATTTGGTTTACGCCTAAGAACTAATCGTACGCAAATAAATGACCACGCTTCTCATAAGATGTTTATGATGTACTGTATTGCTCATGTGGATTGATCAAGTGACCCTATATACCCGCAACCCTGTGAAGACCACCTCACCCCCTCCACCCTCCTGACCTTCCCCCCCCCAACACCAGTGTCCAGATATGCATGTAGTCCGTGGGTAGACGCTATTGCAAGCCCCCTCTACGGGTATCAGGGGTACCCCTGGCCGTGGAGCGCCGGTGCCTGGCAGATCTGCGTTGGGGGCTGCCCTGTACCGAACTTGCCACGGATGATGTCTCTGCCTGCTCGCGTCCATGCATCTCTCTGAGTGTTTGTGAGAGCTCTGTGAGCACACGGCGCACAGCGGCAAGTTCAGCACATACGTCTTTGGACGTCGCATGCAGTTCACCCCGCAGGGTATCTGTGCTTTTCTCCATTACTCCCCTCAGGGTCTCTGTGCTTTTCTCCATTTCTCCCCTCAGGCTCTCACTACTTTGCTGTATTTGTGCCCTGAGTGTCTCAGTGCATGTTTCCATGGCTGCCCTTGAACCCCCACATTCTTTAGCATGATCCTTGATTATCGTGGCCACTTGCTGCTGTTGCTCGATCAGCTTGTTGAGGGATTGTTGCCTCTGCTGTGCCATGGAAATTTGCGGTGGTGTGACAGAGGGGCTGGTCGACACGTGTTGCCTTGGCACAGGACTTGAGGGGCTTGGCCAGTCCTCGTCTTGTGGGTGCCCCTGCGTGCTTCCCTCATGGTGTAGGGGATTTGACATACTTGGGGATTGGGACAGGTCATGGATGTGGCCTACATCGCCAGCACCGTTTTCTGTGTCGGAGCATGCTGGCATGAACGCAGTGTCAACCATGGTGCTGCTACCACCAGAAGCAGTGCCATCTGATACATCCTTTGGGGGGGCCTGTGGTGCTGGTGTTGTGGACATGCTGGCTGCTGGGGTGCCTGTTGCAGTCCCCCCCGGTGTGCTGGCACTTGATTCCTGCTGCTGCCGTTGTCTCTTGATCCTTGCACCAGAGGTGGAGGCGCTTGGGACGTTTGTCTTGGCCCTCTTTGCAGGTGTGCTGGTAGGGGTGTCCTGCAGCTCCTCGTTGGAATCGGACCCTGTGGTGGAGTAAGGGGGAGCGAGCGTTAGTTATGGGTCGGTGTAATTTGGAATGGCAATGTATCACATGCATTGGGGTGGTACATGAGGGTGAATTGGGACTGGGCCTTGGGGGTGGTCTCTTTTTTGTGTGCAATGCTGATGCTTTTATTGAGCTGCCTGCAGTTGGGGGTGCTTGCTGCACATGTGGGGGTTTCTCTTAGGATCTTAATTAATTTATTTCTTTAGTCTGTTTTAGAGGGCGCTATCAGGGCTAATGTATTGCACTATGGGCACACATGGAACTGTACATGGTCGTGCATAGTGGCTTTGCCATTGTTTGTTTTGGCCACCCTACCTGATTCTCCGGATGTCGGCACTCCTTTCTCCATCCCTCCGACTCCCTCTATGCTCTCGATTCCTATGGTGGAGGCACAGATTTCCTCCCAGGGGGTCAACTTGATGGGCGAATCTGATCCACCCCCGGTCGCTGTGGCGATGTTCCTGTTCGCAGAGAGTATGCTGCGGACGCGGATCCGCAGGTCGTCCCAGCGCTTTCGACATTGCTGGGGGGTGCGGGGTGCGGTCCCCACCGCACTTACGCGCTGTCCCACCAGGGCCCATATGGCCTTCTTGTTGGCAAGGGCCGTCCTGGTCATTTGACTGGAGAAGACGACGGAGGCATTCTCCTGGAGGGTCTCGGTGAGCACGGTCAGTTCCTCATGGGAGAAGTGGACCTGCCGCTTGCGGTCACACGCTTTCTTAGCTACTTTTCCCATATTTTTGTTTTTAAGTGGAGTTGCTAACGGGTTGGGCTGTGTGTCAGGGTCGGAATTGTAATGGTTGTGTTGGGATTCTCATTTTATAGGTGTGCGGCGTGCTGTTTCCCGTTCCGGCTACATGCTTTTACTTCCGTTTCCGTACTTTTACGGTGGCCGTAATTTGCGGTGGTCGCTCATTTCGGTGACCGCAAAGATGGGTGGCGGAATTGCACCTGGTGCAGCGTACGGCGGCGGTAAGGGCCGTTTTGGGGTCATTTCCGCCATCGCGGCCTTTCCAATTCCGCCATGGCGTGAGGCTCGTGCCCGATGGGTCGTAATTAGCCGCACTTTGCTCCCTCGTGCAATGGCGGAAACGCTATGTACGCTATAGCGGTCCGGTCTGTGGATTTCCGCCAGGGTCGTAATGAGGCCCTTTGTTTTGCTGCTGCTGTGTTCATGATTGAGAATTCTAGAAGTATTTTCATGGGCAGCACCATGACTCTCTTAGTGGAACATGCTCTGTTTGCTATTTTAGAGAAACTCAAAGGCACATTGTCATCCCAAAGAGCTTCAATTTATGAGGTAATGAATTTTAACCCAACTATTAAGATTGTAAATTGTAAAAGAGTGAACCCAGTCGCATTTATAGCTTAGCCAGAAGAAGAAGGCGATCATGTGCATGACGGTGCTAATTATGTTGAATTTTATGATGATATACCCTGTGTGAAACAAAATGCTTTAGCAGGAGGGGAAATTCTCTTTATTGATGGTTCTTCAAAAATGGATCAGACTAGTGGGGAAAGGCAATCAGGCACCGCAGTAGTGAGACACAGATTAAATGGAGAATTTGAAGTTGTAGCAAGTGCAAGACGACCATCTCGCATTTCAGCGCAAGCAGCAGAATTGGTAGCACTCATTGTCACGCTCGAGAAACACGAAGGACAGGAAGTGACGGTGTACAGTGACTCCACCTACATGAAGTCACCCGTACATGCAGGGTTACCACGTTGGAAGAAAAGGGGCTACCGTCACGCAGTCGGCACTCCAGTGCTGCACACATCCTTACTGGATAGGCTTATTAAGGCACTACAACTCCCAGTGGCCATAGCGGTCGGTAAATGCGCAGTGCATACTAAGCAAACAGTTTTTATCTCTTGTGGAAACTAAGCCGCAGACGGAGAAGCCGAAAGGGTTGCATATTCCCCAGACATTTCGAGTTTTCATACTGAGAGTATTAAAGAAAAGGTAGTCACAACCATGCTAGTGCAACAAGGGTTTAATACATTATCAATATCCCAACTAATGGAGATTCAAGGGAGTGCACCACAGGAAGAGCAGGAATTGTGGAAACGAAGGGGGTGTTCTTTATCCCCCACAGAAGCATTGTGGAGACAAGACAACACTGAAAGCCGATTATGCCAGTAGAATTATTAAAGGGCACACTTCAACAGCTGCATTTCCCCACGCATGTTACTAGGGAGAGTCTTGCTGCTATGATTGCAGAAGACTGGTTCATTCCTAATTTGTTGTAGCACATTGCACTACTTATGGTAAACTGCATTAGTTCCAAAGTTTACTGCTGGGCATACACTGAGTACAAAACTTTAGGTGATGAGATGCATGACTATTTGACATGTATGACCTCTAGAATTTCTTTCATTTCAGATCAAGTCAAAAGCATCAGGGTGGTCGGCCTAAGAACACAGCAGAAGATAATTCGACAACCAATCTGAATGAACTATTATCAGCACCTACGTTATATGTTGGGGACCTAGTCCTAGTTAAAACTGTTGCAAGAATGTGGCATGAGCTGCGTTTCAGTGGCCCTTTCTGTGTCGAGGAAGTGTCCCCTCCCGCTGTCAAAATAACAGGTAGAAGAGCGTGGCTGCACCTGGGTGATGTGAAGATCTATAAAGGACAGGCCTGCCTTTCCACCATTGCTGATCCAGAAGCAAGACAAGAAAAAGAATTTCAGCGTGTGTAGACTCGATCGGTGATGAAGAAAAGGAGGACGATAAAGCAACCAGCGGTTTATACAGAATTTTATTGGACTAGAATTCAAATAGACACTCCTTAAAGATATTTGAACAAAGAGTGTAAAGACTTGCTGAGAATTCCAGTGGTTTTAAAATGAACTATTAGAAATACATTGAAGAATCAGAGTTATGCCTAAACATCAGTTCTTGATTCGAAATTAGAAACAAGATCAGTATACAGATTCATTTTGTGGCGAATACCTGTTCTAAGCAGTTAAACATATGGTACTTACCAATAGTGACGTTCATCGGCATGTGCTTACCCCGCTCTTGTGAGAAGAGGCGTTGATATTCACACTTTCTTACAGGACCCTAAAAATGCGGCAGTGATGAGAAGGCTTCTTATTGCAATAATCTAGAAGATTTTTCAGTTACAAGTATAAAGAAATGTGATGATTGTATTAAAAATTATTACAAAGGAAAGTGGCACGGTTCTAGGCAAAGAACAAGTGCAACAAATAGTAGGATGGCACGAGAGATGGATGCCTATGTTCTTATGCATAATATACGCTTGCATGATTGTTCTCTTGGTCTTTCTGTTCCTCATCTTTCACAGTCTTTATCATGTTAGCAGTTCCACCGTAGAAGAGGTCCCTATGGTTCTTCCTACTATGGGAACTTCTTTTGATATACGTCATGAATGGTACATGGCCTCTAAAAGACACAAGAGAAATGCAGAGGAAGCTAGCGAGGGGATAAATACCTTTCTACATAACGGAGCACACTTGGGGAATAACATGTGGTACGATATGATATTTTATTTATATTGCGCTCATACACAAGTGTTTAAGAGCACGACCAAGCAAAGGGAGGGAACAAGGGAGAATAAAAACAATGATCTACTAGGTCCAGTGACATTAAGAAAGCGCAAGTGCACGGAAAAGGGAAAAAGGGGGAAAGTGCGGAAGAGAGGAGAGAACAGAATAAATAATAAGTGTAATAAATGAATAAATAAAGACAGTGAAAAATGGTAGTGCAGCCAGCAAGTGGTAAGTGCATTATTAGTCAGATAGGGTATATCTGATAAGTGTAGAAGAAGAATGGGGGACTGTATGGGTACAGATACAGATCCCAGTGCACGGGTGGCCCGGAGGCAGTGCAGGAGGGAGGCAGGGTGAGCAGGTACCTGAGCCCGAAGGACAGAGGGTGGCCAGGTGCACAGTGCCGGGAGAGAAAAACAGGTCAGTAGGGGATAGGGCAAAGGCAGAAGCAAAGAGGAAGGTCTTGAGGTGCTTCCAGAACTGGAGATGGTTCTCCTCAAGTTTCAAGGTGGCCCGGAATCTGTTCCAAAGGGAGGCCTCAGCTGAAGAGAGAGATCTGTCCTAGCTTGTTTCTTTGAAAAACGACTGACCCTGAGGGAGTTAGAAGTAGAGGAGCAAAGGGATTGAGAGGGGAGGTATTCACGGAGGAATAGTCGATGGTATTTTTGACCTAGACCCCAGAAAGCCTTGTGGATAATGCAGAGGGTTTTAAATGTAATCCTTGCATCCACTGGGAGCCAATGAAGGAATTTCAGAGCTGGAGAGATACGATACCAGGGCTTGAGGCCAAGGACAAGTCTTGCAGTTCTGTTCTGGATTAGTTGTAAAGGGCGCAGGGTGGAGGCAGGTAGATTTAGGAAGAGACTGTTACAGTAGTCCAACCTATAGAGAAACATGAGCTTGGGAGACGGTGCGCTTCTGAGGGAAGGAGAGGAAAGGCAGAGTACCTCTAAAGAGTTGCAGTAAGAAGTTTGACTTGTTAGAGACGTCAGAGATGTGTGCGGAGAAAGAAAGTGTGGAGTCAAAGATGACCCTCAGATCCTTAGCCTCATGGGTAGGGGGGGAGGCCACCCAGAGAGTGAAGGGAAAGGATGGTGAAGGTGTACCAATGAGGAGGATCTCAGTCTTGTTGGCATTTAGACAAAGATCTTTCTGGGCACACCAATTTTGAACGGCGATTAGGCAATTAGAGATAAGGGAGGGAGAGGAGGTGGCTGAGAGAAGCCTGAAAATGAGTTGGGTGTCTTCAGCATAGCACTGGAAGTTTGAGCAGAAGATAGAAATGCAGTAGGCAAGAGTTTCCAGGTATTGGTTGAAAATCCAGGGCGAGACGTTAGACCCCTGGGGAACACCACAGGTGGAGAGGAGATAGAGGATAAGAAGGGCCCAAGTTGTACCTGGGAGGATCGATCAGAAAGGAAAAAGGTCAGCCAGGCCAGAGCCTGATCAGTGATACCCAGGTTGTCACAAAGATGATTGAGCAGGATGGTATGGTTGACCATGTCGAAAGCAGAGGAGAGATCAAGTAGATGAGGACGGAAGGAATGTTAGAGTCAAGGTTGGAGAGTAGGTCTTCATGGATGTTCAGGAAAGCTGTTTCCTTGCTTCTGGCAGCTCTGAATTCAGATTGGTGGACATGGAGAGAGCCAACAGGGTTAAGCTGGGAGATGGACAGCTTTTCCAGGAGCTTCCCTGAAAAGGGAGTAATGGAAATTGGGCGATAGTTAGCCGGAAAAGAGGGATCCGCAGTGGGTTTCTTGAGGAGAGGATGCACAAGGGAGTGCTTCAGAGGGGAGGGGAAAGATCGGAGGCAAAAAAATGTTTACAGAAATCGGCAAGGGACGGAGCGAGGGTATCGATGTAGTCCTTAATGGTATTATAGGAACAGGGATGGACCTGTTTTGATGAGGCTTTCATAGATCGGACTTGTCTATCAACCTCAAAGGTAGAGAAAGAGGGAGTGTCAGAAATCGGGGCAGAGAGGGGAGAGGAGGAGGGGCGGAGGACAGGGTGGACAAGATGTCCTGGGTTTTGGAATTAAAGTGAGATGCAAGGGCATTGCAAAGAGACTGGGAGGGGAGTGGAGGGGTGGAGACTGCAGCAGGGTTGGTCAGCTCTTTGCAGATTTTAAAGAGTTCAGCCAAGTTGTTGGAAGCCGCAGAGACGCAAGCTTGAATGTGGCCTCTATTCTTGAAGCGGACAGCGATATGACATTGCCTTTGGAGCAGACGGTAGGCCAGTTTGTCAGAGGATGAGCAGGAAGCCCTCCATTTTCTCTCAGCCGCCCTACACTTGCGTTTAAGTGTAGCTAGGTCAGAATCATACCAGGAATTACACTTGGCTTTGCACTTCAAACGGATCCTCATGACAGGGGCAAGAACATCAAGAGTAGCAAAAATAGACAAGTAGAGCAGGGACAGGGTTGTGTCAGGGTGTGAGTCAGCCTGAGGTGGGGGAGGGTAGCAGCAAATACTTCGCTTGATAGACGTTTCATGGGCCAGATGCCCGAGAAGGTGGGTTGCAAGGCTTGGCTTGGGGGGGAGGAGATGGACAGATGAGAGGAGAGGAGGCAGTGATCACTCCAGGAGAGAGGAGTGGTGAGGAGAGTAGAGAGGGGGAGGCCAGAGGAGATCAAGACATCAAGTGTGTGACCAGCATAGTGAGTCGGGCCGGAGGGGAGGATAGAGAGGGAGAGTGAATTGCAGAGGTCGCGAAAGCGCGCAGATGAGGATCAGGGAGAATCAAGATGGATGTCGAGATCACCAAGGAGGAGTAGATGAGTGGTTGAGGCCAGGAGGAAGGAGGAGAGGTCTGCCCACTCGGAGAGAAAAAAGGTGATTTGACCAGGGGGCCGGTAGAGAGTAGCAACAGTAAGAGAGTGACTAGGAAAGATAGAGTGCTTGCAGACAAGGCATTCGAAAGAAGAGTAAGACTGAGTGGGGATGATTGAGGCAGGAATCCACTCAGGGAAGATCAGGGCTATGCCCCCTCCAGGCCGGTTGGATCTGGGGGCAGAGAGGATCTTGTAGCCGTCAGGGAGGAGAGTGTCAACACTTGTGACAGATCTGGCCATGAACCAAGTCTCGGTAAGACCAAGGACATCAAGGTCAAGTTCTTCTAGAAGGTGGCAGATGTCAGAGGAGTGTTTGACAGCAGAGCGAGAGTTGAGAGTAGCAAAATTAAGAAGGTTGCCAGCCTTAAAAACCTTCTGGGCAGGAGTACAAATCAGGGGTATGCCCGGCGGATGTGTGGTCAGAGCTTGAGATGGGGCAGAGGTGGAAGGAAAGGAGGGCAAGGTAGCCAAGTGAGGAGAGCAGGGGACAGCTGGAGATGAGAGGAAGTTTATGAGGCGAGGGAACCGTCTATCAAAAAGGAGGAGATTAGCCTGAGGGCTTTGCACCATGACAGTGTCATTCAGGTAGACATTAATGATAACTCTGGAGGAGTCAAAGGAAGCCATGAGGACTTCCCAGCTGGTGCACCATTAATGGGAGAGGAGGAGACACGACCGAGCACAGAGATCATATGAGGGGTCCATAGATCAGGCGAAGGAACGAAAAAGAGAATGTCAGTGAGGGCTTGTCTGGCAGGGGCAATGGAATAGGTATCAGCGATGGGGAGACCTGGGTTGGAAGCCAAAATATCCTTTTTGAATTTCTTCTTACCAGACTTAGTGAGAAGGGAAGGATAGTTAATAGAGAAGCAGTGAGAGTAGATAGGAGAAACAGATAACGCCATGAGCAAGTAAAGAGAGGATGGCAGTAGGAGAAATATGCAAGAAAATCAGTAAGGAAACATCACTGGGCTAGCCGGTTACAATTGAGGGCCAAAAAGTAATGTGAAAAACAACCCACATCTCAATTACAAAACACACACAAATTTGATTTTCATAAACCATCCAAATTTCAATTATAAAACACATCCCGGGTTTGACTTTCAATAAACAACCCAAATTTCTATTACAAAACACACCCAGATTTGACTTTCAAAAACAACCCACATTTCAATTACAAAACCAATCAAGATTTAAGTTTCATAACTAACCCAAATTTCAATTACAAAACACACCCAGATTTGACTTTCAAAGGCAATGCTTAGACAACAAAGGTGAAAGAAATGAGGTTTGAATTGGAGGCCAGTGCTAAGACGTGGGCATTTGAGAGCATACAGGGAGACCAGTTTGAGCATATGAGTGGAAAGTAGAGATGCACACCTCTTAAAGATATCAAGGTTTAACCTGTAGATCAATTCACAAATGAGTAGTACTGCTCAAACAATCACTTTAGGTGCTCCCAGAGAGTAAAGTCTACTGAAGAATATAAGTACTGGGAAGATTCACTGCACAATCACAGTGAATAAAGTGGGGCACTGCAACTAGCAACTAAATTGCACTGTTTTGTTTCAATGTCAAAAAATATATATGTATTCTTTCCTTCAATGATTCAAACGATTCAAACGATTCAGACAATGTAAACTTTCAACTTTTCTATTTGTGTGAATCATATACGTGTATTATTCCACATCACACACGAGTTCCATTAATTCCACAAATTAAATCAAATCTTCAATACATAAATTATTTCCTTCTCATGAATAAGTATACACTTGTATGTACATTTCACTTTCAATAGAAATACATATTTGTAACAATGTTCATAAACGAGTCCCAATATTTGAGTTGACAAAAATTGTTCGATGTTAGTGTAACAGTGGTCCCCTCTTCTTAACTACACGTTTCGGGCATTTTCACGCCCTTCTTCAGGTTTTAAATATTGGGTGACAATTCTTTCTATTTCTCCTGTAATTAATTATAGAGAAAAATTCAATGAGTATTGTCATATAAATATACTTGAGTTTCAATACTGTGTAACATTAAGGTACTATATGGCACTAACCTTCGTGTTGGACTGTAGTCCAAATGTTTACATTCTGATGGATTACGTAGTCACTGAAAAATATGTATATATCAGTGTCAGACGAAAGTAATACATAGTGTGGCTCAGGGGGAGCAGGCGCCATGTCATAGCGCTGGGTCCCCCTTTCGCCACACGGGATTCAGTCTGTCTTATTCTTAATTTGAGGAAAACACCATGAGGCTTACCTAAAACTTGGTGACAGTAATTGATCTGTCTAGGTCAGTAGTGGAAGACCTGTAGATTCCCGACTTCCTGGGTAATTATGTGCATACTGTCCTGCAACATATATTGTACGTGTGATTCAGGGATTGCTTGCGCTATTTGTTTCTTAAGACATTGGTAATTCAAGGTGGAACTGCCTACCTGTCTTTCGGTCAGCATTCCCCATACGTTGTACCCAGATTTGTATTACAGCTCGCTCACTCCACTCGCTAGTAAGCGTGTTTTCCGTTGAGTCTCTGTTGACAATGATAAGACAGAGTGTCAAATTTAAAAGCTCTCTGCATGTAACAAGAAAACTAAACTGTTAATGTGAAGCGCGTAACATCAATTTACCTCTGTATCTTTTTTCGATCGTTGCACTCCTGAGTGAACGCCCCCTACGTCTGCTCTCCTCTGCCATCTCGGGTAAGGAAACTCCATTTCCGCGAGACTACTCGACTAAAAAAGGCCTTCTATTGTGTTCATGGCATCTCAAACATAGGCGCCATCTTTGAATAGCTCGAAAAGCTATTTGATGTATTAAATGAAGCCCGCTATACTGCTTGTTATCACTTATTTGGCCTAAGATACTTTGTTTTAAGTAAATATTCCATGTTGTTGTCAACTTAGGGCTCAACCTTCCATATCATAATGTATATTGTATATCAATTCAACAGAAAAATGCATAGTACAGTGTGTTCATTCTTGAGTAACATGTTTTGTCAGCTTACTATGAGTGTAAAAGGTAATTTGGCACACAGAGGTAATAAACCATCCGCTCACCTTTGGCGATTGTAGATTCCAACCGGAAGACTCAAAGCAGATAGGAAGATTTCCCGGAACAATCCTGACACCCCCGCCCGAGGTAAAGTAACCCGGGTGAGGAAGCAGGACTCCCAGGGAAACCCTCTAATGGGAAGAAAACCCTGGACGACTTCCAAGCACGGTGGTCCAGTTGACGGCAGTGGATAAGACAGCTCCGGCAGGAACTCTCAATGGTAACCTCAGAAATCTGGTCTGTTGATATGGACAAGGGAAAAAGCAGAGGAAAGTTTAGAGGAGAACGCCAGGTAAGAAAAGGAATAAGGAGGTAATGGAAAGCTTCTCACCATCCGAAGATGGATCGGGAGTGATGTCCGGAGCTTTAGTGTGTGGGAAAGCTTCGGGAAAATCTAGATAGGGATAGATAGGAATAAGAAACTGTGGTAGAATTACGAGAGCCCCTAAAGGTCGGGAGACTTACTCAGCTGGAAGGGAGGCAGAGACAGGAATCAATGGAGAGTGATCCGTGGAACCGAAGCCGAGCGGGATGCACGGGAATGGAGAAACCGGAGAGGACGCTCTACAGAGGATCGAAAATACAGGTAATTCAGAATGGTTAGTTTGAGGAAAAGACAAGTGAGTTAGGAGAGAGAGATTCAGAAGTAAACTCACGGAGCGCCAAAGGCAGAAGCGACGCAAATTGCCGGTCGCTGGGTTTCCGTATAAAGGGTCACATGATCTCCATACCACACGTGATCGTCTGTTCGCACGGCATGGGAGCGTGCAACAACTAGACCGCTGCTAGTCGGATGAGGAGAAAGGGAAACCACCCGACTAGCAGGATGAGTAATCAAGGCACCGCACAGACGGGTTCGAGCCCATATAGACCACTTGCGGTGATGTGTAACAGTATGCCCCCTCCTCCGGGAGGGCGCCCCGGGTTTACCCGGATGAAGTAGGAAAAATCGTCGTACTAGACGAGAAGCGTGAACCCCAGAGGCAGGTTCCCAAGTTCTCTCAGCAGGAGAATAACCCTTCCAATCAATAAGAAATTGTAAGCGACCTCGATGTATTCGTGAGTCACAAATAGCTGCAACCTCATATTCAGGACCCTCATCAGTGAGAACTGGAGGGGGTAAAGATTCCCCATCACGATGAAAACGATCCTGTAATACAGGCTTGATCTGGGACAGGTGAAAGACTGGATGAATCCGAGACCAGGAAGTTGGTAAGGCCAGACGAACAGCAGCAGTGCCAATCTTGGAGAGAATTTGAAAAGGACCAAAGTATTTGGGAGACAATTTAGATGGGACAAAACGACGGGGAAGAAACCTGGAAGATAACCAAACAGAATCTCCAACTGTTAAGTTCTGAATGTCTTGACGATGACGATCAGCATACTTCTTGGCTCGATCCTGAGCCTTTTGTAACGACTGTCTGGCAATCTTCTGACCTTCATGGATATCCGCAACCAGGGAATCTATACCTGGGCAGCCAGATCCAGAGGGAGACACTGAAGGAGCAAATGAAGGATGATACCCATAGGTACAAAAGAAGGGAGTGGTTTGTAGGGCAGAATGTAGAGAATTGTTATATGCGAATTCTGCAAACGGAAGCAATTCCACCCAGTTGTCTTGAGCTGCAGAGATGAAGCACCGTAAGTATCCCTCGAGAGTCTGATTCAATCGTTCTGTTTGACCATTAGTCTGGGGGTGAAATCCAGACGAAAGAGCCCGTTTTACCCCCAAAATGTGACAGATCCGTTGCCAATAGAGAGAGGTATACTGAGGACCTCGATCTGAAACAATCGTCTCTGGTAGGCCATGGCGAGAAAAGATTTCAGAGAGGAATATCTTGGCCATGGATGGGGCACTGGGTAGTTTTCGCAAAGGAGTAAAGTGCGCCAATTTTGTGAAGTAGTCGATGGTGACCATGATGGAAGTCATCTTCGCCGATGGTGGCAGATCAGAAATGAAATCAGTTGAAATTATCTGCCATGGTCGTTCCGGAATAGGCATTCTTGCTAACAGCCCTAATGGGGGTGAACGAGGAGTTTTAGTATGAGCACAAACCCTGCAGGCAGCAACATAGTCCCGGACATCAGATCTCATATTTGGCCACCAGAAATGCCGCTGGATGAGCTCCAAAGTGGGAAGGACTCCTCTATGTCCAGCAGCACGAGAATCATGACAGAATTTTAAAACTTCCAGTTGTAATGAAGGAATAGGAATCAACACCTGAGTACCATGAAAGTAATAATCTGCTTCCTTGGATAGTTGATGAAGAGAAGCCAGGTCTTCACAGAGTGATTTGTTACATCTGGAGGCTGATCGTATCTCTTGAAGGAAATCAGTCAGAACTGCGATAAAACTAGCGTTGGGAAACATCTTTTCCGGACGAAAGGAAGAAGCTGGGGAATCCTTGCGAGATAAAGCGTCAGCTCTGAGATTATGTCTACCAGGCCAGTAAACAAACTCTATTCGATAGGGTAAAAAAAAATATGCCCAACGTGCTTGCCTGCTGTTTGTGGTGTAAGCGTTTTGGAGAACCTTGAGGTTTTGGTGGTCTGTACGAACCAAGACTGGAAAGGGGGAACCCAATAGCAGATGTCTCCATTCTTCAAAGGCGCGTTTGATGGCCAACAGTTCTTTCTCGAGTACAGAATAATTTGTTTCAGCAGAACTAAAGGTTTTGGATAGGTATGCTACTGGTCTCTCTTCGCCATGAGCAGAGGTTTGTAGAAGCACAGCCCCTAATGCATTTTGGGAAGCATCTGTTTCAACTATGAATTGTTTAGATTGATCCGGATTGATAAAAACAGTCTCGGATGTAAACAGTCTCTTCAGGATATCAAATGCTTTCTGGGCTGCTTCATCCCAAACAAAAGAGACACCCTTCTCGAGAAGACGGGTCAAAGGAAGAATGATTTCAGAGAATGATGGAATGAATTTACGATAAAAATGTGTGAATCCCAGAAACCTCTGTATATCTTTTACTCCTGTTGGACTGGGCCATTCTATCACGGCTGAGATCTTTCTTGGGTCCATGGCGATTCCCTGGGACGATAGAACAAAGCCCAAGTAAGTGACCTGTCCTTGGTGGAACTCACACTTAGATGCCTTGCAATAGAGATGATTGGATTGAAGGCGTTCGAGTACTGTATTGACATGATTGATGTGTTCGTCCTGGTTGTTGGAGAAAACGAGAATGTCATCGAGATAAATGATCACATACCGGAATAGTATGTCAGCAAATAGGTGGTCCATAAATCTCTGGAATACTGCTGGAGCATTAACTAACCCGAATGGCATTACATGGTATTCATAATGTCCGAAAGGAGTGCGGAAAGCAGTCTTCCACTCGTCTCCGGGTGCGATACGGATGAGATGATATGCTCCACGAAGATCTAACTTGGTATACCATGAGGCCCCTCTAACGGCTTCTACAATGTCAGTGATGAGTGGCATTGGATACTTGTCTGCGGTTGTTATCTTGTTGAGACCCCGATAATCTATACAGGGACGGAGCTCTTCTGAATCTTTTTTGGGAATGAAGAAGAGTGATGCCCCTGCTGGAGATACTGACTCAGAAATGAGGCCGTTCCTCAAATGGGTTTGCAGATAGTCCTTCAATACGGCCTTTTCTCTCAGAGAAAGAACATACATACGGCCAAAAGGTATAGGTTGATCGGGAAGCAGATCAATATGACAGTCATCTCTTCGATGAGGAGGTAAGGTAGGAAATTCCGGATTATCAAAAACAGATCGGTAGAGTAGATGACAGTCAGGAATCTCAAGATGATTAATGGAGGATACAGTGGGTTTGAGGGTCTGATCCGAAGGTATTCGGATTCCTACTGATTCAAAGGAAAGACAGTGATGGACACAATAATCCGACCCCAAAAACAAAGTACCAGCAGTCCAGTTAATGAATGGATTATGTAGTCGTAGCCAAGGGAGTCCAAGGATGACTGGGTAATGGGCCGTTCTTATGACATCAAAAACCAATCTTTCCATATGACCCGAGATAGAACAAATAAGTGGAATGGTTTGTTCTTTAACAGGTCCAGAACTCAAAGGTGTACCATCAACCCCTTGTATCGGAGTTATCAACTTCTTTGGTACTTGAGAGATATTGTGTATCTTAGCCCACTCTACATCGATATAATTTCCCGCTGCTCCACAGTCAATCAGCGCCGGTATACCTGGGATAGTTCTTTCAGACAACTGGATAGAAAGAGAGACGACCACCATGGACTGTTTGGTGAGGGAATCGTCAAGAGACATACTGGTCACATATGGGGAAGAATGTTGTTTGGCACTTACCGGTCTTCCCCTCACGGTAAGGCTTTGGAGTTTTCCGACTTAGGGAAAGAAGGACGGCGAGGGGGAACCAGATGACAATCCTTCAACACATGAGTCGAGGATCCACAATACATACATAGCTTTAATGACTTTCTCCTCTCTCTTTCGGCAGCCGTAATGGGTCCACGGATGGTCCCAATTTGCATGGGTTCTTCAGATGAAGACAAACTTTTTTGGAGAGAATGGGACTGATCCAACTGAAATCGTGTTGTTCCTTTCCCTTTCTTCCTTTCTTGTGCTCTTTCATGCATGCGATAGTCAATTTGCATGGCTAGGGTGATCATGTCGGCCAGATTAGCAGGACGAGGAACTTTAGAGACTTCATCTTTAAGTTCGTCTGTAAGACCTCTCCGAAATAATGTAAGTAGACCTTCATCTGGCCATCCTAGTTCAGAGGAGAGTTGTTTGAACTGGGTGATGTACCAGAGTAATTCTTTGTTTCCTTGTTTGAGATCTAAAAGGCGTTCTTGTGTGGCAACTGTTATCTCCTTTCTTCCGAACATGGTTTTAAGGCTATTAGTAAAGGCAGCGTAAGAATCGAGAATTGCATTATTGGACGTAACTAGCGGGGTTGCCCAAGCCAAGGCTGGTCCAGAAAGACGTGACATCAAATATCCAACCTTATCTTTGTCGGTCGGAAAAAAGCGAGATTTAAATGTAAATAGGACGGTACAACTGTCAAGGAATTCCTTTAATTTGTAGGGATCTCCATCGTACATAAGGGAATGCACGGAGGAGGGGGGGGTATCA
This sequence comes from Ambystoma mexicanum, assembly GCF_040938575.1. Classification (NCBI taxonomy): domain Eukaryota; kingdom Metazoa; phylum Chordata; class Amphibia; order Caudata; family Ambystomatidae; genus Ambystoma; species Ambystoma mexicanum. The sequence continues at coordinate 54,641,004 of NC_090934.1, read as the reverse complement.
GAAAACACTCTGTCTACATGATTACGTAGTTGAGCATTGTCTTGTTTCAGAGATTGGACTTCTAAAGACATGGCCTGCATGGCCGCCATTAACTGCTGCATTTGTTGTTCCATTTGGAATAACAATCGCCAAGAGTGACACCGATAATAATTTCTGGCGTCGCTTACTGTCAGCTTACTATGAGTGTAAAAGGTAATTTGGCACACAGAGGTAATAAACCATCCGCTCACCTTTGGCGATTGTAGATTCCAACCGGAAGACTCAAAGCAGATAGGAAGATTTCCCGGAACAATCCTGACACCCCCGCCCGAGGTAAAGTAACCCGGGTGAGGAGGCAGGACTCCCAGGGAAACCCTCTAATGGGAAGAAAACCCTGGACGACTTCCAAGCACGGTGGTCCAGTTGACGGCAGTGGATAAGACAGCTCCGGCAGGAACTCTCAATGGTAACCTCAGAAATCTGGTCTGTTGATATGGACAAGGGAAAAAGCAGAGGAAAGTTTAGAGGAGAACGTCAGGTAAGAAAAGGAATAAGGAGGTAATGGAAAGCTTCTCACCATCCGAAGATGGATCGGGAGTGATGTCCGGAGCTTTAGTGTGTGGGAAAGCTTCGGGAAAATCTAGATAGGGATAGATAGGAATAAGAAACTGTGGTAGAATTACGAGAGCCCCTAAAGGTCGGGAGACTTACTCAGCTGGAAGGGAGGCAGAGACGGGAATCAATGGAGAGTGATGCGTGGAACCGAAGCCGAGCGGGATGCACGGGAATGGAGAAACCGGAGAGGACGCTCTACAGAGGATCGAAAATACAGGTAATTCAGAATGGTTAGTTTGAGGAAAAGACAAGTGAGTTAGGAGAGAGAGATTCAGAAGTAAACTCACGGAGCGCCAAAGGCAGAAGCGACGCAAATTGCCGGTCGCTGGGTTTCCGTATAAAGGGTCACATGATCTCCATACCACACGTGATCGTCTGTTCGCACGGCATGGGAGCGTGCAACAACTAGACCGCTGCTAGTCGGATGAGGAGAAAGGGAAACCACCCGACTAGCAGGATGAGTAATCAAGGCACCGCACAGACGGGTTCGAGCCCATATAGACCACTTGCGGTGATGTGTAACATGTTTTAGGAATCGCCATCCACAACTTAGTGATTAAATTCGTGACATGAAGGGTATAGCCCCAACATACTGGATGTTGATTAATTTGTACGAAGGGCAACACATTGTGAATTACATAAATAAAGCCATCACAAGTTGTTCAAATCTCAACCACATACCACCCAATTAAAATAAGCTTGTACTGTCACATAAATTCCCACATTATTTTAAAATCTCACAGAAACAATTCAAATCCCAATCAATATTCATTCCACGAGGATGCATAGTATCCACTTTCTCGATCCAAAAGATCTCCCTCTGTTGTAACAGTTTCATCAAATCCCCCCCCCCCCCTTCTGGGAAGTTTCACAGATTCAAGAATAACAAATTTAATTTGTGCAATAGTATGTCTTTCTGCAATAAAATGTTGTGCTACAGGTGATTTTGTGGAAAGGTTCCTTATATTTGACTTGTGTTCCCTCCACCAGTTTGAGCAAGCAGAGGGAAGAGTGAAGATCAATGAAGGGAAAAGGCAATGGTAGGCAGAAGGAGGGAAGCTAACCCATGGAGAGGGAAGTGCAAGAGACTTGGTACCAGCACATGAGAAAACAGGGGGAAAGACATCTAAGGAGAGTTGCTATGTCTGCTCTCTCATCCCCTATGCCATGAATACAGTGAAATCTTTCATTGTCAGAGAGGTCCCAGATCATAATGCGAGGTGCCTCAGTCATCTTGCAACAGGTATGTGAACTGGGGACTTCCAGCTCTTTAAGATGAGTAGCAATACCCTTGTGATGGATGGGAATGCAGATTTTAATCAAACATCAATAATTCAGACGACACAAATAGCTTGGCAAAAAGTTTGTCTGTTTTAATGTAGGTAAAACAGGCAGTACAACGAACATAAGCAATTGCTCGATACTCAAATCTCAACTCATTAAAAAAAAAACATTTTTTATAGACCAAATGTGTCACTACTGACGTGTTGACCTGCGTCATTACCAACGTCATCCTACGTGGCAAGCTTCTAAGCGGGATTGGCTCTAAGTGAACTACTAAGTATAGGTGTAATATCTGTATAGGGTAACAGAGAGAAATGATTGGATAGTCAACAACAGGTGGGACTTCTAAGCCCTCCCTTCAAAAAGGCCACTATGAACGTCACTAAATGTATGATGTCCCATTGGCTACACAACTATAGGACGCCCAACTACGTGGCCCTTTATAATTGGTTGGCTACTAACCCCTGTCAATAACTTTCCACCAACATGAGCAGCAAGCAGACTGAACAACCAGGTGAGGGTAAGCTTGTCTCAATACCAGCTTCCCACCAATTAATAGGACACTCCATCATCACCTCAACGTTTCAGTGTCAATTAGTGTCTGAAGTTGACCTTGAGTTTGTACTGTTCTCTGTTGTTTTTTAAGGAGTGTGGGTACAGTCTGACTTCCGTGCATAGGTGTGATCTCCTCATGCGTCCAACTTTCTTCCATCACGTGACTGGACACCAGGAATTGAGTCTTTTCCGTGTATTTAACTGTATTTCCAATAGTCCTCTGACATCTTTGTTTATAGTGGACCTTCATGAACAGGAGCTTCTGTTCGCTCAAGTTAATTGTATCTAATGTCAGCCAATTTTAGCTCTGACAAGACCTTGGCTCTCTTGGCTCATCCAACTCCTTAGCTGAAATATATTCTGTTTAATTGAATTGCTTTTGTAACTGCGACACTGAATTCAAGGCCTTCCTCGTTGTTCAAGACTGCTATACCCGTAGTGGAATCTTCATTCTTTGTTCAATCCATATGTATCTATGAGGTATATATGTATATGTTGGTGCCTGCTGTGAACTATTTACTATAAGCATTTGGCTAGCTTCATGATTGCTTTGCTGCTTGTGTTTCATTGCATCTGTATACGTTTAAACTAACTAAATACCTTCCTCACATTTCTGGCATAAGTTTCTTCATCTTGATCCCAAAATGCCACTTATCCTCAGTACTTCTTCATTCTTCATAAAACGTCTGCCTCTCAGGTCTGATTATCTTCTATCTCTGGAATTGATTCGGTTGCATATGATGTCACCATTCATCCTGGTCATTCAGATTCTTTGTTTCATAAGGAATCACATTCAAATGACCATCATATTATCTTGGATGTAGGTATGGTTTCCTTAATGGCTACTTTATTTCCCATATTTTCTTAGGTATAGGCATTGTTATGGGTACTGCACAGAGTCGTTGCTCTTCTTCTTGCCTTCCGATTGGTGTAGTATATGTCACATACTTTGGTTCACACTTTTCAGGTAATGTAGGCGGGGTAGATGGGGTAGGTGGAGTAGGGGTACTTGGCTCCTCCTATACACTCCCCCCTCTGGGCAATTTATCAACCACTCTCACATCTTCATCCATATCCAGACATCCTAGTCTGAAAAAGTGCCTCTTAAGGATCCATATTGTTATGACTCCTTTCAGGCATCCAGCTGACTTCACATGCTCATCTTTGTTCCATGTCATGAGCATGCACTGTCCACTTGGACTGCAGTAGATCCATCTTCCCACATACTTCCTGTGGTCCTTTGGATACAGGAACTTCGTTCCCTCAGGTACATGGATGCTAGACTTCACAAAGTCTCTGATCTCCTCAGCGGTCAAGTCTTTAGGCTTCCATCCTGGTTCAATATCGATCATGATCTTCATCCCTATGGCTTTCTTTGCTGTCTTCTTACACTGCAAGATTATTATCTTGACCACACAGAATCCAAGCATCACTAATAATAGCAACACTCCAAGAAATTTGAACATATCTGCCATCCATTGTGGAACCCATGAGAAGATATTTCCAAACCAGGTGTCATCAGCAATATCTTCTACTCCTTCTATCATCTGACCATGAAGTTTCGTCAACATGTTTATGGCCTCTGTCAAAGTTCCATTTTCATCATCATGAGAACATAATTCTCCAATTTTGGCACAAATGCCGGCATCCATGACAGTTCTGATTTTCTCCCATTTTTCTTGTACCATTGTTCCTGAAGCAAAACTTAGAACTTTCTCATGGTACTATCTTCAATGGTCCTCCCCTGTCTTCAACCCATGTCAGTAGTTTAGCAAGTCTTGCCCACAATGACCTGCATAACATTTGTGCATTCTCAATTGTTTCTTTATAGTATCCAATGATCATCCATGCCCTGCAGATCACCACTCCTTTTTCCTATACATATGGTGATAATGCTGTTCCCCAAATCTGCATTTGTCCTCTGATCTTCCATCTGCAAGCTTCTTCTGTAGTTTTCCTTTGACATCAAGTCTTTTATTTATTTCTCTTCTAATTTCTGCTCCTTTTACTCCAGGTTTCTCATGTCTGATCACAATACTCCTTGTTTTTGCATTGTTTCTTGTCTTTATATGTTGCATGTTGTCATCTTCATCTGGATCTGTCTTTTCGGTTGCCCATTTAAGAGAAGCATTGCTTCCCATAAATTGACCTCTTGTTTTACAAAGTGCTATGTGCGATAGGCAAAGTGCTGTCTGGACATAAATTTCAATTGCTATGAAGATTTTTATTTCCCCATGCTGTATGGCAGGAGTGCACATATGACGCAGTCTTCCTCTGATGTCCTTCTTCCAACTTCTTTCATGTGTTGGTACCATATAACCATGCACAATGATGAATCCCACTAGGGGTGTATACACAGGTTGGACTTGAGACTGCCCACAGATAGAATGGAAGCCAAATACCTCTGTGTAAGCTTCTTTAACTGCACTCCTTGCAAGCCCATGGAAAGGGGAAGCAGGAGTGGCATATGTGTCTGGACTTTAAGACACAAACAAGGAGTGTACCAACACAAGACAAGCCGGTATGGGTCCAGCTGGAACCTACAGTGGATGCCCTTGGATGCCACACAAAGCAACACACTGTCACATCAATTCACAATAGACCACAGGCAAGACAAGGGAAGGGAAGGTGCAGATATTGCCTGCTGGGAACCCCAGCAGTCTAACTCATAACTAAGGACCAACATATGCACAAGTGAGGACACAAGAATGGCAACTAAAATAAACAGGGTAAAACAGGCAGTAAAGTCACCAAGGTTCATAAGGGGAAAAACAAGTAAACAAAAATGAAAAATGCCCATGTTGGACTGGGGGTCTAGATGGCCCACTGAGGAGGGTGGAGGGGCAGGGTGCACGTCAACACCCACATTTGTGGATGTTGAGAAGAAAAACAAAAAACTTCATGGGTTCATGGGCCGTACGGCTATCATGGATCGGGGGAGCTGATGCTGCTGTAGCCACATTCCAGTGTAGCAGTAGAAGGTGGTAGTGGTAAGGGAGGTTCACCATGCATAGCCCTGGCTTGGAATTCCATGGCAGTGGCCATGCAGGACTGAGATGAATGCATCTGCAACATGATGGCTCGGAGGTCCGCATGGGACACCTCACGGGATGCACAGAGTTTCTCTGTGATGGTACAAGTCAACAGATGCATCTGTTGTTCAAACTGTCTACTGCAGGCTGCCCCTAGCACTTCCTGTGTAGCTCTGAGGGCCTGAAGCTCTTGCCTCAGGGCGTCCCAGTGGGAGTGACCCTATGCAACCAGGGATGCCTGCAGAGCCCTCAGTTCTGGCGTCAGCTCCTGTTGCTGGCCTCCTTGTGCAGCCTGTGTGAGCGGCATGTGAGCGGCATGTGGACCGCAATGCCTGAAGCTGGTGCTCCACCTGTCTTTCTGGAGTGATCATGGAATTGGCCACCCTATCCATGCCCTGAGCCAACATCTCATATGAAGCACCTTGTTGCGTTGGCGTAACCCAAGCTTGCCTGACACAAGGGAACATGGCCCTTGATGTGACTCTGCTGTCTGTGGCTGCAGGACTGCATCCCTCCCTTGCTCAGCTGTCCCAGGACCAGGAGCCAATAGTGTGGAGCTTTGGCCCTGCAGCCGTAACCACCACAGACGGACATGATGTCATGATGCCTACCTCCAAGGAGCCAGGTCCCACCCAGCAACCCCAGAGGCAGGCATCATTTCCCCCAGGAGAGTGCCAGCGGGCCCAAGCTGGGGCCCTTTGGTCGCAGTCCTGGCGCCTTAGGCGCCAGGCTCATGTTGGACCCCTGTCCAGGCGCCTTAGGCGCCAGGCTCATAAAGCTAAGCATGTGTTGAAGTGTTTTAATGTGCACTTACCTGATGCAGACCATGCTGCTACATCCAGGCCCTCTTGAGGCCTGAATGGAACTACTTTACCTGTGGGACTACTTTCCACCCGGGTGTGGTCGGGGAAGGATACATACCTGATCGATGGAAGGATACACACTGGGAACTTCTTCCAAAGCTATTTAAACCACACCCGATCAGCAACTCATGCTTCGCGTTGTTCTGCTCCTCGCAGCTGGACGCTCACCGTGTCAGCTCCTGCATCTGGACTTCAGCCACGCCTGTCAGCATCCTGAATCACCTGCAAAGGAAGGGAACAAGAGAACAGAAGAAGGAAAAGCATCCTGGATCACCTGCAAAGGGAGACAAGAGACCTTACCAGCTGAATCTGCACCACAGAGACATCACCGACGATCCTGAAAGGGAAGACATTATTTTTTTTAAAGCATTTCGTTACGATCGCTGCAGCGCTGCATTTCACTCACCTTTCCTGGGTTCCTCCATCTTCAGCAGCGATCATCCGGATACACAGCCACTTCCCAGAGCCTAGAGAAAAAGACAAGAATAAGAGGTGAGAGACGGAAGGGAATAAGTCTTACCTGTTGGGTCATTCCCATTTCATTTCGGGTCTTGCCGCTTCCAGGCATTTTCCGGACCCCGGCCCCTATGGGGAAAAAAGACAAAGACATAGAATGAGCGTAAGCAAAGACAGTTCCCGAGCGCTCATCCAGATCTAACCTGCCATTTACTGGAACTGGAACTGCACCTTTCACTTCGGGTCAGTGCCATATCTCCGGCATTCCGAACCCCGGCCCCTAAGGGGAAAAAAGACATAAGCATTAGCGCTTGCTGCAAAAGACAATGAACATTATTATTAAGCTTGGACGTTTGAACTTGCAACAGAACTTTTACAAAGCCTTACCTGAATAGTCAAGCTTACCTGAACACCCACCAATCCTCAATCCAGTGAAGTAACTGGGTTTCAACGCGCCCCTGCATCAGAAGCAGGATGGAGAGCTCATCCTTCCTGACCCTAAGGTGAGACTTCACGGGGAATCGTGGAAGGGTATCGTGGAGGGTTGGAAGAGAGTGGGAGGCTCGAGCATAACTCAGTGAGTAGGTAATACTCCCTTTTCACGCACAGGGGAATATTCCTGCGAGCCGGAGAAGCCAGAGTAGAGGGCCCTTCCTGTCCATCTTCAGAGCCCTGCGCTTCACCATTGAAGAAGCATCAGCACTCGAAGCCAGACCTGCGCCTCCGTGGGAATCAGGTGAGCGTTACAGAACGCAAAGCCTACCCACAATTTCCCACCCGGGCGCTATGGAGACTTCCGAGACTGACCAGCTGGCCCAGCTTTTGGGGGAATTACGGGCAGAGGTGCACTCAGCCCGCCAGGAGACTAACGCTCTCAAAAGAGAACTGATCTTATCCAAGGAAAGAACAGATGACCTAGCCAAAAGGTTATTAGAGGCCCAGGCAGGGCACACTCCTTTACCTAATTCCGGAGACATTTCCACATCAATGGGTTTGAGTAACCCGGTACAAATTAATCTACCTGGACACATGCCTTTGGCCCCGCCTGAACGTTTTGCGGGGGATCCCAAGAAATATGCCGTCTTTATGAACCAATGTCGTTTACACTTTCTATGCAGATCCGGAGCCTTCCCTAACGACCAGACCAAGGTAGCCTTTATACTATCTTACCTCAGTGGCAGTGCTGCCGATTGGTCTATTCCATTGGTAAATCAGGATGATCCCATTCTCTGGAATTTTCAGGGCTTCCAGGCCAGCATGGAAAGATTGTTCGCTCGACACTCTCAAGGACAGGCCCTTGATAACGAACTGCTATCCTTACGACAAGGTAATCAGGATCTTCTGTCCTACATAGCCACCTTTAACAGACTGGTTGTGGAAACTGGATGGCCAGAAAGCAAAAGGATCACATTGTTTCATCGAGGCCTGCGCGGAGAGCTTAAGGATGTTCTAGCTCAGATAGTAAACCCAACCCAGGTCTGCGCAGATTACATTGACTTGGTGGTTCAACTTGATCACAGACTTCAAAATAGAAAAGCAGATCGGTTCAAGTATGAAAACCGAGAACCGATCAAAACCCACGCTAACTCCAAGAGTACCGACGTATCTGAACCTATGCAAATCGGTGGTGTTAAAGGTCCATTAACGCAGAAAGAACAAGAGAGAAGGCGGCAAATGCAACTTTGTCTGTATTGCGGGACTTCCGGTCACTTTCTTCGAAATTGTCCAGTTAAACCACTTAAGAAGGTGGTTGGAGCTACTGATAACGAATTAGTGACACCTGATTCGGGAAACGACCTAGCCCGGCAAGCGTAGGGGTCCGCTTGCCGAGCTTGAAAACTAACTCTTTGACCTCGCATTGTGTCATGCCAATGGTGCTCGTGGACCCAAAACAGCCTCAGCAGTTGCATGCTATAAAAGCATACATCGACAGTGGAGCTATTGGAAATTACATAGACCGTGAATTGGCTTCCAGGATTAAGCTTCCTCTCCGCCCGAAAGTAACCCAAGATGTCATTACTACAGTAGATGGAACCGAAATAGCCTCAGGGCCTGTAATGCATTCCACTGTTGAAGTGACACTGGTGGGTCAGGATGGACATTGGGAAGCAATCGTGTTTGATGTGATCAAGGCCCCACAATTTCAAGTAATTCTTGGAATTCCTTGGTTAGAAACACATAATGCCCAGAATTGACTGGCGAGCAAAGAAGATAAGTTTTCCTGATTGTGAACCAACTTGTTATCCAAGAAATCCAGCTATGGGTTTAGCCTCAGCAACTTCCACCCCTGTACAGCTACCGTCAGAATACCAAGAATTCCAAGACGTTTTTCCGAAAGAACAGGCTAACACGTTACCTCCCCATCGGTCTTATTATTGCCAAATCGATCTGGTACCCAATACTCAACTACCTTGTAGTAGGATTTATGCTCTTACGGAAACCTGAGAACCTGCATTTGCGTCAGTATTTAGATCAGTACCTAGCCAATGGTTTTATTCGCCCATCCAAGTCTCCTGTCTCTTCAGCTCTGTTCTTCATGCCAAAAACAGAAGGCGACCTTAGAACGTGTATAGACTATCGCGCCCTAAATCAAATAACGATTAAGAATCGTTATCCCCTGCCCTTGATCCCTGAGCTTATCGACCAGGTGAAAGACGCTTGTGTGTACACCAAGTTAGATCTCTGAGGAGCTTATCAGAGCTTATCACCTGGTGCGCATAAAAGAAGGCGACGAATGGAAGACTGCATTCCACACCAAGTTTGGGCTCTTCGAATATCAGGTGATGCCCTTCGGTTTGTGCAATGCACCTGCCGCCTTTCAGTACTTTATGAATGATGTTCTTCGGGAACTTATCGATGTCTGTGTCATTGTTTACATTGACGACATCCTGGTGTACTCTTCTTCAGAATCTGATCACAGAAAACATGTTAGGGCAGTTCTTGAGAAACTGCGCCAGCACAGATTATTTGCAAAACTCGAAAAATGCGTTTTTCATACCACAGAAGTTGAGTTTCTCGGATTCATCCTGACACCTCAAGGAGTCCGAATGGACTCGCGAAAGGTAGACGCCATCCTCAAATGGCCATCTCCAAGTTCGGTGAAGGGAGTTCAGAGCATGCTCGGCTTTGCCAATTTCTATCGAAGATTCATCCCGGAATTTTCACGAACAGTCCAACCCATCACCGCTCTCCTAAAGAAAAACAAACGCTTCGAATGGACTCTTGAGGCCGAACAAGCCTTCCAGGACCTGAAAACCAAATTCACCTCTGCACCTGTATTGAAGCACCCGCACCCAGATCTCCCGTACATAGTGGAAACCGATGCATCCAGTTCGGCCATGGGAGCTGTCCTGTCGCAAAGAGACCCAAAAACTAACCAACTACACCCAGTGGCCTTTTGGTCCAGAAAAGTTCTCCTCCTGAAATCAACTACGCAATTACCGATAAAGAGTTACTGGCCATCAAATCTGCTTTCAAGGCTTGGCGTCACTACCTTCTCGGGGCAAGACACACCATCACCGTAATTACGGACCACAGAAACTTACAGTATTTAAAAACGGCCAAAGCTCAATCTTCACGACAACTCTCGATGGGCTCTATTCTTTGCGGAATTTGATTTTGTAATTACCTATCGCCCTGGCTGCAAGAATGGAAAAGCGGACGCCTTATCCCGGATTGGCATGGAAGAACCTAATTCGAGCTTAGAACCTGTGCCCATCATACCTGAGCAAAGAATCTTAGGCTTAACTTCATTGCAAACTATTGAGGATATCCAAACACAAGTAAAACAACTTCTAGACTCTTCAACCTTACTGGAATGGAGTCAAAAGGGTCCTCATTACACCGTTAAGGATGACTTACCCTACTTCCAGGAGCGGTTGTTTCTGCCAAGTAAAGAATTGCAAGAACTTGTTATTGCCCATCATCATGAATCTTTAATGGAAGGACACCCTGGTATCGCTAAAACGGAGGAAAAAATCAAACGCCACTTCTGGTGGCCTTCTTGGAGAAAAGACATAAAGTCTTTTGTACTGTCTTGTGGAATTTGCGCCCAAAACAAGGCTCAAAAGAAAAGGCCAGCCGGCCTACTTCAACCCTTGGATATTCCACCGACGCCATGGCACACCCTGTCAATGGACTTTATAACAGATCTGCCTCCTTGTGCTGGTTACAACACAATCCTTGTAATTGTGGACCTATTCTCCAAAATGGCCCACTTTATCCCTTTAAAGGGTTTGCCTTCAGCTTCCACCTTGGCCAAGGAATTCCTGGAGAATATAGTTTGCATACATGGTTTCCCTTCCATATTAGTCTCGGATCGTGGAAGTCAGTTTATCTCACATTTTTGGAAGAAGTGTTGCCAACTAGCACAAATAGATGTGCAGTTATCCACCAGCCACCACCCCCAGACCGACGGACAAACCGAGAGAACCAATCAGACTCTCGAGCAATATCTTCGGTGCATGTTACACCAATCCGAGTTAAATTGGAAAGACATCCTTTGGATCGCAGAATATGCATACAACAATTCAGTGCATTCGGGAACCGGACAAACCCCCTTTTATACTTTGTATGGTCACCATCCTCGGACCTCTGACCTAGATCCACCTCTGACCCTGGAAATGCCTGCAGTAAATCATCTGCATTCCACAATAACCCGAGCCTTCAAAGAAGCTGCAACTCATTTACAGCAAGCCATGAAAAAGTATAAAGAAAACGCTGATTTGCACCGAAGTAAAACTCCTCCTTACCAAATAGGAGACCAGGTATGGCTAGCAACTAAACATTTACCCCTCAAGTGCCCGCGAACCTTCAATCCCAGATTCATAGGACCTTATCCCATCAAAGCTATAATCAACCCAGTGGCCTTTAAACTGGATCTACCGTCCAACATGCGTATTCATCCAGTTTTTCATGCATCACTTTTGAAGCCAGTACAACCAGGAACCCGATTGTCCAAGCCTCCAGATCCAGTTCAAATTGAAGGGGAATTAGAATTCGAAGTTAAAGACATTTTAGACTCCAAGGTGGTAAAGTCGAAACTCTTCTATCTTGTTGACTGGAAGGGATATGGACCTCAGGAGAGATCGTGGGAGCCTAGTAACCATGTCCACGCACCTCGATTAGTGCAAAGGTTTCACCGGAGATTTCCGAACAAGCCCAAACCCCCGGAGGGAAGAACCTTGGGAGGGGCCTTGAGGGGGGTACTGTCATGATGCCAACCTCCAAGGAGCCAGGTCCCACCCAGCAACCCCAGAGGCAGGCATCATTTCCCCCAGGAGAGTGCCAGCGGGCCCAAGCTGGGGCCCTTTGGTCGCAGTCCTGGCGCCTTAGGCGCCAGGCTCATGTTGGACCCCTGTCCTGGCGCCTTAGGCACCAGGCTCATAAAGCTAGGCATGTGTTCAAGTGTTTTAATGTGCACTTACCTGATGCAGACCATGCTGCTACATCCAGGCCCTCTTGAGGCCTGAATGGAACTACTTTACCTGTGGGACTACTTTCCACCCGGGTGTGGTCGGGGAAGGATACATACCTGATAGATGGAAGGATACACACTGGGAACTTCTTCCAAAGCTATTTAAACCACACCCGATCAGCAACTCATGCTTCGCGTTGTTCTGCTCCTCGCAGCTGGATGCTCACCGTGTCAGCTCCTGCATCTGGACTTCAGCCACGCCTGTCAGCATCCTGAATCACCTGCAAAGGAAGGGAACAAGAGAACAGAAGAAGGAAAAGCATCCTGGATCACCTGCAAAGGGAGACAAGAGACCTTACCAGCTGAATCTGCACCACAGAGACATCACCGACGATCCTGAAAGGGAAGACATTATTTTTTTAAAAGCATTTCGTTACGATCGCTGCAGCGCTGCATTTCACTCACCTTTCCTGGGTTCCTCCATCTTCAGCAGCGATCATCCGGATACACAGCCACTTCCCAGAGCCTAGAGAAAAAGACAAGAATAAGAGGTGAGAGAAGGAAGGGAATAAGTCTTACCTGTTGGGTCATTCCCATTTCATTTCGGGTCTTGCCGCTTCCAGGCATTTTCCGGACCCCGGCCCCTATGGGGAAAAAAGACAAAGACATAGAATGAGCGTAAGCAAAGACAGTTCCCGAGCGCTCATCCAGATCTAACCTGCCATTTACTGGAACTGGAACTGCACGTTTCACTTTGGGTCGGTGCCATATCTCCGGCATTCTGAACCCCGGCCCCTAAGGGGAAAAAAGACATAAGCATTAGCGCTTGCTGCAAAAGACAATGAACATTATTATTAAGCTTGGACTTTTGAACTTGCAACAGAACTTTTACAAAGCCTTATCTGAATAGTCAAGCTTACCTGAACACCCACCAATCCTCAATCCAGTGAAGTAACTGGGTTTCAACGCGCCCCTGCATCAGAAGCAGGATGGAGAGCTCATCCTTCCTGACCCTAAGGTGAGACTTCACGGGGAATCGTGGAAGGGTATCGTGGAGGGTTGGAAGAGAGTGGGAGGCTCGAGCATAACTCAGTGAGTAGGTAATACTCCCTTTTCACGCACAGGGGAATATTCCTGCGAGCCGGAGAAGCCAGAGTAGAGGGCCCTTCCTGTCCATCTTCAGAGCCCTGCGCTTCACCATTGAAGAAGCATCAGCACTCGAAGCCAGACCTGCGCCTCCGTGGGAATAAGGTGAGCGTTACACATGACAACACTGACTGGCACTGTACGGGGACGTGACCTCCTGCAGACGGTTCGGCTACAACAGCACAAACACTTGATGCACTCACCTGTGACAGCACATAAGAATCCAAATCTGGTTCACCACCAGATCCACAGGTTTCATCAGAGGTGAAATCATACTGAGTCAGACCCGGGATGGACTGTAACACCAGTGGATTATCATGGTCTGTCACACCACGTCCTCCACTGCTGCTCCGTGGCAGCTCAGTATGCTGTTCCTCCTCAACCTCTTCCTCAGCATCGAGTGCCTCATCACCTGCACATGGAAAGAAAAAAAACCTGAAGAGCCATGTAAATAGCATAGCCCACACACATAGGTATCACAATGGAGTACTGCAACACATTAACATGCTATATCACTCATGGCACACAGTCCAGCACGTTTGCAGCGTTAATGCAAGGGATGGATTGCATGAAAGCAGCCATGTACATGTGTTGCAGGGCCCAACACCACATGCACTGCATGGTGCATAGCACCTGCTTCACACACAAGCACCTGACTGGCAGAGTTCAGTCACTAACATCACTGATGCAAATACACAGTTGCCGCATAGCATAGCCATGCCTGACCTGTCAAGTAGCATGAGATGGTACTTGATGACTACTGTCCCAGAGCCATGTACAATGGATGTGACATGACATGACATGTAATTCACAAAGTCCGAACACACAACTGTCACAAGGTGCAACGATGCAAGGGTGGTGGAATAGAGTGAAGCCAGACACACCGATCCCATGAGGCAAAGTGAAGGGGAGACCTAGGGTTGGAAGTGGGATACAGTAAACAGCCCCCAAGTGCGGGGGATGCCAGGGAGCCAATGCATGGGTTCAACTGGTGGCTAAGAGGCCCGTGTCGGAGATCAGAGTGTGTGCAGGTGACTAGTGCATTCTCACAGTAATCCAGGACTCCAGCAGAGGAGAGGAGGAGAGAAAGCACAGCACATGAGGAAACATCAGATGTCCCTCCAGACCCGGAGAAGGTTCATCTCCAGTTCCATTGAGACAGGGAGGCTGTACCAGAGGGAGGTATCAGCCAAAGATAGACATCAACCATCAACTCTTTGCTAGGAGAAGCAAGTGACCAGGAGGGAGTAGAAGAGGGATGATTTAAGACCATGAGAAGGCAGCTAATTTGGAAGATAGAGTAGAAGGAATTGCGGGCCCAGGACCCATAAGGCCTGGCCGACAATGGACAGGGTTTTGATCTGAACAGTCATAGCCACTGGGAGCCAGTGCCATGATCCCAGTCCTGGGGATATACAATACCTGGCCCCAAGACAAAAGGACAATTTTCACAGTCCTCTTCTGGACGAGTTGCAGAGGGAAAAGAGTAGAAGTACTCAAATCATGTAAGAGTCCGTTGCAGTTGTCCTGCATAGTAATGACCGACTGTTCCTTACTATGCAGTAATGCCTTTAATGTATAGTAATATTAATTACTGCATATTAAGGACTCCACTGTCTGGAGACAGTGAGCTACTTGGGGAAGGAGAGGAAAGGAAGAATACCTCAGAGGAGGTGCAGCTGGTAGGGTGACCTCTCTGAGATGGCATAGATATGAGGAGAGAAGGCAAGTGTGGAGTGGAAGTTTATCACAGGCGCGCTGGCATCACAGGTTGGAGCAGGAAGAGGGCCAAGAGAGGCTGGCCAGAGAGTGACAGGAAAGGAGGGAGCAGGTATGGTGATGAGGATTGTCACGGTGTGCAGCACATCGTTTGTATGCAGTCTGCCGGACAACAAGCACGTGTCAGTTCACCATGACATGGTTCACCTATGGCAGTTCTGCAAATGCAGGCATAAGTGACAGACAATCATAGCACTTTATTCATGTGACATACACACATCCTGGATGCAGAGGCTTCATCACTCACCTGACATTTCCTCCCAAATTGGCAGGTCTCCCACGCCTTGGATCTGCTCCACATCAATCATCTCACTAATGACCTCTTCATGTGGAGTGAGTTTGTCGGCCTCTCGTGGTGACCCACATCCAGTCACCAGAGTAGAGGAGAAGTTGGCTCCCAGCTTCTCTTTTGGCTCGGCGCCGGAGGTCATTCCAATGCTTCACTACCTCAGGAGTGGTACGCCTCTCATTGCCCAAGGCGTTGATTCTATCCGTGACTCGCTGCCAGTGGGTCACACACTGAACAGGTTTATGTGTGCTCCCTGCATGCACAAGCATGTCACGGTAGTGTTCCTGCACGTAGTCCATGAGGCTCTGGAGTTCTTCATCATTGAAGTTCCTCTTCCTCGATGTGCGGGTCTCCTGTGCTGTGACTTGGGGTTGAGCCTGTTCCACTACTGCACGCTTTGCCTTCTTGCAAGGTCGTGCAGACCCTGTGTGGCTGGGCCACTTGGGTCAGTAGGGGCTGGAGCACTGGTAGACTGGGCTATAGCATCACCCACTGATGCTGGGACAGTAGGTTGCCTTGCAGGTAGCCGTACATGGGTTCTGGTGCCAGGTACTTTCACTGCACGTCCCTTCCCCTTGGACACAACAACATTTGCCCCTGCGTCTCTGCAGACCATAGCCATCACCACTACAGGCCTGGCTGGGGGACCCTGAACCTGGGTGGTGGGGACTGCTGCTGCCCTGCAGCTTCCTGACCATGGATGGTGTGGACAGCAGATGACCCTGCTGCTCCCGGACCCCGGGTGCTGGGGCCAGGACCTTTCACTGCACATCCATTCCCCTTGGACACAACAACACCTGCCCCTGCATCTCTGTGGACCATAGCTGTGACCACTACAGGCCTGGCTGGGGGACCCTGAGCCTGGGTGGTGGGGGCTGCAGCCGGCCTTGCAGCTTCCTGACCATGGCTGGTGTGGCCAGCAGATGACCCTGCTGGTCCTGGACCCTGGGTGCTTGTGCCAGGACCTTTCACTGCACATCCCTTCCCCTTGGACACAACAACACCTGCGTCTCTGTGGACCAAAGTCGTGACCACTACAGGCCTGGCTGGGGGACCCTGAGCCTGGGTGGTGGGGACTGGGGTCAGGGTGTCTCATGTGGAGGGGGCTGCCTGCAGGGTGGTGTCACAGGTGATGATGGTTAGGGTGGGGTGTCCCATGTGGAGGGGGTGCCTGCAGGGTGGCATCACAGGTGATGAGGCCTGGGGTGCGGGTGTACCATTTGGAGGGGGCTGCCGGCAGGGTGGGGTCATGAGTGATGGGGGCTGAGGTGTCCCATGTCGAGGGGACTGCCTGCATGCTGGGGTGATGGGGACTGGGGTTTGGGTGTCCTGTCAGGAGGGGTCTGCTTCCAGTGGATTGCTGCAGGGATTGTGGGTGGTTTTGGAGCGATTACGCTGTTGTGCGGCCAGGGTACGTGCTGAGTTTACACAATATTTGACTGGTGTATGGCTGGGGTACGCACTGAGTTTTCACATGATTTGGCTGTGGTGTGGCCGAGTTACCCACTGAGTTTTCATGTGATTTGGCTGGGGTGTGGCCAGAGTATGCGCCGCGTTTTCATGCAATTTGGATGGGGTGCGGCCGGGGTACACGCTGAGGAATGCAGCTTGATTTTCATTGCGCCACGGCTATTGATGCCTCGGGAAATCCATGAATACGCATGCCGCGCAATAATTTCTCTGCGCCACGGCTGGTGCACGTGCCTTCTCGGTGCGCGCCGCTTGCACGTTTTCTGCGCAGGATTCTATGAATCGGGGCCTAAAAGTCTGAGCAAAAATGAGGAGGCTTCAGAATGTAAGAGGCTTATTGCCATCAAGAAAGTCGATGAGTTTCCATGGAATAATGTGGCATCATTCTGCATTATGATTTGTGTTTTCCTCCAGAGTATTATGATATTTAGACATATTACAAGAAACAATACAGATTTGGTGGGTGAAAATGTACTATTACGCTGATGAAATCATGAACAGCCTTTTTAATAATCTTACTAGGCATTTATTTCGATTTAAAAGGGATGTTGGGGAAGATCATGAAGATATAAATACGTATCTTGATAATTCGTCTCATTTAAAGAATAACCTATGTATCAGCACATGAAGAAGGTGGGAAGTAAAACGAAAGATGAAAGCTGCTATGTGTGTTGCCTTATACCGTATGCTTTGGGAACCTCTAAAATGTTCATAGCAACAGAAGTATTAGTGAGATATGCACATTGCCTGAAGCACCTTGCAACTTCTCAAACCAGAAGACAGTTCAAGGCAGAACAGCATCCATGGTGTGGGTGGAAATAGTGACATCTGAAAGAAGAAGACACTTATGTTCAAGACATAAAGTCAAGAGAAAATCCAGAAACAATGCATCAGATAATAAAATACGAACAGCCTGGAATAAATGGAGCAGGAATTAAGACTAAAGAAAATAAGATGTTACAATGCAAGAATAAGAATGGGAAGGAAATACCAGAATGCTGGTAAAGAGGTCAACTACAAGTTAAAGGAACAGTGCTTCCTCCTGAAGTATGGGCTGATGGATTGGTTGTGCAAAGCGCTGGCATTAACCAGACAATGAGAAGTAGTTGTGGCAAATGCAAAAACCGACTGCAAAAACCAATGGCCTAAGAATGCACGATTGTTGACATTGGTCGACAATGAGGGAGGACCATTGCAGATACTACCCCTGAAGAGTGCGTCTTTATGCTTCAGGAATAATGGCGCAGTGAGAGTTGGAGAAAACTGCAAGTGTGGCTGAGTTTTCGATGTACCAGGCATGAAGGATGGAATGGCAGTCCTGATGGACCATTACTGGGCCTGTGGATCAAGAGCATATATAAAGTTGCCACCAAAATGGGGAGGAGTTTGCTCATTGGTACTGATAAGCATACCAGCCTTAGAGGTACCATAAAGTGACGTGCAGATTACAGACTTCCCAAAACTGAACCCGCACCTGAGGAAGAAAAAATTGTTTCATCGAAGCAGACAAAGGAGAGATAACCACTTCACAGCAAAATCAATAGAATTCTGGTAATACATTCCAGATGAGCATAAATTGTTCAGCAGAACCGCAGTGACATTCATAGCTATATTCCTGCCAGGAATTCAGACTGTAGTAAATGCTAAGTGGTTACAGATAACCAGATGGGAGCTGCTGGAAACGATTATTAGGACAATAAAGGGGTTTAATGCGATTAGGGGAGAGGTGAGGGCAATCAGGCTGATGCCCTCCAGAACAGGCATGTCCTGCAATTAATTACAGCAATTTAACCTGCAAAAGTGTAACTTTACCTGTCATAATATGTCACATTATGTAACGTAATGTAATGTGTATTGACTGCAACCGTAGACAAAACGGATCTACTGTAACCACCAATCAAATGTAACTAGTGCCTAGACACCTCCAAATTAGGTGCGCTTAACAAATGCCAAAATAAGTATATAAAAGAGGAGTCTATGTTGAGGTATACACTCTCAAAGACAGGCGACAAGTCTGATTTGAAAATAGCTTCTTTTTAATTACTTCAAACAAAGTTCCATTCCATCCTTGTTGGAAAGCCCTTATGATAACACGTGTTTCGGCTCAAGTGCCTTTTTGAAATCTGGGCATTACTTAGCATCATCCTGGTAGTCACTTCACTTTTAATTCGCCTCATGTTAATGGGATAATCCCACCTGCTGATTCATTTTCGATCGTGTTAGTCCTTTTGCGTCGGCTTACGTTGGCTTGGGATCAAGGATGGTATTTTTAAGGAATGGTTGCAAAGCACGAAGGGAGGCAGACAGATAATCCATGGACAAGACATATTTCTATTAGATTAAAGAAGACAACAAGATCTGTAGGAGCCACATATTGGACAATTTAAAATGTAAAAAGTCTACACAAGATGCAGTGAGCAATTCTCCAGAAGCCAAGTGAAGCAATGACACTCAGTATCAAATAGCAGTAAATATGAGGTCAAAATGGACACATGTGTAGTCTCTTCACATGTGACCCAGAAGTCGAAAACAAGGGCTATTCATTAAGCCTCAGATGAAGATAGTGATGTGCTTACACTCCCTTGAATGTCCCTGAACAGAGAGCAGACTACAAGGTCAACTACAGATAGGAAATATTGGCTCATGTCTGTACTGATGAGAGATGATGGACTAATTGGAAAAGTGGGGAGTAATCTGACATGATTCTAGCACCTGTGTTTCATTTTCCTTACGTGCTGCTAGCCAAGCCGAAAGTCCTAGGTTGGGTTGGAATGCCAACCAATGTGAAGGTCTATGGAGCAACCTGCTATACAATGTTGCATAGACTAACCCGATGCCATTTTGTTTGCTATAATCAGTATTATATGTATTTAGAGGTAGTTCTAGGCATGCCTCACAGATAAGAGACAACCAATGTAGTACTAACTTATATTTATTCTGTAAGTAGATATGTTCCCCTAACCAATCCCTCCTGCAAATAGGTTTTATAGTTTGCCACATAGGATGAAGTCATAGATTATGCATATTGTTGTATAAGACTCTATGTAATCAAGTCTGTGCGTGAGTGTGCAAGCATCAGTCTGATGTCTGCCAGTGTACCCTCCTTAATTAAATTGGGAATAAAGTAGTCGTTTGCCATGTTCTATGAGTCTGTCTGGATATTTGGACTGCAATCTTTATTTGTTATTCCATCTAGCACAAGTGATGCTACAAGCTGCTAGGGCACACAAGAAGCATGACGGTCCATGGGGAATTCATGTATAACTGTGAAAATATCATGGAAGAAGCATGGCGGTCCATATGACGATATAGAACTTTTAGGTTTATATGCTTATTTTGTTGTGACGGAGACACGCTGAAAAGAGAAAGGTTAATGTCTACATTTAGTCGTCCCATGACACTGTTATAGTAAACTACACTCTACATACAACATAGTCTATATTCCGAATATTGTGTCTCAACTTTTTATGTGTTTGTTCTGATTTTGTAACCTTAGTGCTATTTATTTTTGTTTCCAGTTCCCATGTCATTGTTATGTTTATAAAATGTGTGCACCTTCACGGTTGTTTAGGAGAGCAGCGGTGTGCCCAAGCTGTTTGATTGACCAATTTATTGTCCCTTTATTGGTTATTACATTGCATTATAATTTCCTCTTTTTTTCCATTATCCAAAAAGGTTCATTTTTATTAAACTGTGTGTTTTGTTTGGCCCGCCCAATGCTAGTACTTACATTCATCAATATATTTGAAATATTCCTTTGAACATGCTAAAATCGTACCACACTTGTGCTTTCAGGCACTAGGCGTGTTCTTTTGCAGTCATATCATGGGAGAACCATGGCGTCCATGGGAAATTCACGAATAACTGAACGTAGCATGGCAAAAGCATGGCGGTCCATGAGGAATTTACGTATAACTGTGAACGTATCATGGAAGAAGGAAGGCGGTCCATGGGTAATTCACATATAACTGTAAAAGTATCATGGAGATGCATGGTGGTCCATGGGGACTTCACTTATAACTCTGAACATATCATGGAAAAAGCACAGCGGTTCATGAGGAATTCATGTATAACTGTGAACGTATCATGGAAGAAGCATGACAGTCCATGGGGAATTCATGTATAACTGTGAACGTATCATGGAAGAAGCATGGCGGTCCATGGGGTATTCGCGTGTAACCCTGAACGTATCATGGAAGAAGCATGGCGGTCCATGGGGAATTCATGTATAACTGTGAACGTATCATGGAAGAAGCATGGTGGTCCATGTGGAATTCATGTATAACTGTAAACGTATCATGGAAGAAGCATGGCGGTCCACGGGGAATTCATGTATAACTGTGAACGTATCATGGAAGAAGCATGGCGGTCCACGGGGAATTCATGTATAACTGTGAACGTATCATGGAAGAAGCATGGCGGTCCATGGGGAATTCATGTATAACTGTGAACGTATCATTGAAGAAGCATGGCGGTCCATGGGGAATTCATGTATAACTGTAAACGTATCATGGAAGACGCATGACGGTCCATGAGGATTTCATGTATAATTGTGAACGTATCATGGAAAAAGCACGGCGTTCCATGAGGAATTCACGTATAACTGTGAAAGTATCATGGAAGAAGCATGGCGGTCCATGGGGTATTCGCGTGTAACCCTGAACGTATCATGGAAGAAGCATGGCGGTCCATAGGGAATTCATGTATAACTGTAAATGTATCATGGAAGACGCATGACGGTCCATGAGGATTTCATGTATAATTGTGAACGTATCATGGAAAAAGCACGGCGTTCCATGAGGAATTCACGTATAACTGTGAAAGTATCATGGAAGAAGCATGGCGGCCCAAGAGGAATTAACATATAACTGTGAACGTATCATGGAAGAAGCATGGCGGTCCATGGGGAATTTGCATATAACCCTGGACGTATCATGGAAGAAGCATGGCAGTCCATGGGGAGTTCATGTATAACTGTGAACGTATCATGGAAGAAGCATGGCGGTCCATGGGGAATTCATGTATAACTGTGAATGTATCATGGAAGAAGCATGGCGGTCCATGGGGAATTCATGTATAACTGTGAACGTATCATGGAAGAAGCATGGCGGTCCATGGGGTATTCGCGTATAACCCTGAACGTATCATGGAAGAAGCATGGCGGTCCATGGGGAATTCATGTATAACTGTGAACGTATCATGGAAGAAGCATGGTGGTCCATGGGGAATTCATGTATAACTGTAAACGTATCATGGAAGAAGCATGGCGGTCCACGGGGAATTCATGTATAACTGTGAACGTATCATGGAAGAAGCATGGCGGTCCACGGGGAATTCATGTATAACTGTGAACGTATCATGGAAGAAGCATGGCGGTCCATGGGGAATTCATGTATAACTGTGAACGTATCATGGAAGAAGCATGGCGGTCCATGGGGAATTCATGTATAACTGTGAACGTATCATGGAAAAAGCACAGCGGTTCATGAGGATTTCATGTATAATTGTGAACGTATCATGGAAAAAGCGCGGCGTTCCATGAGGAATTCACGTATAACTGTGAAAGTATCATGGAAGAAGCATGGCGGCCCAAGAGGAATTAACGTATAACTGTGAACGTATCATGGAAGAAGCATGGCGGTCCATGGGGAATTCATGTATAACTGTGAACGTATCATGGAAGAAGCATGGCGGTCCATGGGGTATTCGCGTAAAACCCTGAACGTATCATGGAAGAAGCATGGCGGTCCATGGGGAATTCATGTATAACTGTGAACGTATCATGGAAGAAGCATGGTGGTCCATGGGGAATTCATGTATAACTGTAAACGTATCATGGAAGAAGCATGGCGGTCCACGGGGAATTCATGTATAACTGTGAACGTATCATGGAAGAAGCATGGCGGTCCACGGGGAATTCATGTATAACTGTGAACGTATCATGGAAGAAGCATGGCGGTCCACGGGGAATTCATGTATAACTGTGAACGTATCATGGAAGAAGCATGGCGGTCCACGGGGAATTCATGTATAACTGTAAACGTATCATGGAAGAAGCATGGCGGTCCACGGGGAATTCATGTATAACTGTGAACGTATCATGGAAGAAGCATGGCGGTCCATGGGGAATTCATGTATAACTGTGAACGTATCATGGAAGAAGCATGGCGGTCCATGGGGAATTCATGTATAACTGTAAACGTATCATGGAAGAAGCATGGCGGTCCATGGGGAATTCATGTATAACGGTAAACGTATCATGGAAGAAGCATGGCGGTCCACGGGGAATTCATGTACAACTGTGAACGTATCATGGAAGAAGCATGGCGGTCCACGGGGAATTCATGTATAACTGTGAACGTATCATGGAAGAAGCATGGCGGTCCACGGGGAATTCATGTATAACTGTGAACGTATCATGGAAGAAGCATGGCGGTCCACGGGGAATTCATGTATAACTGTGAACGTATCATGGAAGAAGCATGGCGGTCCACGGGGAATTCATGTATAACTGTGAACGTATCATGGAAGAAGCATGGCGGTCCACGGGGAATTCATGTATAACTGTGAACGTATCATGGAAGAAGCATGGCGGGGCCGTAGACCATGTGTTTGAACCCAGAGCCGATATTTCATCTTGGGCTTCAGGTGTTCTGTTAAGTGCTACTGTGCCTCCACCAGTCCTATTGGGTTGCCAGGGACCCCCAAGGAAATACAACACCCTAAGTCAAGCATATACAGAAACTATAATGGAAATGGGGTATTTCTTAAAGTGTTTCTTGCCCTACATGGATGTACACTCACATTTGAAATATTAAAGGGCCTGCTGTAGCGGCCCTGTAAATATGGTTAAGTTGCTCAACCCATAGGAAGAGCACTTTTTGTCTGGCTTATAACTTCACCCCCCTAGAGGAATCCTCACGAAACTTTGCAAAAAAGCATTTGGTTCCATCAAACCGATCCTGCAAAGTTTGGTGAGGTTTCGTTAAGGGGGGCAAAGTTATAGGGGGGTCCCTAAATGTGCTGGATTGATTGTGACCAAATTTGCGGCATGAGTGGCAGCTTTGTTCCGAAAGCATGCTTTTGTGAATTTGATGTTAATCTGTCCAGTAGTCATTTATTTAAACAACAAAAAATTATGTTAAAAGAATTTGCGATATCTGGTTTCAGTTTGTGGACCAATTTCCCTGTTAGCTCCATGAACAGGCCTCTGATTGGTCAAGATGGTGATGTGAGGTCTTCAGACATTGGGAACGCACGCTGACTGGTCAATAAAAAACATGAGGTGCATCACATTTTTGGAAACGCCCACCAGGTTGGATTTGCGGCCAGCAGCCGGTTTGCACGGGCATTGCAGTAAAACCATATTAAAAAAACAACATTGCACTTGTCAAACTAATTAAACAATCTCTGGGGAGTTGAGGCGTGATGAGGATGGGATGGGATATGGCCTTAAAAAGCAAAAAAACAGGCATGTTTCTTCGGTATCCATGACAGTCCTGTGATGTCCGCAAACATATTAGCTGTTCGGGGGCATCTAACCCTCAGCCCATTTCTTAGATTCCTCTAACGTGGCACTGGCTTGAATGTTTCTTACAGATTCAATACCCTCATCCAAAGTACAGGCATTTGTGGCTTCCCTTGAAGTAAACATTCCTGAAGAGAGATCAGTGGCAGTCTGTTTGGCTATCTGGTCAGCGAAAGCGTTCCCTTTTCCTACATTATCCATCATCTTCTGATGTGCTGTGCATTTCATAACTGCTAGCTAAGTAGGGAGTGTAAGCGCTGAGAGTAACAGTACTATCAAGGAGCCATGCTGGATTTTAGTGCCATGTGAGGTCAAGAAACCTCGTTCTGCCCAAAGTCTGCCGAAGTTGTGAACCACCCCAAAGGCATACTGACTGTCAGTATATATGTTCACGGTAAGCCCTTCGGAAAGTTCACAAGCTCGAGTCAATGCTATAATCTCTGCGGCCTGCGCGGAGTTATGCGTGATTCTTTTGGTCTCCACAACCATGCTCAATGTGGTGATCGTGCGGAGGTGAGGTGTTGCGTTTGTGTTCTGTTTAATAGAAAATCTACAGAGTGAGGTACCATCAGGGTTATAGCATGGCCTAGGACCATTCCCTTACTCTGTTTTACGGACACAGCAGCGACAGCTCTCAAACATCTTGGCAAATTGCATGCAACAGGATCAAGGGCGTACGAAAAGTAGCCGCACAGCCTATTCTTCCCTCCATGTTCCTGTGTAAATACAGCCAAAGCACATCCATCACATTCATGCACATCAACATGAAGGCCTTTTCATATTTCGGTGTGCCCAAAACTGGTGCCGAGCACAATGCAGTCTTGAGCAGATCAAATGCTTGCTGGTGTTCCAAGTTCCACGGCAATGGCGAAGAAATGCCCTTCTTCGTCAGAGCCAACATTGGTTTAATCACTAAGGAGAAGTTTGGGATCCACTGTCTACAGTAAGAAGCCATTCCTATCAAGGCTCTAACTTCCTTCTGTGTATTTGGGACAGACATGCTAGAAATGATTTTCATCCGTTCAGGTGTCAACCTTCTTCCCTCCTCTGACAGGAGATAGCCTAAATAGGCGACCTCCTGTCGACAAAATTGGAACTTTTTAAGTGGAGCTTTGTGTCCATGTGGTGCTAATTGGATTAGCAACAACACGGTGCCCTCCTTACAGGCGCTCTCTGAGTCAGCAGCTAAGAGTAGGTCATCTACATACTGAAGCAGTGTACAAGTAGTAGGCAACTCGAGTGTGTCGAGCTGCTCTTTCAAAGCCCTACTGTAAATGCTAGGACACTCTGTGTAACCTTGCCGTGCACGGGTGAAAGTAAACGAGCGTCCCCCTAAGGTGAACGCGAACAAGTATCTACTGTCTTTATGTATAAGGATACTAAAGAAGGCGTTCTTTAGATCCACCACACTAAAGTGAAAGCTGAAGCCGGAATCATGGTTAATATTGTGGTCACATCAGGCACAATGGGAAATTGTGGAGCAACAATCTTATTGATGGCACGTAAATCAATAATGAAGTGGAAGGGAATTGCATTATCACCTTTTTTGTACACGTGCAAAATCGGATTATTGCACAAACTACCTGCAATTTCCTCAATCACCCCTCGATGCACAAAATCGGAGACTATGCATTTCAAACCTTGCTCACCATCGACAGAGATCTTATACAGGGGAATACATGGCAACTTCACTCCACGTTTCAAAATAATCTTAACATGCTCAATTTGCAAAACACCAACATCATTATGGTCGATTGCCCATAAACACTCCGAAACATCACTGAATTCTGGTGGCAAAGGTCTGGTCAAGAATTGAGAGACAGAAAGTTGCTGTAGTAAAATCGTCAAATGCACTCCATCAGAAGAACAATGAATTACTGCATTTAATTCCTTCAACATATTCAACCCGAACAAATTCTCTCCACAATTCATAGTCAAAAGGAATGGACAGTGGTCCATAAATGGACCCAAAGTAATCAGTACCGGCGAAGAAACTGGACAGACAACTGGTGTGCCAGAAAACCCTACAGAAACATTGGTTTGCCCTGACAGTGGAATGTTTGGAACCCGTGAATGGTCAATGGAACACTTCTGTGCCCCTGTATCTATAAAGAATAGATGCTTCCAATTTCCCACTATCATCTCAACGTAGAGACCTTTCTGATTAATGGGAATAGGCGTTGGTTCCAAACTCTGCTTTGGGCAATCGTAGCGAAACAGAATGTCATTGAAAGAAAGTTATTCAGAGAGGTAAGCAGCAGAAGGATGATCAAACATGTTTCTATTGTCCACACTTGATGCCTGATTGTCCTGCGAAAAAGGTTGCTGTGAATCCTGCGAAAAAGTGACTTCTACCAAGACCCCCTGCCCCAGGGCGGCCTCAGGATCATCTACCCATATTCCCAAATGCGTTATTCAACCTCTGCTGGAGGATCAGGCATTGTGCACACCAATGACCCCCTTGTCTGCAATAAGCACACTGGTTTATGTTTACAGGACCCAATGGCGCATTTCCCTGTGGACCATACTGACCCCTAAATTACGAATTAACCCCTCTAGGGCCTCTAACAATTTGCTGCAATAGTACTTTTGTTTTTAAGTCACCTTTTCTCTTTTCAACTCTTTCTTTTTTGTTATTGACACGATTCTCATAGTACTGAGCCATATGCAATACTTCTAACTGATACTTTGCTTGCCAAGCGCTCTCTGAAGACATAATTTGCGACTGGATGTTAGGCAGCAATCCACGCACAAATGTGTCCACGAATAGTCGTTTCCCAGACTCTGTGCTTAGGTCTTGCCCACTGAAATCTGAAAATACATGTTCAAACCGATTAAAGAACTCGGTAGCACCCTCAGACTTTCCTTGGAGACAGGCAGTAAGTTTGTCCCAAATAATCTTTCTTTCTGGAATTATAGTTTTCAATTTCATAACTATTCTATCAGGCAAAGTTAGTATTACCTGTGGTGGTCTCTCGCCAGCTGGCCTTTCTCTATCGAGTCCAACCATGTTATCCCATGTATCTCCTAACCCTGGTACATCATCTACAATCCTAATCTGTTTCCACAAGTCAATAGGCAGGAGTACGGGAAATAACAAATCAATATCACTTAAGGTGAATACTGATGATTACCAGACAGATTCTCAGGGTAATTCATAGAATTCAGCGCACAAGTAGCGCACGCGGCTGGCGCACAGCGTGCGCGTGCGATAGACTGCGCCAGCCGCGTGCGCCAAAACCGATTCCGGCGCACAGCGTATTCATGGATTTTAGCTTCCCCAGGCAGCCGTGGCGCACAGTGGCGCAGCGACTCGCTGCAGCGCCAGTTACGCCCCCAGGAACGCCCCTTGCGCTGGGAAATCTCATCAAAATCCCAAACCAGCGCAAGGGGCTGCGCTAACCCTGGACCATCACGGCAAGTGGCCCATGCGATTTTCAAGGGTGCGCGGGAAGTTTCACACGGCAAATCCCAGGCTACGTCCATTTCAGGGGTGCGCGGGAAGTTTCACACGCGAAAAGCTAGGCTACGGGAATTGCAGGGGTGCGCGGGAAGTCCCACACGCGAAAAGCCAGGGTACGTCCATTACAGGGGTGCGCGGGAAGTTTCACACGCGAAAAGCTAGGCTACGGGAATTCCAGGGGTGCGCGGGAACTCCCACACGCGAAAAGCCAGGGTACGTCCATTACAGGGGTGCGCGGGAAGTTTCACACGCGAAAAGCTAGGCTACGGGAATTCCAGGGGTGCGCGGGAAGTCCCACACGCGAAAAGCCAGGTTACGTCCATTACAGGGGTGCGCGGGGAAGTTTCACACGCGAAATCCCAGGCTACTTCCATTTCAGGGGTGCGCGGGAACGTTTCACACGCGAAATCCCAGGCTACGTCCATTTCAGGGGGGCGTGGATAGTTCAACACGCTACTCCGATCGTTGGGTCTTCACAGGTCTTCCCTGTACAGCCTCCACGTCCCCTGCATGCAGTCCACACCACAGGGGATTACCCTGCACACCTGCTCATGACTCCCACCCCCCAGCAGTCATGGGGCACCCTCCACCAGGCCCCCACCCATGTCTCCCACCACCCCCACCCCCCAGCAGTCATGGGGCACCCTCCACCAGGCCCCCACCCATGTCCCACTCATGCCTCCCACCACACCCACCCCCCAGCACTGTGGGGCACCTGCCAGCAGGCCCCCACTTATGTCCCACTCATGCCTCCCACCACCCCCACCCCCCAGCACTGTGGGGCACCTGCCAGCAGGCCCCCACTTATGTCCCACTCATGCCTCCTACCACCCCCACCCCCCAGCACTGTGGGGCACCTGCCAGCAGGCCCCCACTTATGTCCCACTCATGTCTCCCACCAACCCCACCCCCCAGCAGTCATGGGGCACCCTCCACCAGGCCCCCACCCATGTCCCACTCATGCCTCCCACCACCCCCACCCCCCCAGCACTGTGGGGCACCTGCCAGCAGGCCCCCACTTATGTCCCACTCATGTCTCCCACCACCCCCACCCCCCAGCAGTCATGGGGCACCCTCCACCAGGCCCCCACCCATGTCCCACTCATGCCTCCCACCACCCCCACCCCCCCAGCAGTCAGGGGCACCTTCCAGCAGGCCCCCACCCATGTCCCACTCATGCCTCCCACCACACCCACCCCCCAGCACTGTGGGGCACCTGCCAGCAGGCCCCCACTTATGTCCCACTCATGTCTCCCACCAACCCCACCCCCCACCAGTCATGGGGCACCCTCCACCAGGCCCCCACCCATGTCTCCCACCACCCCCACCCCCCAGCAGTCATGGGGCACCCTCCACCAGGCCCCCACCCATGTCCCACTCATGCCTCCCACCACACCCACCCCCCAGCACTGTGGGGCACCTGCCAGCAGGCCCCCACTTATGTCCCACTCATGCCTCCCACCACCCCCACCCCCCAGCACTGTGGGGCACCTGCCAGCAGGCCCCCACTTATGTCCCACTCATGCCTCCCACCAACCCCACCCCCCAGCACTGTGGGGCACCTGCCAGCAGGCCCCCACTTATGTCACACTCATGTCTCCCACCACCCCCACCCCCAAGCAGTCATGGGTCACCCTCCACCAGGCCCCCACCCATGTCCCACTCATGCCTCCCACCACCCCCACCTCCCCAGCAGTCAGGGGCACCTTCCAGCAGGCCCCCACCCATGTCCCACTCATGCCTCCCACCACCCCCACCCCCAGCACTGTGGGGCACCTGCCAGCAGGCCCCCACTTATGTCCCACTCATGCCTCCCACCAACCCCACCCCCCAGCACTGTGGGGCACCTGCCAGCAGGCCCCCACTTATGTCCCACTCATGTCTCCCACCACCCCCACCCCCCAGCAGTCATGGGGCACCCTCCACCAGGCCCCCACCCATGTCCCACTCATGCCTCCCACCACCCCCACCCCCCCAGCAGTCAGGGGCACCTTCCAGCAGGCCCCCACCCATGTCCCACTCATGCTTCCCACCACACCCACCCCCCACCAGTCATGGGGCACCCTCCACCAGGCCCACACAGATGTTCCCCTGCCAATAGGAAATCACAATACAGATCCCAGGATCCCATGGGCAACCACATCCCACCCCATGTCACCCCAGTCCATACACACATCCAAGGTACACATCCATTCAAAAATCAAATACCCATTACATGATACATAACCAATGAGCAGTATGCGCATGAGTCCAAGTCCGTCAGACTCACACAATGGCAACACATGACTGTGAAAACCCAGATTGTGACAGTCAACAAACCAATGAGAGAAGTCCACACAATAGAATCAAAAGAACAATGTATTAAAATGTAAGAAGGAAAAAAAAAGAAACACCTAAATGAATACACAAAGTAACAGGTAAAAAAAAAAAAAATCAAATGAAAGGTGAAATCCAAAAGAACGGGTGCAAAGTCAATCAAAATGGAAATCAAAATCAAACACATTGCCCCATGGTCCAAATAATAAAATCTAAAATATCCACAAACTATGTACAAAGATGATTGTCCGGGTCCAATATCCCTAAAAACCATAAAATGAAACCTACCCAAAACCTAACTAATGCTAACTATATACAAAAAACGTGGGCCATTGTCCAATCAACCCAAATAATAAATAAAAATAAAGGAAACCTACTATCTACATAACTATATACAAAGGCGGCGGGCCAGTCCTGCAGCTCACTGAGAGATGTTATGGGCCAGGGCATCATTGAACTCCCTTTCTATCTCCCCGAGGCGTTCATCCTCAATGGCCCCGAGGGCCCGCAGGGCTGACGCAGTGTCCACCTCCAAGCCCCTGCGGATCTCCTCGAGGCACTCGGCACGCCTCAGGGCCCTCTGCATGGAGTCCACCGCCCTGACCATAGCGAGCCGCCCCTCTTCTGCCCGCCGCCTCTCCGCATCTATTGCGTGGCCTAACCGCTGCCACACGGAAGACACATTCTGTCCAGGGTCCTCCTGCCCTCCAGCCGATGGCTGCCCCTCCGATGTTGATGGCCCCGAGCCATGACGCCTCCCACATCGCTGCCGCTGCCTCTGCAGCCACTGCCTCTGCCAGCACGACGGCATCCAGGCTGATGGTATCCACCGACGCCGTCGTGCACGTGCCCTGCCTGATGATGCCGGCACATCCTCCACCTGCAGGGGTCCAGTTGCCATGGTGTCCACACCTGCTGGACCACCGACTCCCGACTGTGGCAGGGATGGGATCCCCACTCAGCCGGCTGCATTGGTCGGGGCAGGTCCACAGGGGGCCCTGGTGTCAACTGGGCCGGAAGACGGCAAGGAGAACGACCGGCGCATACTTTCCACAGAGGAGGAGATGGCCGACACATTGGCCATCACCTGCAGAAAACCCCCGGCAATGGCAGATCCCAACTGGGCCACGTGGGCACGGTGCTCTTCGTGATGATGTGCGTGCTCCTCCCGGGAAGCACGCACGTCATCACGAATGACCCCCGTGCGCAACGCGACCCCAATCAGGACCTTTTCCATGCGCCCACGGGTCCCCTCGTCCGCAGGTGGAGGGGAGTCAGATGACATAGACACCCCCTCCACCTAAGGACGGGCCTGGGACGGGGCGTCCATGCTGGTGCATGGTGGTGCACTCACAGGGTCAGGGACAGCGACATGCACAGGCACCTCCACAGCGACCTGTGCTGCCTCCTGCCCCTGGCCCTGGACTGCACCACTTGCACCAGCAGGGATGCCCCCACCAGGCCTCAGGTGCGCCTCAGTCTCGGCCGCCTCCTCCTCTGTAGAAACCACCAACCTGGATGGCTCCTTGCCCTCTTCCGCTGTAGCTGGCCCCTGTGGGGGCTCACCCACCCCTTCCGCCGCAGCCGTGGGGGCATCCCCGCCGTCTACATCCACAGCGCCGTCTCCGCCCTCTCCATCACTAGCCGCTGCATAGAGGGAGACATAGAACACAAGCATCAGGGCACTGTACAATGGTCCCCTACACAGGAAGCAATATCAGATGACTGGCAATGGTAAAGTACACTTCTATCATGTCCCTCCACAACACATGGGTCAGGCAATACACACACGCAACACCCATGGTCCATGGCATGCACATCAACATACATGTCCACTGCACTCTTCTAAAGTACGATGTCATGGAACTCACATGCATCATTGGTCATGCAAATCACACGCACACACTTCACCTCTGTCACATCCATGTGGCCTCGTACATCACAAACACAGTGGATACAAGGATGATTAGGCAGCATCAGTGAATCTGTACAGTGTCACAGACATGTGTCATGCATCCATGCCATTCAAAAGTCACAGACATGCAGGTCAAGCACACCGACCTCGACACCATACATGTACCTGGCATCAGCATCCATCCCTCACCCACACCCATGTCCACGAACATACACTTGCATGCTCACATGTGTCCAATCTGCATAGGCCTCCTCAGGTTGCATAGCAACACATACAACAACCATGTGATCCACAAATTACTGGTCGCACATGCATCGCCATGACAACACTGCACACATACATGCCTACAAGGCCCATTCCACACATACAGCATCACACAACCAGCACACTGCAACATGCACTGTCTCACACAGCAATGCCTGCACACTTACCGCTCAACTCCAGACGGGTCTCCCTCTCAAGGACCTGGGAGTGGAGCGCTGGGTGTATGCGTGCCAGGACCCTCATTTGGATCGAACTCATGTGGCCCCGGCCCCCCTCCACGAGGCGCCGGGCCTTTGAGAGGGTCCTGGACCTGCAGTCCTCCCAACGCTTCCTGACATGTCGGTTGTCGCGGACTGCCACCCCCTCCGCGTTGATGGCAGTCACGATGTCGTCCCAGATCCGAGTCCGTCCTTCATAGTTGGCGCGGCTACTTCCGAAGAGGGCATCATACTGCCCCAGGACTCGCTCCACCAGGACCCCAACCTCGGTGACACTGAAGCTGGGGCCCCTCTGCCTCTCTTGCTGGGGGTTGCCAGTGGTGCCAGATGTTTCAGTGCCCGACATGGCAACCCCAGAGGCAGGAGTGGGTGGGCAACTTGGTCCTGGGGCTGGGCTGTGGAGTGGTGTTCTTCCAGTCGGGAGTCTTCAGTTCCAGCAGGGGTGGACACAGCAACTGTACGCCTGCAGATGGCTGATGTGCAGGCACCAAATGGCAGGGCACGGTGGCAGCAGGCAGGCAGGCAGGCAGGCAGCAGCAGATGGCACGTGGGAGGCTGCTCGGGGCACTGGGGGGCAGTAACTCGGCCTTCTGGGCAGGAGCGTGGTCTTCCGTGTGTGAACGCGTGGCCAGCTTGATACGGAGTGAATTGGCACGTGAAAATCATGCACGTCTGCGTGGAATCCGAGGAAAGGCCCTCAGCGCGTAAGCACGTCAGCACGCGTACGCGATTTCATTGGTCCAAAGGGCCAGGCGCGTAAGCGCGCCTATGACGCACGGGTGTTTCCCAACCCACGTGAAAAAAATACACGTGCTGCGCGAGCGCGTCAGCACGCGTACCCGATTTCATTGGTCCAAAGGGCCAGGCGCGTAAGCGCGCCTATGACGCACGGGTGTTTCCCAACCCACGTGAAAAAAATACACGTGCCGCGTGAGCGCGTCAGCACGCGTACCCGATTTCATTGGTCCAAAGGGCCAGGCGCGTAAGCGCGCCTATGACGCACGGGTGTTTCCCAACCCACGTGAAAAAAATACACGTGCCGCGCGAGCGCGTCATCACGCGTACCCGATTTCATTGGTCCAAAGGGCCAGGCGCGTAAGCGCGCCTATGACGCACGGGTGTTTCCCAACCCACGTGAAAAAAATACACGTGCCGCGCGAGCGCGTCAGCACGCGTACCCGATTTCATTGGTCCAAAGGGCCAGGCGCGTAAGCGCGCCTATGACGCACGGGTGTTTCCCAACCCACGTGAAAAAAATACACGTGCCGCGCGAGCGCGTCAGCACGCGTACCCGATTTCATTGGTCCAAAGGCACACAGCGAGTAATTGCATATTCAACAGCGCGCGTGAAAAACGCCCGGTTACCATTTACATCTGAATACAATTACAATATTAATAACGTACATTTAACCTGGTAAACCTCGAGCATGTAGTCACACACGCTCGGCCACGACACGTGCAAAATTACAACAGGCAATACGGAAAGACGTACGCCTGCAGGAAGCAGGCGTACGTGACCCGGCACGTCTAAATATTCACGTGAAAACATCCTACAAGCTCAGTGCAAAGATGAACATACCGTTCCTAGCAGCAGTGGCTGTGGGTTACCAAAGGAGGAGGAGGAGGAGAGTCAGGGCCAGAATTTTCTCACCCAGAACCAGCCTATTCAGGATGCCTGATGACCAGGTGTATGGGAGGTACAGGTTTCCAGCACACATCATACTGGACCTGGTCAGTGAGTGGGAGGATGACCTCACATCACCCACCCTGTGCTCCCAAGCACTCAGCCCCCTGCAGAAGGTCCTGAATGTACTGCACTTCTTGGGCACTGGATCTTTTCAGTGGACAAGTGCCATAGTGGGTGGTGTGTCACAGGCCACGCAGTCACGCTGTCTACACCAGGTCTTGAACATCATCACTGCACGGCCATCAGTCCGCAGGCACATATATCTCCCCAGGACTCCTGCAGAAAGGCGGGCGTGCATCCAGGAATTCTATGGTGTGGCTCAATTCCCCAAAGTGCTTGGTGCAATTGACTGCACCCATGTGGCTCTACGTCCCCCCAGGGCAACAGAGCACATCTATAGAAACCGCAAGCACTGGCATTCCATCAACGTGCAAGTTGTATGCAATGCCAAGGGAATCATCACATCAGTATATGCCAACTATCCCGGGTCCACCCACGACAGCTTCATCTACAGAATGTCTACCCTAAGCCGGGACCTAGAGGCTGGCCGGCATGGAGATACATGGCTGCTTGGTGAGCATGAATGCCACTGCACATGCATGCATGTCAGATACAGGGTCATGTCACAACACCACTAATGATACCCATCACCACCTCCGCAGGGGACAGTGCCTACCCTATCAGCCCCCACATGATGACCCCCATCCGGAACCCCACCACGCCACCCGAGGTAAGGTACAACACAGCCCACATTGCAACACGGGGCATAGTGGAGCGCACATTCGGAGTGCTGAAGTCACGCTTTCGCTCCCTTGACCGTTCTGGCGGGCAGCTGTTATATGCTCCCCCACTAGTGTGCAGGATCATAGTGGTGCATTGTGTCCTGCACAACGTTGCAACACGCCGGGGCCTGCCCGTGGACATGGTGGTGCCCCCACATCCACAACCACATGCACGCCCGCTGCGCATGGGAGGGGAAAGGGCACGGGGGGAGGCAGCCCGTACGCAACTGGTGGCCAACTTCTTCACCTAGGAATCACAGTGCTGGCTAGTGCACACTGCTCTGGCACATACCATCTGACGATCAATGATGACACTACCTGACAATGTCACAAAATTTCTTGACTATAAACTGTCAGAAACACATCAGCCTGAGATTGTTAACATGGAAGTGTTACTATGTGTGCACCCCTACCTACACATACACCAGCAATGCATAATTACGAAAAGACACAACTCCATTCATCAAATATGCATTGGCACAGGCGAATTGCTACATGACAACATTGCCATGTCACCCAATCCCTTCACAGTCCCGCCACAGAGGACACCATGTCATGGTATGTGAGAGCAAACAAACTGACCCTCACAACATGACACCGGTGTCACAAATTGCAGTGCCCCAAATGGAACATAGCCGCACTTGAACAGCTAACCGTGATGGAGGCACTACTACACACCTGTGTAAGAGTCATTTCAATCAAATTACACACCAACCCACCCTGAAGCCCACCCAAACAAGACACAATGCATGTAATCAATGGTAGTCTCAATACCTGATTGTGCTGGTATGTCCTCACCGTCCAGATGTACAGTGATGGCGCCACGCAAAAGTGTCACTGCACATCTACCGACATGTAGTCTGA
This sequence comes from Ambystoma mexicanum, assembly GCF_040938575.1. Taxonomy (NCBI): domain Eukaryota; kingdom Metazoa; phylum Chordata; class Amphibia; order Caudata; family Ambystomatidae; genus Ambystoma; species Ambystoma mexicanum. The sequence goes on along the minus strand of NC_090934.1, from coordinate 54,605,083 downwards.
CTCCAGAGAGTATGCCCGTGTGAAGAACTGTGTGAAATACCTGCAAAACATGAGTAACATATGTAAGTTGAGGCACATATCAAACCATCATGCATAGTTAGGTGCAACAACAATGTACACTATGAATGTCTACACACACAGTATTGACTATGGACTGCCCAACAGCTCATGGGAGTCCAATGTCACCGTGTAATTTGCTGTCACTTGGGCACACCTTTTGCAAGCCCATGGAAACGGAAGCAGGAGGGGTGTGGATGTCAGGTACCCAAGCATCGAAACCAAACTCAGGACAAACCTGCATGTGCCCAGCCACAATACAGTGTATGCCCAGGTACCCACACAAGGCAACACACTTGAAAAAGAAAAATATGATAAGAAAAAATGGCCATGAAAGGGCCGGCGGGGAGGGGGGGGGCACCTATGAGGTCCGAGGACAGGATGCACGCCACAATCCACCTGTGTGGATCATGGGAAAAAAAAAACACCCCATAGGCTCGTGGCCCACACGGCTACTCTGTTGTGGGAGATGAGTCGCTATCGCTCTGGCCAGACCCTGCAGCTGACTCAGGAGGTGGGGGAGCTGCCTCAGAAGATGGTGTGACAATGGGAGGCAGCCCACGCAAAGCCCGAGTTTGCTCCTCCATGGCTGCAAGCAGGCGGGTCTGGAAGGTCTGGTTCTGGATTATAATCATGCGGAGGTCCCCATGCAGTAACTTCCGGGATGACCTGACCTCCGCACTAGTTGCCTGCATCTCGGCCGAGAGCGTCCGTGTCAGACGCTCCAGCTGCTCCTCTGTCCTTCTATGGGATGAAGCCTCAAGCTCTAACAGGGTCGACCTGAGGTGATGGAATTCTTCCCTCAGGCCTTCCCTGTGGCGCTGGGACTCCATGGAAAGTGATTCCCGCAGAGTCGCCAGTGCCGCCCGCCTGTCCATGTTGGACGCCAACATGTCCTCCCTGTGTGCCTGGCAGATGGACTCTGTAGCCTGCTCCAGTCGCTCCATCAGCCTTTCTGGGGGGAAAATGGAAGTGGCCACCCTATCCATGGCCTGTGCAATCATCTCGGATGATGCTGCCTGTTGGGTGGCCATACCGTAGATGGATTGCTCCCAAGCGGTATTGCCAGGTGGCATACGGCCACCACGTTGGCGGGCACCACACCTGCCTGGGGCAAGGCGGACTGCGCCTTGCTGTGCCGGCAAAGCCTCAGGCTGCAGGACTGCATTCCCTCTCTGATCTGCAGCCCCAGGAACAGGATCAGAGATTGTGTGGTGTGGCCCTGCATCCGTAACCACCGGAGGCTGAGCTGCCGACACTGACATCCCCATTGAGGGCAATAACCCGGCTGCAGGTGGGTCGGACAGAGGAGATTCTCTCCCAAGAACACTCACCTGCGACTGCACATAGGTGTCATCCTCCGAGTCTACACCTGAATACTGCTCGGGGGAGGAACCCCCAGAGACACCCCTCGACAGCACGACCTGCAGCACTTGTGGGTTTTCACCCACAAACACACCACGTCCCTCACTTGTGGAAGGTCGGCCCGGGTCGCCCTCCTGGGACGGCTCCACCACCACATCCCCAGCATCAACAAGTGCTTCGTCCCCTGCAAAGACATGAAAGAGAGAAATGGAAACAGGCATTAGCACCATTGCATACAACAAGGGCTGATGAACAACAGAGGCAGTAGTTCAATGACACATGTCCCACATGACTGGGAAACCTCCTATGCATTCACCATCACTGGGTCTGGAGGGGAGGCTCAGGGCACACAATGATGACACAGAGAATGGAGAGCAACGCCTGCTCCCCATGCTGCCTAGCACTGGCATCACACATTGGCCGGTGATTGCCATGTCAAATGCACATGCCATCACACACATGGCATGTGACATAGCCACCAAGTGAAGAGGGAGAGGAGGGCAACTAATTTGGATTTTGGCCATTCTGGTCCTGACATTGCTTCATCACATCAAGAAGTTAACATGTTGGACATGGATCTGCTAGTCCCAATTGGCCACGATGCACAGTGCCTTGTCAACATTAACAAAATGCAGTAAACAATGAGATTCCACCTCCCCATCACCTGTAATGGATTCATATAGCATTCGTGAAGCACCTGTACAGAAATGTATGAAGGTACAGCGGAGCACTGAGGGGTGGTGGGGCAGAAGGGGATGCCATTCAACAATCCTACTGGTGCTGGTGTCATTCATGTCACGCAAGTGCAGAGGTGGGTGGCACAATGAAGTGCAAGGGGAAGTGGCGGCTGGAAGTGCTGTACAAGGTAAGTAGGACTTAACGTCGAGGGCAGATGGTGGTAGGCGCAGACAAGTGCTGGGGGGGTGGCCTATAGGGGTACAGAGACAGTCATGCAGTGCTGTGGGCTCGGAGGGGACAGGGGAGGTACACACTGCATCTGGCTCGGCAAGGTCCTTGCAGATTTCAATGTGTCCTGCAGAGTTGTCAGATGCCGCAGATATGTGCCCTTGGATTGGGGCTCTCATCTTGGTGAGAAGGGTGAGACGCTATTGCCTTTGGAGCAGGCGGCAGGCCAGTTTGCCAGAGGATGAGCATGATGCAGGCCATTTCCTCTCTGCCACCCAGCACCTGTGTTTTGGGTTCACAAGATCCGAGTCATGCCAGGAGTCAGCATTGGCATGGGGCTTCAGGCGGATTGTCATGACCGGGGCAAAGACATCCAGTGTACCTGACATAGAGTGGAGCATGGAGTGGGCCCTGTCAGGATGGGAGTGAGCCTAAGGGGGAGCTGGATGGGGGGGAGATTTTGGCAGCATAAGCCTCGACTGACACACACTTCATGGGTTGGAATACCAAGAAGGTGTGTGACAGTGGTGAGGGTGGCTTTGCCTGTGGGGTGGTGAGGGTGAGGTGGGAGGAGAGGAGAAAGTGATCACTCCAGGAGAGAGGAGTGCAGAGAGGGATGGAGAGGGGAAGGTCAGATGAGATCAGAGCATCAAGAGTGTGCCCTGCAGAATGAGTAGGGACAGACGGGAGTTTAGAGGGTGATAGGGAGTTGCTGAGGTCACGGAAAAGTCACGTGGGGGGGACAACAAGCATGCAGGTGGATGCGTACATCACCAAGGAAGAGGATTTCAGTGTCTGGGGACATGAGTGAGGAGGAGAGGTGAGGCCACTCAGAAAGGAAGTAGTACATTTGACCAGTTTTCCGATACACAGTACGCACAGTTTGTGAATGTCGAGGTGAGATAGAGAGAGACGTCACACAAGCCATTCCAGAGGGGAGTAGGTCTACGTAGGAGTGACAGTGGCAGGAATACCCTCAGGGAAGGCAAGGGCACACCCCCCCCTGCACAGTAGCGCTGGGCCAAGGAGAGGATCTCCTGAACGTCAGGTAGGAGTGTGTCAAAGATGCAGACAGAGCTGGCCGTCAGACATGTTTCCATGAGACCAAGGATGTCAAGGTGCATTACCTCATGTAAGTGACATATATCGGAGGAATGCCTGATGCAGCGGCAGAGTAAGGAGTGTAAATGTGGAGGAGGTTGACAGCCTTGTAGGACTTACGGGGAGTGCTACAAATCAGAGGTGCAGCATGTGTAGGAGTTGGAGTGGGAGGCGGAGAAGGATCATGGGAGGGTGCAGGGAGGCAGTGCAGGATAGATGAGGAGAGAGGAGGGGGGACAGCAGGAGAGGAAAGGAAGTTGATGAGATGTGGGTAGCATTTGTCAAGGAGAATAAGGTTGGCCTGAGAGCCTTGGACTGAGATGCTCCCATTACCATACACATCAATTGTGGCCTCTGAGGATTGGAAGGAGGCCAAGAGTACACCCCAACGGGTCACACCATTGATGGTGGAAGAGGAGCAAGGAGAGAGGACTGGGACCATGTGAAGGGTCCATGGGACAGGCAAAGGCATGTATGAGCAGATGTCAGTGAGAGTTAACTTTGAGTAGGCTCAGATGTACTTGTCAGCAATAGGGTGGGTCGCATTGGAGGACAGGGTGCCCTCATTTGACTGTTTGCAAGCAGGTGTCGTGAGTAGGGCACGATGGTCTGAACAGTAGAAGTCAGGGAAGATAGACCATGAAGAGCAGCATGGAGTGTGAGGGAATGGGGCTTGAAACCAGACGGAACAAGAGCACACAGGTAGGAGGTGGGTGTCAAGGCAAATTCCACAGTATGACAGCATGTTGAGTGCCAGGTATATACAGAGGACGCATTAGCATGTGGTATCATTGCATGTCAGGCATGTGACGATGGAACTTGAATGGCTGGGGGAAAGTGTAGGAATGGTATGTAAGACATAAGATGAATAGACAGGGGAGAATGAGCAACAATGTCGTGACAAAATGACAATTCAAGGGGAACTTCCATGGTGTAGGGCCATATGTGCACTGTTGGCAGTAGGGATAGTGCTGTGGGCACATGGTGTTGCACTGAACATACTGGATGAGGCACATGGGTGACACTATCAACTCTGCCACACACCCCCTTGACAGGCACCCAACATGAAGGCTTCGCACACACACCATGCACATGGATATAACACACATGCATGTGCACTCACCGGATGATGCCTCGTAATCAGGGAGATCTCCCACACCTTGGAGTTGTCCCTCGGTGACGTAGGATCCAGCTACGGACTCGTGTGGTGTGAGTTCTATTTCCTGTGCTGGGGACCCACCTCCAGTCACCAAGGTTGCGGCATGACTTGAGGCCAGCTTATCCTTTGCCCTGCGCTTAAGGTCATTCCAGCGCTTCTGGCAATCACTAGCTGTGCGCCTCACTACTCCAAGGGCACTTATTTTGTCAGCAATGGTCTGCCAGTGTGCCTGGCGTCTGGCATGTGTGGTCTTGGACCCTGCAACGATGACCATTTCCCTATCATGGTCTGACACATACTGAACAAGTGCATTCAGTTCGGCGTCTGTGAAGCTGGGCTTCCTTGATGGGCCGGACTGTGCAGCCGTGCCTGGGGCATCAGCCTGTGCCGGACGTGCACTCTTCCTCTTCCGCTTGGAAGGGGGTGGGGATCCAGAGTGTCCTACGCTGCTGTGGACACTAGGGGCAGGAGCCGTGGTGGACTCAGTACTGGGTGTGTGGGATTGCACACTCAGCATGGGAGTAGGTGCAGGCATTGGGGGTAGAGGGATAGGGTCAGGCCTGATCTGAGGTGCATGAACTAGGACCGACACAGTCTTGGCAGGGTGTATGAGAGGTGGGGTGGATGGAGCCACACCCTGCCCACGGGGGGCAGCAGATGACCTATCTGGCATAGATGCGCGTGTCCTGATGACACCAATGTGCACCGGTGCACGTGCAGTGGACCTGCTGACCTGGATGTCAGCGATCGAGTCACCCTCGGACAGGTCTGGTGCCACAATGGGCTGGTCCAACAAGGGCTGATCAGGGTTGGTATCAGCCACATGACCCTCAACCTGGGGGGGGGGGCATGGGTGTCCCTGACTGGTCCTCCAGACTGGGGGGGACAGGGGCACCCTGCAAGTCACAACCACGTCCCCTAGTGGATCCTCCACGGCCACCACGTGTGGCTCGGCCACCTTTGCCACCCTTACGGCTTGCACGCCTCCCAACCATGGCACTGATGTTATTGTGCGTATGGGAGTCGGTGTGCACAATTGTCCTGGGCAATTGGGTGTCAAAGGGGTTGGGTACCAGATGGTATTCGTACCCTAGTGCAGTGGCAAGGCTATATGACACCCCTGGGGAAAGATGACGGGTCACGCAATGCACAGGCACCCCAAAAAAGTTAAGGAACGTGCACGATACCCCTCCTAGACCACGTGTGCGGATAAAAAACCCTGCACTACGCTGTGGCATCCAGTAACACAAGAATGAACGTATGCGTGTCACACGCAGCCTAGATTGACCTCTGAAGAGGTACGTGACACACTGGGCAAGCACAGATGATAGATGCGTGCGCAACTCACCGCCTGCCAGGGAGAAATGCGTCAAAAAGTAGAAGGGAACGCTGTGTGAGGAAACAGGCCCAGGAAAAAGAGCAAAAGAGAAACAGGGAGTACGACCTTTGAACGCCGTGAAGTAAATCGCGTGTCAACCGACAAGAAGTACAGAATACACCAACTCGCTCTCCACGAAAAGCACGTACAAGGAAATGGCGTTCTACACGTACCTTTTATGCAGGCCCACAGGTCCTGCGTCACTTCCGCGTGTAGGCGCTGAAGGGCCAGCCTCCAATCACACGCATTGACACTGGCTTGTATTTCTTTCATGCGGGATGGGAAACGGCCGTGTCATGGATGCGCTTACGCGTCTGGCCCTTTGGACCAATGAGATCGCGTACGCGTGCTGACGCGCTCGCGCGGGAGGTTTATTTTTTCACGCGGGTTGGGAAACGGCCGTGCGTTATAGACGCGCTTACGCGCCTGGCCCTTTGGACCAATGAAATCGCATACGCGTGCTGACGCGCTCGCGCGGGAGGTTTATTTTTTCACGCGGGTTGGGAAACGGCCGTGCGTTATAGACGCGCTTACGCGCCTGGCCCTTTGGACCAATGAAATTGCGTACGCGTGCTGACGTGCTTACGCGGCCTTTCCTCGGATTCCACGCAGACGTGCATGATTTTCACGTGCCAATTCACTCCGTATCAAGCTGGCCACGCGTTCACACACGGAAGACCACGCTCCTGCCCCGAAGGCCGGAATCCTGCCCCCCAGAGCCCCGAGCACGCTCCCACCTGCCATCTGCTGCTGCCTGACTGCCTGCTGCCCACGTGCCCTGCTGTTTGCTGCCTGCACATCAGCCAGGGGTGCAGTTGCTGTGACCACCCCTGCTGGAACCAAAGACTCCCGACAGCCGTACCATCGCTCCACAGCCCAGACCCAGGACCCAGTTGCCCACCCACTCCTGCCTCTGGGGTTGCATTGTCAGGGAGCACAACATCTGGCACGACTGGCAACCCCCGGCCAGGGAGGCAGAGGGGCACCAGCTTCAGTGCCACCGAAGTTGGTGTCCTGGTGGAGCGAGTCCTGGAGCAGTATGATGCCCTCTACGGACGGATGCGCCTCGACAAGGAAGGACGGACCAGGATCTGGACGGACATTGTGACTGCCATCAACGCGGAGGGGGTGGCAGTCCGAGAATTCCATCAAGTCAAGAAGCGCTGGGAGGACTACAGGTCCAGGACCCTGAACAAGGCCCGGCGCCTCGTGAAGGCAGTGGATGCCAAGGGGCGCTGGGGCCACTTGTCGCAAGATCAACTTCGGGTCCTGGAACGCATATCCCCAGCGCTCCATGTCCAGGTCCTTGGGAGGCAGACCCGTCTGGAGTCGAGCGGTGAGTGTATATGCATACTGATTGTAAGCTGTGTGTGTGGAGTGTGCATGTTGCACATGTCTTTGTGTGGCCATGTATAAATGTGTGTGTGCAGGGCTGTGAGACAAGCACATGTGTGCCTGTGATGTGTGAGACAAGGATGGTGCATGTGTGTGTGTGTGTGCTTGCAGTGCAAATGTTTGTGTGTGGGCACATGTGTTTGACTGTGCATGTGAGTTGGCATGCTTGTGGTGTGACACATGGATGTTGATTCCAGGTGCATTAGTCTGCAGCGTGTGCGTGTGTGTAATTGTGAAGGGTGCAACAGTGTTGCAACATGGATGCAGGTGACACTGTCATGTTGGAGAGTGAATTGCAAATGTGACATGGATGTTCATCTCATGACTGACAGTTTGCGGAGTGGTACACATGCTTGGATGTGTGCTTTGCATGTGTGCATGTGTATTTGAGTCCGTGTGTATCATGTGATGTGTGGCTCACCTTTGTCTGCTCATGCTGCTGTATGTGAATGTATGTAGCGGGCTGTAGCAATATGGCTGTTGAATGACTCATGTGTGTGCGTTGAGGAGACAAGTGTGTTGGGGATTGTGATGCCAGGTCTGGAGTATGACAATGCCACTCTTGTACAACTGTTATGTGTGTGAGTCAATTGTACAGTGTCCTGATGCCTGTCTCCTGTCTCTCCCTGCCTGCAACGTCATCTGATGTGGAGGGCGGAGAAGGTGCTGTGGAGCACAGCGGCAGGGATACCACCGCCAGCCGGAGACGCAAGGCCCGGCTCCCCTCCCCTGTTGTCATCTCGTCGGGGAGTGAGGAGTCCGGTGCTGTGTCCCAGGTCGCAGCTGCCGAGGGGAGGTCCAGGAGGCGCAGGAGGAAGTTGGACTCCTCGGCAGCAGAAGGGGCAGCTGAGACCCCACAGGGTTCCGCGGCGGAAGATGGCAGGGAGTCATCCAGGTTGGTGGTGGGTTTGGTGGAGGAGGAGGCCGTGCAAGGGACTGAGATGGGGTCTGGAGGTGGGCATTCCACTGGTGCTAGTGGTGCAGCACAGGGGCAGGGACAGGAGGCAGCACAGGCCGCCGCGGAGGTGCCTGTGTGTAATCCTGTCCCCGGTCCTGTGTCTGCATCATCTTGCACCAGCAGGGATGCCCACGTCCGGACCCATTCTCAGGGAGACCAGGCTGTGTTCCTCCATACACTGGGCCTTGTTCCGACCCCCTCCTCACCTGAACCCCCTATGCGCCAGTCGTCCTCCGTGCCATCTTCCTACCCACCTGTCACCTGGGTGCCCTGTGGAGCTGCCTCTGACGATGGGGCCAGGCTGGTGGAGGACACATCCCTGCCCCAGTCGGGAGTCGTGAGTCCAGCAGGGGTGGTCACCACAACAACAGCACCCCAAACAATGGAGGATGTGCAGGCAGCAGGTGTCAGGGCACCGGCACCAGCACGTCAGCAGCAGCAGGAAGAAGGTGGGAGCCTTGATGGCTCGGGGCCATCACCATCAGAGGGGCAGGCATCGGCCGGAGGGCAGGAGGACCCTGGACGTCAAGTGGCTTCCGTGTGGCAGCGGTTGGGCCATGCCATAGATGCGGAGCGGCGGCGGGCGGAAGAGGCGCGGCTCGCTATGGTCAGGGTGGAGAACTCCATGCGGATGGCCCTGAGGCGGGCCGAGTGCCTCGAGGCCATCCGCAGGGAGTTGGAGGTGGTTACGTCGGCGTCCCTGCGGACCCTCGGGGCTGTGGAACGGGGCCGCCTCCGGGACATCGAGCGGGAGTTCGATGATGCCCTGGCCCGGAACAACAATGAGTGAGCCGCAGGACTTGCCCGCCGCCTTTGTATATAGTTCTGTAGTTTAGTTGTAGTTAAGTTTCCTTTGTTTTAATGTTATTATTTGGTTGCCAAAGGACAATGCACCACATTTTTGTATATAGACATTTTCTTAGTTAGTGTAAATAGTTAGGTTACATTTATTAGGGCTCATGGACCCGGATCATCATGTTGATAGTTTGAGAGATGTTAATATTTGTTTTAATTTTTCACATGAGGCAATGTGTTTCTTCTTTGATTTGTACTTGGATTTAATTTTGGACTTTGACTTTGGACCCCTATTTTACTTTTTTTTGTTAATTAGTGTTCCTGATTTTTTTGGTTGTCCTTTTTTATTATTTAGTTTGCATTGCATGTTTATTGTTTTTTTTTTTATTTACCATCCTTGTTTATTTTTAATACATTTTCATTTGATCCTTCAATGTGTTGTATCATCTCATTGCTTTCATGCATGACATGTGGGGTGTTTGGACATTCACTTGCAACATCTGTGTGTGACAGACATGTGTTCATTCATATGATTTACATTGGGTGTGTCACATGTCATTGTGTTTGATATGTGGGTGGATGGGATAGTTGTTTGGGAATTCTTGCAGGGTAGACTGTCCATTACGGTCATGATTGTGTGGGGTTGTGACCCAGGTGAAGGTGGACATGGATGGTACATGGGTGGGGTCCTTCTGGCAGGTGCCCCTGGGTGCTGGGGGGTGGGGGTGATGGTAGACATGGGTGGGGCCTGCTGGAAGGTGCCCCTGACTGCTGGGGGGTGGTGGTAGACATGGGTGGGGGCCTTCTTGCAGGTGACCCTGACTGCTGGGGGGTGGTGGTGGTGGTAGACATGGGTGGGGGCCTGGTGGAGGGTGCCCCTGACTGCTGGGGGGTGGGGGTGGTGGTAGACATGGGTGGGGGCCTGCTGGAAGGTGCCCCTGACTGCTGGGGGGTGGGGGTGTTGGTAGACATGGGTGGGGGCCTTCTTGCAGGTGCCCCTGACTGCTGGGGGGGTGGGGGTGGTGGTAGACATGGGTGGGGGCCTGCTGGAAGGTGCCCCTGACTGCTGGGGGGTGGGGGTGGTGGTAGACATGGGTGGGGGCCTTCTTGCAGGTGCCCCTGACTGCTGGGGGGTGGGGGTGGTGGTAGACATGGGTGGGGGCCTGCTGGAAGGTGCCCCTGACTGCTGGGGGGTGGGGGTGGTGGTAGACATGGGTGGGGGCCTGCTGGAAGGTGCCCCTGACTGCTGGGGGGTGGGGGTGGTGGTAGACATGGGTGGGGGCCTGCTGGAAGGTGCCCCTGACTGCTGGGGGGGTGGGGGTGGTGGTAGACATGGGTGGGGGACTTCTTGCAGGTGCCCCTGACTGCTGGGGGGTGGGGGTGGTGGTAGACATGGGTGGGGGCCTGCTGGAAGGTGCCCCTGACTGCTGGGGGGTGGGGGTGGTGGTAGACATGGGTGGGGGCCTTCTTGCAGGTGCCCCTGACTGCTGGGGGGGTGGGGGTGGTGGTAGACATGGGTGGGGGCCTGCTGGAAGGTGCCCCTGACTGCTGGGGGGTGGGGGTGGTGGTAGACATGGGTGGGGGCCTGCTGGAAGGTGCCCCTGACTGCTGGGGGGTGGGGGTGGTGGTAGACATGGGTGGGGGCCTGCTGGAAGGTGCCCCTGACTGCTGGGGGGTGGGGGTGGTGGTAGACATGGGTGGGGGCCTGCTGGAAGGTGCTCCTGACTGCTGGGGGGGTGGGGGTGGTGGTAGACATGGGTGGGGGACTTCTTGCAGGTGCCCCTGACTGCTGGGGGGGTGGGGGTGGTGGTAGACATGGGTGGGGGCCTGCTGGAAGGTGCCCCTGACTGCTGGGGGGTGGGGGTGGTGGTAGACATGGGTGGGGGCCTGCTGGAAGGTGCCCCTGACTGCTGGGGGGTGGGGGTGGTGGTAGACATGGGTGGGGGCCTGCTGGAAGGTGCCCCTGACTGCTGGGGGGTGGGGGTGGTGGTAGACATGGGTGGGGGCCTGCTGGAAGGTGCCCCTGACTGCTGGGGGGTGGGGGTGGTGGTAGACATGGGTGGGGGCCTGCTGGAAGGTGCCCCTGACTGCTGGGGGGGTGGGGGTGGTGGTAGACATGGGTGGGGGACTTCTTGCAGGTGCCCCTGACTGCTGGGGGGGTGGGGGTGGTGGTAGACATGGGTGGGGGCCTGCTGGAAGGTGCCCCTGACTGCTGGGGGGTGGGGGTGGTGGTAGACATGGGTGGGGGCCTGCTGGAAGGTGCCCCTGACTGCTGGGGGGTGGGGGTGGTGGTAGACATGGGTGGGGGCCTGCTGGAAGGTGCCCCTGACTGCTGGGGGGGGGTGGGGGTGGTGGTAGACATGGGTGGGGGACTTCTTGCAGGTGCCCCTGACTGCTGGGGGGGTGGGGGTGGTGGTAGACATGGGTGGGGGCCTGCTGGAAGGTGCCCCTGACTGCTGGGGGGTGGGGGTGGTGGTAGACATGGGTGGGGGCCTTCTTGCAGGTGCCCCTGACTGCTGGGGGGTGGGGGTGGTGGTAGACATGGGTGGGGGCCTGCTGGAAGGTGCCCCTGACTGCTGGGGGGTGGGGGTGGTGGTAGACATGGGTGGGGGCCTGCTGGAAGGTGCCCCTGACTGCTGGGGGGTGGGGGTGGTGGTAGACATGGGTGGGGGCCTGCTGGAAGGTGCCCCTGACTGCTGGGGGGTGGGGGTGGTGGTAGACATGGGTGGGGGCCTGCTGGAAGGTGCTCCTGACTGCTGGGGGGGTGGGGGTGGTGGTAGACATGGGTGGGGGACTTCTTGCAGGTGCCCCTGACTGCTGGGGGGGTGGGGGTGGTGGTAGACATGGGTGGGGGCCTGCTGGAAGGTGCCCCTGACTGCTGGGGGGTGGGGGTGGTGGTAGACATGGGTGGGGGCCTTCTTGCAGGGGCCCCTGACTGCTGGGGGGTGGGGGTGGTGGTAGACATGGGTGGGGGCCTGCTGGAAGGTGCCCCTGACTGCTGGGGGGTGGGGGTGGTGGTAGACATGGGTGGGGGCCTGCTGGAAGGTGCCCCTGACTGCTGGGGGGTGGGGGTGGTGGTAGACATGGGTGGGGGCCTGCTGGAAGGTGCCCCTGACTGCTGGGGGGGTGGGGGTGGTGGGAGGCATGAGCAGGTGTGCAGGGTAGTCCCCTGTGGTGTGGGTTGCATGCAGGGGACGTGGAGGGTGTGAATGGAACACCTGTGAGGACCCACCCAGCAGAGCCGCGTGTGAAACTTCCCGCGCACCCCTGTAAATGACGTACCCTAGTTTTTCGCGTGTAGGATTTCACGCGCACCCCTGGAATTCCCGTGGCCTAGCTTTTCACGTGTGAAACTTCCCGCGCACCCCTGTAATTGACGTACCCTGGCTTTTCGCGTGTGGAACTTCACACGCACCCCTGAAATCGACGTGGCCAGGGCAATCGCGTGTGGGACTTCCCCGCACCCCGGGATACACGTACCCAGGGCAATCGCGCGAGCGACTTCTCGCGCAACCCGTTGTACACACACGCGCGAATTTTTGAACAGTGGGTGTCCGTGTTAATGGCGTACACCTTTGCACCTCATTTGTCCTTTGGGGTCACGGTATGGCCCATTGCTGTATGTGGGTGGTATTTGTTGGCGCAGGTTTTGGCGCACTTTCGTTAAGTGCATCGGGACGCTACCGCCTGCTTACTTGTGGCGTACGTTTTTGGGCCTGTGCGCTGGTTTGATCGAGCGCTGTTTTGCCCTGTTCGAATCCATGAATACGTGTTGCGGGAGAGCGTGTGGGCGTTCCGCGCACTTGCCTCCTGTACTTCCCCGTGCCGCCCACATTCTTCCCCATTCCGAGTGTTGTGCCCCATTTTATTCCCCATTCCGAGTGTCCCGCCCTGTGTTCCGCCTACTTTAGAGCTGTGCGCTGCGCTCGGAGTGATAGCGCAGTGGCCGTGGCGCATGCCGTTGGTTGACCTGTGCGCCGGCGTGCGCCGCACACTTTTTCAGCGCACGTCCTATGCTTTTCTTGCGCACGGACTTCCATAAATCGACGTGCGCTGGTTTCCCTGCGCTTTTCGCTATTTTTCGGCGCAGCGCACGTATAGGCCCCTCTGCGCCGGAATTTTCGGCGCACATTTATTCCATGAATCGGCCTGTCTATTTCTTTATAGAACCCTGTCGGATTCTTCCTAATATCGAGAATAGATTGTTTTATTGTGTGCACTTCCTGTCTCAAGAACGGGACGTGAACGAACTGCGACACATAATGTGCAGGAATATCTTGAGCAGCTGCACCCATTGCAGGATCAGCTGGAATCTCAACTTTTGGGACTTATGTCGGAGGAACCTCTCTCATAGGGAACTGAGATGTACGCAATTCCAAACGCTTACTAAGCAACAGAGCTAGGTCGAGCGCTAAAGCAGCTGAAGAATTGTCAAACGAAAAAAGCCCTCTTATAAATGTTCAGTAACTCTGTGGGATAACACATCTTTTTCTTTATGCATTCATCCTGCAGGTACTCTACAATTACCTGTATCACTTTCCTCTGCATTTCAGGCGTATACTGACTATACGTGTCATATACTGTAAAAGCAAAAGGAAATATCGAGGCTGAGTACCCCAAAAGGAAATTCACCAAACACGGGCGTATAAAGATTCACAGATCTTTATTCTATAACTGTACAGTTTACAAAGAAACAAAGTATCAGATAGCTATATGGCCCTCAGTACATCACAGCGAATACCAGCCCTTTCGGTGTGAGAAGTGAGAGGTACTGGACGTCTAGACATTCACACATTTTATACATTTCTGATCATAATGTCCCGCCCCTCTACAGGTTAATGATACACGGTCTAGGGTTCGTGCCGAGTTCACTTCTAGTTTGTCCAACTATATGCATGTGGATCATCTTCAGTTTGTACAACAACAAATCACAATGGCAACAGTGTATTCTCGGATTTAACCGTAAGTTTTAACACACGACCTATACAATGTAGTTCAACAAGTGTCCACTAATAACTAACCTTATTGCTTTTTGTTCTAAAGACATGTTATAGAGTATGTCAGTGGTCCGGTTGATGGTCCTCTCCAGCACGCTCATTAGTCTCCTGAAATCTTCAGAGTTCAGCATTTGTCCCCAAAATGGCCTTTGAAACTTCTCTAGTGCTAGCAATGAATACCCCGGGTAACAGAGTCCCTAGATAACAGGTTCCCTGCCAATCCCTGGGTAACCATGGAAATGCTATATTACCGCAAAAGAAGTAGACAGGTTCGCCTACATACAAAGGTCTGTCCTCACTAGTCAAATTCGCAACATTGACGCAACCCTTAAAATCACCTATTGACTGAGTACCATTCCTCTGTATGCAGAAAGAAACTTAATCGGGGCTCTGGTTGACAGTATAAGAAGGTGGTGTGGCATCCCTATTGCCTATGGGAGCCATCCTGAAGGAGATAAAATATTGAAAAGGATGGGACAGTCTATCAGAAGGCCTAATAGAAGCAACATTAGGCTTGCTCCTATTCGCAAAGAGTGAGCATCCCAGGGACGTTAGAACTCGTTTCTCAAAATCATTCAAGTTAGTTCCATTAAAGTTCCCTGAGATGCTATCGTTCCATCAGCCAAAGAATAGTGTCCTTGGAGAAGCACAGCATGCAGTAGTCAAAGGTAAAGGATGAATATACCAACCCAGCCCCTTATCCCTGTGTTGCGGTAAATGCGAACAGACCCAACAATTGGATTTATTGAAAATGGCATGTGCAGCATTCATAATGAGTAATAGAGTGTTGTGATGGTAGCTCTGTCTGTGCTGAGAGTCTCTAGTGGATAGAGTGTGCAGATGCACGAAAGGCGTAGAAACAGTGGGTACATTTTCAGTAGGTAACACATTTTCAAGCGGATGTATTTCTTCCAGATACCAGAAACCTAAGGCAATGACTATTGTAAAACCAGTTAACATTATCACGAGACAACAATATGTTTTCGGGGCCCACACATTCGATTGTTCTTTTTCGTGGCTGGTCACACAGTCTCTTATCTGTTCCGTACGAGTGGGAGCAGTTGCAGGCATTGTTTCTTCAAACAACTACACCAAAGTTATTTGCTGGCGATCTCCAGACCGCACGTCTTCTTAGTCCTTTCACAAACCCTAGCCAACAGAATCCCCATATCTACAAAAAGATTGGGCCAAAGAGACAAGCCCTTCAATGATTTTCCTTGATGGCACAGCTGAACCATGCAGTAAGTCTACTTCCTCGGACGCAGATCGTACCTTGTGATCCCTGGTACTGAATGATCTGTGAACAACGTGTCGTCACTTCCTGATGGAAGCGACGAATGCAAAGCGAGATCGGACACAAGATTCGGAGCACATTTTGAAACTGGAACTGTTGGAGTGTGTGTAGACAAACTGGCTGTTTCCCCAGGCCCCACAGGCTCAGCGATTGTCTCCAAAGCACTCTCGATGCTGGTTGCTGCTTCGTGATCGTTGGTTACAGCATTGGTGAGGGGTTCTGTGTCTTCTGTAGTATGTGGCAATGGGTAGTGAATCCTCTTGATGTGAGACGCGTGGATCCAATGCTTCTTGCCTACCACCCACGCCGCTGTCTGTGTGTCCAGCAGGACTTGGTAGAGGCCCCGCCAACGAGGTGCGAGTCAAGAAGATCGCTCAAATGATTTGGTGAGGACCCAGTCTCCCGGCCGTATGCTGTGACCCGGGCCCTCGTATCTTACCGGTAAAGCCTCTCACACCTGGTGATAAATCAAATACAGATTTTTAGTTAACTGCCCACAGTAGTCAGAAAGAAGTACATTTTCGACCTCGCATAAAGAACGGGGCTTCGGTATGTTCCAAATGTTAGCTGGCCTACCCATGACAACCTAAAATGGAGAGAGCCCAGTCTTAGTTTGAGGGGTCGTCCTCATAGACAATAACACGATAAGTTAGGCATCCAGCCATTTTAGTTTGGTGCTGACACACATCTTAGCGAGCTTGTTCTTGATGATGCGGTTGTGTCTTTCTACTAGTCCAGCACTCTGTGCGTGGCTAGCCGAATGGAACCGTTTATCGATCTGTAATCCCACGCATATCTGCAGAATTACAGCAGCGATAAAATGTGGACCATTTTCCGACTAGATGACTCTTGGCAACCCAAATCTAGGAAAATATTCCTTCAGCATGGTTTTCGCCGTGGTCATAGCGGTGGCATCTTTGATGAGAAAAGCTTTGACCCATTTGCTAAAGGCACAGATAACAACTAGTACATATTTGAAGTTATTACAACGCTCCATTTCAATGAAATCAAAATGTATTACCTCAAAGGGGACAGAAGGTGGACCAAAACTACCCCTAGGAGTCGATGTGCCCATTCCCACATTATGGTGCAAACAAATCATACACCCTTGAACGAAGCGCTTAGCTAAATTGGGGATTTTATCATTTACCCACACATTTAGCAACAATTTGGTGACTTTACGAGCACAAATATGGGTGGGACCATGAGCCATAACAACCATCATCATAATATATGCGTCAGGCAGTAAGCATTTCCCTTCAACTTTGTCCACCCAACACCCATCATCCATCATCATCCAATTTTGCCGAACCCTCAGCCTATTTCTTAGATTCCTCTAACGTGGCATCGGCTTGAATGTTTCTTACAGATTCAATACCCTCATCCAAAGTACAGGTATTTGTGGCTTCCCTTGAAGTATTCATTTCTGAACAGAGATCAGTGGCAGTCTGTTTGGCTATCTAGTCAGCGAAAGCGTCCCCTTTTCCTACATTATCTATCATCTTCTGATGTGCTGAGCATTTCATAATTGCTAGCTGAGTAGGGAGTGCAAGCGCTGAGAGTAACCGTACTATCAAGGAACCATGCAAGATTTCAGTGCCATGTGAGGTCAAGAAACCTCGTTCTGCCCAAAGTATGACGAAGTTGTTAACCACCCCAAAGGCATACTGACTGTCAGTATATATGTCCACCACAAGCCCTTCGGAAAGTTCACAAGCTCGAGTCAATGCTATAATCTCTGCGGCCTGCGCAGAGTTATGCGTGATTCTTTTGGTCTCCACGACCATGCTCAATGTGGTGATTGCATAAGCAGCTGTGGATGTACTTCCGGAAAATTGAAGCAGGAGCCATCACAAAACAGCTCCCCTTGTGGATTGTTCAAAGGAGTGTCTTTTAGATCGATTCTGCCTTTTGTCTCTTGCTCTGTGGTTTAAAGGCAGTCATTTGACTCTTTGTCACTGCAAGTAGTACCTTGCAGGAAAGGTAAAGTTCAGCCGGATTAAGGACACAACACCTCTTTATTTGGATGTGTGGTGCAAACAAGATCAATTTGTATCTCGTTAATCGTGCAGAGGTGAGGTGTTGCGTTTGTGTCTGTTTAATAGGACATCTACAGAGTGATGTACCATCAGGGTTAAAGCATGGCCTAGGACCATTCCCTCGCTCTGTTTACGGATGCAGCAGCAGCAGCGACAGCTCTCAAATATCTAGGCAAAGCGCATGCAACAGGATCAAGGGCGGAAGAAAAGTAGCTGCACTGCCTATTCTTCCCTCCATGTTCCAGCGTTAATGCAGCCAAAGTACATCCATCAAATTCATGCACATACAACACAAAGGCCTTTTCATAGTTTGGTGTGCCCAAAACTAGAGCCGAGCACAATGCAGTCTTGAGCAGATCAAATGCTGGCTGGTGTTCCAAGTTCCATGGCAATGGCGAAGAAATGCCCTTCTTCGTCAGAGCCAACATTGGTTTAATCACTAAGGAGAAGTTTGGGATCCACTGTCTACAGTAAGAAGCCATTTCTATCAAGGCTCTAACTTCCTTCTGTGTATTTGGGACAGACATGCTAGAAATTATTTTTATCCGTTCAGGTGTCAACCTTCTTCCTTCCTTTGACAGGAGATAGCCTAAATAGGCAACCTCCTGTTGACAATATTGAAACTTTTTAAGTGAAGCTTTGTGTCCATGTCGTGCTAAGTGGATAAGCAACAACACGGTGCCCTCCTTACAGGTGCTCTCTGAGTCAGCAGCTAAGAGTAGGTTGTCTACATACTGAAGCAGTGTGCAAGTGGTAGGCAACTCTAGTGTGTTGATCTGCTCTTTCAAAGCCCTACTGTAAATGATAGGACTCTTCGTGTAACCTTGCGGTGCACGGGTGAAAGTAAACAAGCGTCCCCCTGACGTGAACGCGAACAAGTATCTATATGTATAGGGATACTAAAGAAGGCGTTCTTTAGATCCACAACACTGAAGTGAGTAGCTGAAGCCGTAATCATGGTTAATATTGTGGGCACATCAGGCGCAATGGGAAATTGTGGAGCAACAATCTTATTGATGGCACGTAAATCAATAATGAAGCAGAAGGGAATTGCATTATCACCTTTTTTGTACACAGGCTAAATCGGACTATTGCATAAACTATCTGCAATTTCCTCAATCACCCTTCGATGCACAAAATCAGAGACTTTGCATTTCAAAGCTTGCTCACCATCGACTGAGATCCTATACTGGGGAATACATGGCAACTTCACTCCATGATTCAAAATAATCTTAACAGGCTCAATTTGCAAAACACCGATATCATTATCGTCGATTGCTCATAAACACTCCAGAACATCACTGAATTCCGGCGGCAAAGGTCTGATCAAGAATTGAGAGACAGAAAGTTGCTGTGGTTAAATCATCAAACGCACTCCATCAGAAGAACAATAAAGCACTGCATTTAATTCCTTCAACAGATTCAACCCCAACCAATTCTCTCCACAATCCTAGTCAAAAGTAATGGAAAGTGGTCCGTAAATGGACCCAAAGTAAACGGTTCCGACGAAGAAACCAGACAGACAACTGGTGTGCCAGAAAACCCTGCAGAAACATTAGTTTGCCCTGACAGTGGAATGTTTGGAACCCGTGAATGGTCAATGGAACACTTCTGTGCCCCTGTATCTATCAAGAATAGATGCTTCCTATTTCCCACTATCATCTCAATGTAGGGACCTTTCTGATTAACAGGAATAGGCGTTGGTTCCAAACCCTGCTTCAGGCAATCCTAGCGAAACAGAATGTCGTTGAAAGGAAGTTCTTCGGAGAGGTAAGCAGCAGAAGGATGATCAAAAATGTTTCTATTGTCCACACTTGGTGCCTGATTGTCCTGTGAAAAAGGTTGCTGTGAATCCTGTGAAAACTGACTTCTACCAGAACCCTCCGCCCCAGGGCGGCCTCCTGATCGTCTACCTATATTCCCAAATGCCTTATTCGACCTCTGCCGGAGGATCGGGCATTGTGAACGCCAATGACCCTCTTGTCTACAATAAGCACACTGGTTTATGTTTACAGGACCCAATGGCGCATTTCCTTGTGGAACATACTGACCCCTAAATTGTGATTTACCCCCTCCAGGGCCTCTAACAATTTGCTGCAATAGTACTTTTGTTTTTAAGTCCCCTTTTCTCTTTTTAACTCTTTATTTTTCGTTATTGACACGATTCTCATAGTACTGAGCCATATGCAATACTTCTGACTGAGACATTGCTTGCCAAGCGCCCTCTGAAGACATGATTTGCGATTGGATGTCAGGCAGCAATCCACACACACATTTTTCCACGAATAGTCATTTCCCAGACTCTGTGCTTAAGTCTTGCCCACTGAAATCTGAAAATACTTGTTAAAACCGATTAAAGAACTCGGTAGCAACCTCAGACTTTCCTTGGACACAGGCAGTAAGTTTGTCCCAAATAATCTTTCTTTCTGGAATTATAGTTTTCAATTTCGTAACTATTCTATCAGGCAAAGTTAGTATTACCTGTGGTGGTCTCTCACCAGCTGGCCTTTCTCTATCAAGTCTAACCATGTTATCCCATGTATCTCCTAACCCTGGTACATCATCTACAGTCCTAATCTGTTTCCACAAGTCAATAGGCAGGAGTATGGGAAATAACAAATCAATAACACTTAAGGTGAATATTGATGATTACCAGACAGATTCTATTTCTTTATAGAACCCTGTCGGATTCTTCCTAGTATTGGGAATAGATTGTTTTATGGTGTTCACTTCCTGTCTCGAGAACGGGACGTGAACGAACTGCAACACATAATGTTCAGAAATATCTTGAGCAGCTGCACCTGTTGCAGGATCAGCTGGAATCTCAACTTTTGGGACAAATGTCGGAGGAAACTCTCTCATAGGCAACTGAGACGTAGGCAATTCCAAACACTTACTATGCAACAGAGCTAGGTTGAGCGCTAAAGCAGCTGAAGAAGTGGCAAACGAAAAAGCCCTCTTATAAATGTTCAGTAACTCTGCGGGACAACAAATCTTTTTCTTTATGCATTCATCCTGCAGGTACTCTACAATTACCTGTATCACTTTCCTCTGCATTTCAGGCGTATACTGACTATACGTGTCATATACTGTAAAAGCAAAAGGAAATATATGGGTTGAGTACCCCAAAAGGAAATACACCAAACACGGGCGTATAAAGATTCACAGATCTTTATTTTATAACTGTACAGTTTACAAAGAAACAAAGTATCAGATAGCTATCTGGGCCATAGTACATCACAGCTAATACCAGCCCTTTTGGTGTGAGAAGTGAGAGGTACTGGACGTCTAGACATTCACACATTTTATACATTTCTGATCATAATGTCCAGCCCCTCTACAGGTTAATGATACTCGGTCTAGGGTTCGTGCCAAGTTCACTTCTAGTTTGTCCAACTATATGCATGTGGATCGTCTTCAGTTTGTACATCAACAAGTCACAATGGTAACAGTGTATTCTAGGATTTAATGTCTAAACTGTCCATTGGCCGAATGTTTGGGTCAAGTAAAGAGACCTTGTCCCATGCCTGACTTCTAGACAGAGGATTACCTGCACCAACAAGTCCGATCCGCGGACATACATCAACTACAATGCTGTCTAAATACTGAACATGGACACTTGTTGAACTACATTGTATAGGACGTGTGTTAAGACTTTGGGCCTCATTACACAGTAGGCAGAGAACCATGGCGCTATTAGCGCCATGGTTCATGCCGGTAAAATACCGGCACCGCCTTGGTGGAAAGGGGAATTACCGCCCCATTCCAAGGTTGGCGGGGCGGTAATTCCCCCTTCCACCATTGCCCTTCCCCATTCCCATTTTTGCCCCATAGGGCATAATGGGAATGGGGAAGGCACTAATTACGGTACCGCAAATTGCGGTACCGTAATTAGCTCCCTGGGTCCCTTTGCGGGTTGGTTTTTAACGCCTGCAAAAAGCAGGCAAAGGGACCTCGTAGTAAGGCGGTAAGGATTTACCGGTACAGGTAAACCCTTACCGCCTACCGTGTAATGAGGCCCTTACTGTTAACTTATGTACAAAGGTCAGGAAGGCTCAGTTACAAGCGTTAAACACTGTCCACCATTTTAGAACACAGAACTACTTTGGAGTGGAAATCAAAATGGCGGAGGGACCTAAAATGGCGGCCTAGTCGATCTAAGATCGGAACTTTGCTACGTGGTTTTCTTCGCAGAGCGACTGGGCCTAGGCCAATATATACAATAAAGGAGGCACAATATCATATCCCGTTTAACAATAGTTCAACGGAAGTTATCGAAGTGTCTGAAATCCACCTAACTGCATCTTTTGTACAAATTTGTGTTTCCTCATTTATCGATTTGCGATAAGGAAAAAAACGTGTCTGTACTGACATAGCGTCCAAACTATTACCATCTACATCTTCATTCCGTAACCTTTCCAACTCCCTTCTATACTCAAAAACCCTCTTGACATGCTCATGTACTCTCTCTGCAGTATCCCTAGAAAATGCTTAAGTATTCAGATCCCTTAACCCTTGTCGGAGATCTATATCATTTAGCCTGTTCCACATTATACATAAATGAATTCCTAATCCTTCAATAAAAATGTTTTTCTCAGGAAAATTGTCTAAGTTTGAAAGTGTGGCAAAAACATCAGCTTGTTCACCTCTCTCCATGCAATGTCTGGCCTATGCAGTCAATTCATGCTTTCTCTCTGAAGACACAGTATTACGAGTTATCATTCTTGATCCCGCTCCCCGATCTACTACAACCAGTGTAGAGCCACTTGGAAGAGGGTGAGTAGGCACATTTTGTACATTCGGAAACAAAGGTGCTATCACTGGTGCAGCAGGCAAACCCGTTGGACCCGTAACATCAGGCAAAGGTAGAGGAGCAGGTGGAGGAGCGATGGCAAGAGGAGGAACAGCAGACGGAGGAAGAGGAACATTAAGAGGGGCAGGAGGAAATACGGGAGGAGGAATGACAGCAAGAAGAGGAACATACGGAGGTGGTGCAGTGGCACCAGGCCTTTGTTAATTTAAAGGTTTGTCGATCAGCTCTTCAGATACATGAAAATCTTTAGAAGGATACATTTTCTAGACATCAAGTGAAAAAGCCCTATCCATATTCCTAACTGACTCAGACTGTTTATTCTGGTCATATAACAACGCTTTTACGGCGTTCGTCACATGACGACGCGCATGCTTTTCTCTACTCTTAAGCTGCTGCATAGCTTCTTTCTTCCAATTCTGTAATACATCGAAAGCTGCAGGTCTAGCCTTTTTCTTTAATAATATGGATTCTAAATATTGAATACGAGGAATTTCAAAAGTACAATTGATTGGGCACTGAAGTTCAGAAGCATGTCTAGTTTGTCCGTGTGAAATATCATTAAACACTATACTGCCAATGCCGTGCTTACAGTACATAGTACACGCCGGCAACCCCTCCATTGGTGCCGGTGGGCCAAATTCCAAAGATTGTCTGTCACTGCAGAATAATGCCCTGAAGCAGGCAGACAATTTCCCAGGCATATCAGAATACTAGTGTTACCTGGTCAATAATTGTACTCGCGAGTGCAATGCGCCAAAACAAATTTTATCAGGATACTTAAGATTCGGGTCACGACTCACCTGATCAAATCCTAAGGAGGTCCGATCAGATTTCAAAGAGCTAACTAAGGTCCCACGTGGTTGGTGATTTCGGCAAATCTGCCCGCCTCAATATATGGACCCTCGTCAAGATGCCGATTCGGACTGCCGCTCACCGTCCAGGGATCGGGTTGTGCAGCGTTGCTGAGGTGTCGCTTCTCATCCAAGAAATGGGCCCCCCTTTCACTCTGTGTTTTCACTCAGTCTGATCTCGGTCCGATAGCCGCGTCAACCTTCAACGAGATGGCATCAATCTTGAGGGTCCCCATTCGTGTGCCAGCTGTAAAAGCAAAAGGAACTATCGAGGCTGAGTACCCCAAAAGGAAATATACCAAACACAGGCATATAAAGATTCACAGATCTTTATTCTATAACTGTACAGTTTACAAAGAAACAAAGTATCAGATAGCTATCTGGCCCTCAGTACACCACAGCGAATACCAGCCCTTTCGGTGTGACAAGTGAGAGGTACTGGACGTTTAGACATTCATACATTTGATACATTTCTGATCATAATGTCCATCCCCTCTACAGGTTAATGAAACTCGGTGTAGGGTTTGTGCCGAGTTCACTTCTAGTTTGTCCAACTATATGCATGTGGATCATCTTCAGTTTGTACAACAACAAGTCACAATGGCAACAGTGTATTCTCGGATTTAACAGTAAGTCTTAACACACGTCCTATACAATGTAATTCAACAAGTGTCCATGTTCAGTATTTAGAAAGCATTGTAGTTGATGTATGGCCGCGGATCGGACTTGTTGGCGCAGGTAATCCTCTGTCTACAAGTCAGGCATGGGACAACGTCTTTTTACTTGACCCAAACATTCAGCCAACGGACAGTTTAGACATTGGGCCTCATCACGAGTTGGGCGGTAACGCCGGCGCTATTAGCGCTGGTGCTAATAGCCCTACCGCCGAACCCCCGGCGCTAATAGCGCCGGATCATGGGTTCCGCGGAACGGGTATTGCCGATTCCCCATTAAGCCCATTCGGGAATTCCCCATTCCCCATTGGGCTCAATGGGGAAATTTCCCGCTCTTCCCGCTGGCGGATTTCCCGCCGGTGGTAAGAGTGCGAAATTTCGGCGGATTCCACCCCAGCTAAAAGCTGGGGGGAAATCAGCTGAAGCCGTGATTTGGTGGACCCTTAAATGCAGCGGTAATAGTGCTACCGCCGCATTTAAGGGTTACTGCCAAACTCGTGATAAGACCCATTAACTTATGAACAAAGGTCAGGACGGCTTAGTTACAAGCGGAAAACACTGTCCACCATTTTAGAACACCGAACTACTTTGGAGTGGAAATCAAAATGGCGGACGGACCTAAAATGGCGGCTAAATCGATCTAAGATCGGAACTTTGCTATGCGGTTTTCTTCGCAGAGCGACTGGGTTTAGGCCAATATATACAATAAAGGAGGCACGATATGATATCCCGTTTAACAGAGGAAGACAGCCTACTACTTGCTTTAAAGGAATAACCTTTCTGAGAGCATTGGCACAGACTACCTGTCCAGGTAGTCCGCGACTTAGTACAACGTCGCACGCAGTGCATTTCACTTTGGTAGCTTTAGACTGTGGTACATTCCATAACAGTGGTAAACAACTGCCACACTCATGATTATATTTGGGTGCTAGAGGTAGGCACTTGCTCTATCTCATCTTTCTGGTCCTCATCATTGGGGGTCATTACGAGTTTGGAGGTAACCATGGCGCTATTAGCGCCATGGCTGACTCCAAACCCTTACCGACTCCGCCCTGGTGAATGGAGCTATTACCGCCCCATTCCAAGGTTGGCAGGGGCGGTAATTCCCCATTCACCAGGGCCCTTCCCCATCCCATTTGAGCCCCCATAGGGCTCAATGGGAATGGGGAAGGCGCTAATAACAGTACCTCAAATTGCGGTGCCGTTATTAGCTCTAAGGTCCCTTTGCGGGTCCTGTCCTTAATGCCGGGTAAAATCAGGCGTTAAGGGAGGACCCGCAAAGGGAACTCGTAGTAGGGCGGTAAGGGATTACCGGTGCCCTTACCTGTACCGGTAATCCCTTACCGCCCGGGTCGTAATGAGGCCTATTGTCTTTGGAAGTACTGTGATTTTTTGTTGTTTAGGTTCACCAGCTGGTGATGGTGGTTCTTAGGGTGGAGGGATGGCAATAGCTGATGCCATTTTTAAGATAAACAGCAGTTTTTGCTAATATTCTTCCAGGTATGTGCTGTGTACACGATTGTTAATTGATAATGCGTAAGAATAGGTGTAGGAGCTTTGCAAAAGGAACAGCTTGAGCTTGAAAGTATCTAGACCAGCAGAAAATGCAGTTCTGAACTATTCCGAAATGTCTGCGAAGCGTGGACTGGATCGCGAAATGCAGACAAATTCGCGGACACGTCATCATGCTGCGTGCGCCTGCGTGTGGTCACATGACACTGTCCGAAAAAGCCATGAAATTCATAAAAAAACATTGTTAACGGAATGTTATGGTTATATTGCACTAATAAAAACCTATGAAATTCACTGAAAAAAGTGAGTGAGGTCCATCAAAATTAAATCATGGCCTAGGACCATTCCCTCACTCTGTTTTACGGACGCGGCAGCGGCAGCGACAGCTCACAAACATCTTGGCAAAGCTCATGCGACAGGATCAAGGGCGGAGGAGTAGTAGCCGCACGGCCTATTCTTCCCTCCGTGTTCCTGTGTTAACACAGCCAAAGCACATCCATCACATTCATGCACAAACAACACAAAGGCCTTGTCATAATTTGGAGTACCCAGAACCGGTGCAGAGCATAACGCGGTTTTGAGAAGCTCAAATGATCGTTGATGTTCCGATTTCCATGGCAGCGGCAAAGAAATGCCCTTCTTCGTCAAAGCCAACATCGGTTTTATCACTAGTGAAAAGTTCTGGATCCACAACCTGCAGTAAGAAGCCATACCTATTACGGCTCTGACTTCCTTCTGTGTATTTAGAACAGACATGCCAGAAATGTGTTTTATTCTTTCAGGTGTCAATCTTCTCCCCTCCTTTGACAGGAGGTAGCCTAAATAGGCGACCTCCTGACAACAATATTGAAATTTTTTGAGCTAAGCTTTATGACCGTTTTGAGCTAGATGAACAAGCAACAGTACAGTGCCTTCTTTACAAGCACTTTCATCTGCAGCCAAAAGCAAATCATCGACATACTGAAGCAGTGTACAAGTAGGTGGCAATTCAAGGGTGTTGAGCTGCTCTTTCAAAGCTCTACTATAAATGCTTGGACTTTCAGTATACCCTTGAGGTGCCCGAGTAAATGTAAATGAACGTCCTCCCAAGCCGAACGCGAACAAATATCTACTCTCCTTGTGTATAGGAATGCTAAAGAAAGCATTCTTTAAATCCACAACACTAAAGTGCGTAGCCGTAGCAGGGATCATTGTTAGTATCGTTGTTACAACAGGCACAATGGGAAATTGTGGGGCGACAACTTTGTTAATAGCACGAAGATCAATTATGAACCGGTATGGGATTGCATTGTCACCTTTCTTGTATACAGGCAAAATCGGGCTGTTACATAAACTACCTGCAATCTCTTCAATCACCCCTAGATGCACAAAATCGGAGACAATGCACTTCAAAGCACGCTCGCCCTCAACTGATATTTTATATTGCGGAATGCGTGGTAGTTTAACTCCATGCTTCAAAACTATTTTAACGGGCTCAATCTGTAGCACCCTGACATCATTGTCATCAGCCGCCCATAAAAATTCTGGAACAACACTAACCTCAGGAGGCAATGGTCGAGTCAAAAACTGAGAATTGGGAAGTTGCTGTGGTGAAACCGTCAGTCGTACTCTATCAGAGGAACAAAGAATTACTGCATTCAATTTCTTCAACAGATTTAACCCCAGCAAATTCTCTCCACAGTTCGAAGTCAGAAGGAAGGGACTATGGTCTGTAAAGGGACCCAAAGAAACAGACACCGGCGAAGAAACCGGACAAACAATTGGTATACCAGAAAACCATAGAGAAACATTTGTTTGCCCTGACAGTGGAATGTTTGTAACCCGGGAATGATCAATGGAGCACTTCATTGCTCCAGTGTCTATCAAAAACTGGTGTTTCCTATTCCCCACTAACAATTCAACGTAGGGACCTTTCTGATTAACGGGAATAGGTCAAGGTTCCAAACCCTGCTTCGGGCAGTCATAACGAAATAAAATGTCATCGGAAGGAAGCTCTTCTGAAAGGTAGGCAGCAGAAGGGTGATCAAATATGTTGCTTACGTCCACACTCGAAGTCTGATTTTCCCGTGAAAAAGGTTGCTGAGGATCTTGTGAAAACTGACCTCTATCAGGGCCCCCTGCTCCAGGGTGACCTCTCGGTCGTCTACCCATACTCCCAAACGCATTGTTTGACCTTTGTCGAAGGACGGGGCACTGTGCTCGCCAATGACCTTCCTGGCAGCAATAGGCACATTGATAAATATTCACAGAACCCAAAGGAGCGTTTCCTATTGGGACATACTGACCTCTGGTCTGTGTCGTACCTCCTCTGGGATTTCTAACAATTTGTTGTAACAATACTTTAGTCTTCAGATCTCCTTTCCTCTTCTCTATTTTCTCCTTTTCATTATTAACACGGTTCTCATAATACTGAGCCATGTGCAAAACTTCAGATTGAGATTTCGCCTGCCAAGCACTCTCAGAGGACATAATCTGTGACTGGATGTCGGGCAACAATCCACGTACAAATTTGTCCACAACCAACCTTTTCCAAGACTCTGTGCCCAAGTCCTGTCCACTGAAGTCAGAGAATACCTGTCCGAATCTATTAAAGAATTTGGTGGCACCTTCAGTTTTTCCTTGAACACAGGCCGTAAGCTTGTCCCAAATAATTCTTTTCTCTGGAATTATAGTTTTTAATTTTGCGACAATTCTATCAGGCAAAGTAAGTATTACCTGAGGTGGTTTCTCACCAGCTGGTCTTTCCCCATCAAACCTAGTCATGTTAGCCCACGTATCGCCCAACCCTGGCACATCGTCTATTGTCCGAACCTGCTTCCATAAATCTACGGGTAGGAGTACAGGGAATAGCAAGTCAATATCACTTAAGGTGAACACAGAGGACTGCAAAACGGACTCTATCTCTTTTTAAAACCCTGTCGGGTTTTTCCTGATAACGGGAATTGATTGTCTAATAGTGTTCACTTCCTGTCGTGAAAACGGGACGTGAACAAATTGCGATACATAATGCGCAGGGATATCCACAGCGGGTGCACCAGTCCCAGCGTTAGCAGGAATCTCAACCTTTGGGACAAATGTCGGAGGAACCTCTCTCATAGGCAACTGAGATATAGGTAACTCCGACTGCTTACTAAGCAACAGAGCCAGGTCGAGCGCTAAGGCAGTCGAAGAAGTGTCGGGCGAAAAAGCCCTTTTACAAATTCCCAATAACTCAATAGGACAACTAACCTTTTTCCTTACACATTCTTCCTGCAGGTACTGTACCATTACCTGAATCACCTTCCTTTGCATTTCCACTGTATACTGACTATACGTGTCATATACTTCATCTGGCGGTATCGATGAATCCGAGATCCATCGAATCGCATCTTTGGTACAAATTCGTACTTCCTCAGGTGCCGATCTACGACACGGAAGGAACCGTTTCTGCACATACATACTGTCGTCTTCATCATCCTCATCTCGTGATTTCTCAAAGTCCCTCCTATACTCAAACAATCTTTCAACATGACCATGTACTTTCTCCTCTGTGTCCCTCGAAAGTGCTAAAGCATTTAGATCCCTCACCCCTTGTGGGAGATCCGAATTTTGTAATCTACCCCACATCACACATAAATGAGTCCCCAAACCTTCGATAAAAACATTTTTCTCGGGAAAACTGTTCAAATTTGATAATGTGGAAAAAACGTTAACTTGATCACCTTTCTCCATACAGTGCTTAGCCCATGCAAATAATTCTTGTTTCTTGTCTGCAGAAACAGTATTACGAGTGACAATCTTTGACCCCGCACCCTGATCAACTTCAGTCAATACAGAACCACTCGGGAGCGGCGGTGCAGGCAAATTCAATAAGGGTGCAACTATCGACGCAGGAGGAAGGGGTGGTGCGATAGGTGGAGGAAAAACAACTAGAGGAATAGGAACAATAGGTTGTACAGGGGGAACAGGAATAACAGCAGGAACAACAGCAGGAATGGGCAGAAAACCCGGGAGAGGATCATACGGAGGTGGCGCAGAGGCACCAGGCCTGCGTTCGTTCAACAATTTTTCAATAAATTCTTCAGAAACATGGAAATCTTTAGAGGGATGCATTTTCTGGATTCCGAGTGAAAAAGCCCTATCCATATTTTTAACTGACTCTGAATGTTTTTCCTTATCATATAACAACGCCTTTTCAGCATTTGTTTTATGACGGCGTGCATGTTTATTCCTACTTTTAAGCTGCTGCAATGCTTCTTTTTTCCAATTCTGCAAAACATCAAATGCTTCTTTTTTAGCAAGACCGATTCTAGGTATTCAATACGGAGGATCTCAAAACTACCATTAGTTGGCCACTGAAATTCGGAGGCATGTCTGGTTTGTCTGTGCCAAATATCATTAAATACTATACTTCCAATGCCATACTTACAGTACATAGTACATGCCGGCGACCCCTCCTGTGGTGCCGGGCGGCTAAATTCCAAAGATTGTCGATTGCTGCGGAACAGAGCCCTAAAGCAGCTAAACATTTTCCCAGGCATTTCACAAAAAATTGGTGTTACCTGGTCAATAATTGTGTCTGCAGATACAATACGCCAAATTCAAATTGTCAGGGTTAAATTAAGAGCCGGGTCATGACTGCACCTGACCAAACCTAAGGAGGACCGTACGGTTTATCAAAGAACTTACCTAACGAATTTTACCTTGTGTTTTGGTGGTTTCGACAAATCTGCCCGCCTCAAAAATGGACCCTCGTCAAGATGCCGTGTCAGACCACACGACTATCGTCCAAGGATCGGATCGTGCAGAGCTGCCGAGGTATCACATCTCGTTCAGTCGGGCTCGCAGTATCACACCGTCCGATCCCGGTACGATAGTCTGCGTCAACCTTCAATGATCCGGCATCAATCTTGAGGGTCCCTATTCGGGCGCCAGCTGTGGAAACATAAAAATAATATGAGGCCGGGAAGCCCAAAAGAAACACACCAACACAGGTTACAAAGAACATACAAGTGCTTTATTTAAAAGCTACAACAGTTACCAAAGTCAATTGAGAAACGGACAGCTATTCGACTCTCAGAGTAACGTAACGAACTTCAACGAAGTTTCGATGCATTAGTAAGAGAGACCGTACATTGGAATACTTGGGCTTTTTATACTCTTTATCCAGCCCTTGGCCAACCCCCTCGCGGGTTAACCATTCTAGGAATCGGGCCTATGGGTTCCTAGCCAGGTCAATCCTATAATATATGCATTTTGATTAGTTTCGCTGATAAAGTTGTACATTTACACATAGGTCAACAGTAGGACAAGGTCTCAGTTTGCGACCCCGACAAGTGGCCTGCAGGCATATTAACCCTTTTAGTGCCAAGGACGAGGTATCTCGTCCTTGACAGTGCACACGCAGTGCCAAGGACGAGATAGCTCGTCCTTTTCGGCACCTTGTTTTGAGCGATCCCTGCAAAGCAGGGATCGCTCAAAACTGTAATCCAACCCCCGGGCTATGTGAGGGGGAGGTCCGTCGTACGTCGGCGTGAAACTGAAAGTAAATCCACCGCAGCAGCCATTTTCGGCTGCACCGGTGGACAAAGAAGGTGAGTGCCCTTCTTTGTCAGCCTCGATCTCCGGCTGTATTTCAAGCCGGAGATCGAGGCAGGTATCGTTGGAAAGGGGAGATTCTCCCCTTTCCAACGATACCAATTGTATGGCATTGCTGCCCGCGGATCGGGCGCAGGGCGCCTCGATCTGCGGGCAGCAACGTCATGGATCAAATGAAGATCCGTTTGTGACGCGGGGGGGCTGCTTACTAGGTAAGCGGCCCCCTTCCCCCGTGGCCGCAAAGCATGGGGCCACAGCGCCAGGGACCCCTGGGGGCAGATGATCACTGCCCCCAGGGGTAAAATAAAAAAAAAACACCAAAAAAAAAAATCGAGGGATGGAGGGAGGTGGGAGGGGTTTTGGGGCCCTGGGGCCCACTGGACCACCAGGGATGGAACAAAAGTGGTGTCCCTGGAAAGGGGACTTTTTCCCCTTTCCAAGGACACCACATTTGAGGCATTGCTGCCCGCGGATCGGGTGCATGGCGCGCGATCCGCGGGCAGCAATGCCAGTGGATCAATGAAGATCCATTTGTGACGCAGGGGGAGGGGAGGCTGCTTACTAGGTAAGCGGCCCCCCTCCCACAGTGGCCCCAAGGCATGGGGCCACAGCGTCAGAGACCCCTGGGGGCAGATAATCACTGCCCCCAGGGGTGAAAATAAAAAATAAAAACACCAAAAATAAATCGAGGGATGGAGGGAGGTGGGAGGGGTTTTGGGGCCCTGGGGCCAACTGGACCACCAGGGAAGGAACAAAAGTGGTGTACCTGGAAAGGGGACATTCTCCCACCACACCACATATGAGGCATTGATGCCTGCGGATCGGGTGCAGGGCGCGCGATCCGCGGGCAGCAATGCCAGTGGATCAATGAAGATCCATTTGTGACGCAGGGGGCGGGGGGCTGCTTACTAGGTAAGCAGCCCCCCTCCCCCTGTGGCCCCAAGGCATGGGGCAACAGTGCCAGAGACCCCTGTGGGCAGATAATCACTGCCCCCAGGGGTGAAAATAAAAATAAATAAAAGCAAAAAAAAATCGAGAGGAGGTGGGAGGTGGGAGGGGGTTTGGGGCCCTGGGGCCCACTGGACCACCAGGGATTGATCAAAAAGTGGTGTCCCTGGAAAGGGGACTTTCTCCCCTTTCCAAGGACACTACATATGAGGCATTGCTGGTCACGGATCGGGCGCAGGGCGCGCGATCCTAGGAAGGGGCATCTGACCCCAGGGAGGGATCCAAGAGGTGGGGCCCCCCTATCTGCTGCCAGGAAGGGGGGCCCCCAGGGAGGGTTGCATGAGGTGGGGCCCTCCATTTGGGGTGGGGGGGCTGAGGGCCACCCTCCGTTGCAGTACATCATTCGCTGCCAATTTAGGGTGCCCCTCAGCCCCCCCTAAAAAGAAGCCTATGAATTTGTATTTTTTTTACCCTAATTTGCTTGGTGCAGATGGCCACAATAGTGTGGCTATCTGCCCCCAGGGTGCCCAAACCCTACTGCCCCATCTATTGGGGGGGTCCTGCCCGACCTTTTGGGGTGGCCCTCTCCCCCCACCCCAAATGGAGGTGGGGTGTACCTCATGCAGCCGTTTGTAGGAGGCCCAGGGAGGCCTGCATGAGGTGTCCCTGCCACCCATTTGGGGTGGGGGGGAGAGGGCCACCACAAAAGGTGGGGCAGGACCCCCAATAGATGGGGCAGTAGGGTTTGGGCACCCTGGGGGCAGATTGCCACACTAATGTGGCTATCCGCACCAAGCGAAGATGGGTAAACAAAAAAAATAATACAAATTCATAGGCTGCTTTTTAGGGGGGGCTGAGGGGCACCCTAAATTGGCAGTGAATGGTGTACTGCAACAGGGGGTGTCCCTCAGCCCTCCCCGATCCCAAATGGAGGGCTCCACCTCATGCAACCCTCCCTGGCGGAAGATACAGGGGGCCCCACCTCTTGCATCCCTCCCTGGGGTCAGATGCCCCTTCCTAGGAGCAGATATCTGCCCTCAGGGAGGGTTGCATGAGGTGGGGCCCTCCATTTGGGGTGGGGGGGGGGGGTTGAGGGCCACCACCCGTTGCGGTACATCATTCGCTGCCAATTTAGGGTGGCCCTCAGCCCCCCTAAAAAGCAGCCTATGAATTTGTATTTTGTTTTTTGTTTACCCAACTTTGCTTGGTGCAGATGGGCACATTAATGTGGCTATCTGCACCCAGGGTGCCCAAACCCTACTACCCCATCTATTGGGGGTCTTGCCCCACCTTTTGGGGTGGCCCTCTCCCCCCTCACACCAAATTCAGGTGGGGTGTACCTCACACAGCCGTTTGGAGGAGGCCCAGGGAGGCCTGCATGAGGTGTGTCCCCCAGCCATTCGGGGTGGGGGGGCACCCCAAAAGGTGGGGCAGGACCCCCAATAGATGGGGCAGTAGGGTTTGGGCACCCTGGGGGCAGATAGCCACACTAATGTGCCCATCTGCACCAAGCGAAGTTGGGTAAACAAAAAAAAATATACAAAATCACAGGCTGCTTTTTAGGGGGGGCTGAGGGCCACCCTAAATTGGCAAGGAATGATGTACAGCAATGGGGGGTGGCCCTCAACCCCCCCCCACCCCAAATGGAGGGCCCCACCTCATGCAACCCTCCCTGGGGGCAGATATCTGCTCCTAGGAAGGGGCATCTGACCCCAGGGAGGGATGCATGAGGTGGGCCCCCCCCTATCTGCCCCCAGGGAGGGTTGCATGAGGTAGGGCCCTCCATTTGGGGTGGGGGGGTTGAGGGCCACCCCCCGTTGCGGTACATCATTCGCTGCCAATTTAGGGTGGCCCTCAGCCCCCCCTAAAAAGCAGCCTATGAATTTGTATTTTGTTTTTTGTTTACCCAACTTTGCTTGGTGCAGATGGCCACATTAGTGTGGCTATCTGCCCCCGGGGTGCCCAAACCCTACTGCCCCATCTATTGGGGGTCCTGCCCCACCTTTTGGGGTGGCTCTCTCCCCCCCACCCCAAATGGAGGTGGGGTGTACCTGACGCAGCCGTTTGTAGGAGGCCCAGGGAGGCCTGCATGAGGTGTGTCCCCCAGCCATTTGGGGTGAGTGGGGAGAGGGCCCCCAAAAATGGTGGGACAGGCCCCCCCAGTGGGTGGGGCAGTAAGGTTTGGGCACCCCAGTGCCAGATTGGCACACCAATGTGACCCTCTGCACCAAGGGGAGTTGGGTTACCAAAGGAAAAAAATGAAAATGGTGGAACGCTTTTTAGGAGGGGACGGTGGGGCACCCCAAAGGGTCAGGGAATTTTCTAATGGGATGGGGCGTTGACCCCCTCGCCCCCACCCGCAATGGAGTGGGTGCCAAGTCATGCAGCCCTTCCTGGGACAAGATATCTGCTCCTAGGAACGGACGCCTGAGCCCAGGGAGGAGTACAGGACAGTCCCCCCCCCCTCATCTGCCCCCCGGGGAGGGCTACATTTTGCTGGTGTGACCGTAGGTAACACATGTTCTTTGTTTTGTTTACAGCTTTTTCTACCCGAGCAGCTGCAACGTTATGTGAGTACTGTTTTTTATTATTCTATGGTTAGGGCCCACTGTCAGTGGGGTGGGTGAGACTGGGGCTGGATTGTTGGTGGTGTGGGTGGGAATGGCCCGTCTGGGCAGATCACCTCCAACTGTCCTGGAGTTGCGGCTGGGCTGCATTACAGCTTTTCCCTTCGGGGAGGTATTGGCACACTGCCGAGACTCCTTGGTGGGGAGAAGCTGTAACGCAGGGCAGAAAGGGCTCCAGCAAAGTCGGCGGTAATATCCCTGGCCTTGGGCACCCTTCTCCCATGTGGGTCTTTGCTGGTGGTTCTGGGTATTACATTCTGGGCCGATTTGCGTAAGTCAGACCTCTGTGGATTCCCACGGGTGTCCTCTTTTGGGAAATGCATGGGGTTCCCTGTTTTCCTTGCTGGCTTCCACACCCTAGGCCCAAATCTGTAGGTTGCCCACATGAACAAAATGGGCAGTGGCAAATGGCTTGGGGTTCTCAGTCGGTTACTCTTTTCCTTTTGCGCCCCCGGTAGGTGCACCCACACATGTGAGGTACCGTTTTCATTGGGACACGTGTGGGGACGCGGGAAGGTAGGCCAGGTGTTGTTGGCGGTGTGTTTCGGTGGGTGGCCAGATCGAAATGTCTGAGAATTGTCTTAATTTCCGGCCAATTTCAGAGACATTTCCCTGTGTCCACTCACCGAAACACGTCGCCAACAGCAGATGTCATACCTTCTCGTGTTCCCACAGGTGTCCCGACGAAAAAGGTACCTCGCATGTGTGGGTGCACCTACCGGGGGCGCAAAAGGAAAAGGGTAACCCGCTGGTAACCCCAAGCCTTTCGCCACAGCACAATTTGTTCATGTGGGCAACCTACAGATTTGGGCCTAGTGTGTCGAAGCCAGCAAGGAAAACAGGGAACCCCATGCATTTCCCAAAAGAGGACACCCGTGGGAAAGCACAGAGGTCTGATTTGCGCGAAGCGGGCCAGAATTTATTACCCAGAACCCCAGACAAAGTGAACATTGTGTTTTTTCCCCACCAAATATCACACTTTGTCGGGGATTGTGGCTAATAAAAACTGGGGCAATTTGCGCAAGGCAGAACTCTGTGGATTCCCACGGTGTTATGGTAATACATGCACGAGTCTCCTTAGAACCTCGTGCATGTAGATTCCATTTGAGAGTGCCTCACCAGTTGGTGCTTCCACTGCGGCTACCTGGGGGCCTCGAATAAAGCTCTTCTCTTCTCCCATGCTTTGTGCCTCTTTATTACATATGGCGACGAGGCACTGTACCCCGAGGCCCCCGGGAGCGTATTAGGTCACCTGATTGCGAGCGCAGCCCCCCCTTTTTTCGCTGCCGCCATCTTCTGCTGCCAGCGCCTGCAGCGGCCTGCCTGTCAGCTGTGGACAGCCAAGAGGAACAGCCAGGAGAGGCCTCGACATCACCTTTCAGTTCTCCACTGTAAAGGGTGCCGCTCCTCCCCGCTGGGAGTTTAGAGCGGCGCACATTGCACTCCTGCCCTACTCCAAAAGTGCTTCAGACAGCAGGAGCTGTCCATCTATCAGGTCAGAGGAGGGGGGAGGACGAAGTGAAACTTATACTTTCCTTTCATTTGGCATTTTATGTGTAAAACGGACGAAATGAAACGTACGCTTTCCTTTTAATGGCATTTTTTTGTGTAAAACCCTCACCGCTGCCCTGAGCAGAACCCTGCATCATTTTCAAAAGCTGCTAGCTGTTGCCCAGCAACGCACACACAGCATTAGCAGTCTTCATTCTCTCAATGGCTACTCTGACCTTCTGGGACTAATTACTCACTATCTTGGTCCATTGTGACATCACAACTGAACATTCCATCAGGTCTTCCCTGAACCAGCCAACCTGCGCTCCCAGCCCATTGTGAGGTCACAATCTGTACTAAGGACCATCCATACACTGAAGCCTAAAGACTCTGCAGTACAGATACACCTGGGCATTCTCTGAATCGGGTCCTACCCTGCCATTCAAGCAATTCTATAAAGACTGTGGGCCTCATTACAAGTACTCCGGTCTGGAATTAACACTGCCGGTAAAACCATACCGGCACCGTTTCCATGTCCGTGCAATCATGACCCGCGGTCCCGGTAATAGCACCACCCTAAACCGCCACCGCGGAAATAGGGTTCCCCTTAAGTCCGTCTGCACGGAAACCCCTCCGTTACCGGCAACACGTAACACCGTGAGCATCACAACTAGCACGGACACGGAAATACCGGGAAAAAATGCCAGAAATACCGTGATCACGGTGGCGGAACCGCCGCCACCGCGAACATGGCGTTATACACTGCCTGCTGAACTGAATCAGGGCACAGGTGCACCAAATCAGCCCAGCTGGACCTAGCAGGCCACTGGGAGCCTACAAAAGGGCCACACCCAGCCCAACACAACACAGAACCATGCAGGCAGCAGGTCTAGTAGCACTGGGACTGGGCCTACTCAACCAACAGGCAGTACTGCACATGGTGGCAGTAATGGCGCAGAGGAGGAGGCGGAGGAGGCGCAGGCGGCAACCAGCCAACCCTGCAGCTATGGCAAACCCCATTGCCCAGCCAGCCCGACCCCGCCGCCAGCCACCAATACCACGCATCAGGGCCTCACCCTGGAACCTCACCCCAGGACAGATCCACACCCTATACCGGCTGGACCGTGCAACAATCCTGCACATCACCGCCATGATTGAGGACAACATCAGCAGCCTAATTGACACCCCCACCGCCATCCCCCCCCTCTTGAAGGTTGTCTCAGTTCTGCATTTCCTTGGCACTGGCACCTATCAACACACGGTTGGTGAGCTGCACGGCATATCACAACCGTGTTTCTCAAAAATCCTGGTACAGGTACTGGATGCCCTGTTGCGCCATGTGTCGGAACACATAGCCCTACCCCGCACCCTCCCCGAGGTCATTGCCACCAACTTGGCCTTCCATGCCATAGCAGGCATGCCAAATTGCATAGGCGCAGTTGACTGCACCCACGTCGAGCTGACAGTACACATGCAATTGAGGCAGTGTTCCGCAATAGGAAACAGTATCACTCTTTGAATGTCCAGATGGTTTGTGATGCCATGCAACTGATTACACACTGCTGTGCACGTTTCCCAGGCTCATCACATGACTCAATGGTACTGCGGAATTCCACGTTGCCACGGTACATGGAACGCTATGCCGGACAAAGCACATGGCTATTGGGTGAGTCCAGCTGACGATGCTACAACCCTGTCGGAGTGGTGTGTGTGTGTCCAGGCCAATGAGCATTGTGAGTGTGCCACTGTGACCGCACATGCATCACCCCCCTTCCATCTACCAAATACACAGCGGATGCCAAACATCATGAAGGAAGACATGACAGGGCACCACAATGTGCCCGTGCACACGCTGCCACAGCCAATCCCGTCACTGTCCCATGAACCCTGTGCCACTGCAGACACCCACCCTCAATTGAAACACTGCCCCAAAAAGCACGAGAGGCGTGTAAATGAGACGTGTATTTACTACTTCCGTACAGTGGAGTCACTCTGCCATGTGTGGACAGCACTGCACCATGACATGCACACAATCAAATGTCACCCGCAGGGCACAGTAAACATGCAAGTTGATGTGTAGGCCCATATGCAGTCAGCGACATACCTCGTGATGGCCAAAACATACCTCCAGACACTGCATGGTACATATGCATGAATGAATGATGATACAAGAATGCACAGCAGCAGATGAGGACATGATGCCACAAACACTGACATGTTCCCCCATCTACATCCCATGTAGGTGATGCAGGATATGCACTCACGCCATGGATGATGACACCTGTACGGAGACCAAGGAACAGGCATGAAGAGGCATACAATAGGGCACATATCCGCACACGTGGAATGATTGAGAGGACATTTGGACTGCTGAAGGCCCGTTTCCGCTGTCTGAGCAGATCTGGCGGATCACTGCTGTACAGCCCAGTGAAGACGGGCAAAATCACGCTCGTATGTGCCATGCTGCACAATATATGCCTGCGCAGGAACATCCCAATGCCACCAGACGCAGATGAGGAAGATGGGGATGGAGATGGGGATGGAGATGGGGATGGGGATGGAGATGGGGATGGGATGGCACCGCCTCCCCCTGGGGGTCCACATGATGGCCAGAGAGCACGGGATGCCCTGATTCGCATTTACTTTTGAGTCACAGCACATTCACAGAAATGCACAAACATGGTGACGACAATGAATTAATAGTTGCACTGCAAAATAAATGATCAATGTCCACACATGTATGTCTTGATTTGAAATGGTGATGTATTGATGTAATAACAACAGGGAAGAAGGTGCATTGGTTAGGGAAGCTGTACACCCGGGGCCACCCACCACCCAAACGTGCCCACCCCCACCCAGAGCCCATTGTCCAAACCCCCAAAACTACCTACCCCACCACCCAAACGTGCCCACCCCCACCCAGAGCCCATTGTCCAAACCCCCAAAACTACCTACCCCACCACCCAAACGTGCCCACCCCTCTCACACCCTTGTAGTCCACATGTGTCCTGCACTGCCCCACACACATGCCATCACTTCCGTGTGCGACCTTGCCTGAGGGACCCGTTAGCCTACTCGAGCGCCTCCTCGGACTGGCAGTAGTGGAGCTGGATGGGGTGGTAGTGTTTGATTGGCCAGAATCAGGGATTGAGGGCATCCGTGCCTGATTTGCCTGTTGGCCAACCAACATGGCCTCTACAAGCCTGGAGGTGTGGTCGTTGCCCTCCCACACATGGCGTGCAAGGGTTACTATGGTGCTCGCAAAGCATCTAATGGACCTCGACAGGCAATGCACTGAGGCGCTGTAGCTCACCCTCTGCAGCCTGGATTCCTCTAGCTGCCTCTCCACCAGCTGGGTGAGGGTAGCCTGCTGGTCCTCCATCCACTGCATGCAGGCATTCAGTTCGGCCATGGATGGGGTGGGCGACTTCATGGGACTCCCCAGTGAAGTGGGGCTGAACCCCAGCTCATGGAAGGAGCCCAGGTCTTCCAATGTGGGCATCTCCCCCTGTGGCCCCGTTTCCGAGTGCTCTTGCGGGGCACTGTTATCACTGCAGGCCGCCCCCTCTGCAGTGCTGCTGCCTTCGGTGTTGTGTTGGGTGGCCATGATAGGTTCCCGTGGCACCTGTCTAGACTCAGCCAGTGTGGAGACGGTGGGGATGTTGGTGGTGGTGGTGTGCCGCACATCTGTAGTGGCTGGTAATGTGGCCAGAGGTGCAGAACTGCCGGCAGCATCCTCCTGTGTGGTGGCGGTGGCTAGTGTACTTGCCGATGCTGATTGGCTGGCCTGTTGTGCAGTATCACTGTCACTTGAAACGGCTGTGGGGACACAAAGGGCATGCAATTAGTGTTGTTGTGGTGGCAGATGGGTGCATCACATGCGTCATTAAGATTGTACATTGAATAGTGTTAGTCACATGCATCTGATTGCTGGTGTCTGCATTCAGTGATATTGGTTGCCATACGGATCATGATGGGTCCTTTGGCCCACACATGCACTGCCTGGGGGGGGGGGGTTTGTTAACGGGTCCTTTGGCCCACACATGCAC
Source organism: Ambystoma mexicanum (assembly GCF_040938575.1). Lineage (NCBI taxonomy): Eukaryota > Metazoa > Chordata > Amphibia > Caudata > Ambystomatidae > Ambystoma > Ambystoma mexicanum. The sequence goes on along the minus strand of NC_090934.1, from coordinate 54,565,097 downwards.
TGCCTGGGGGGGGGTTGTTAATGGGTCCTTTGGCCCACACATGCACTGCCTGGGGAGGCGGGGGGTTGTTAATGGGTCCTTTGGCCCAGTACTCACAACTGCATATTTACATGTGGCATTCATGTTTGGGCACTTACCGGCATCTGCAGGTGGGCTCAATCCTGCCTCAGCCTGCCCAATCCCATGGATTCCCTCTAGGTGGAGGACGCTGCTGCAACGCTCCTCCCATGCTTGCAGCCTCAGTGGGGAAGGGGGTCCTCCGCCTGTCCCACTGCTGCGTTGGCGGTGCGTGGAAATGAGGTTGCGTACCCTCAGCCTCAGGTCGTCCCAACGCTTGTGGCAGTCCTTCACGCTCCTCACTGCCACGCCCACGGCGGTGCACTTGCGTGCAGCTTCGGCCCACACCTCCTTCCTCCGCTGCTGTGTGGCACGCCGTTGGTCGGCGCTGAACAGCATCTCAGCATTGTCCACAATGTGCTCCACCAAGACGGTTAGCTCCGCCTCGCTGAAGCGCTGTTTGCGCTGCCTCTGAGCAGGAATCCTGGCAGACATGCTGGTGATCCCTTTTGGCTTCTCAGAGTTAGGATTGTGCTTGTGCTGGCTCTGGATGGCAATGGATTGTGCTTTTATATGATGGCCGCCTCTCTGTTTCCTGTTTTGGCGATCATGGTATTTCCGGTTCCGTGTCCGTGGCGGCGGAGGCGGAAACGGGTTTTGCGCCACTTGTGGCTTCGTTATTTCCATTTCCGTGGGGTTTTCCGTGACGGCGGTAACAACGTTTCCGAGTCCGTGTGGTGCGCGCGACCGACAGCGTGTAATCGGACGGTTTTTCCGCACCCTTGCGGACACGGAAACGTTTTTACCGCCGTCACGGATTTTGCACGGTCCCGGACTGGCAGGTTGTAATGAGGTCCTGTATCTCAGCGCCTCCTTGCTAACTGCCAACAGTACTGCAAACCTCTGCCTATCACTACAGCAACTGGTGCCACTCAACGCCATTCCTCACCACTTACAACCTAGAATCAGGCACACCACCATGCAGGGCGTTCCGCCTCCCACCAAGTTTCTTCCATGCCCTGGGAGCCCAACCTGCCCATGGGAACAATGGATCGATGGATTCCACGTCTACCTCAGAGCCATTGGGGGCAGCAAATTCAATGATGACCTCAAGGAGGCGACCCTCTTGAACTGTATAGGGGCAGAAGCACTGAGACTTTTCAGGACCTTTCCCGAACCCGGCAACATGGGAGGAGATGGCAACCGCAAGTTTGACATAGCATTGGCCAAACTCACCAGTCATTTTGGCAACAAGACCAACGTAGTACTAGAAAGATACATGTTCTTTTCCAGAAAGCAGCTCAAAGGCGAGTCTATTGATTCATACATAGCGTCCCTCAGGGCGCTTATGTCAACCTGCAGTTTCACAGGTGTCTGTGATGAGTATTTGAGAGACCAATTGGTGCTGAATGTGGCTGATCCACGCATCCAACAAAAATTGTGGCAAACCAAAAATCCCACCCTGGACCAAGCCACGGAGATAGCAAGGAGCATGGAATTGGGAGATCGATGCATGAGGGAAAGACGTGACCACACGACCAGTGTGGAGATCAAATGTGTCAGCCCTGAGTCCGAGCCTTACGAGCCTCTAGTAGCAGCAGTAAGAAAGGCTCTGACATCAAGGGGTTCGAAATTTGGCTCAAACAGAGCGAGGCCATACAACTCCCAGAATCCAACGCGCTGCCAGAGGTGCGGATGGTACAAGCATCCAAATCCTGACAAAGAATGCCCCGCCATCACTGTGGAGTGTTATAAGTGCAGCCAGATTGGACACTTTGCCAAAGTCTGCAAGAACACACGGGGAAAGACAACCAGATATGGCAATCTCACCAGGCGACCTTTCATCAGACCGTCCTCTGTGAGAGTAATCGAAAGCAACCAAGAGCACAATGACATGTTATCTATCAGTCCAATGCAACAAACGGTACAAATACTCACTGTAACATCCCAACAACAGAGCAACGGTCCCTGGGTCAAAATGCAAATCAACGGCATATCATTACCCGTAATGGTAGACACTGGCTCCCCCTACACCATCGTGGATCTCAAGACCTTTTTGAGTGTACTCTCTGGCAAGATACATGACCTGCGAAGCACTTGTGTAAGAGCTACCGGTTTTGGAAAAACGCCCATCGAGATAATGGGATATGTGTGGGTGAACCTCAAGTTCCATGACAGAGAAACATATTGCAAACTCTTTGTAGCCAAAGATGGCTCCTCCGTTGTGGGATGGGAAGAACAAGCCGCCCTTCGAGTAAGAATACACCCTGGAGAAGAAATCCCTGTGCTGAGTGTGCTCAATAATGATATGGACATCAAATCTAATCTAGCAAAACAATTCCCCAAGGTGTTCTGCGACAAGATTGGACTCCTAAAAGGTTTCCAACACAGAATAATCCTCAAAAGAGGTGCTGTCCCAGTGGCCCACCGAGTCCGCAGTATTCCCTTTGGAACAAAAGAGACGTTGAAGAAAGAACTTAAGCGCCTCTGCGATGAAAATATCATACAGCCCATCGAGAGTTCAGAATGGCTTGCCCCAATTGTCTTAGTAAAAAACCGGACGATTCCATAAGAATGTGCGTCGACTTGAGAGACCTAAACAAAAACATATGGGTTGACAGACACCCACTTCCCAATATATCAGAACTCCTATCAACCATGAAACCTGCAAAATACTTTACAAATTTGGACCTCTCCTCAGCCTATCACCAGATTGCTTTGGAAGAGAGCTCAAAGAACCTAACATCTTTTGTCACACCTCTCGGTGCATTCATGTTTAACAGAATGCCATTCGGACTCGCTTCAGCCGCAGCAGTCTTTCAGAGACTCATGTCACATCTATTTGGAGGACTTGATGGCATACACTGCTTCCAAGATGATATCCTCATATCAGCCAGTACAGAAGAAGAGCACAACGCAAAACTTGTGGGTGTCCTACAGGTCATACAAAAAAGTGGGCTCACACTCAAATTAGAGAAATGCAACATAAAGTGCGACCGAGTTTCATACCTGGGCCATTCCATTGACCCCAACGGCATCAGCCCCAAGAGGAAACTCATGGACACCATAATGAATATCGCCGAGCCTCAAAATAAAGACCAATTAAGGAGTTTCCTCGGGATGACAGAATACTACTCCAAGTTTATAAGCAACTATGCTGATAAGACCAAAAACATGAGGAACATCTTGAAGAAGGCAGCCAAATTCATATGGTCCACTGAATGCAAGAACAAATTCGAAGAAATCAAATTCCAAATTAACCAAGCCCCAGCCTTAGGAATGTTCGATTGTAAAGCCAAAACCATCATATCCGTAGATGCAAGTAAAACCGGACTGGGTGGTGTCCTGGAACAGCAACAAGATAAGAACATCGTGACGATCGCATTCGCATCGAGAGTACTGAGGGGAGCCGAACTAAACTATTCCACCATTGAGAGAGAAGCTCTGGGTCTGAGGTGGATTCTTCAGCATTTCAGGAACCTAATTTGGGGCTTACCCGTCATACTGAAAACAGACCATAAACCTCTAGTAAATGTCCTTCAGTCCAAAACTCCTCACCTTATATCACTGAGAATAAGACGTTGGTTCCTCGACATCATGCAATACAACCTCCAACTATGCTATACTCCTGGTCCACAAAACCAAGTAGCCGATTGTCTTTCCAGATTATCGACCAACATCGACACTGAGATTGCATCTCCAGATGAGGACATCATAGCTGTCGTAAACCCTGCCATCTCGAGAGATGAATGGAAAATTAATACCAATACTGATCCGGAACAGCGAGAAATCAGGGAAGCGATAGCTAATGACTGGGTGGAAACGGGAGAGGCTTTAACAACCTTCATTCCCTTCAAGGAAGAATTATCCATGGACGATGAGCATATCTTCAGAGGCGATCGAGTAATCCCACCCACCCAACTCAGAAAAAAAGTACTCCAACTGGCACACGAAGGTCACCTAGGAAGGAGCTTGACGAAAAACAAGTTGAGAAACAACTATTGGTGGCCAGGAATGTGGAAAGAAGCAGAAGAACTGGTCAAAAATTGCTCCACGTGTGCCATGAGTGACAAGTCCAAGATCTTAAGAAAGACCCCCTTACAGCCTATTGAACCTCCCAAACATGTGTGGTCTAAACTGGCAATCGACATCATGGGTCCATTCGAGAACCTCGAAACAGTCAAAGTATATATCATAGTACTTGTCGATTACACCTCTAAATGGACAGAATGGGGAATAGCTGAGGACAATGTGACCTCAAAGAAAGTCATAGATTTCCTGACAGAGATCTTCAACAGGGAGGGAGACCCCAAGGACTTGGTTTCGGACAACGGGTCTCAGTTCATGTCTATGGAATTTGCTGATTTCCTCAAGAAAAGGTCCATCAGCCACATAACAACATCTTTGTACCATCCAATTTCCAACGGACTTGTGGAACGCATGAACAGGCTCGTGAAGAGCGTAGTCCAACTGGCTACGGCCAACAACCTCCTGTGGAGAGAAACCCTCAAAGAAGCTTTGCATGCGTATAGAACTACCCCACACACCACCACAAACATAGAGCCCTTCACCCTCATGTGAGTTAGGGTTGCAACTAACCGATTTAGACCGGCGTGGATGTTCTTATACACGGGAGAAGCAAGGGTGAACATGGATCTACTTCAAAAGACAGTAAGAGAAAAACAAGCAAAATACAAAAGACAATACGACTCCAGACATGGAGTAAAAGAGATGATGGTTCATGAAGGAGACTGGGTATGTGTCAAAGAACCGAAGAAAACTCTCAAGGGTGAATCCATCTTCAGACCTCCACAGAGAGTTGTGAGTTGTCATGGGAAGTCTGTCATCCTCGATGATGGAAAGAGATGGTCTGGAGATGATCTCATAAAAGTAACAAAAGACATCCAAGAGACCAGCATATCTAAGGACAACAGTCCTGACAAACCATCAAGACACACCTCACATTCCCCAAGAGAATCCTTCTGTGAACATGTGGACAATAACAGACCTCACTCCATGCATCAAGGAGTCCCCACTGGAAGAATGTCCAGAAGGAACCGCAAAATCATCCAAAACTTCAACAATGACTATGTTTATTACTAATGTAACCCAGTTTACCCATCTTCCCTCTGCCTCTCCCACTTGACACCCTCTTTTTTCCCTTTCACTTTCCCATTTTTTCCCCACCTGTTTTTCCTTTTTTCTTTTGCCTCACGTGGGGGAGATGTTATGGTAATAAATGCACGAGTCACCTTAGAACCTCGTGCATGTAGATTCCATTTGAGAGTGCCTCGCCAGTTGCTGCTTCCACTGCGGCTACCTGGGGGCCTCGAATAAAGCTCTTCTCTTCTCCCATGCTTTGTGCCTCTTTATTACACACGGGTGTCCTCTTTTGGGAAATGCATGCGGTTCCCTGTTTCCCTTGCTGGCTGCGACACCCTAGGCCCAAATCTGTAGGTTGCCCACATGAACAAAATGGGCAGTGGCGAATGGCTTGGGGTTCCCAGTCGGTTACCCTTTTCCTTTTGCGCCCCCGGTAGGTGCACCCACACATGTGAGGTACCGTTTTCATCGGGACACGTGTGGGGACGCGGGAAGGTAGGCCACGTGTTGTTGGCGGTGTGTTTCGGTGGGTGGCCAGAGCGAAATGTCTGAGAATTGTCTTCATTTCCAGCCAATTTCAGAGACATTTCCCTGTGTCCACTCACCGAAACACATCGCCAACAGCAGATGTCATACCTTCTCGTTTTCCCACAGGTGTCCTGACAAAAAAGGTACCTCGCATGTGTGGGTGCACCTACCTGGCTGGCAAGGGGCAAGCCGAAAACGCAAGCAACCCCCAGTCTGTTTGCAGAGGGGAATCTCAGCCATTCTGCCGACCGGCACAACATACACATATGGGCCTCGGGTGTCCAAGCCACCAAGGAAAACCAAGGGAGCCTCATGCATTTCCGAAAAGAGGACACCCGTGGGAATCCGCAGAGGTATAATTTGCGCACATCGCCCCAGAATTTATTACCCAGACACCCCTGCAAAGTCCGAAATGTGGGGAAGAAAACGCATTTTCCGCACATTTCGCTTGACGCACCCATCGAAACATGCCCCCAACAACACATGGCCTACCGTCACGCATTCCCACAGGTGTCCCGATGAAAACAGTACCTCACATGTGTGGGTGCACCCACCTGGCCGCCAAGGGGAAAGCCTAAAACACTGCTATCCCCCCCAAAGGGTTTGGGGAGGCAACCGACAGATTTAGACCTGGGGTGCTTCAGCCACCAAGAAAAACAGGAACCCCCATGCATTTCCGAAAAGAGGACACCCGTGGGAATCCGCAGAGGTATGATTTGCGCACATCGGCCCAGAATTTATTATCCAGACAGCCCTGCAAAGTCCGAAATGTTGGGAAAAAACGCTTTTCCCCGCACATTTCGCTCGACGCACCCATCGAAACACGCCCCCAACAACACATGGCCTACCGTCCCGCGTTCCCACAGGTGTCCCAATGAAAACGGTACCTCACATGCGTGGTTGCACCTACCTGGCTGGCAAGGGGCAAGCCGAAAACGCAAGCAACCCCCAGTCTGTTTGCAGAGGGGAATCTCAGCCATTCTGCCGACCGGCACAACATACAGATATGGGCCTCGGGTGTCCAAGCCACCAAGGAAAACAGGGAGCCCCATGCATTTCCGAAAAGAGGACACCCGTGGGAATCCGCAAAGGTATGATTTGCGCACATCGCCCCAGAGTTTATTACCCAGACACCCCCGCAAAGTCCGAAATGTGGGGAAAAAAACGCATTTTCCGCACATTTCGCTCGACGCACCCATCGAAACACGCCCCCCACAACACATGGCCTACCGTCCCGCGTTCCCACAGGTGTCCCGATGAAAACGGTACCTCACATGTGTGGGTGCACCTACCTGGCCGCCAAGGGGAAAGCCTAAAACACTGCTATCCCCCCCAAAGGGTTTGGGGAGGCAACCGACAGATTTAGGCCTGGGGTGCTTCAGCCACCAAGAAAAACAGGAACCCCCATGCATTTCTGAAAAGAGGACACCCGTGGGAATCCGCAGAGGTATGATTTGCGCACATCATACCTCTGCGGATTCCCACGGGTGTCCTCTTTTTGGAAATGCATGGGGTTCCCTGTTTTCCTCGGTGGCTTGGACACCCGAGGCCCATATCTGTACGTTGTGCCGGTCGGCAGAATGTCTGAGATTTCCCTCTGAAAACAAACTTGGGGTTACTTGTGTTTTAGGCTTTCCCCTTGGCGGCCAGGTAGGTGCACCCACACATGTGAGGTACCGCTTTCATCGGGACACCTGTGGGAACGTGTGACGGTAGGCCATGTGTTGTTGGGGGCGTGGTTCGATGGGTGCGTCAAGCGAAATGTGCGGAAAATGCATTTTTTCCCCCAAATTCCGGACTTTGCAGGGGTGTCTGGGTAATAAAATCTGGGGCGATGTGCGCAAATCATACCTCTGCGGATTCCCACAAGTGTCCTCTTTTCGGAAATGCATGGGGTTCCCTGTTTTCCTCGGTGGCTTGGACACCCGAGGCCCATATCTGTACGTTGTGCCGGTCGGCAGAATGTCTGAGATTGCCCTCTGAAAAGAGACTTGGGGTTACTTGTGTTTTAGGCTTTCCCCTTGGTGGCCAGGTAGGTGCACCCATGTGAGGTACCATTTTCATAGGGACACCTGTGGGAACGCGTGACGGTAGGCCATGTGTTGTTGGGGGTGTGTTTTGATGGGTGCGTCGAGCGAAATGTGCAGAAAAAGTGTTTTTTTCCCGACATTTCGGACTTTGCGGGGCGGTCTGGGTAAAAAATTCTGGGGCGATGTGCGCAAATCATACCTCTGCGGATTCCCACGGGTGTCCTCTTTTCGGAAATGCATGGGGTTCCCTGTTTTCCTCGGTGGCTTGGACACCCGAGGCCCATATTTGTACGTTGTGCCGGTCGGCAGAATGTCTGAGATTTCCCTCTGAAAACAGACTTGGGGTTGCTTGTGTTTTAGGCTTTCCCCTTGGCGGCCAGGTAGGTGCACCCACACATGTGAGGTACCGTTTTCATCGGGACACCTGTGGGAACGCGTGACAGTAGACCATGTGTTGTTGGGGGCGTGTTTCTATGGGTGCGTCGAGCGAAATGTGCGGAAAAAGCGTTTTTTTCCCCACATTTCGGACTTTGCGGGGCTGTCTGGGTAAAGAAATTCTGGGGCGATGTGCGCAAATCATACCTCTGCGGATTCCCACGGGTGTCCTCTTTTCGAAAATGCATGAGGTTCCCTGTTTTCCTCGGTGGCTTGGACACCCGAGGCCCATATCTGTACGTTGTGCTGGTCGGCAGAATGTCTGAGATTTCCCTCTGAAAACAGACTTGGGATTACTTGTGTTTTAGGCTTTCCCCTTGGCGGCCAGGTAGGTGCACCCACACATGTGAGGTACCGTTTTCATCGGGATACCTGTGGGAACGTGTGACGGTAAGCCATGTGTTGTTGGGGCGTGTTTCGATGGGTGCGTCGAGCGAAATGTGCGGAAAAAGCGTTTTTTATTCCCACATTTCGGAATTTGCAGGGGTGTCTGGGTAAAAAATTCTGGGGCGATGTGCGCAAATCATACCTCTGTGGATTCCCACGGGTGTCCTCTTTTCGGAAATGCATGGGGTTCCCTGTTTTCCTTGGTGGCTTGGACACCCAAGGCCCATATCTGTACGTTGTGCCGGTCGGCAGAATGTCTGAGATTTCCCTCTGAAAACAGACTTCGGGTTACTTGTGTTTTAGGCTTTCCCCTTGGCGGCCAGGTAGGTGCACCCACACATGTGAGGTACCATTTTCATCGGGACACCTGTGGGAACGTGTGACGGTAGGCCATGTGTTGTGTTTGTGTGGTTTTCATAACGTTTTGACCCATTTGCTGGTGCCCTTTGTCTACATTTAGTCACTGCTTTAGCCACCATACACTTTTGTAACCTGCACAAGTCACCTACCCTTGAAAAGGTCTGCCTGTGCTCTTTCAAAAAATGTATGGCTGACGTTCCTCACCACATTGGTTTTCCAAATTTACACATGCTAAATCCGTCTGGTCAGGCGTGAGCATAAAACTCCTGTGTACCATGGCTCAGTGTTTGGCTTGTGGTATTGCTTGTTTTGTAAAAACATTACAAAAATGGTATGCTCTCCTAACTGCAAGAGTCGGGGGAATGTAGCGGAGCATTGCTTTTCTCAAAATTCATAGAAGCCATTGCCGTACCAAGCCAACCATGTCCAACACATACCTTTTTTTTCAGTCATTTTCCCGCTTTTCCCCCATTTGATGGCAGTTTCCCCTACCTAGTTGTTGCCTGACCTATGCAAATCACCCCTTCCTAAACTTGGAATTTTGTGTACTTTTCAGAAATATATGCCCTTCTGTCCTCCAATTTTGCTTTCTTGCCCTTTACTTCCATTCCGTCCATGCATGTCCAATTGGCAAAAATGGCAAAAATCGCCTACCTCTCACAAAACGGTTGATAACCACATCAAAATAATTTTTTTCCATTTCCACTCAACCTGTTCCTGAAAGCCAACACATTGGGGAACTCAGCACAGCAAACCATTTGTTCCTAGCTCTTACAAGGAAAAAACCACAGGCTTCTTTGTACATCATTCGGCCTCCATTTTGATGTTCAGGGTGACTTCCACATTACAAGAGAACCTAAAATGGCGGCCTAATCCAAGATGGCGACTTACATTACTTTCTCTAAGGTCAAGACCTTGCCGCAGAGTTTGTTCGCGCATGATGTTTAGACAACTTGGCGTAGGCCAATACACATACAAGTGTTGCGATAGGAGGCATAATATTGTTTCAATTCCAACAATTCTTTTGTATGTCTGCAGGGAATCTAGAGTACACTGTACTTGAGGGGAAGAGAGTTTGGTGCAGGTTCTTTCGTACATCTACAGAAGGTCTAGAGCACACTGGACTTGAGCGGCAGAGAGTTGGGTGCAGGTTATTTCGTATATCTGCAGGGGGTCTAGAGCAGACTGGACTTGAGGTGCAGAAAGTTGGGTGCAGGTTCCTTCGTATATCTGCAAGGGATCCAGAGCAGACTGGACTTGAGGGGCACAGAGTTGAGTGCAGGTTCTTTTGTCTGTCTGCAGGGGGTCTAGAGTAGACTGGATTTGAGGGGCAGAGAATTGGGTGCAGTTTCTTTCTCGTATACCTGCAGGGGGTCTAGAGCAGACTGGACTTGAGTTGCAGAAAGCTGGGTGCAGGTTCCTTCGTATACCTGCAGGGGATCTAGAGCAGACTGGACTTGAGGGGCAGAGAGCTGCATGCAGGTTCTTTCATATGTCTGTAGGGGGTCTAGAGCAGACAGAAATTGAGGAGCAGAAAGTTGGGTGCAGGTTCTTTCGTATATCTATAGGGGGTCTAGAGCAGACTGGACTTGAGGGGCAGAGAGTTGGGTGCAGGTTCTCTCATATATCTGCCAGTGTTCTAGAGCAGGCTGGACTTAAGGGGCAGAGAGTTGGGTGCCAGTTCTTTTGTATGTCTGTAGGGGGTCTAGAGCAGACTGGACTTGAGGGGCAGAGAGTTGGGTTCAGCCAAGTTCCGGTGTATGTGGGCCCAGCTGATACACACACAATGGATTCATCACCCTCATTTCTGATTTACCACATCTACAGTAGGACCACATAGCCAGGCCAGGGTCCTAGAGGGGTTACTCATCCTTGCCCTGACTCCTCTCTCCTCCTCTTGGAACTAGAGTCGCCAGTCCAGAGGCTTCATGGTGACTCTCAAGGGTGGAGGTGGGAAGTCAGGTCCATGCCATCACATGTTTGGGGGTTTCCTCACATGTGGGAATGCACCCTGTTCTCGTAGAGAATGGACCCAGAGCCCTCTGTGAGATGGAGGCCCTCTGGCAGGAGTTGGACATTGGATCCTGACCTTCTGGTGTTGGATCGTTCTTCAAGAAGAGACTAAAAACAAATACATTCCCTCTCTCTTCCCCACATCAGGACATATCCCAGGGCTGGGCTCCCACACCCACCTTCCAGGGCAGGCCTGCCACCTGGGGAACGTCGTCAGACTACTGATCTGAGGTTAGAAAGCTCATGAGGAACATGGGCTATCAATCCCTCATGAAATTCTGGCCTCCTTTCTGAAACCGTTGCCTGCCATCAAAGGTAATGCGTACACATTCTCTCATGAGCCCCCATTGACGATTATGCGGGTCAACTTAGGGGTAGTGCGCGTGAACAAGTCATCCATGTCACTCTGACAGAAATGCATGTGCAAGCCTCTTTCAGAACTCACTGGGAGTAGTGCAGTTGAAGGCTTCATTCATGACATTCTGAGTACTGGAGGTGATCTACCTTTGAGCGTAGTGCAGGGGAATACCTCATCCATAACTAACTCATAGTAGTGCAAGTGAATGTCTCATGAATGAAATTCTGAGAAAATTGCTGTTGAACATGTGACAAATTAACTTCCGGGGCGCCAGTCGTCCAGGGGTGAATATCAGTTTATAAACCATCAATTAGCCCCACACCTCTAGTACACCAGAAGGGATCCGAACAGATTGGAAAACATGAAAATTAAAAACCTCTTTGTCCAATTTTGGTAACGTGGACTGAATGGCAGGCTTATCGCCAAAAGGTCGTGGATCGCTGGTCAGTTGCAACCCAGCGAAAATACAATGATTACCCATTGATACAAGGGACAGTCCAGTCAAGGTTACATAAAAATAACTGCTTTATTATTATTCAACAGACAGTTTTAGCACACTACAAAATACAATCCACCCTGTTAAGGAATGCAAAGTACAGACAGTTTCAAAGAAGGAAAATGGATGCACTCTACATACTGACAGGCAGGTAGATGGTATAGTAAATAATCGCAATAGTTCAAGGATACATGGTTCCAACACAAAAGGAGTAATGGGTCGTAAAATGTTTCTAGGGGCTTTCGGCGAAGGACAAGGGGACAGAAACACAATGTACCTTGTAGTTGTAGAAGTTCTTGTTACTCAACAGGGTAGAGCCGGTTTCAAGGTGCTTTGCAGCTTCTCTGACCGAGTTCAAGATGGGGGACAGCTGCGGGTATCAGTTGGCAGGCAGTTCGATGAGTGAGGATGGACAGACGGCTGCAGGTTGGCCTACACGGCAACTCAAGGCCAGGAATCATTGTCTCAGTGATGGTTGGCGGGTCTGAAGCACTGGTCGAGGCATCTCAGATGACGTTAATGACTGCAGCATGACAACAGTCAGCAGTGCAGTCAGTTGCAGCTCGAGTTGCTCTACTGGCTCGAAAATGTCCTTTAAGGCAGATGCTGGTTGATGCTTGTCGATGCACTCCTCCTAGCTTCTTCATTGGGCTTGCATCATCCTTAAAGGCGGACGGCCCAAATCTGAGGAGAGAGTTTAAGGCAACGGCCTAGTCCTTGGTTTGGTTCAGAGACTCTCTGGCACTTCGTACCTAGGAAGCTTGCTTGCAGAGCCTAGCAGGTAATGCTGTGTGCTGGCTGGGTATCGGTTCTGGAGCTACTGGAGGTTCCTCTGGATTCAGTACCTCTCTCTGTTCCCTTGGAGATGTTTAGGGGAGGGATCTTGCTTCCCATTTTGGAAATCCTGGCCTTCCTTCACTGGCGGAAGCTGTAAGGCAAACTGTACCTTCAGCCAGGTTCCAAATGAATTGTTCCTGTTACTCCTTGCATAGTCGTTAGATTATCTGCCCAGAAGAGGGGCTCGACTCTCTTTTAAAGCCAAATAGGCAGTGATTGGTGTAGGCTAAGCTTAGCTTAATGAACCAATCCTGGGTCCCTACCAACAATCTCCTGTATACATGAGGTCATAACCAGAGTGCTTTGCAACAGAAAAGGTAAAGGGGTGAAAACATGTAATACTAAGTCTCACCCATCTTCCTGTCTGTTGTGGATGAAAGGGTCTCTCTAGTTAATTGAGCTCTCTGTGGTTCCTGATTAAAGCGGGAGGTCTATCTTGACTTTTGGGCTCCGCCCAAACCACATACTCACACCTTCTGAATGGGGTCCTCCTGTGGGGTTGACTACTGTGAATATATAGTTCCAGGCATGACAGGTCACTGCCCTTTATACTGAGAGGCGAGAGCTGGCTTCAGGTTGACACAGTGCATATTAAAGATTATTGGTATTTCTTGTCCTTTGTTAGTCCTGTGACCAGGCCTCCCATGGGCCTGTTTGAATGAACTCTGATTAGTATGTGAGGCTGCCACCAGCAGCTAACAAAGGAAAGGGGCATATCCAGGAAGCCTTTGTTAGTTAATTAGGCTGGCCATGGCAGGAGGAAGGTTTTTGCTTCCCCCTTCTGAGATGCCTTGATGTACTCTTGGCTGTCATATTCCAACTAAATGACCACCCTGATTTACACGTGTCTATGTGTATGTCATGGGGTGAGCATAGGAAAATGTGTGCAGATTAGTCCCACACATTTTCCGGAAGTTGATCTACCATCATTCAATTTCATTTAAAGAACTTGAAAGAGCCCAGGCGAGGGCACACCCACCGTGTGGGTGGTCCAATTCCTCACAGAAGGCTTCATTCATGACATTCTGATAAAAGTGCAGGTGAAGGCCTCATTCATGACATTCTGAGAGTAGTGCTTGTGAAGGTTTTATTCATAACTCACTGAGAGTAGTGCAGGTAAAGGCTTCATTCATGACATTCTAAGATCAGTGCAGGCAAAGGCCTCATTCATGATTCTCTGGGAGAAGTGCAGGTGATGTAACTTTGAGAGTACTGCAGGAGAATGCCTCATACATGACAACCTGAGAATAGTGCAGGTCAATGCCTCATTCATAACTTACTAAAAGTAGTGCAGGTGAATGATTCATTCATGACATTCCATGAGCAGTGCAGGCGAAGGCCTCATTCATGCCTCTCTGAGAGAAGTGCAGGTGATGTAACTTTGAGAGTAATGCAGGTGAATGCCTCCTTGAGGTTTAGTCCAGGTGAAGTCTTCATTCGTATCACTCTGACAGCAGTGCAGGTGAAGTTCTCATACATGGGACTCCGAGAGCACTGCAGCAGTGCAGCTGATGTCACTTGGAGAGCAGGACCAGGCTTCATTTATGTCACGCTCGCAGCAGTGCAAGAGAATTCATGCACCTTTGAGATCAGTGCTGGTGAATTCATGCCTCTTTGAGATAAGTGCAGGTGAATTCATTCTACTTTGAGAGCAGTGCAGGTGAATTCGTGCCACTTAGATATCAGTGCTGGTGAATTCACGCCTCTTTGAGAGCAGTGCAGGCGAATTCATGCCATTTTGAGAGCAGTGCAGGTGAAATCATGCCACTTTGAGAGCAGTGCAGGTGGAATTGTGCCACTGATATCAGTGCAGGTGAATTCATGCCTCTCTGAGAGCAGTGCAGGTGAATTCAGGCCACTTTGATAGCAGTGCAGGTGAATTCATGACACTTTGAGATAAGTGCAGGTGAATTCCTTCTACTTTGAGAGCAGTGCAGGTGAATTCGTGCCATTTTGAGAGCAGTGCAGGTGGAATTGTGCCACTGATATCAGTGCAGGTGAATTCATGCCTCTCTGAGAGCAGTGCAGGTGAATTCAGGCCACTTTGATAGCAGTGCAGGTGAATTCATGACACTTTGAGATCAGTGCTGGTGAATGCATGCCCCTTTGAGAGCAGTGCAGATGAAATCATGCCACTTTGAGATCAGTGCTGGTGAAATCATGCCAGTTTGAGAGCAGTGCTGGTGAATAAATGCTACTTTGAGAGCAGTGCAGGTGAATTCATGCCTCTTTGGGAGCAGTGCAGGTGAATTCATGCTATTTTGAGAGCAATGCAGGTGAAATCCTGCCACATTGAGAGCAGTGCAGGTGAATTCATGCCACTTTGAGAGCAGTACAGGTGAATTCATGCCTCTTTAAGAGCAGTGCGGTCCAATACCTCATTGGCTTATGAGCCGAACATGAGCAGCATCAGGCACACGGTACAGGCACATGAGAGAGACCCCAGGAGAAGTGAGGTGTTCTAGCAATCGACAGATACAACGAGAAAGCGGGTTCGAAAACCTGCACTGCAGTCATAGAGGTATAAAATAAACAGCTGGCATCAGTAGCGTAGAGGTTGAAGGGCTGCTGCCCCCAGAGGCTCAGAGGCTCAGTGGTTGAGGCGCTTCTTGCCTTCAAGTGCGAGGCTAAGAGGCTGCTTGTGCAAGCAACGTAGAGCAGACAGACTGCTGACCTTGGTAACAATGAGGCCAAGTGCCTGCTTGCATCAACAGCAGATAAGCTACATGGAGACCATCCTCATCAATACTACTGGTACCAGCAGCACAGAAGCAGTGCTGGCGCTGGTAGCAGTGAGGCTAAGTGACTGCTTGCATTAATAGCAGAGGGGCAAGGAGGCTGTCTTCATCGAGACTGCTGGTACCAGCAGCACAAAAGCAGTGCTGGCGCTGGTAGCAGTGAGGCTAAGTGACTGCTTGCATCAACAGCAGAGAAGCTACATGAATGCTAGCCTCATAGAGGCTGCTGGTGCCAGCAGCATAAAAGCATGTGGACTGCTGGCGCTGGTAACAGTGAGGCTAAGTGCCTGCTTGCATTAATAGCAGAGAGGCAAGGAGACCATCCTCATCGAGACTGCTGGTACCAGCAGCACAGATGCAGTGATGGCGCTGGTAGCAGTGAGGCTAAGTGCCTGCTTGCATCAACAGCAGAGAAGCTACATGGAGGCCGGCCCCATCAAGACTACTGGTACCAGCAGCAGAAAAACTGATGGACTGCTGGTGCTGGTAGCATTGAGGCTAAGTGACTGCTTGCATCAACAGCAGAGAAGCTACATGAATGCTGGCCTCATAGAGGCTGCTGGTGCCAGCAGCATAAAAGCATGTGGACTGCTGGCGCTGGTAACAGTGAGACTAAGTGGCTGCTTGCATTAATAGCAGAGAGGCAAGGAGACCATCGTCATCGAGACTGCTGGTACCAGCAGCACAGATGCAGTGATGGCGCTGGTAGCCGTGAGGCTAAGTGACTGATTGCATTAATAGCATAGAAGCTACATGTAGGTCGTCCTCATCGAGACTGCTGGTACCAGCAGCACATAATTAGATGGACTGCTGGCGCTGAAAGCAGTGAGGCTAAGTGACTGCTTGCATTAATAGTGGAGAGGTAAGGAGACCATCCTCATCGAGACTGCGGGTACCAGCAGCACAGAAGCAGTGCTGGCCCTGGGCAGGGAGGCTAAGTGACTGATTGCATTACTAGCAGGGAGGCCACTTGAAGGCTGATGCCAGCAGCATAGAAGCATATGGACTGCTAGTCACGTGATTAGGGAGGGGATTCCTTGTATTGTACAACCTACCATGAATGTACCCATTGAGTGAAGGGAACTGAATGAATGACTTAAGTAATGAATACCAAACGGATTCAACCCCAGGAGATGTTATAAAGCCTAAGCTCAGGCCCCTTTGGGTAGCGAATCATGCAGTTGATGGGAAGCAGCATAACTCTGACACCAAATAATCGAACCAACTCAGGAAGATGGCAAAGGTGCTGTTTTATTAGCAATTATCTAAAACAGGGAGCTACAACGGACGTCAACAGACGTTCGCACAAGCTCCGAGTGCGTTTCTCATAAAAACATCCTTATATGCAGAAAATACGCCAGATGTGATGTCATACTACGTGGCACATAATAAAAACCTATGTGGGATTGTGATATGTTCAAGGGGAACATATAAGTATACTTTCTATAAGGGCTGGGATTGTGATTGGCTGTCTCCTGTCAGGTTGACAACCCAGACCTACCTCTAAAACATGAATCTTCAACACTTTTAAATAGACAGTATATCTTTGGCTCTCAAACTATAAGTCCCTTTGTTATATGGTCCTCTATAATTGGTTGGCACGCTCATGCCATGTCTGGAACATTCGGCTCACTTAGCAGCACATAAGCTCAAAACCAGGTGCCAGGAGGTGGAATTGACTTTACCTCCCCACCCAATTAGCTCAACATCTCTCATCACCCATGCCTCCTGCCAAGAAGATTGTCTTTGAACTTGGCCGTGCAAAGTTTCCTTGTCTGTGGGAATATATGGGAGAGCGAGCACTATCGTTGTTCTAGAACTCCACATGCAACTCTATTTCCATCCTTGGTTCACATGACTGGAGACCACAATTTGTTTCATTTTGTAGCATTTAAATGTTTTAAATGAATAAAACTTGACACGCTTGGTGTTCTTTCTGTGCACCTTAACAAGGGATGATTCAGCTTCACATGTTCACTGGCTTCAAGAATAAATAACCAACCTTGGCTGCTTCAGCTTTGGTACCAGGCCAAACATCCTCCCCATTTGTTTCAACAATTTCAGCTTTTGCTTGCTGCAACACAGTTCTCGCCTTTTCTCTCCATGGGTCCTGGCTTACTAAATTCATGACACCAATGTCCAGTTTCTATACAATGGCGGTTTTTCCTACAGTCTATTCACTACATATAGCCAGCTTCTAAGATTACTTAATATACTTGCATTACAGCATCTGTACATTTATTGAACGGTTTGCATTTTCTGCATTGCTTCGCACACGTGCATTCTTCTTTTTGCATATTAAAGTTTACTCGATTCTTAACTCATCATAAGCTTCTGTAAGATCCATGCATTCTCTTCAGCCAGTATTCTCAGGGCGTCACACTCGTCTTTTGTGACGTCACCAGCTCCTCTTTGTGCTCCTTTTCATATTCCTTCAGGGAGTTCCTCCCTCAGATGATTGTCTCTTCAGGGATACATTTGATAGGGCTTGCTCAGTGGGTACCTTATTTCAAATACTCACTGTGGTATGGTCACAACTGCTGTTGTTAAGCACTACAAGTGTTAAGAATGAAACAATCTCAGCCTCCAACATATAGGAGGTGGGGGGCGGGATTTCCTGCAGAGGCATGTAACTGCTCCTCTACAAGCCCAAGGCAACCCTTTAAGTGGCCATCATCTTGGCATTAGGTGATAGCAGATGCGCTCTTCTGTGGCGGGCTTTCCCAAATGAAACATGAATAACAACTGGCTGATGTGGCCTGGCCTAGCTCAAACCTTAGTTGTAGAGTCTGTTTTTGCCTGCCCGTTTCTGTGTCAAAGTGTGTGTGTGCATGTACGTCTGTGCGTGTGTGTGTATCTGCATGTGCATCTGTTAGTGTCTGTGTATAATATGCTTGGGCTCATACTGAGGTTGGAGGGACAGTCTGGCAACTATGATTGCCCATACAATACCACAATACTAGCGTTGCAGTTTGGGCATGGCGTGAGAGCTACAATAATGTGCAAAGCCAACATGATGAATGATCGTATGTGGGCATACTGGCCCATGTTGGGCCAGCCAGTATGTACATCTTTTTATACAGATGCATGGCAATTTTTAATGGCATTATGGGTAAAGCTTATACACCTTTGGTCTTTCCAAGGATTGTGCCCTATGCACTGTGGCAGATGTTCACGGGCCAAGTGAAAGAGTGTCACTGCAGCTTTGGCCTGCCCCTGGTCTGTGGCAGTGGTTCTCTGATGCAGTGATGGGGCCCCACTGCAACTTGGGCCTGGTCTGTGCCCTCTGCACTGTGGCTGATGTTCACTGGTGCACTGACGGTGTCCCAGTGCTGCTTTGGCCTATCCCTTGGCGTTTCCCTCTGTACTGTGGCAGAAGTTTCCTAGTGCAGTGATGGTGCCCCACTGCAGCATGGCTCTACCCCTGGTCTGTGCCCTTTAAACTGTGGTAGAGGCTCAGTGATGCAGTGACAGGGCCCCACTGCAACAGTTTGAGTCTGTCCTTGTGCCGTGCTCTCTGCGCTGTGGCAGAGATTCACTGGAGCAGTGACTAGCCCCACGGCAGCTTGTGCATGCCCCTGGGCTGTGCCCTGTGATGGGTGTGTGAGGAATTCAACCATCCACATGGGAAGAGTGCTCCTGACAGGGATGTTTTTTGTTTGTTTAAAAGAATGAATGGTGTGGCCATTCCTGAGTACATTTTCCACGCTCTCAGCACAGCAGAAAAATAGTCATGTACACTGGGAGGACACAGCTTCCCAGCGCCGCCCTCCCTTGTCATGTGTAGCTGACAACTGACAGCCGTGTGTATATGAAAAGCCTTTGGCCATGGGCAGCCTGATTAGAATTTCAAGGTCCCATAGATTTGCATCTCCATTGTTAAACCTTGCTGGTGGTGGTGAATACTGAAGAATGTTAATTAGCAGGCCTCAGGGAAGGCCTGGGTGCATGAAGCGACAATGGAGACCAGACACCAACACCTCTTTGTAATGCAATATGTCAACTTGGTACTAACACCCCTCGTTTGTATGAAAGGGCAGTGGCTGTCCTGTCTGGAACCACTTCTTTGAGAGCAGGGAAGTATGTGAATTGTAGGAGACAAAGGTCTGCCTGCAACCCCCTACTTCAAAGGAGGCCCATGTTGTCATCAAGCGTTGCATAGGGCTCAGTTAATTAGGGAGACACTTTGATGTACAGCAGACAGGAAGAAGGGTGGGACTTAGAAGTAAATGTTGTCATCCTTCCCCTGTCTGTTTCTAAAAGCCCTAGTTCTCACCAGAACCATCACTGAAGATTGTTGGTGGAGACCGGGGATTGGCTCACTTAACTTACGCTTGGTCTACATCAATCCCTGGGCCCGGTTTGGTTTTAAAAGAGGGCTGAGCCCCTCACTGATCAGATCATGTGAAGACTTCACAAGGAGTAAGAAGAAGGACTCATTTGGACCCCAGTTGAAGGTACAGTCTACCTTACATCTTCCGCCAGTGAAGGAAGGCTAGGAGTTCCAAGAGGAAAGCACTATCCCTCCCCTAAACATCTCCCAGGGAACAGAGGAAGATGCCAGACACAGAGCACCCATCCAGCAGCTCCAGAACCGGTACTCAGCCAACCCACAGCGCACCCTAATAGGTTCTGATAACAAGCTTTCTAGGTGGGAGGTGCCGGAGAGTCTCTGGACAGAGGACGAGGCTGTTGCCAGCTAACACCCTTCTGAGCCCTGCAAAGAAGCTAGGCTGAGTGCCACACAGGCATCATCCAGCATCCATATTTGTAAGGACAATTTTGATAAAGTCGAGTCCGCAAACCGCATCCGGCTGCACCGCTGACTGTCATCAGGCCGCAGTCACCAGAGCCGTCTGAGACGCCAGATCCGCCAACCAGTAAAGAGATAATGATTTTTGGCCCTGAGCCGCCGTGCCGGACAGCCTACAGATGTCCGCCCAGCCTCGCTTGTCGAACTGCCTGCTGCCTGGTACCAGCAGCTATCTCCCGCCACTAACTCTGTCTCAAGTGCTGTGAAGCACCCTGGGACCACCTCGGCACTGTCAAGCACCAAGAACCTCTGCAGCACAAGGTATATTGTGGTTCTGCCCCCCTGTTCCTTCTCTGAAGGCCCCTAGAGACAATTACAACCCTTTGCCCCTTTGGTGTTGAAACCAAAAAACTTGAACAGTAAGACTGATTACTTTACCACCCACCCTCCTGTCAGTATCCAGAGTGCATCTCTTTCCTCTGTGAAACTGCCTGTCCTCTGTGTTCCTTTACAGAGTGGGTGTATTTTGTAGTGTTGCTAGAATTGCTGCTGTATTAATAATACAGTACATACTTTTATACAACCCCGACTGGACAGTCCCTTTTATCATTGGGTAATAATTGTATTTTCGCTGTGTTGTAACTAACCAACGATCCATGACCGTGCACAGATAAACCTGCTGTTCCGTCCACGTTACCAAAAACTGGACAAGGAGGTCTTACAATTCACTTGTATTCAATCTGTTCAGATCCCTTCTGGTGTACTAGAGGTGTGGGGTTGATTGATGGTTTAGAAACTGATATTCATCCCTGCACCACTAGTGCCCCGGAATTTGATTCGTCACAGTGTGGCAGAGGTTTTCTGTTGCAGTAAAAGGGCCAACTCCAGCTTGTGTTTGCCAATGGGCTGTGCCCTCTGCACTGCGGCAGAGCTTCACTGGGGCAGTGAATGGTCCCCACCGCAGTTTGTACATCCCCCTGGGCTGTGCCCTGTGATGTGTGACAGAGGTTCTCTGATGCAGTGATGGGGGTCCACTGCAGCTTGTGCATGTCCTGGGCTGTGTGGCAGAGGTTCTCTGATGCAGTGATGGGACCCCACTGCTGCTTGCGCTTGTGCCTGCGCTATGCTCGTCTGGAGGGCTGCCTGGTCGCTGATTTCTCTGGCTTGTGTGTTCATTGCCACGCTGAATACAAACCTCGCTAATTCACCCACGTAATCCGTGTTATCTCATTAGTACAATCCGCTGGTCTCTTGGGGGGCTCTGGGGATCTGCAGGCGGATTCTAGCAAAGCTGCATGGCAGCCGCTGTACGAGCCATGGTGAGACGGAACAGCTGCTGTGGACGTAGCCTGCCGGCCTCCCTGGCTCCATTAGGACCCGCTGGTGCGCGTGCCTGCATGTGTGGCAAGCCTAGTACATGGACTGGTCCTAGATCTCTCTTGGGCGGGCTGTTGAGTCGATGCAGCCATGTTGATAACCGAGATCAGAGCGAGCGATGGCTGGTGAGGGGCATACACATTTCCTGTCGATGTCTGATGGTGACCAATTGAAGCAAGGGGGTCCTAACCAATCAAGGGGGATTTGGAGCAGTTCTCCCCCTGCCAAATGTTTTAATCAAATGGATTAAAAGGGTGCACTTAACAGCACACTTCCTGTGAAAATAAGGGAAATCGCCATGCAATTTACAATCAGTTTTGAAGAGTGCACTTCAAAAAATAAAATCGAGGCCAGGCCACCAACAGTGCACATGAGCATTTTCCAATGCATTTTCAATATACCTTTGCCCACAATATATGGCAGTATTCTGCCAGTGTAGAAACATGTTCATGCTGGCTGTGCCTGAAAATGTCCATGCTGGCTGTGCCGATATAGACCAGTATCACCAAGTAAGATCATGTTCATGTTTGCTTTGCCCATAATATCAGTAATGATAATGTAAGAAAACATGCCCATGCTGGCTGTTCCCAATATACCTTTGCCCACAATATATGGCAGTATTCTGCCAGTGTAGAAACATGTTCATGCTGGCTGTGCCTGAAAATGTCCATGCTGGCTGTGCCGATATAGGCCAGTATCACCAAGTAAGATCATGTTCATGTTTGCTTTGCCCATAATATCAGTAATGATAATGTAAGAAAACATGCCCATGCTGGCTGTTCCCAATATACCTTTGCCCACAATATATGGCAGTATTCTGCCAGTGTAGAAACATGTTCATGCTGGCTGTGCCTGAAAATGTCCATGCTGGCTGTGCCGATATAGGCCAGTATCACCAAGTAAGATCATGTTCATGTTTGCTTTGCCCATAATATCAGTAATGATAATGTAAGAAAACATGCCCATGCTGGCTGTTCCCAATATAGAGCAACATCCCCAGTTAAGAACACTTACGTTGGCTTTGCACATAATGCAAATTAAAATGTTATGCCACTGTAAGAAAACACATCCACACTGACAGCTCTAAATTAGAATAGAATTCTGCAGGAAAAAAAATCATATTGCTGACTTTGCCTATAAGACCTTTAAAATGCAGTGCCACTGTAAAAAAAATGTGTAAAGGCTACCTGCACCAATATAGGTCAGAATCCCCACATAGGAACAATCATCATGTTGACTTTCCCAATAATGCTAGTTAAGATGCCATTCCACTGCAAGTAAACATGTCAATACTATCTGCACAAATGTAAGCCAGTATCCCCACGAATGAACACTCCTCATGTTGGCTTCCCATAAAGCCAGTAAAATTGCCATGACATCATACAAAAGCATGCCTATTCAGGCTGAATCAATGTATGCATGTATCCCCACTTAAGAACATTCGTCATGTTAGGTATGCCCATAATGTCAATACAATATTTCGTGCCACTGTAAAGAAACATGTCTATGCTAGCTGCAGCAATGTAGGCCAGTATCCCCACTAAAGAAGACACATCATGTTGGTTCTGGCCATAATACCAATTAAGAAAGTCGTGCCACTGTAAGAAAATACATCCCTGTTGGCTTCACCAATGTAAGCCAGCATCCCCAAGCAAGAACACTCAACATGTTGGCTTTGTTCATAATGCTCACAAGAATGCCATGCCACTGTAAGGAAAAGGCAATTGGCTGACACAGATATTGACAAGAAATAAGGCTAATACCATTAGACGGTCAGCTGAGAGTCTTTCCTAGGAGAAAGAGGTTTATTGGTCCTAATTTACAGTCACAGTGTCTTTCTTGGGTCACTGCTGGCATAAATTAACATATGGAGGATGCCGGGTTTTATATGGAAATTGTCTACAAAGACCTGGACAGGTTCCAAAACACATGTTTGTTTACATAATGCATGGTTACTACTGCATTAATAAGGGTTCAACCGAAAAGGTGGAAGGGGGACTAGTAGGTGGCCTTCCTCACAATGATGAAAAGACAGAGTGCTTGGTCTTCTTCCTGAAATTATGTTCATGGCGGTCTAAGTTTGACTATGCAACCAGTCAAGGTCTCCCATCTTGATGACGGCATCATTTGGGGAATGGGTCCTCCTGAACCTGTAAACGCCTTTGGTAAAAGAAATCAGATGAAGTGTTTCACAGAAAATCCATTAATGGGTGTGGTCGTGTGGCTAACTCATACTGCTGGGAGAATTCAACTGCAGACCTGAGCCTGAAAAGTATGGAATCTGGAAGTATGAGGAATGTCATGGCATATCTTGAGAACTGAATTCATAACAAAGATGGGATGAGGGTAGAATTAGGACAGAGCTATGGTGTAATTTGAAATACCTACATATGAGATGCCTAAAATGAAGGTTCTCTGAAGACCACACTCTCTTGGGTGGGAAGGGACCAGTCCCATTGACCACCCCTTCCTTGTAATAGTGGAATTTTCCACATTGCATAGCTGATGCTATGGATAAAGGGTAGAGGTCTTGCACTTGCAAGCAGAATTTTGTGATCTTGACTCTTAATCTAAGAGAGCCCACTCCTTACAGGACTCAGAAGATTGGGGTGGATTGAGCCAACTAATGGAACCTCTATGGAATTAGATGCAGTGCTGAGTTACAACCAACCAATAGGAGGGGTCTGGGTGGAGCTACTGTGTCCCATGAGAACGTAAGACAATCGAACACGCATTCTTCTAAAGCAGTGGGTCCTGCATGGCACCATTGGAAATGCAAAAAAAGGAAAGAAGAACATTCAGAGAAAAAAATGTGTCCATTTTAACCAATGGAATCCTGGATCTATACCAATAAGGGAGCGCATAACATTTAAAATCCTCTTCCTCACGCACAAACGTCTAAGAGCTCCCCCAGTTACCTGGCAAACAAAATCACCAGAACCCAATCCATCAGGCCCACCAAAGCTGCTTACTCCTTCTGCCTGGAAATCCCCCGCTTCAAGCGGCAAAAAGCCAGTGGCAGTAGCTTCCCAGTGATCGCAGCTAAACACTGGAATGCCATGCACCTAGGGTTAAGAGCTTACTCATCCCACTGGTCCTTCCGGAAAGAACTAAAAAGCTGGCTTTTCAACCTAGGCAACTAGTGACAACCTCACAACTGTATAACATTAATGATCTTGATCGCCTGCGTGTTATCCTGTACCCCTTCATGACCAATGAATGACCAATGTTTAAAAAGATCTCCACGGCAAAACCTCTGTAACTCTAAGCAACATGAGAAACTATGTGTAATGATAATTATGTGTTATTTATATAGCGCCTTAATCCAAAGCGCTTTACAGAGCACATATTTACGTACAATATCACCAAACCGAAATTGGTACTCATTTATCAACCTCGGAAGGATGAAAGACTGAGTTGGCCCTGCCGGGATTTGAACCTGCGACCTGCAGATCACGCTCAGATCGCAGCAGCGAGTGCTAACCAATGTACCCGAAGATTTGTACTGTAAATACATGTAAAACTGTAACCATAAGCAATATAAGAAATCATCTAACCAGCATGCTCCTGTAACCAGCGCCTAGAGGCCCCCAGGCTAAGCGCACTTAACAAATGTCTAAATAAATAAATAAATACAAATCTAAGGGAGAGGAGAAGAGAAGCTGATGGTATATAAAAAAAAGGTACAAGCACTCTCTCAGGTGAGAAAATGGGAGCAGATGCTAAACAGAATTAGGCAAGAAGGAAATAAAGCATTTTGACACCCTGGCTCCTGCTCTGGCTGATTTCTGCAAACACTCCTTTGTCACTGGAGTCTTCCCCTCCCCCTTGTGTACTCCATTGTGCACCCTCTTCTTAAGAAACCCTCTGCCGACCCTTCCTGCCTGGTTAACTAGTGTCCAATCCCCATCACTCCTTTCCTGTGCAAACACCTGGAAAAACTGTCCATCTTCCAGCTTAATCTTCACTCTGAATCGGTTGGTCATCTCCATGACCATCAGTCTGGCTTCAGAGCTGCCAGAAGCATGGAAACTGCTCTCCTGAGCATCCGTGAAGACCTGCTCTCCAACCTCGATTCCAACACCCCCAGTGTCCTCATCTTACTTGATCTCTCTTCTGCCTTTGATACGGTCAACTATTCCACCCTGCTCAACCGTCTCCATGATAACCTGGGCATCACTGGTCAGGCTCTGGCATGGCTGACCTCCTTCCTCTCTGATCGACCCTCCCAGGTCCAACTTGGGTCCTTACTCTCCTCTATTTCTATCTCTACCTCTCTCCCTGGCCGTTCAACCAATACCTGGCACTTCTTGCCCACTGCATTGCCTCTCTCTGCCCCAACGTTCAGTGCTACACGGATGACACTCTACTAATTTTCAGGCTACCCTCGGCCTCCGCCTCTCCTTCTCTCATCTCTGACTGTATGTCCGCCATCCAGGAGGGGTGTGTCACCAATGATCTCTGCCTTAATGCCAGTAAGACCGAGATTCTCCTCATCAGCACACCTGCTCCCTTTCCTGTCACTCTCTGGCCGGGCTCTCTTGGCCCTCTTCCTGCTCCCACTTGTGAGGATAAAATCCTTGGTGTCATCTTCGACTCCACACTTTCCTTCTCTCCTCACATATCCCAAGTCTCTAAGAAGTCAAACTACCAGATTCACCTCCTCAGAGGTATTCTTCCTTTCCTCTCCTTCCCTCAGAAGATCACTGTCTCCAGAGCTCTGGTTCTCTCTAGGCTGGACTACTGCAACATCATCTTTCTAAATCGGCTTGCCACTACTCTCCACCCTCTGGAACTCATCCAAAACAGGACTGCAAGACTTGACCTTGGCCTCAAGCCCAGGGATCGTATCTCTCCAGGTCTGAAATCTCTGCTCTGGCTCCCAGTGGTGGGAAGGATTAAGTTCAAAACCCTGTGCATTGTCCACAAGGCCTTCTAGGGCCTGGGACTTCAACTCTCTCTTCATAAATATCTTCATTTTCGAGCTCTTCGCTCATCCGCCTCCAACTCCCTCAGGGTTAGTCACTTCTGCAAGCAACGAGTTGGTGGTAGATCTCTTTCTTCTGGTGGGGCCTCCTTTGGAACAGCCTCTCTGCCTCTCTGAAACTTGAGGAGAACCATCTCCGGTTCCGGAAGCACCTCAAGACCTACCTCTTTGCTTTTGCTTTCTCTCCTCCTCTCCCCTGCTGAATCTGAAACTGCACTGGTTATCAGGCTACCCTCTTATCTCGGGCCCAGGTGACCCCCTGCCACTTGCACACCTGCACTGCCCCCCTGGCATCCCTTGCACTCAGGAACTGTTTCTGTGTCCTTACAGACCCTACTAGCAGTTGACACCGATGGCTGCACTTACTCTTGCACTTGCCACCAAATGGCCTCACTTTTATTTATTGTGCTTATTTGTTTTTACTGTATCCTATGCACTGCACTGCCTCCTTCCCTTTCCCCCAGCTCTTTTCCCCTTCCCCCTCCCCTGTACTTGCACAATCTCAATGTCACCTGGCCTAGTAGGATCGCTTTCTCTGTGTACCCTTTGTTTCCCCTCCCTTGCCTTGTTGCGCCTTGAAACACTTGTGTATAGGTGCGTTATAAATACCATAAAATATAATATCAATGTAATGAAACAAGAAAGAACACTTAGGGGGTGATTCTGAGGTGCTTGCAAATGTAGGAAAGTGTTCTTCTGTGAAGGAGGAACACTTTCCTTCCAAACACCATATTCTGATAAAGAAAGAATGTGGTGCAAGGATATGAAAGCCTCTGCCTTTGCATGTGTCTGATTTATTGCTTGACAACAGCCCTAGCAACCACCATGAAAGCAAGGCAGCACTAGCAACCATGAGGAATGCAGAGCAGCCACATGGAGGGGATTCTCCTCCCAGCAGCACTGGTTTAGCAGGTCAAAAAAGGAGTTCATATACAGCACCTGTGAGGTGCTGTTAAACTCTATTGCACACTTTGTCCCTTTATAAAAATACAATTTCTTAGACTGCAGCATCACTTTTCTAGTTTAATGACATTTTAAGAAAACTTACTTAAATTAGATAAGTGGCTGTCTTTTAAGAAATGCTCCGAATGGCACTGGAGTCCATGCTTCCCCCAAAACAAGAGACTTTAGCAGCGGTTGTTGCTTGAACACGCAACATCTCACCTCCAATATTTCTATCCACTTTGAATGGTGGTGCTGGAAACTTGAGGGGAGAATGACGTTTTTCCCCACTCAGAAACTCCCCCTCCGCTACCCCAAAGTGTGTTGGCTGATCATTCCACAGCATTCCCAGTTCTCATGCCAACAACAAAGTGCAACTGGGCCCTTTCCTCTCCTCCATCTCAATCTCCACCAGTGGCGTGTCTCGGGGATCTTTCCTATCGCTGTGGCTCTTCAACATCTACTTTGTCCCCCTGGCCCACCTTATCTTCTTCTCTCCTCATTTCCAGTGCTGTGCGATGACACTCAGCTCTCCTTCAAGATTTCCTTCCTCTTCTTCCTCTCTGATTCTCAACTGTCTGACTGCTATTCAGACATGGTGCAAGTCTAATGATCTCTATCTTAATGGCACCCCGTTCCCAGATTCTCACCCACTCTCTGGCTGCCCTCCTTGGGTCCCCTACCCTCACCATCCTGTGAGGCAAAAAACCTTGGTGTCATCTTTGACCCCTCTCTCTCCTTCTCCCCGCACATCGCAGACCTTGCCAAGAAGGCCCACTTTCAGCTTCACCTCCTCAGAGATATTCTCCCCTTCCTTCCCCACCTCTCTGCGAGCTGAACCCTCACTGATTGCTTTCCGCAAAGCCATGAAAACTACACTAGCTCTCCTTCAAGATTTCCTTCCTTACCATCCTCCAGAAACTCAATGTCTCCAGAACTCTGGTTCTCTCTATGCTGGATTACAGCAATAGCCCCTTCCTCGATCTGTCTCTTCACCCCCTTTAACTAATCCAGAATAAGACTGCAAGACATATTCTTGGCCTTAAGCCTGCCAAACGCAACTCTCCAACCTTTCCATTTCTACATTGGCTCCCGGTGGCTGTAAGGATCAAATTCAAGACCGTCTGCATTATCCACAAGTCCTTCTGGTGGCTGGGACCTCGCTACATGCAACTCTCTGTCCCCAAATACCTTCCTGCTAGAGCTCTTTGGTCCTCCAGCTCCAAGCAGAGAGTGGGGGTAGATCTCTCTTTTCAACATGGGCCTCCCTCTGGAATAGCCTCCCTGCTCCTCTCAGAATTGAGCTGGACCTTCTTAAGTTCTGCAAGCTTCTCAAGACCCTGCTCTTCTCTACCTTCTTCCCTCTCCCTTGCTAAGACCCCCATCTGCTGCTGCCACTGGCTACCTGGTCACATATGAGTCATACAGAGTACCTGGCCCTCCCTGATAAGTCTACCAGCACACCCCTAACTAGCACTTCCTTGCAAGACCCCTTCCTGACTAGTCTGGTGGGACGGACATCCTTCCTGAGTCTGGTCCACCCCGTCCTCGCACTTAGATAGCGGTCCACTCCCATCATCCCCTGGCACTTGGCCCCTCACCCCCCCTTTTGCACTTGCATGATCCGAATGTCACAAGGCCTGGTAGGACCGTTATTGTTGTTTATATCCTCTATCCTCTGCTTCAACCGCCCCCTCCTCCCTCACAGTTTTTTTGCCTTGTGGTGCCAGGAAACACTTTTTGCTGTATAGTGCACCTTATAAATATTCAATAAATAAATAAAGTCAGGTTTCTGGCTCCCCTTTTACTCTCTCTTGTCCCTGTAGCAATGGTGTTGGCGATACTCTAGTGCTTCCAAAAGGCGCTAAAGCCGAAAATGTCCCCTTCAGCGTCATAAACCCAATGGGTGCAGTTCCTGGTATCAACACACAACTGTGCTAAGAGCCCAGTGGAGGTCACACATAATCCGAGAGTGGCACGCGGACAGAAGGGTAGATTAACAAACATGGTGGAGGAACACTGAAAAAAGAAAGCTCACTAATAGGAGAGTTAAACAGCCACCCCCGGAGTGGAGCAATAAACCATCACCATGGGGGCTTCTATATAAATACCATGGTCTGGCAAGTCAAACACTAAACTTCTTACATCCCATAAAAAATGTGCATTTGATGTTGCCAATTGCCATTTCGAAATTGTATTGTATTAGTCGCCTTGGCCTGGGTTTCATTAACTTGAAGAATAAACGCCATAGCAGCGAATATGAGCGCTGATTGTGAGAAAAGAACATCTGTAACACTCTATGCAAAACCGGCCCTAAGTGAAAAAATCGTTTTTAAGAAAACAATTTAAAAAAAGGCTGATTCGGAAAGCCTGCTCTGTGACCGCACAGAGCAGTCTTTCTAAATTGAACGGTCAGCCCTTGGGACGCACACGAGTGAGTGCAGGGGTTGACAGTGGTGGCAAGACCCGGAAGAGGAGTCGCGGGAGTGTCGGGTAAGTGTCTGTGTGTGTCTGTGTGTGTCTGAAAACCAAGGGTGGGGGAAATGAAACTGTGTGTTTGTGTGTTGTGGGGGTGGGGGAGTGTGATACTACTGAGGGAAAGGGTCAGGGGGTGAAAAGTCTGAAATAAAAAAAAAAGCCTAATCTATGTGCTTTTTCCAGCTTTTTGCGCGCTACACAAAATCGATCGATATTAATCAGTCTTTTTTTTGTGTGGCCTTCAAAAAGTGGGACAAAGACATAGGGGGTCATTCCGAGTAGGGCACAAAGGGATACCGGGCACCGTTAAGGACATCAGTGCCGGTAAACCCTTTACGCCCTACTGTGAGGCCTTTGCGGCCCCGTTCTTAACGCCTGCTTTTACCAGGCGTTAAGGACGGGATCCACAAAGGGACTTCAAAGCTAATAACGGTACCGTAATTTACGGTACCGTTATTAGCACCCTCCCCATTCCCATTGAGCCCTAGGGGGGCTCAAATGGGAATGGGGATTGACATTTTCAATGGGGACTTACCGGTCCCGCAAAGGTCGGACTAGACTGGTAAGTCCCCATTGAACGAGGGCAGACACGGTACCGGTAATGGTGCTAATAGCGCTAATAGCCCCATGACTCGCACCAACCTCGGAATGAGGGCCATAGAACCGTAAAACCTACACTTTATAGACTTAAATGTCAATTAGGTTATGGTACCACAGAGCCCGAATATATGTATATTAAGCCCAAACATTCCAAACACTGAATGAGAGATTGTTTCAAAGTCACAAAAAAGTGCAATCAATAATAGGATTAAATTAATATTTTAAACATTTTTATTTTGATAATTAAAAGATCTTTGCTTTGTTTGGAAATGTTTTGAGGTTTTGTAAAATGTATGCACCAAATTAGCCACAAACATAAAGGGAAGCCTTTGATTGGACGTTTGCTTGTACTTGTCGGTAATTGACCTCCCAGTTGCGGCTAGAATCAAGTTCAAGACCCTCTGCATCATCCACAAGGCTTTCTGGGGCCTGAGCCCCTCTGCATCCAACTCTCTCTCCCTAAATACCACCCTGCTGGAGCCCTTCGGTCTTCTAGCTCCAACTCTCTGCAGACCAAACGCTTCTCTAAGCAGAGAGTGGGAGGTAGATCCCCCTCCTCGGCAGGGGCCACCCTCTGGAATTGTCTCGCTGTCCCTCTCAGGCCTGAGCCAGATCTCCTTAATTTCCGGAAGCTCCACAAGACCCTCCTTTTCTCTTCTTCCTTCCCTCTCCCCCTTCCCTGCCAACGCCCTGTCTCTGCAGTGACTGGCTGCCTAGATCCCTCTGAGTGCTACAAGGCACCAGCCCCCCCCCCACCCAGTCATCCTGCTTCCTTACACTTAGCATCTGGTCCCTAATCCCCTGCATTACCTGGCTCTTGCCCATATGGCTCCGATTAGCACTCGCCTTGCATGCCCCTGTGCCCCCCCTCCTTTACGCCCTCCTTTTCACTTGCACTCTCTCCTTGCCCTGCCTTCCCTTCCCACCCTAGCACTTCACATTTGCGTAGACCCTCACTCCCCCCCCTCTCTCCCCCCGTACTCGCTTGCACTTCTTGTTACCGCACTTTTCATCCGAATGTCACAAGGCCCAGTAGGACCGTTATTGTTATCTTTGTCCCTTTGACTGAAGAGTAAGGTCTTGGGTTCCCCCCTGAACTGCGGCAGCAATGGTACGGTCTGGAACACCGCCACAGTGGTGTTCCAGTAGGGAGGGGCACACCATGAGAAGGCCTGTGTCCTGGTTGACAGAGTAAGGTGTGAGATCTCCATGCAGGCTGCTTCGTTCAGTGCCCTATGATTTTCCAACCATGTGTTGAAGGAATTTGCCACACAGTCACATGTCCGCCTCCTTGGCCGATAATATATCACCATGTTATTGTAGTGTCTGCTCATCAGGGCTGCATGTGTCGGCGGGAAGCTCAGAAGAGAGCGCTCTTCCCAAGGAGAGGTGAGGTTCGACCTGCGATGGGCTTTAAAGTGCTTAATGCCATGCGCAAAGTGGGATATTAATAGCGAGGAGGTGGCTGCCCCCACCCTCCGAGGCTCCCACTGTACCGGGCTGATAAATGAGCCGGGGGCGAACCGCGGAAAGGGACGCCAGGATGAGAGCGGTGGCAGAATGCCGCAGCTGTCGGCAGCCGGGTCCCCCAGGAGGGCCCAGGAAGAAAGGGGGCACTGCTTTGCGTCCCCTTTCAGCCTGAGCCCCGAGATGAGCGATAAGCGAAGGGCGAGTGTGAGCTGAAAGCGGAATGAGCCGCTGCTGGGAGATGATAAGAGAGCCGGGCCCCCACCAGCTCAGACAACCTTCAGGGCACCCTGAGAGTGGCAAACTTTCCGTGTGCGCCTCCTCCTCCCTGAGGCTGCAGGGCCCACTCCACACTGAGGCGGGGGCAGACATCTGCACAGCTTACAGGCTGCATGCATGCACAGAAGCATGCAAGGCTCCAACACATAGCAGCCCTACTCCATGGCTGAGCCACCATGTGTGGCTCACTCATGCATGCCAAATAACGATGAGCGCAGCCGTTCTGCAGTAGAAAGGAAGGAGCAGGTGGTATTCTTAGAGAGCTACCTGGCGCGTGTTACCCAGGCTGACCTCGGGTCACGTGTTAGAGGTGACTCCGGTCCCACCTGGGCATTACTTCCGGGTAACCCCACGTCACAACAGGGCTAGGTCCTTCTGGGTCACGCAACCGCCTCCAGTATTTTCAGAACCGCGTAACCATTTGATTGGTAACCTACCCTGTCATGAGCGTAGCCCGGGCGGCTCTGGGCTTGAGAAGATCACCTGGCATAATAGGGGAGATCCCCCTTTGTACAGGCAGCAGCACTGCCGCCAGAGAGTGCGCCTAAGGACTCAGTCTATTCCTCAGCTAGGATTTCCCTGCCACGCTCTGTGGGTGGCCCCTGTGGCCCATAAACTCACTGCTGTGCCCCAAGAACACCCAGCTCAGCCACCCTCAGAGCCCGAAAGTGTTTCATAATAGTGGAGCATTGCTATTTTTGGATGGAGTCAGAAAGTGCCTCTTCTCATGACCTCAGGGCACGTAGGGAGGGGGTAGGTGCATCTTCACTGGAAGTGGGGGCATGTCACACCCAGAAGCCTCTTCGGACCACTTCCTGTCCATAGGGGAAAGTGGACATGGATTGGTAGCTGCAAGGTAAGGCCTACTTTTTCCGTCCTCTATTGCACCCTACAGGGGCATGACCATGTACTAAGCCTTCATTCTTGAATACCTCACCCACCATTGACCCAAAAGCCATAGCCTCCACTCACCTTATGCCAGACATCCACTCGCATCAACGCTTAGCTCAGGTCAGACATCCATGCCCATCAACACTCACCTTAAGTCTGACATCTACTCCCATCAACACTTACCTCAAGTGAGACGTCCACTACCTTCAAAACTCAGCTAAGGTCAGACATCCATTCCCATCAACACTCAGCTTGAAAGACCAAAGGAAATATCGAGGCTTAGTACCACCAAAATGAAATACGCCAATCACGAGTTCAGAGTTATAAGTATACTTTTTAATCAAAGTACAGATAGCTATTTGGGTCTCAAGCGCCTCGCAGTGTGTACCAGCAGACACCGTGAGGGAAGAGAGTGCTGGACATCATGAAGCATGCATTATTTATACACAGTCCCTGCAACATCATCCAGCCCTTCTCCAAGTAATATCTTACAAGGGTTCATGCCCAGTTCAAATGACAAATACAACAATATTGGATTTAAATACTTCAGATGTTTTCCAGTCTACAAAATACAATGGTTACAACTTTGTTCTGTCTGGTCATTTTGGTTCTCAATCTTAAAGTAAGTCCAGTTTCAAGAAACAAATTCAATGGGTTTCTGCACAGGCACATAGTTTTAGTTGTTCAACATTCAGTTCCAGTGTTTGTATAAGGATGAAGCTATTGGTGCAGACAACACTTAAATTGAGTTTCAATTTGGTTCCAATGTTTCTTAGCACAAGACAAACATTCTGCTCTCAGCAGCTTCAATGTTGACATAGTTCAAAGTTCATTTTGCTCTGCTGCAACCAAAAACACAGTTTAACATTTTAGGACAGAAAGCGGGAGTTAGAATCAAAATGGCGAATGGTTCTAAAATGGCGGCGAAGTCAACTTTATTCAGGTCTGTTTAAACGCGGGTTTCAGTACAAATGCGAATGCACTTAGGCCAATGTTCATAATCAGACAGTATTATGCGAATATAGTTTGACAAGCTTAGATCAGACCTCCACTCCAATCAACACTCACCTTAAGACTGAAATCTACTTCCATCAACATTTACCTTAAGTGAGATATCCACTTACTTCAACTGTCACGACCATAGCCCCTGGCCTTGGGACTCGGGGTCTCTGGCCCTTGCCACACTGTTCCTGCAAGGCCCCAAGGGCCCAGTCATGCCCCCCTCGGCTGTCCTTTGGTGTCAGGCTCACATGGCAGATGGAGTTCCCATTGGGGAAAGGATCAACATGGCTGCCCCCACAAGGTTCAGTTCGGAACTGAACCACGCAGTCTAGCATCTAGGGCGTGGTCTGCCCTGGAGGCACCTGGGATCCCTGCAGGCTATTTAAGCCACGCCCGAACTGAAGCACATGCTTTGCGTTGTTCTGCACACGCAGCGTGGCGTTCACCGAGACCTGCTCGCAGCATTCCAGGCCTGCATCTACAAGGGAGAAGAAGAACACCATTATTCCTCCTTACCTGTTCTTCAATCCAGCTCCTCTATTGCTCCGGAGTCTTGCCTGGAGCCCGTCCTCACCAGCAAGCAACATCCTAGGGAGAAGACAAGAAGAGGACAACTTAGTAAGTGTTCGTCTTCTGATTACATCGCCTTTCAGACTCACGCTTACCTATCGAAGCTCTCTTGGAATTTCACAACTGTCCGGACACCTTCCACTCTACGTTCCACTTCCATCTGGCCGCACTTCTTCTAGGAACTTCTCGGCAACCTACAAGGGAAGAATAACTCTGGTTAGCCCGATTTTAAAGACGCTCATAGCGCCGTGCTCTGCGCATTCACTTACCTTCTCGACCACTGCCTGCTCCATCAGCTCGACGTCTTCATCATCCCTTCTGCACCTTGTAAGTGATTTCAACCCGGCACTTCACCTAAGTCAATGCCTAGCGTGGGATGCACAACTGAAACCCTTAAACATTTATCATTTATTTGTGTTTATAAGTTCTTTTATTCTGAAAGATGTACCACTTATATCACGCCCCTCTCTTGGAATCCCCCCCCACGGTCACACTGAACCAGGAAGCAGGCTGGTTTGCCAAGTTACAATATTTATTTATGTTTTGCACAATAAATATCACACTATTTTTAATGGGTATACAATGATCACCAATGGGGTGATGTTACACTAAACCAGGCTTGTCCAACCTTTTTGAATGTGGGGCCGAAGCATTAACCTTTTGTCACCCGGTGGGCCGGCGAGCCAAAAGTGAACACCCTCATCCAAAGCAGTATATTCAAAGCGATGGTGTGCGACCTTTTGACACAATAGCATCACAGGCATAGCCATGCAGTCCCAAAGATAGCCTTTGGTGTCGGGCAGTGATCAAAGGTTAGTTTCTTGTGATTTCTTCCAGTGTGTATGTGTTCATATTTCTCTGAAATAGTGGGGGCGACCGAGCGCAGCGAGGGAGCTATAACGATCTAGGGAGGGTTTGGGGGCGTTCCCCCCAAAGATTTTTTTTCCAAATATGGGGCTGACATTGTGCATTTTACAGCAGGAAAAGTGATCAAAAAGCCATAAGTTTACAATCAGTTCTAAAAGGGAACATGTACATTGCATGTCACCAACAGCAGACAAGAACATTGTAGAACACAACACATTTTAATGATCATTGTGTCCACAGTGTAAGACAGCACTGTCACTGATGTAACACATGCTGGTTGTGCTCAAAATATGCCTCTGTAGCAACATGTCTATGCTGGCTGTTCCCAATTTAGGCCAGCATTGTCTTCTACAAAGCATGAATGATGCTGCCTGAGCATGTGCAGTGTGCCCAATACATATGCCAGCTTTTCTTCACGGAGTACGCTTATGTGATCACATACCGGCCTGGAGTCAGAAATAGCAAAGCTGATGCCCTTTTACGCATGGGTGCCAACGAGCAGGTGTATACACATCCTGATCCCGTGGCCATCATTCCGGCTGACAGACTCTTAGGCATTACAACCACCATGACTCAAGACGAGTTGCTGCAAGAAATCCGACAAGTATTGACTCAGGAACAACTACATCAATGGGATTCGAGAGGAGAACACTATAGGGTTGAGGACCAATTACCTTACTACAGGTATTGGCTAGTTGTGCCTGTAAAAGAGTTTCAAGAACAGGTTATCTCGGAGTATCACAACTTCCTCATGGAAGGCCACCCAGGAATTGCTAAAACCCTGGCCAAGGTGAAACAAAGTTACAGGTGGCCAACGTGGCACAGAGGTGTTATCCAATTCATCACCTCCTGTGGTATCTGTGCTCCAAAAAAATGGTCAAAACAAAGACCAGCTAGGCTCCTGCAACCACTGGACATCCCGCCGGCTCTGTGGCAAACGTTGTCTCTTGACTTCATCACCGACCTACCCTCTTGTCAAGGTTATAACACCATCCTAGGGATTGTAGACCTGTTCTCCAAGATGGCTCATTTCTTTCCATTTAAGGGACTACCAAACACATCCAGTTTGGCTAAAACCTTCCTTGAACACATGATACGGCTACATGGGTTCCCATCAGTCTTGATCTCAGATTGGGGTACCCAATTTGTGTCCAAATTCTGGAGGAAATGTTGCTCGATGGCCCAAATAGACATTTGACTATTCATTAGCCATCACCCCCAAAACGGATGGTGAAACTGAGAGGATGAACCAGACGCTCAAACAATACTTGCGCTGCATGCTTCACCAAGTGGAAGGAGATTAGAAAGTCTTATTGTGGATCGCTGAGTATGCCTATAACAATTTACTAGAGGAAAAACGAGGATCCAGAAGTAGGAACCCTCCCGTCCCCTGCACTCTATCATAAATCCATCAAAAGATGGTTCAACAAACTTTCAGTAACGTTAGTAATAGTTAAACAATAGTTTTCAGATTAGGTAAATAATAAAGATAAACATTCAATGATTTCATAAAGGCACCAAAAGGTGGTGTTAATTATAGTCACAATTAGTTAACCATAAAGCCTTAGTGTAAAAAAGCCATGAAAACAATAAGCAATGATAGTCCATGTATACAATTTATGGCTGACGCGTTTCGGGATACACATCCCTTCTTCTTGAGCCTAGTTGATTTGGACTGTGGAACCTAAATAAACATAAAGAGCTGTTTCACTAAACAACATATTCATATGTTAGAAATTAAACAAAGTAATTATTATAAATCTCACATAGACATTACATGTATTGGTCTATCCAATTGGGTGCAGTTCAAAGACATCTATAAAGGCTATTCATCCGAGTCATCCCAGCTAGAGGGGTCCCACCCGCTGCCAGTGCGCCAGAGAGTGTACGTTAATTACATCAGAAGTAATCAAACAGAGTTGTTATTGGTTGCCTATCCGTGCCAACGGCCTCCATTGCATATACCAAAGCCATTCAAATAATGGCAAGTCTATCAGTTACAAACCCTGTTATATACTATAACAATTTACTACACAGCAGTACCGGGCAGACCCCATTTTTTATTGTGTATGGCAGGCACCCACGCATGTGAGAACTGGACATTTTAGATTCAAAGTACGTGAGAACGAAACTTTACTATCTAGTAGAATGGAAAGGATATGGCCCGCAGGACAGAACATGGGAGCCCAGTGATTATATTCATGCACCACGTCTGATAAGACGCTTCCATCAGGAGTACCTCACCAAGCCGGGAGCGGGCAGAAGAACCACCTTGAGAGGGGCCTCAGGGGGGGAGTGCTGTCATGACCATAGCCCCTGGCCTCGGGACTCGGGGTCTCTGGCCCTCACCACTCTGTTCCTGCAAGGCCCCAAGGGCCCAGTCATGCCCCCCTTGGCTGTCCTAGAGCCAGTCCTGGCGCCTTTGGCGCCAGGCTCATATGGCAGAAGGAGTCCCATTGGGGATGGATCAACATGGCTGCCCCCACAAGGTTCAGTTCGGAACTGAACCATGCAGTCTAGCATCTAGGGCGTGGTCTGCCCTGGAGGCACCTGGCATACCTGCAGGCTATTTAAGCCACGCCCGAACTGAAGCACGCGCTTCGCATTGTTCTGCACTCGCAGCGTGACGTTCACCGAGACCTGCTCACAGCATTCCAGGCCTGCATCTACAAGGGAGAAGAAGAACACCATTATTCCTCCTTACCTGTTCTTCAATCCAGCTCCTCAATTGCTCCGGAGTCTTGCCTGGAGCCCGTCCTCACCAGCAGGCAACATCCTAGAGAGAAGACAAGAAGAGGACAACTTAGTAAGTGTTTGCCTTCTGATTACATCGCCTTTCAGACTCACGCTTACCTATCGAAGCTCTCTTGGAATTTCACAACTGTCCGGACACCTTCCACTCTACGTTCCACTTCCATCTGGCCACACTTCTTCTAAGAACTTCTCGGCGACCTACAAGGGAAGAATAACTCTGGTTAGCCCGATTTTAAAGACGCTCATAGCGCTGTGCTCTGCGCATTCACTTACCTTCTCGACCACTGCCTGCTCCATCAGCTCGACGTCTTCATCATCCCTTCTGCACCTTGTAAGTGATTTCAACCCGGCACTTCACCTAAGTCAATGCCTAGCGTGGGATGCACAACTGAAACCCTTAAACATTTATCATTTATTTGTGTTTATAAGTTCTTTTATTCTGAACGATGTACCACTTATATCACGCCCCTCTCTTGGAATCCCCCCCCACGGTCACACTGAACCAGGAAGCAGGCTGGTTTGCCAAGTTACAATATTTATTTATGTTTTGCACAATAAATATCACACTATTTTTAATGGGTATACAATGATCACCAATGGGGTGATGTTACACTAAACCAGGCTTGTCCAATATTTTTGAATGTGGTGCCGAAGCATTAACCTTTTGTCACCCGGTGGGCCGGCGAGCCAAAAGTGAACACCCTCACCCAAAGCAGTATATTCAAAGCTATGGTGTGCGACCTTTGACACAATAGCTTCACAGGCATAGCCATGCAGTCCCAAAGATAGCCTTTGTTGTCGAGCAGTGATCAAAGGTTAGTTTCTTGTGATATCTTCCAGTGTGTATGTGTTGATATTTCTCTGATATAGTGTGGGCGACCGAGCATAGTGAGGGAGCTATAACGAACTAGGGAGGGTTTGGGGGGAGTCCCCCCTTGCCCCCCAAGATTTTTCCAAATATGGAGCTGAAATTGTGCATTTTACAGCAGGAAAAGTGATCAAAAAGCCATAAGTTTACAATCAGTTCTAAAAGGGAACATGTACATTCCATGTCACCAACAGCAAACAAGAACATTGTAGAACACAACACGTTTTAATGATCAATGTGTCCACAGTGTAGGACAGCACTGTCACTGATGTAACACATGCTGGTTGTGCTCAAAATATGCCTCTGTAGCAACATGTCTATGCTGGCTGTTCCCAATTTAGGCCAGCATTGTCCTCTACAAAGCATGATTGATGCTGCCTGAGCATGTGCAGTGTGCCCAATACATATGGCAGCTTATCTCTGTAATACACATTCATTACTTCTGTGGTAATGAAAGAAGCATAATCCAATTCCAGGGGCCACCTGAGGCAGTAAAAGTCCTCCGCCACGGCCCGGTTTATTGGTTGGACCCAATGTTGCATAAATAAATAAATTAATAGTGTCCACGGACCCGACAAGCATTGAACAAATAAATAAATCAGGCAGGGGAGCCGACTTATGAATTTCCCGGGGGGTGCCCAAATATTGGTAGTGACATCACCAGCAGTTATATGACCGCATTTGCACGTAGTCGCCAACTTGGTGCGAGGGGGCAGGAGGGTTCAGAACAGTGGAAACATTGGCTAGCATGTACTGCATATACTAAAGTCAAGTAAGAAGGAGGTTTAAGCCTTCCAGTTACATTCCAGTAGGCCAATACTGCCCCTTCTCCACTCCTCTATAATCATCAAGGTGGTAGTAGCCCCCAAAATGCAGCGCAACACAACTAGGATGGGAGAACAAAATGCCATCCCATCCTGTGAGTGTGTCAAACCTCAGAGCAAAGACTGCGCATGTGCCTCCTACCTTGGAGCACAATCTCACTAATTTGGTGCAAATCTTGCAAGTGCGTGCATGGGAATCCCATGCGTGTGTGTGGGCTGCAGACCCCGGATCACTTGCTCACTTCTTCAGTGTGAAACTCTGGCCAAGGCAGTACTGTCCTAATGGTGAGAAGTGTCGTATTTTCACATTAACTATGCTTAAGCACTTTGGGTTATTGAATAGTGCTGCTACATTCTGAGTAATTCCATCCCTTTAAATATATTAGCTGGTGTATAACCACAGCAGTGTTGATTTATTCTGATGATGATGAAGATGTTAGACTTGCTCAATAGTTCTGGTTCTGTAACATTAAATGTACTTCAGATCTTCAGAGTCTCGGGAGGATAGCTCAGGGGCAACATGCTCACCTTGGAAGCAAGACGACATGGAGCAACACAGGTTCGATCCCTCTGGGTATATTATGCACATTATAAATAACCAATACAAATAAATAAATCTGCTGAGCAGTGCTGGGGCCTTGTCAATAAGAGTGTAGCAGCTGAACTGAGAAGTGCTGATGTTGTCCCATCAAAAGTATAGCAGCCCTACTAAAATGAACTAGCATTGCCTCAACAAAAGCATAGTATTACAATTATAGAAGCCCTGTTTAGCAAGTTAACTGAGGAGTACCAGCATTGCCCCATTTCAAATATGGCAGCTCTAGTAGAAAATAGATTACGCAGCCCGGCTGAGAAGTGCTGTTACTGTCTCTTTAAAAATACAGAAGCCCTTTAGCTCTGCACTATTATGCCCATAGCATAGCATTCACCCTCACCAGGTACACACTCAGAAACATGAAAACAGTCTCATTTGTCCTCTCTCTGCCACCTCCCCCCGCAGATGCAATGCAAGAGGGGTGCACAGATGTAGAGGTACACCCAACCCAAAACGATTTTTAGAAATTGAGGGACAAACTTGCTTTGCATCTGTGCCTCCATTTCTAAAAATCGTTTTGGGTTGGGTGTACCTCTACATCTGTGCACCCCTCTTGCGAAGAGGGGTGCACAGATGTACAAATACATCCAACCCAAAAAGATTTTTAGAAATTGAGGGACAAACTTGCTTTGCATCTGTGCCTCCATTTCTAAAAATCGTTTTGGGTTGGGTGTACTTCTATTTCTAAAAATCGTTTTGGGTTGGGTGTACTTCTATTTCTAAAAATCGTTTTGGGTTGGGTGTACTTCTACATCTGTGCACACAGATTTAGACGTATACCCAAACCAAAACGATTTTTAGAAATTGAGTGACAGATGGAAAGCAAGAGCCTCTTGCTTTGTATCTGTCCCTCAATTTTTAAACATTGTTTTTAACCCGGCTTTTACCCGGGCCGCCAGAGAGAGACACAGTATGGATGGAACAAAGGGCCATCCATACTGCGTCTCTTCTCTCTGGCCTGGGGGGGAGGAGCACATGCGTACTCGGCGCCCCTGAAACCGGCCCGGTTCATTTATTTATTTGTTCAATGTTTGGTCGGACCCAACATTGCAGAAATAAATAAATAAATAAATTGGGTCCACAGACCCGACAAACATTGAACAAATAAATAAATAAACCGGGCCATGGCAGAGGCAGTAACCGTCCTCCACCACGGCCCGGGTTATTTATTTATTTGTTCAATGTTTGCCGGGTCCGTGGACCCGATTAATTTATTTATTTCTGCAATGTTGTTTCGACCACCATTGCAGAAATATATAAATTAATTGGGTCCACGGACCCGACAAACATTGGGAAAATAAATAAATAAACCGGGCCGTGGCCTGTTACTGCCTCTGGTGCCCCCCACCCCCTTTTTAGTAGTAACAGTCCTTCGCCCAGTTTATTTCTTTATTTGTTCAATGTTTTCTGTACAGCCTCGCGGGCCACATGAGATGGCTTGGAGGGCCGCATTGTGGCCCGCGGGCCGTATGTTGGACAACCTTGCATTAAACAATCTCTTTAATCACAAGGAGCAATGATGGGAAAAATAATGCAGCACAGAAGTGATTCTTTTGTGTATGTTCAAATCAAATGGCAATGTGATTACTCTTTCCCCCTGTGCACCCTCAATCCCCCCAATATGCAATATAAAGAGATGGAAGGAGAGAGAACAGGTTTCAGGATACAGAATTCAACAAAATATATCAATCCCAATTTCCCCCAGCAAACACAGAGAGAGAAACAGGAATGAATGCAAACTTGTCAAAATGCTTTTAAAGTTGGCTTGAATGGAATGGTTAAAACACTGAAAATGGTTTTCACTGAAATTGTTGAAATACTAATGGGAGCCACTTTGTATGCTTTCAGACAAGCACTAACAATGATTGAAGAGTGATAAGCAAGTTGAAAACTTAATTTTGAGGTCGGGTGCAATGAAAAGCTATTTCAAACGTTATAGATTTGAGCCAAACAAAAGATTTGCAGCAAACTTTTCCACGCACGGTAAGCACGATTGCAGAATAACTATAAGGATGTTAGGATGTTAGCTTCAAGTAGACACATGCATTTTGTTTCTAGCATAAAGTATGAAGAAGTTATGAACGTTTTCGTGGAGGTCGTTTTTTCAGAAAAAGGCGAAATTGTAAAACAAGATGCGCTCTTAAAATTACAAACACGGTTCCTTTACACTAGGGATAAACTATGAAGAAGCAAACTACACGAGAGCACAGCCACCAGATCAGGACGTCACCAATCAGGTTTTTGCACGCCGAGATGCTTGCCTTCCTTCAGATAAAATATATCAGTGCAAAGATGATTTTAACAATATTATTACAGAAGAATTATAGGGTAAGAGAGAGAGAGTTCAGGCAAGAAAAAAGGATTTCAGGCGATACAGTTCTGGATATGAGACGGATTTGATTTTGATAGGGATGACTATGGACAGTACATAGGCTAGTGATAATCCTATACTATGGATACTCACTACCAATGTTTTGAATGGAACCGCCTGGCATTCTGGTCAGGGATTTCTGGGACAGACTGCTGGGCACACCGGACTGGACTGGTCAGCGATCAGCAAGGCCCTCTGGACACCGCACGGCAGGACTGGACAGCAAGACTGGACTGGATCTGCAATAGCTCTCTGGTGTGCACATCATGGCACCGCCAGATTAGGTTTTAATCTGCCCTTCTGGTTGTGAAGATAAT
The DNA here is from genome assembly GCF_040938575.1 of Ambystoma mexicanum. Lineage (NCBI taxonomy): Eukaryota > Metazoa > Chordata > Amphibia > Caudata > Ambystomatidae > Ambystoma > Ambystoma mexicanum. The sequence goes on along the minus strand of NC_090934.1, from coordinate 54,521,813 downwards.
TCTTTGGCAGGCAAGCAGATACAGCACAGCCTGGCTGCTCTTTGGTTTACCCTTTAAGTTGAGGGATGGGTTCTGGAAGTTAGGCCCAGCTGAAAGTGGTTTAGCTATGCTCTGAGCCTTTCTGCTTGCAAAGTTTTTGGAGTCTGAAACAAGGAGTATGGAGGGAGCTCCTTCAAAGTGCTTCGCCAATCTCGAGATGGTGGGTGGATCAGTGTTTCTTTCTAGGTCATCAGCTGTCTCTATTTATGTGTTTGATAAAGGGGTGGGTAAGCTGAATTATCCTAGGCACACCCCTTTAGGTAGTCCATTGGCTAAAATCTGCTCTCTCTCTTGATTGGAGGGGAAAACAGAGTGTCATCATGATGATGCGGTTTATGAGGAAAAACCCTCTCCCCTTTGTCTTTTGCACATAAAATCTATTTTTGATATAATACATCTTTACATGTGTACAATCTTTGTACCAATAACATACATAGATCACATATTTTGTGAAGCAAATATTCTTCCAAGCCCCGTAGCTGTGAGGTCTTGGGTCTGGATTTGACAATATTTCACACTTTTTATCCGGGACACAACATCTGATTTGTCCACCATTTTGTACATATGTGTGCATTGTATATGGGCATAATCGTATGAAGTTTCATGCTTCTGACATGAATACAATTGCTACAAAACCAGAATTTACACTGCACCTTCTCAGAATATCGCACAGAGTTCTAGGTCCTTTTAAAATGTGCCCAAAAAAATCACATTAACAATACTGTAATTTTACAATTTTTACAGATTCACACAGTCCTTTGTCCATCTTTTTAGAAATGTGCTTTCTGTGCATTGTGAATCCAAAAATGGTCGTCTGTCCCCGCCTCCAAAGTTAATGGCAGGTCTGAAGCAATCTGCCCCCTTCCTTCTGGGTGTGGCTACTCTTGCCACTTACAATCTGGATATCCTTTCAGCCAAGGAAGGTTCATTGTCTCCTCCAGGAGCAGCAGCCCAAAATCTCCTCCCCTCTTAATCAACACCTGAATGTGAGTTCCTGGCCTTTGGTGGGAAGCAGGGAAGATGCCTTTTGTTGGGGAAAGCTGGGGAAAACTGGTTTGATGACTCTGAGTTTCAGCTAAATTCACTGTCAAATTATAACATTTTCTTAATTTAAAATAAAACTTGCAATTTTTAATCAAGCAGCTAGAACTCTGATTCCAGTCCCTAAACCATGGAGATTAAATAGTTAGTACCTATGTTCCTCTTAATGACAGGTCACTTCGATTTAAGACATTAGATCTTAATGGTGCAAATTTGCAGTTTAAATGCAGGCTTTTGAAACAGTCACAGGCGGTTGCTGGTACTGCGCCCATTTATTGACAGATTTTCACAGGCAAGCACACTTTTTACTGTGGATATTTTGATGATAGATTCCACTTTTCCTGACATTGTGGGTTCATATTGATTCCTTAAATGAAGTGGTGGGTAATACCCAGCAAAGTTATTGGGTGTTTTCTGATGTTTTGGACCATTATTTTGTATTTTCAGCAACCAAGAAAAAGGGATTCAAAGCAATTTCTGGGTTTCTTGCAATAAAGCACTGCCTTTCATGCAGTTTCCATTTTTCCTTGGTAGGCAGCCCAGTGGCATGTTTCAGCAGTGAGGTCTCCTTCCACCACTGACAACAGGCAAAGTAGATCTGGCAGCCATCTTTTTGTGCTTGGTGGAGCACCATTTCCATAGGTTTTTTGGCGCACATAGGGCTTTTGTGGCCATTTTCCTGATTGTGGTGCCATCCGCACACAGGGATGTCACAGGGCAGAGCCTAGTGGGTTAAAACATCCCACAACCTACGAGAGAAGGAGAGGATTAACAGGGCAACTACTATTACGGACACACTCTCTTTAAAGACTAAAGATGTACCTCAAGAACGGAGTCGCAGCAGGGCTGGACTCCCGGGCCCACGCCACTGAAGTAACTTGGCTGTAAGGTGCCCAAGCTCGACGCACCCCTGCACAGAACAGCAGGACGGAGAGCGCACCTTCTTGAAATACAAGGTGAGGAAGACTCTAAGGGGGTTGCTAGGGGTGCACGGGGGAGGTGGGCCCCGAGAGAGGGTGATTGTGGCTAAAACAGAAATCCTGTCTTCCAGAATGGATCCACGGCGGAGCGAGTCCCCGGGGGAGGTGAATCCAACTCCGAAGTGATCCAGCCCAGTCAGGTTGTGTCCCTGTGGATACAAGGTGAGCGTAACATCAACACTCAGCTGAGGACAGCCAGCCACTCCAATCAACACTCATGTTAAGTCAGCCATCCACTCCAGAATCTCTGCTTGCCAGTGCTTTGAGTGGTAAATGAACGGGAGGGGTGTACTGTAAAGGGTGTGTGGCAGAATTGGTCTAGGTATGGTAAAGGAGGAGGACGGGGCTTCTTTGACCTTCCTCTGTAGGAGACAATCTTCCTGCTTTTGGGTGACACTCAACAGATCTTTGCAGTCTCTGCGGCCACATGGTCAGGCTGCATTGTACCAATGGTGACCATCTTGTTGCTCCTCACTACCTGGTTGCAGGACTGCAAAGAGTGCAAAATGCCTCTGTCCATCTCTATCGAGGCTTCCCCTCTTTCATCCAATCTCCATGGTACTTTGCAGCCTGGGATGCCGGAGCAGGAGGATGGATTTCATGGTTCTTTGCCTGGCTGACGCAGAAAGCCGTGTACATGCAGGAGCGTTTTATTCAGTTTATATAATGCCAGTACACCACACTTGATCCCTTCGGAACGGTTGGGTCAGTCGTTAATTTCCCTTTCTGGCCTCAAAGCTCTGAAACAACATTGTTCTGAATCACAAGTACATACACAGCCCTTTAGTAGGCTACTAAACCCACCTTTCTGCAGTTAGGTTTCGGCAATTCTGCAAGAACACTGTAAAGAGGCCAATGATGTCCTTTCACAATTATCTAACCTATACTAATGTGTTTTCCCTTCTATGGCTCATGTTTGACACCAGCTCAATCCTTTCTTCGTCCTTAAATTCTTAAAACCTATTCACAGAATGTGCACAAAAATCCTGCAAAGCCCCTCATGCCGAAAATGACCTTGTGCGTACCAGCGTGCAAAGTTTTATTTGCACGCTCCACGTATTCATGCAGTCCGAGGCGCGAAGTAACCCGATGCACAAAGAAAATTGAGTTGCCACTGGAACTCCCATGACACGCCCCCACACACGAAGCAGATCCAGCCACATATACCAACCTTTGCACAGTCCGCATCCCCGCCATCATGCAGCCCATCAATACTGCGGGCTGTCCCCCCGCAATCAAGGCAGCACCCCAGTGACACTGCATACGGTGCTCTTTAACTTCTAACTGCACCCCGATAAAATGTCTTTTAACTCAAGTCGGCCCCAGTAAATATGCATGCGAACCCCCGTAAATGACGGCTGCACCCTGCTAATCTGCATACGAGCACTCCTAACTTCAATCAGCACCTCATTTGTGTGCCGGCACCCCTAATTCCCTGACTGTACCTTACTTTTGCGCGTTGGTTCCGATGCGATTGTGACTTTGCACCTTCTATAATGTGGTGGTGCGATCATGAGCTTTGCGTGTAATCTTTCCCCCAAGTGACGTTGAACATTCAGATCTATGAATACGCTTGATTTGTGCATTGCTGGGCGTTCCATTTCTTTTGCGTTACCTGTCCCTCAACACACCCACATATTTCCTTGTTCTTCCTTATTCTGCGTGGGGAATGGGGAATGTGCATGTTCTGCCATCTATTTATTTCCTTGTGAAGGCCCGTCCCACACTTCGCGTGAAGTCCCACGTAAAGCGCAACTACTGCACGCAAAGACATGATGGACCTTTGCAAAGGCCCTCCAAGGTCCCCGAAGAGCACGCTAAATCAGATCCATGAATCGATTAAAGAGGTTTTGCGCCCTGAAAAGTGTGCAAAGTCACTTTTCAGTGAGCAAAACATTCCATGAATTTGGCCCTTAGCCTGCTCCATATTAGCCCTTTCAAATTCTCTGAATGTTCCAGCAATAACTATGCCCCTTTCCAGTTTTAGTCATGTTTCAGCCGCAGTTTGGCCCCTTTGCAACTTATTGGAATATTTCAGTACCAGCTTCACCCTTTCATACTTCTAGAAATGGTCCAACACTAGCTTGGCCCCTTTCCCAGATCTAAGAATGTTTCAGAACCGTTTTGCACCCTTTCCCAGCTCTAGGAATGTTCCAGTACCAGCTTGGCCCCTTTTCCAGGTCTAAGAATGTTTCATAACCACCTTTCCCCTTTTCACAGCTCTGGGAATATTCCAGTACTAGCTTGGCCCCTTTCCCAGATCTAAGAATGTTTCAGAACCGTTTTGCACCCTTTCCCAGCTCTAGGAATGTTCCAGTACCAGCTTGGCCCCTTTTCCAGGTCTAAGAATGTCTCAGAACCACCTTCCCCCTTTTCCCAGCTCTAGGAAGGTTCCAGTACCGGCTTGGCCCTTTTCCCAGTATTAGGAATGTTTGAGCACCAGCTCAGCCCCTTTCCCCGTTCTAGGAATGTTTCATTAGCTGTTTGGCCCTTTTTCCAGTTTTAGGAATGTCTCAGCACTTGCTTGGACCCATTCCTAGTTCAGGAATATGTCAGCCCTTTCCCAGTTCTATGAATGATGCAGCACCAGCTTGGCCCCTTTCTCAAGTTCTATACAACCTGTCCAGTACCAACGTGGCCACTTTCCAGCTTATGGGAATCTTCAGCAGCAGGCTAGCACCTTTCACAGTTCTAAGAACATATCAGAACCATATTGGCACCTTTCCCAGTTCCAGGAGTATGTCAGCATATTTGTCATCAGTTTGGCCTTGTTCCCAGTTCCACTAGAGTTTCAGCACCAGCCTTTCCCCATTCGCAGCTCTAAGAATGTTCCAGCACGAGTGTGGGCCCTTTCTCAGTTCACAGAATGGTTTAGCCCCACCATGGACCCTTGCCCAGTGCAAGGAATGTTTCACCATCTCTTTGTCCATTTTCCCAATTCTAGGAATGTTTCAGCATCAGTTTAACACCTTTCCCACTTCTAGGAAGTTTTCAGCACCAGTTTAGCACCTTTACCAGTTCTAGAAGGTTCCTTAGCACTAGTTTGGCCGATTTCCCAATTCTAGGTCGTTTTCAGCACCAGCTGTGTCTCTTTCCCAGTTCAAGGGTTCATTGTCTGCATCGCCAAAGCCCTGTTAGTGAAAATATACAAAACAATATTCAGCAGCACCTTAGCCACTTTGCCTTTTGAAAAGAAGGAGTTTAAATGTTCCAGGCCAAAGTACCCAAAATACCTTCAGCTATCCCTCCGCAAATACCTCTCCTCTCAAGCTCTGCGCTCCTCTACCTCTAACTCCCTCAGGATCAGTAGTTTTTCAAAGTAACACGCTTGGGGTAGATCTCTGTCTTCAGCTGTGGCCTCCCTCTGGAATAGCCTTCCTGCCACTCTAAAACTTGAGGAGAACCATCTCCAGTTCCGGAGGCACCTCAAGACCACCTCAAGACCTTTGCTTCTGCCTTTGCCCCTCTTCTCCCCTGCTGATCTGCACCCTCTTGCCACTGTGCACCTGGCCACCATCTGTCCCCTGGGCCCAGGTACCTGCTCACCCTGCCACCTTCCTGCACTGCCTCCTGGCCACCCCTTGCACTGGGGACTGTATCTGTACCCATACAGACCCCCACTCCCTCATTTTCTTCTTTTATGCACTTATCAGACTTACCCAGTTCTGCTGCCGTAAACACAGCACTTGCTACTTGCTTGCTGCAATACCACTGTTTATTGCCTCCATTATCTATTTATTTGTATTTATTATTATATATCTGTTCTCCTCTGCTCTGCACTTTCCACCTTTCCTTTTTCCATGCAATTGCACGTTCTCAATGTCACTGGGCCTAGTAAGATCGTTGTTGTGTTCCCCCCTGTTGCCCTCCCTTGCCTTGTCAGGCTCTGAAACACTTGTGTACGAGCGCGATACATATAAAATATCATATCAGGCACATTCAAACTAAGCTAAGTTGCTAAAAAAAAACATATGTCACCTGCAGGTGTGCACAGACAGGGTGGTACAAATGGGTGGTGGGGCCTGCACACCCAGAAGTATTTCCCATGGTGCATTTGTCCCTTAATGTTGACTGAGCTGTTTCTTGTCCACGACTCATGTTGCTGCATGAGAAAGAGATAGCAGTTGTCTTGTACTGATCAGGCAGAGACGTGAATCCACTGATATCCCAAGATTCCCGGAAGTGACATCGTGTGGCTGATGGCATCCGAGGAAGTTATGCCACATGCCCTTTCACCCTCCGCACGCTATCATCAAAGGAAGTGATATCACATGAGCTTTTGCTCTGATGACATCACAGAAGCAATTTCGTAGACATTAAAAAAATAAACAAATAGACACTCAAGCAAAAACAACTATTTTAGTTCCCACCCGTAAGGTAGTTAGGGCGATGCCTTCATATTGCATTTGTGGTGTACCCCCAGCAGAACCAACCAAGGTATAGGGCATTGACTTCAAATGCCATTGCAGCCACATACATGCAGTCAGTACCCAGTGATTTAATCGTTGAAAAAAATATCGATGGACATTCAATATTTATTTAACCCACTATCCAACACTTTCCCCCAATATTTTAGGACTGGAGTTTGTTTATATAATTGCAACAATCCTAAAATAAGTTGGGCAGGGTGTTTAGTATCTTAAAAAATATATTACCCCTCAATGTTTTTCCCATCAATGAAATCACAAATAACCGTCCAGTTCACTTCCACCCTATTGTAGTTTTAGCATCACATATGTATACTCCCTGTTGGAGCCTCATGTGTGAGGTTAGTCATAATGTGTAATGTATGCCCTGACATATACAGGAGCTGCCATCATATACCAAGTTCAGCTGCCAACTACTCTGAAATGCCATGTAATGCCAGTTAACGTCACATATGCCTAGCACAGTCAGCATATGTAATGGACAACCTCACAATGCAGGTGCTGCCATCATATACCAAGTTCAGCTGCCAACTACTCTGAAATGCCATGTAATGCCAGTTAACGTCACATATGCCTGCCACAGTCAGCATATGTAATGGACAACCTCACAATACAGGTGCTGCCATCATATACCAAGTTCAGCCACCAACTACTCTGAAATGCCATGTAATGCCAGTTAACGTCACATATGCCTGGTGAAAGTACTGTTTCCAAAATGTGCATTTGGCCTCTCTCCTTGCATCTTTGTATTTCTTCATCAGTCCTTCCTTGGCAATGAGCTTTCTTTTTATCTCCTATCTGATTCCTGCTTCTTTCATTCTAGGATGTTTGTATCTTATCACGTGATCTCTGGTGTGTGGTCTACCTCTTGTTTTCAAATCTTTAACATAATCATCTTCTTCGGCTGCTGACCATTCTGCCACCCATACCAAGGATTCTGTTCGACCCTGGAATTGACCTCTCCTATGGCAGAGTGCAAGTTGGGTCAGGCAATATGCAGTCTGGACGTCTATTTCTACAGCTATGAATATCTTCAAATTCCCTAATGCATAGGAGAGGAGAGCGCAAACATAGCAACTCTACTCAGAGGGACTTATTCCCACTTCTTTCATGTGTTGATACCACATGTTGTTTCCCTGTTGATACCACATGTTGTTTCCCAAGTGTGCTATACTGTCTAGATAATTATTTAACTCATAATCGTCTTCTCTTGCACTTCTCATGAAGGAAATCAAAAATAGTTCTCTTAGTGGGGGGAATCATAGGAACATTTGTCAAAGAGATTGGTGACTTCACACGTGTCATTAGTGTGGGGATAATCACATATGGTCTTGGCCTTTGTGCAACATTATGTAGTGCAACAAACATTAGTCCCCACCAGCGGCGATTTCCCATATGTCACTGAGCTTGCTCATTTCCTTCAACTGTATCACTTTCAGGATTCCACATTACGTCTGTGTACTATTTTTTAAGGAAGCAAAAAAACATTTTAATCAGGCAGCATTGTTAAGAAATCAGGGAGCTGCAAGTCTCTTCTCAATAATTGCTCAGAATAATCTCCTTATAACTGGACAATTTTTAGGATTTTGCAAGAAAACACAAAAGTCAGTACTTCTCCCCACAAGTGCAGCATATGGCCGAAGAATTCAAATAAAAACAGTAAGCAAGAGCTGAGGAATGTTGACATCAGATAGGACCATTTGGGTGTCCAAAGAGAAGTTCAGTAAGGAATGAGTCGGGATACTGCTCCCTCTTCTAATTTTTAACCGAAGGTTGTTGTTTGGGCACAATCATGATATATCAACAACTTTCTGATGTGGATTTTTAAAAGATTCCTGTGGCTCAAGAACAATTGCTTTCCACACTCCTGCTAAAATATCCATAAAGAGTGTCCCATGAGAGCCACAGTCCGAAAGAACACTTGCATGTATTCAACTTGCAGTTTCAGTATCCTTCTTCCTTGTCATCGATCGAGTCTGCACATGCTGAACTACTTTGTGTTGACTTGCTTCCAAATCGGGTGTTGGTGTTCCGGTCTCACCAGCATACGGTTTCATGTCACCGAGGTGGATCCATGTGCGTCACTCTTGGACATTTACTGCTGAGGGAGTGACGTTCTCCACAACGTAGGGTCCACTGAAACGAGGCTCGTGCCAGTTCCTACTAAAGTTGCATACTAACACAGTGTCTCCCTCAAAAAGGTTAGGTGCTAATAAAAGCTTTATTTATTTGTTTATTTATTTATGTATGTATGTATGTATGTATGTATGTATGTATGTATGTATGTATGTATGTATGTATGTATTTATTTATTTATTTATTTATTTATTTATTTATTTGTATTTTGGACCTTGCCCTGCGGAATCTGGGAGCATAATTTGAAGGTAATGGTTACATACAGTGAAAACAATTTACCCAGGAGGAAAAACAAGTCTTAACAATGACAATGACAATGCAGTTCCTGAAGGCAACACATGTTAGAGACAAGTACATCATTACAGCGGTTGCCATAGACATTACTAGTAGTATGGGGTATACTGCAAAGTATACTATTACACATAAGATATATAGACGTTACAAGTGGAGAGGAAGGCTAGACATCCAGTGCTGACACATTGCCATAATAGGCCAAGGATGGTTAGGTGGATGAGGCAGATGCATCAAGCTCATAGAGCCAGAGTTTGTTTTCGTTCTTAAAGGAGTAGATGGACGGTTCCGTTCTGAGTGAAGTAGGTATTGTCTTCCATAGTTTGGCAGCAAAGACTGGGAAACTAGATCCCCCGGCTGTCTGAAGCTTGTAGCTGGGTATAGTCAGTGTGTGTACATGGGCTGACCTCAAGGGTTTGATGGCTGTGTGCCGCGTGAAGCGATTGGCCAGGTAAGCAGGTGCCAGATTGTTCTGGGCCTTGTATGTTAGAGCAAGGGTTTTGAGCGATATTCGATGAGCAACGGGAAGCCAATGTAGATTACGTCTTGTGTCAGAGTTGCGCAATCTCCTCGGGAAGTTAAGGGCAGCCCTGATGGCATTGTTCGGGGTAACTTGTAACTTATAAATGTTTCTTTGGCTAGTCCCTAAATATAGGGCGTTACAGTAATCAATTTATGAAATGATGAGAGTTCTAGCAAGAATAATGCAGGTTTCAGTCGTCAGGAAAGGTCTGCAGGCGGTGATAAGTTTGCAGGTGTAAGCCGAAGCCGATACAACAGCATTTGTTTGTCTGGTAAGAGATAGTGTCGAGTCTAGGTAAATACCAAGTGTTTTTGTATCGTTAGACACTTTGATAATGTTCCCATCAATGGAAAATTATTTGTAGGCGGGTTCTAGTTTAGTGAGTTTGATGTGAGAGCCAAGAACAAGTAACACAGTTTTTTCATCATTAAGGCAGAGCCCATGATGAGCCATCCAAGCCTGGGTGACTGCGTAGACTTCATTGAGTGCTTTAGAGTCGATTACATAGTCGCCTGTGATGGGGATGAGTATCTGAGTGTCGTCAGCATAGTTTGTGTAGGAGACACCCAGATAGTCAAGTATGTCAAAGAGCGGCTTTGTAAACACATTGTACAGTGTGGGAGATACACACGGGACAGGTGCTGGTTCAGCACAGGCAGATGGTGAAAAAACCCTCATGATTCTGTTAACCAAGAAGGAGCTGATCCAAGACGTGGCAGCGTCTGAGAAATGAGAGGCAATTTTGAGGTGGTGACAGACAATTTGGTGATCTACCAAATCAAAAGATGCTGAAAGATCAAGAAGTAGGAGTGTTAACTTGCACTTGTCTTTTAAGTCCTCAATTTGTGTTTTTAAATCAATCAAGGCGGTTTCTGTCCCATGTCTGGGTCGGAAACCTGATTGCCTAAGACCCAGTATTTGTTTTGAGGTAGTCCTGAATTTGTAAGTAGGCAGCCCGATCCAGGATTTTTAGTATTTATTGCACAGTAGTAATAGGCCTATAATTGGATGGGTTACTCGGGTCAAGGGTGGGTTTTTTGATTAAAGGGATGACCCAAGCATCCTTGAGGTTGTCCGGGACAATACTAGATTTAAATGAGGCATTTTTGAAGGTGGTGATAAAGGGCGCAAGATCATGGGCTGCCTCCTTGATGATAGGAGCAGGGCATGAATCACTTTGACAGTTTGAGGGTTTGAGCTTCTTGATAATATTTTCAACTACCCAAATAGAGAGAGGTGCGGAACTGATCGGTTTGAAGGCATGTTTAGGAGTGGGGAGGTTGTGAGACGGGGAGTTAAGTGCTGAGTCTGAGAGGTTGCTTCTTTTTGCGTTAATTTTAGATTGAAGCATAGAAATGTTATCTAAAAGTGCCTTTTGGATGTTAGTTCACCAAGCAGTGTCAGGTGTACATGTATCCAGGGGTTCTACAGGGGACTCTAATTCCTTGAGGATCATAAAGAGTTCCTTTGTGTTTGATTGTACTAGTAAGATAAGTTTATTGTAAACGTCTTTTTTAGCTGCCAGTAAGGCTTCTTTAAAGGTAGAGGAGGCATTGGTTAGGTTGTTTTTGTTAATTAGTGACGGTATACTTTTCCAATGAGCCTTTGCCTTTCTTTTTTTTTTGCGTAGGTCTCTGAGATGTGGGGTAAACCAGGTATTGAGCTGGAGGCGAGGTTTTTGTTTGCACAATTTTAGTGGTGAAATGGTGTTAAGGGCTTTCAGCAAGGTATGATTATAAGTATCCACTAGAACTGTGGGGTCGGAGCAGGGGGTGGATGCAGTATTGAGCAGAGGGAGAATAAGAGGGAGAAGCTTCTCCGTCGTGATATCCTTCTTATTACGAGTGTGGATGGATGGGGCGAGGTTAGGTTTGGGTTTTTGGGGGTTGGAGTTAATCAAGAAGATATTGTGTGGTGATCAGACCAAAAGCAAGGGGTCACTGAGATCAGGTTGAGAGTACAGTGCAGGTCTGCAACCCAGTCAAGGATGCGTCCTTTATTGTGGGTAGGCTCTTTGATGTGTTGGGTAAGGCCGAAGTCAGTTAGCGTGCTTGCTAGGTCAAGGGCTTTAGTATCGTTCACATCTTGGTACCCTAGATTAAAATCGCCAAGTAGAAGGATTTGCGAGTTAGGCTTAGTATTGGTGGCAAGGATGGATGAAATGTCCTCAATGAACGTGGAGATGGGACCTGGAGGCCTATAGATAAGGTGCGCTGTAGCAGTTTGGTTGGAAGAGATGGGTAGTTTAATGGACAGTAGTTCCGCGGATGGGATCCGGAGGTTGGGGATAGTTCTACATTCAAATGAACTGTTGAAGAGAAAGGCTAATCCTCCACCCTTTGTTTGATTAGTATCCCTATCGCATCTGATGATGGAGTAGTTGTCAGGGATCGCCAAGGACAGGGCGGGGCCAGCTGCCGCATGCAACCAAGTTTCCGTGAGAAGAAGGAAGTCTACATTTTCTGTTGTGATCAAATCAGCGATATCTAGGGCATGAGCGGGGAGTGAACGAGCATTGATGAGCGCACCTTTGAGCTTAATGTCCTTGGCTTTGGAGAAGCTGGTAGCCAAGTGGGCTGGTGCATTTTTCTTGGATGCTAGCACAATGGCTGAGTTGGGGTTGTTGTTTGGCACTGATGATTTGATGTTAGAGTCAGGATATTGTCAATAGGTGAAATGGTGGAGTCTAGATGCTAGTCTCTGGTTTCTGGCCTGGGTGGCACAGGGTTGACTTATGTATGGATGTATGATATGGTTGGTGGCAATTAATGGAGTAGCCTGATGTGTAAACATTAGGCTGTTGGCAGGAGGAAGTACATTTGAGGTGGTCAGGCGGAGTCTAGTACCTAGTCTAAGATTTCTGGCGTGGATGGCGGGGGGACGATTAGATAAGGGGACTTTGCTGTTTATAATAGGGGGATGGTTGAGAGTTACATGGCAGTGTCTCGAGCCAAACCTAAAGTTTCTAAGGTAGGTTGTGCTGGGTTGATTAGGCGTGGGTTTTGATGCAAAGTGTTGTAGTCAGAGGGCCGGTGTGTTCAGATAGGGATTAGAGATTGTCATGTTGACAGAGTTCTTTAGGTCGTACACGTATGGCGTATGGGTAGCTGGTGGGCGTGGATGATAGTGCTGTGAGCTAGTGGTGCGAGGTGTGCAGGTGTTGTACGGTGTCCAGATCAGGACTGAAAAAGAGAGCAGGAGGTTAATTATGTTGCGTAATGTAGGGTGGGTAGGCTGTAGGATTAATCTGGATGTGATAGGGCGAGGGGATGAGGAGAAATTGAGAGTCCATTGCATTTTAACAAACTAAGTAAGGTATCAATTAGATGAGTATGCAGTTTATACACAACCTATGGTTAGGTGGGGTGGCAAAATTAACTTACAGAATATCAAGTTAGCTTAATAGGGGGTCGACACCACCAAGTAGTCAGTACATGCCAAGATATTCACATCAATTATACACATAGTAATATCAATATTACACTGAGAGAAGGCAAGTAACACAAACGTTATAGCAGGAAGCTAACGATATGGGATAAGCACCCAGTACAGAGCCTGGTGAGAGAGAGATTCAACTAGCTAGCATCTCAGAGCTAGTGAATGTGATAGCAGAGAGTGGAATTGTGCATATGATCAGTGCATGTAGGATCAACTGTACATCTATTTAAACAGGCTGAGTGAGCAGGAGCGGCTCGCGATAATAACAGGTGACAATTAAAAGAGCTAATCTTAATCAGTTAGAACAGCGTGACAAGGTGGTAGAATGATATTCATGTGACACGGATGCAGGGATTTTACAAGGCATAACATGGATACAAACAAAATAGGTCAGAAAGGCAGTGGTACATGATAATGGCATCTGGAACATATATAGTGAGCACAAATGTTACAAACAAGCCACCGGAGCGATTAATGGCCACAAGAGGACATGACGCAGAAAAAGTAATGCCATGACATTAACCTCCAGATAGTGGTGGGCTGTATGCAGGAAACAAACAGTCAAAGTAACAGTGTCAGAGGAGTCTCGCATGAACAGATGGGTTTCTAGGAGCACCAGCAACCAATAGCGCGGTATGTGTAGGATTTGGCTGTGGCTGCTCAAGCGGGGGATCAGGTCAGAGAGCTCCTGCAAATGAAAGCGAACAGGTCTGGTTGCTGAATGGTCTTCATCTGTGTCCTGAGACCGACAACCCTTGTGCTTAAATTGATTTGAAATGACAGAGATACTAGCAGTCATGAATGTCAAATACGCAGGTAGCTCATTTCCTAACATTTCTGCTGCCTTCTGGGAATCGCTTCTAATCCTTGATGGAGGAGTCAGAGGCATTCTCATTCGCCTTTCTGTTACTAGTTCATTGGGTGTGAGGTGGTGGTCCGACCCGGGCTGATTCCTTAATACATATAATGCTAGGGGCAGGCAACAGAGCCATCCCTCCTTCAGTGACAATTTTCATTTAGCAATTCTCTCTTTGAGATGACCGTTGAGTCTCTCACATAGGCTGTTTGCTTGTGGGTGATAAGAAGAAGAAAACTTGTGTTTTATGTTCAATAACTAGCTTATCTCTTCAAAAAATTAATTAAAAAAATGTGGGCCGTTGTCGGATCTCAGCACCTAACATACTCCTCACCTTGTAAATGCTTCTCGTACTAAAAACTTGGCTGTGCAAGTGGCATCATGGTGTGTACATGGACCTGCTTCAATCCATCTCGAAAAGGAACACACCACCACTATCATATACCTGTATCCACTACATACTTTCAGCATGTCAACATAGTCGATATATAAATGCTGAAAAGGACCATTCTGTCGAGGAATTACTCCTCTGATTGTTTGCAATGTGTGTGGCCAGCAGTAAACTTTTGACATACGATGCAATGCACTAAATAAAATGCAACATGCTCTAACAAATTTGGTATGATCCAATCCTCCACAATAGTTGCTATGAGGCTTTCCCTAGTTACATGCATAGGGTAGTGTAGCTGTTCAAGTGTTAATCTTAATAATGCTACTGGCATTACTGGCTTCCCAATGCTATCTTTCTGCCATAATACTTCTGAAGGGGATAAGGAGTACCCTCTTTGTTTCCACAATTCTTGCTCTTCCTGTGGTGTGGTGCACTGCCTTGAATTTCAATTATCTGTGTTTTTGGCAAATGATGAAAAACTTCTTGCATTATCAAAGCCACAATTTCCCCTTTCTTATATAAGGAGTATCAAAATTCGAGATGTCTGAAGAAATTGCAACCCTTTTGGCTTCTTTGTCCGTGGCTTCATTCTTGCATGAAATAAAATCAGTTCTCTTAGTATGTGCTTCACATTTCACTAGTCCAATGGCTGCTCAGACCTGCAGTGTCTTAATAAGTCTGTCCAATAATGCTGCGTGTTGCACAGGATTGCTGTCCACTCGGAGGTAGCACCTCCTTTTCCAGTTTGCTAGCCCTGCATGCAGGGTTGATATCACATAGGTGGAGTCACTGTACACCGTCACTTCCTCCCCTTGGTATTTCTCAAGCGTGATAAAAAATGCCACCATTTCTGCTGCTTGTGCCGAAAAGTGAGATGGCAGCCTTATGCTTGTCACAATATCAAATTCCCCATTTTCTCTATGCCTCACTACAGCTGACCCAGTGAGTCTTTCTCCATTATTTTGATTGAGTTTTAATGACCCATCAATAAAGAGAATCTCCCCTCCTGACAGCGTGTTTTCTTTTACACGCGGTATGTCGTCATATGACTCTTCATAACTAGCGCAGTCTTGCACATGCTCACCCTCTGCCACTGTCTCAGCTACAAATGTAGCAGGGTTCACTATTCTGTACCTGACTATCTTAATCACATGATTAGATATAAGAACTTCATATGCAGATGCTCTCTGAGGTGTCAACATACCCTTAGGTTTTTCCAAAATGGCAAACAAAGCATGCTCAAAGAATAATATCATAGAACACCCCATTACAATGCTCATAGATTTCTCAATGGCGAACGAGGCTGCTGACAGCGATTGTTCGCAAGGAAGGTGTCCTCTCATAACTGGATCTAAAATCCCACAGTAATATGCCAGAGGTGTTTGTTTGTTTGTTTGTTTATTTTATTTATATCGTGCACATGACCCGGAGATAATTGGGCGCTAAGGATAGTAATGGTTACAAGGCATAGAATAGACAGTTATGTGCATTAATACAGTTTGAACATACAAGGTAAAGTTACAATGGTGCATATATAAAAATTGAACATTATACATATTATACATTGGGTCATAGCAGTAGTATGAGCCGATCACCTAACAGTTAGTGGTATCAGGAGCTGTTATTTTATGTTTTATTTAGTATCGAGGTGATAGCCTGACTTCTGAAATTGTTAAAGGTCTGAATGGTTTGAATATTCTGCGGGAGAGAGTTCCAAAGCTGGGCAGCTAATACTGGGAAGCTGGAACCTCCGGCTCTTTTTAGATTGTATCTGGGCACCACCAGACATGGTATGCTGGAAGATATGGTTGTCGTAAATTTCCCCCCGTCTCACCTGTGATCGGGATCTCCCTTGTTCGGCCACAGGACTCTTCCTGTGGATCGTTCGGGTCTTGAATAGGCTCGCCCGAGCCTCGTCAGGTTGCAGGACGCGTTCAGAGTTCCGGGAAGTTCGTGGTTCCAGGGTATCCAGGATTAGCGATGAACAAGTAAGTAGGGGGAAAATCCAGGAACAGGATAAAAGGTAAGAAAGGAAGTAAGAGGATCAAAGGAAACCAATGTAGAGAGTAAGCACACATTGGGTCACTACCAAAGATAGCGTTGAGACGCGCGGACCCGCAGGGGCGTGACCAATTTATAGTAGGTGCCATGACGTGAAAGCTAGTGCGTAGCACGGAGCTTGGTATGGCCATGTTGGGAGGAACAAGGAGTACAAGCCCTTCGTGACAATGACCATGAGGTCCAGAAGGGGCAATTTCGCTGGGTCATGACAGCATGCCCCCTCCGAAGACTGGTTCCTCCAGGCTTGCCTGGGTGAATAAGATGGAATCTTCTGAGCAAACGAGGGGTCTTTAAATTAGAAACTGGTTCCCATGTTCTCTCGCTAGGGGGGTAACCTTTCCACTCGACCAGATATTGTAGTCGACCCCTCCTATACCTGGAATCACATTTCCTGGACACCTCATATTCCAACTGGTCATCCACAACAACAGGTGTGGGTTTGAAGGGTTTTCGAGTAGAACTAATGTAGGGTTTCAACAGGGAAGTATGGAAGACTGGATGTATCTTCTTCCAGGAATCCGGGAGCTTAAGTCGGAAGGAGACAGGATTGATGATCAACTTTATAGAAAATGGACCATAATAGCGAGGAGCTAATTTGTTTGGTCGTAGATGTCGAGGTAACATTTTCGAGGCTAACCAGACTTGATTGCCAACTGAATAGGAAGGTGATGGTCTTCTCTTAGAGTCCGCATATCTTTTAGTTTGAGTCTGGGCCTGTTCTAACTGATCCTTTGCCTCTCTTTGTAAGTCGATCAGCGTCTGAATCCAAGAGTCAAGGGTAGGTACCGGAGTAGATTCTGGAAGAACTGATGGTAGAACAGACGGGTGATAACCTTGACTGCAATAGAAAGGGCTGATCTTGAGAGCTGAATGATCTGAGTTATTGTAGGAGAATTCGGCTAAAGGTATAAGGAGAGACCAATCGTCTTGAACCTTGGTGGCAAAACAACGAAGATACTGTTCCAGAGTTTGATTTGCTCGTTCCGTTGCCCCATTGGTTTGTGGATGATAGCCTGAAGAAAGGGCACGTTGGATTCCTAGAACACGTCAGAGATGTTTCCAGAATTGTGAAATATACTGAGGTCCCCGATCCGAAATAATCTTGGAAGGAAGGCCATGAAGACGAAAAATATGTTCCAGGAAAATTCCAGCAAGTTCTGAGGAAGATGGTAGTTTATACAATGGTGTAAAATGAGTGAACAAGTCAATGGTTACCATGATGGTTGTATATCCTCGGGAAGGTGGTAATTCAACAATGAAGTCAGTGGCAATAACTTCCCAGGGTCTGGTTGGCAACGTAGGTTGTAGAAGCAGACCCGCCGGCCTCTGATTATCATATTTGTTCTGACTAC
Organism: Ambystoma mexicanum; assembly: GCF_040938575.1. NCBI lineage: Eukaryota > Metazoa > Chordata > Amphibia > Caudata > Ambystomatidae > Ambystoma > Ambystoma mexicanum. The sequence continues at coordinate 54,504,278 of NC_090934.1, read as the reverse complement.
AAATACACAGGTCTTGATGTATTGAGCTACACTGGATTTCATCCCTAGCCACCAGAACTGTCTTTGTATAAAACGGGAGGTGTTGGTTACTCCTCGATGGCCGGAGTGAAGAGTATCATGGCATAGATTCATTACCTTCTGTTGAAGTTCTTTTGTCGGAATGACCACTGAATTGTTCTTGAATAAATATCCTTCCTTGATTGTCAGACGCCAGGGTTTTTTCTTCGATATGTCCTTCCAGAGTTCAGATAGTTGAGTCTGTGCTCTGATTTCTTCCAGGAGATTGATCGCTTGAGCTACAAAGATTGTGGGTGGAAAAATTGTAGGATAGATCTTATCCTCCAAGGGAACGTAGTCGGGACGCCGAGAAAGGGCATCAGCAATCAAGTTTTGCGATCCAGGAACATGTGAAATTTGAAATTGATATTGAGCAAAGAAGTAGGCCCATCGAGCTTGTCTACTGTTCCTGCACTCCATGGATTGTAGGACCTGAAGATTTCGATGATCAGTACGGACTTGAACTGGATATTTAGCACCCAGGAGTAAATGTCTCCATTCAGTGAAGGCATGACGAATAACCAATAACTCCTTCTCCAGAACTGAGTAGTGAGTCTCGCTGGTGGTCAGGGTCCGTGAGAGAAAAGCAATGGGATGTTCCAACTTATCATCGGATTCTTGTTTTAAAACTGCTCCTATGGCGTAATTGGAGGCATCAGTTTCCACTAGAAAAGGACGATTTATGTCAGGTTGGGCCAGGATGGAGGCCTGAGTGAATTCTTCTTTAAAGCATTCTAATGCCTTGTCTTGTGGTATAGACCAGTTAAATGGAACGTCTTTCTTCAGGAGATTAACAATGGGTTGAACAATCTCGGAAAAGGTGGGAATGAATTTCCGGTAGAAGTTGGCAAGCCCCAGGAAGGATTGTATTTGCTTAACAGATGTTGGGGCGGGCCAAGCCAGTATGGCCTTCACCTTTGAAGGGTCCATACTAATACCTTCTGAACTTAGGACAAATCCCAGATAGTGAACTGATGTAACATGAAACAAACATTTTCTGGTTTGGCTAAGAGTTGATTTTCACGGAGACGTTGAAGTACTGCTTTTACATGTTCTTCATGTTTCAAGGAGTCCTTGGAGAAGATCAATATATCATCCAAGTAGACGATAACATTGAGAAATAACATGTCAGAGAACACCCTATCCATAAAACGCTGGAAGACTGCGGGAGCAGTCAGACCAAAGGGCATTACTAGTGACCAAAGGGTGTTCTAAAGGCTGTTTTCCATTCATCTCCTTCCCGGATACGGATCAAATGGTAAGCACCTCGGAGATCCAGTTTCGTGAATATCACTGCACCTCTCACAGCTTCAAGGATATCCGAGATCAGGGGTAGTGGGTATCTGTCTTTCAGGGTGTATTGATTTATGCCCCGATAGTCCAGGCAAGGTCTAAGCTCTTTGGTATCCTTTTTTGGAACGAAGAACAATGAAGCACCAGCTGGTGATTTTGAAGGTCTTATGGTGCCGTTCTCAAGATTAGTGTCTAGGTATTCCCGAGGGCTCTCTTTTCGGGTTCTGAAAGGATAAACATCCTGCCAAAAGGAATCACTGCTGAGGGTTCAGTATCTATGGCACAGTCTTCGGGTCTATGTGGAGGTAAGGCTTGAACAATGGCAGTAGAGAATACATCAGCATACCCTTGATAGATCTCTGGAACTTGTACAATATTGGAAACCATGAATGGTGTCTCTGGACACCTTGGTAGACTTATAGGAGCTGTGACTGAGGTATCCAGGTTTAAACAATGGTTCATACAGAACTCCGAGCCCAGGAATAAGGATCCGGCCGTCCAGTTAATATATGGATTGTGCCTTTGTAAGAAGGGCATGCCCAGAACCAAGGGGTAATGGGCTGATTTTATAATGTCAAACACAATCTTTTCTTGATGATGATTTATGGAAAGATGGATCTCCCTTGTTTGCAGACTTATGGGTCCTTATGAAAGAGGTCTTCCGTCAATTGCTTCCACTGGCTGTGAAAAACTTCTTGCTTCATATGGAATGTTATGGCTTCTGACCCAATCTTGATCAATGAAGACTCCCATTGCTCCGCAATCCACCAAGGCCAGTATGGGGTAGACCTTGTCCTTGGATGGCGATAAAAAGGCCTGTAATATCACCAATTTGTTTTGTCCAGGAGAGTTCAAGGATGGAATTGATGTGGAGCAGACATCGCTCTCCCGAAACCTTGCTCCATTTAGGATCGGGAGCTGGCGTTTCCTGAGCGTCAGGGAGGGGCCAGAGGACACTCTTTAACTAGATGTTTATCCGAGGCACAATACATGCATAAGCCTGTGTGTATCCTTCTTAACCTTTCCTGCGTGGAAATCGGTCCATGAAAGGCTCCAAGTTGCATGGGTTCAGAATCAGTGCTCGGATTCTTGGGAGATTCTGTCCTTGTAGTATTCTCTGGGGAGTTTCTTTGAATTGAGACTTTATTCTTTTTCTTTTCGGCCTTTCTTTCTTGGATTCTGAAGTCTATTTGCATAGACAAGTCCAGGAGGGCCTGGAAGGAACTGGGACGTGCCACCCTGGCTAATTCGTCCTTAATCTCTTCATTTAGACCTCTGCGAAACAAGGTAAAACTGGCTTCCAGGGGCCAGTCCGCCTCTTTGGCTAGCTGTTTGAATCTGGTAACATATCTTGGGATCCTTGTTGGAAGTCAAGTAACTTCTCTTGAGCACCGTGGACCAGCTCTGGACGTTCGAACATGGTCTTGAGTTCCGCGATGAACCCTTCATAATCATCCAGGAGAGCATCCCCTGAATTGAGTAAAGGAGTGGCCCATGTAAGGGCATTACCGGAAAGATGCGATATTATGAAGCCCACCTTAGCCCTAGGAGTTGAGAAATAGTAGGGCTTGAAGGTAAAATATACCAAACAAGAATCCAGGAATCCACGTAAGGCCTTTGTTGAACCGTCGTATTTATCAACCACTCCTCCCAATAATACGCTGTCCTTGTTCGCGGAGACACGTGACAAGACAAGCTGTCTTAGCGCCGCATTCTCGGCTTTTAAATTCTGCATCTCTGTGGAAAGTTCTTGCATTCCGCGCATCAGGTCCTGAATAGCATTCTCCATGGTAGAATCCGTATTGATCGTTTGGCGTCTCAAACTGTCGTACATCTCCCCCCGTCTCACCTGTGATCGGGATCTCCCTTGTTCGGTCGGAGGACTCTTCCTGTGGATCGTTCGGGTCTTGAATAGTCTCGCCCGAGCCTCGTCAGGTTGCAGGACGCGTTCAGAGTTCCGTGAAGTTCGTGGTTCCAGGGTATCCAGGATTAGCGATGAACGAGTAAGTAGGGAGAAAATCCAGGAACAGGATAAAAGGCAAGAAAGGAAGTAAGAGGATCAAAGAAAACCAATGTAGAGAGTAAGCATACGTCGGGTCACTACCGAAGATAGCGTTGAGACGCGCGGACCCGCAGGGGCGTGACCAATATATAGTACATGCCACGACGTGAAAGCTAGTGCGTAGCACGGAGCTTGGTACGGCCATGTTGGGAGGAACAAGGAGTACAAGCCCTTCGTGACAATGACCATGAGGTCCAGAAGGGGCAATTTCACCGGGTCATGACACTGGTGGTTCTGTTGGATACCTTCCATGTGAACTTATCTGTGAGGTAGGGGGGGCTTGGTGGTTAAGCGCTTTGTGAGTGAGGCAGATCGTTTTTAGGGCAAATTTGTCCTGTATAGAGAGCCACCTGTGGTGCTTTCTCGTTTCTGATATATGCTCTCTTTTGGGAATATTCAGCGCGGCTCTGAGCGCATTATTTTGCATAATCTGTAGTTTATTTAAGATGGTTTTGTTCGCTCCTAAATAAAGACTGTTGCAATAATCTAATTTGGATTGTATGAGCGCTCTCGCCAGAGTAAGGCAGCTAGTGGGGGATAGTAAAGGTCTACCGGCTCTGATCAACTTGCCGGTGTAGGCTGTGGCCGATGAGGTCATGTTGATGTGCTTAGTTAGGTTAGACTGGGCATCGAAGTAGAAACCTAGAGATTTTACATGTTTGGCAATGAGTATACTGTTCCCATCGATGACGATATTTGTGCAGTGAGGACTTAGTTTGAGGATGTTGTTAGATGATCTGACTAGGAGTAATTTGGTCTTATCATCATTCAGGCATAGGCCATGTGTGGCCATCCATGCCTGAATGATGATGTAGACTTTATTAATCCGTGCGATGTCTATATCATAGGTTCCTGACAGGGGTAGGAGTATCTGGGTGTCATCTGCATAATTTGTGTAGGTGACACCCAGAAGGTCCAATTTGTCAAATAGTGGCTTTGTAAAAATGTTGTACAAAGTGGGTGAAACGCAGGATCCTTGAGGGACTACGCAGGTGATGGGGATGGGGTCAGCAGCTGCTGAGGGTGAGAACACGCGCATGGTTCTGTTGGCGAGGAAAGATTGGATCCAGGCAACTGCAGAACTAGAGAAATGGGCCGCTGAGGATAGGAGGTTACAAAGTATGGAGTGATCCACCAGATCAAAAGCCGCAGAGAGGTTGAGTAGAAGTAGGATGGCCATCTTTCCTTTGTCTTTTAATTCATCAATCTGGCTTTTGAGGTGTAAGCACTGCTGTCAGAATTGTCCCATTTGTGTGCAAAAACAGGTAGAACTCCCCAGAATAATCAGGAATTCCTAAAACTGGAGCTGTACAATTAGCTTTCTTTAATTCTTCAAATTCCTCCTCCATTTCCTCAGTCCATTCTATTTTATCCTTGTATACCTGTGCCTTTTTTTACAGCCTGTAAAAGGTTTTTTGTGTATGAACTATAATCCAATACCCATGCTCTAACATAGTTACATAATCCCAGGAACTGCTGCATTTACTTTATCGTGTGCGGTTTTGCTGTTTCCATAATTGTCTCCGCCCTTTCAGGTGTGATCTTTTTTCCCTCATGTGAAATCACCTGCCCCATGCAAAACAGCTCTTCTTGACAATACAGTAACCTCTCTTTGTCCACTTTATATCCCTTGTCTGCTAGGATAATCATGAACTGAATCGAGTCTTGCGTGCACTCATCTTGTGTCGTGCTACAAACCAAAATATCATCTACGTGCTGCAGCACAACACTTTTCAAATCAATATTGCCTAGGTTCATCTGAAAGACCCTATTAAAGATTGATGGAGACAAACAGTACCCTTGAGGTAAACAAGTGCTTTTGAACTTAGTTTGGCGGAAAGTAAATGACGTCAAATCTTGGGAGTCCTTATGCAACGGTATTGAGAAAAACACATTTTTCAAGTCAATCACTGTGAAATATCGGGCCCCAACGGGGAAACTAATTAGTATTGTCACAGGATTCAGAACTAAAGGACACTCTGCCTCTACCATCTGGTTAATCGGCCCCATGTCCTGAATTAAATGCCATGACCCCCTCTTCGATTTCTTCACAGGGTACACTGCTGTATTGCACAGTGATTCTGACCTCACTAAGATACCCTATTCCATTAGTGCGGAAATAGTTTAAAAAATATCCTCCTCTGTCCCTCGAGACATGGGATACTGTCTTGCTTGAGGTAAAGTTGCTCCGGGCTTCAGTTTAATGATAACGGGGGTCATTACGACCCAGGCGGTAAGTACGCCAACTTTACCACCATGGTGTAAACTATGTTTACACCATGGTGGATGGTGGATTTACCGCCCCATTCCAAGGTGAGTGGGGCGGTAAATCCCCATTTCCCATTTTACCCTTCCCCATTCCCATTTTTGCCCCATAGGGCATAATGGGAGTGGGGAAGGCGCTAATTACGCCACCGTAAATTACGGTGGCGTAATTAGCACCAAGGCGGTTTAGCGCCATGGATTTTAACGGCTGCTAAAAGCAGCCGTTAAAATCGGAATCAGGCGTTAAGGGTTAGCGACGGCGTTAACCCTTAACGCTTGAGTTGTAATGAGGCCCTACGTCTCCTACCCCCTTCAATAGGCCTATGTCCTAGGGGCCTGTAGTCCCTAACGAGGCTGGCACTTTTTCTAAGTACTCGTCAAAATATGCTGGGCGCTGTCGCACTATAATCATTCGCTGCGGGACCTCTCTTTTCTCTATTTTGATCCAATAGGTGATGTGCTTCTCAAATATTACTTCATCGTCAGCTGGATCATCTTTAAACATATCCTCATCTGTGACGTCAGTCAGTTCTTTACCCTTCCCCAATGGCAATCACTGTCCTCATGGCCTGCCCTCAATAAATCATTTGAGCATGGCCAATTCCCCTTGTACTATGGCTGCAACTAGTTCTAAAGGGATAGCCCCCCCTCTCCGTTAATCGGTATCTGTGGCCTAATTAAACACTCATCAGGTATTCTCATAGTCTTTCTCACTAAGCCGGGTAGCCATGTTAACAGAATTTGTATCCCATAAAGAAAGACTCCAGGTTCCATTGGCACTCCCCTCAGGGCCATGTGCCCGGTAAATGCCATAATATATTTGCCCATGTTAAATAGTGTATCCCTGGAGTAGAACACACTATGCCATCATCAGTGACAGAAATCGTAATTTTAAGCTTTTTCAATAAGTCTTGCCCCAGAATATTAACTGGTGTCTGCCGTGAATACAGCAATGGAACAGACATTTCACACTCTCCTATAGAGACTGGTAATTCATCAGTAAAAGGAACTCTATTTGTAGCTCCAGAGATCCCTTGAGCGTTCATGGCATGTCCCGATAACGGAACTTTCCCCTCTCGTATACATGAGCGAGTTGCACCAGTGTCTACTAAAAAATAAAAATATTTGCCTCCTATCATCACATCAACCCCTGGTTCCTCTTGGGGGTCTGGTGTTACTGATAGTACTGAACACATCAAGTCACCCTATGAGCTGTCCTATTGTGGATATATGCTCATCCTTGTACCTGTGAAAGGACTTCCTCCCACCACAGAAACACCTCCTACCCTAGAAGTTAATAACTGCCCTGTGTTTGCGTTCTGCTGTATCTGCATGGGTGCATGCTGTGACTGTCCTTGCTGTGGATTCAATGTTGATTGCTGTGGATGTTTTGCTTGCTGCATTTGCGGCGCTTGCGCCTGATACACCGTCAGATCTTGTGCAAAACCATTGCTAGCCTGTGGGATATGTGCAGGAGGATAAGCTGTCCCCCCTCTTGGAAATTGGCCAGTCTCTACAAACTCTTGAATTTCACACATGCGCGGAACATGCCCTGCCATACCACACATCCAACAAATAGGAGGTGTTCTTCTAACTTGCCCTCCTTGATTAAACCTTCCTTGCATATTCTAATTATCATTCTGCAAATTCTGAAAGCCACCTTGATTATTTGTAATATTACCTCTCCCTCTGAAGTCCATTCCTCGGCCTCTCGGCATTAACCCATTTCCCCCTTGGTCCATGTGGCGTTGATTATTTGCCTTTGATGCACCCATTGCTTGTTGCTGCATTCGCAGCCCTTGTCCGCTTGTCAATACCGCACCTTCTATATGCGTATTTTGACAATTTCTTTTGAACTAACTTGGCTTCCGCAAGCTTCCTAGCCTGTTCCTTCTTATTATTTTTCTCTTGCAATAGTCGACAGTGGTGCAAAATGGTCAACTGTATCTCTGGGTTGGGACACTGGTGCACACCTTTAGATAATGAGCAATATGATTATCTACTTAGATATGTTTTTTTTTTTCGATGCCGCGGGAGGAACTGGGTTCATGGCACAAAACCCTAAAAAGAAACAAAGAAATGGCGAAGATTCAACCTAGAAACCCTCCCGTACCCTGCACACTATCAATTGTTGGACAAAATCCAATTGCTAGAACATTTGTAGAAGTTCAGTCTATGAATTAAACTTACTGTACGTTCTGTACATGGAAAAATAATTTGGTCACGTACAAAGGAAATTTTTTGAAAAATAGAGAAGAAATTGAATTTACAAACAAGTAAACACACTAGCATTAGTAAACATGCACAGGAATAATAGATAAAAAAAAGTCTGTTTTTCAAGGGCGACGTGTTGCGAGGAGTATTCCCCTTCTTCAATGGCCAGTGCGGACTATTGGAAAAAATAATAATAAAATGTGCAATATTACAGTCCAATCATTACAAGGTATATACAGAATGCATCAAAATGAATGTAAACTTAAGACATGTTTTTTGAGTATATATATCTAAAACATTTCAGTATGAATTCAATCTAATAGAAGTCTACTGTCTGCTCGTGTTCATCTAGAGCATTGCTCTTGGTTTCTGGTATACATGGTCTATGCAATGTATTCAGATCTCATTTATATGTGATTCTACATATATTTTATCTCTGGTTGACCAATACTTCTAAATGGAAAACCATGGATGGCACTACATTGTAGATAGATTGTGAAAAAATAGTTTCAAGAGGCGGGGTCCAATTGAGGATACTTAGCAGAGCAAGAAAAAGTTAAAGAGTACCCGATTACAACATACCTAAAAATGTAGAGTGATAAAATACTATCCTTAGGACACCCCTCATTTTCAGTCATTACGAACATCCCGGACAGCGCGGGCATGGCCAATACATCAGTAGCACCTGCCACGTAAACAAATACAGTATTTCACCCATCGCTTCCTCCCTAAACCTCCCCAAGCACTCTTGCACACCGAAACACTCCCCAAAACGGCATTTCGCGTCTGTTCGCCGCCGCGCTGTCAGCAGATCAAAGATGGCGGGCGCATCGGGACAATCTGACGCATACCTCACTTCAGCCAATCGGCAGACACGTCGCGTGTCCGCGGACATGACGCGATGCCATTAGCCAATTGGTGTCATGCCCGCGGAGCGAACAAGGAAGTGTCTCCGCGGAGCGGACATAGATAACACTATTTTTTGGAGACCTACTTTTTGGTCGTTTTAAAGAAAATTACTGGACGGATTTTCACCAAATTTACAAAAGCATGCTTTCTGGACCAAGCCCCTGCTCCTGCCGCAAATTTGGTGAAAATCCATCCATCGGTTTGGGCTGTAGGTGTGAGCAAAGTTTTCTCCCATTATGTCTATGGGAAAAAATACATTTTGGGCCCCCCTCTATAACTTTGCTCCCCCTGGACCAAACCTCACCAAACTTTGCAAAAAAAAATTCAGAGTGGGCCATATACTTTGCAAAGTTTGGTGAGCATTCGTCCAGGGGGAGCGAAGATATAAGACACCCAGAAAGTGCTCTTCCTATGGGTCTAGCAACTTAACCATAACTACATGGCTGCTACCGCAGGGCATGTAATATATACCTTGGAGCATTGCCGCAATCTATTCACTATGTATAGCCAGCCTTATGATAACTTTGTCTACTTGAGTTACTGTGTCTGTATAATTATAAAATGGTTTTCATTTTCTTCCCCGCTTTACACGTGCAATCTTCATTCCGATTATGAAAGTTTACTCGACTCTCACTTCGTCATCAGATTCTATATGGTCTATCCACCTTCTCTCTTGCCATCTCTTCTGATGTGTGTCACTTTGCTTCATGTGACGTCACCAGTCTCTTCTTTCATCTGTCTTCACATGCTCTTCAGGGACCTTTCCCAAGAGGCTGTCAGCTTTTCGTGGATACATAAAAACTGGTCTTCTTAATGGATACTTTGCTTCAAAGGCTGCTCGTGTTATAGGCATCATTACAGGTGTCGACTTTGTCGCTATTTCCGGTCCCCAACAGATAGGCAAGTTAGCGGTGGGACTTCCGGTAGAGGCTTTTGGCTCCTCCTCTACACCTCCTTTCAATGACGACATTCTTTCTATTCGCTAGGATGTGTACATGGTCCCCATCTGTAGACAATACCCACATCTCTCTTTAATAGAACAAACACACGCCTTTGATACATAGTCCTGTCCTACTTTATACACACCCAAACGCAGCTATTCTGCATCAACCCTGGACTAATCGCAACATTAATTTTGCTGATTTATTTGCTATTTTGTGTTACCTTGGGTCTTTCACTATTGGGATTATGTACTTACAATGTAGTTGGCATTGCAAATTGTCTAAACACGTTGTAACACTGGTACCTAACAATCTCAAATTTCTTGAATGACTTGCCAATATGTGTTGAATTACATCTGTACAAAGAAATTGCCAAATAGAATTTTATAATAATTTGAATATCGAAACATAGGAGGGATACAGCTCTCATCCATTGGACAAACTCACAACTTCCATCCCGAAGAAGAAGACACAGACCGGATCTTTGAATGGACACAGTTCCCACCCTTAAGAAAGACACACCTCCCATCGTCAGGAAAGACGTAGGTCCTACACACTAGATAGACACAGCTCCCACCCATTGCATTGGCACACCAGTCCCATCCCTGTGATGGATACACAGCTTCTATAGACAGGGCTGATACAGCTTCTATCCCTAAGGAAGATACAGCTCCCATCATCATGAAAGCCACAGTTCCTACACCCAGGATGGACGGTATCAGGTAATACTGTCCCCATACATAATGTCACCGGGAAAAGCCATGGCGACATTAAATATGGTGACATTATCAATGGAGTGATGTCCCCTGCTCACATTGTAAAACCCCCAAAAAATGTGGAGGTTTCAGGGGTGGCCCCTGCATGTTTAATGCAATAATGTCTCCGCAAAGAAATGCAACTTTTTTGTCAGGAGACATTTTAGCAGAGACATTATTGCATGGAACCGGAGACGCACCGCTCCTTCCCATAGAACGGACGCACCACTTGCATCCCTGGGATGGAGACACAGCTCCCATCCCAGCAATGGAGACACAGCTCCCATCCCTAGGAAGAAGACACTCCCCGGATCCCTGAAAAGGGAACATAGCCCCCTTCCCTAAGGTTGGGACACTTCCTATCCCTGAAATAGACACCGCTCCCATCATCAGAACAGACAAAGGTCCTACACCCATGATAGACACAGGTCCCATCCATAGGAAGGCACTCCCCTAGGATGGGAGCACAGGGCAGACAGAACTCCCATCCCTAGGTCGGGCACTCCTATCCATATAATGGGCACGCAGCTCAGATCCCTGAGATGGTTACACCTCCAGTCCCTAGGGTGAAGAAACTCCTTTTACCCCCTAAGAGGGGTGCACAGTCCCAATCCTTAGGATGGGCACAGACCCCATCCCAAGTATGGTGACACGAAACTTGCATCCCTAAAACTGATTAAACGTTTAGCTTGCAAGTGGCAAAAGAGACTGTTAACTCAAGAGTGCAGTCTTATTGAAATGTGCATCATATCCCCAGTTCCAAACCCCTGTCCCTGCCACAGGCCACCCTTTACCATTCTGCAGCTGCTGCACCCCCCCATCCACTTTTTTAAGCCAAGGTGATCCACATTTTTGAAGATTCCCCACTCTACCTTCATTTTTTTTGCTCCATTTTCATAGTGAAGAATCGCCTGGGGGTCGTAGCATCACTCTGATACCGAAGGCCTGGTGCTGCGTCACAACCTGGGGAGTTGTGTCTGTTGGTGGTGATGGAGGAGGGGGGACTTTATTTTTGGACGGTGTGAGAAGAGTCTGTGACTTATGGGAGACAGCCGGATAGACCTTTGGGCGAAATGAGCAGGGATGATGGCACCTACCTTGACCAATGCCTTGCCCTGCCCTTGATGGGCAAACGTCCCAGCAGGCCACTGAGCGTAGCACCTGAACATGTTAGAGTAAGGTTTGGGGGCAGGAGAGAGGGGCAAAAGGAGGGAAAGAGCGAGAGAGATTGTGAGAGCGGAAGAGGTAGGTAGGGAGAGAGAGTGAGATAGGGGGGGAGAAGTAGAGAAAGGGAAAGGGAGAGAATGATAGTGAGAGAGAGAGAGAGAGAGAGAGAGGGAGAGAGGGAAAATGAGAGAAAGAGAGAGAGATAGAGGTAGGGAGGGAGAAAGGGAGTGAGAGAGAGAAGGAGAGAGAGGGAGAGAGAGGGTAAGGGGGAGAAAGAGAGGGGGGGGAGAGAGAGAGAGGGAGAGAGAGAGAGAGAGGGTGAGAGAGGGAAAGAGAAGGAGAGAGAGAGAGAGAGAGAGAGAGAGAGAGAGAGAGAGAGATCGTGAGAGTGGAAGAGGTAGGTAGGGAGAGAGAGTGAGATAGGGGGGAGAGAAGGAGAGAAAGGGAAAGGGAGAGAATGATAGGGAGAGAGAGAGAGGGGGAGAGGGAAAATGAGAGAAAGAGAGAGAGATAGAGGTAGAGAGGGAGTGAGAGAGAGAAGGAGAGAGAGGGAGAGAGAGGGTAAGGGAGAGAAAGAGAGGGGGGAGAGAGAGAGGGAAAGAGAGAGAGAGAGGGTGAGAGAGAGAGGGAAAGAGAAGGAGAGAGAGAGAGAGAGAGAGAGAGAGAGAGAGATCGTGGGAGTGGAAGAGGTAGGTAGGGAGAGAGAGTGAGAGAGGGGGAGAGAAGGAGAGAGAGGGAAAGGGAGAGAATGATAGTGAGAGCGAGAGAGAGAGAGAGAGGGAGAGAGGGAAAATGAGAGAAAGAGAGAGAGATAGAGGTAGAGAGGGAGTGAGAGAGAGAAGGAGAGAGAGGGAGAGAGAGGGTAAGGGAGAGAAAGAGAGGGGGGGAGAGAGAGGGAACGAGAGAGAGGGAAAGAGAAGGAAAGAGAGAGAGAGAGAGATTGTGAGAGTGGAAGAGGTAGGTAGGGAAAGAGAGTGAGAGAGGGGGAGAGAAGGAGAGAAAGGGAAAGGGAGAGAATGAGAGTGAGAGAGAGAAAGAGAGAGAGAGAGAGAGGGGTCTTCTCCCACCTTCCTCCAACTAATTGATTGCCCTTTAAGATCGCCCACCACCTTACACTACACGCACAGACCCCCAGAGACGGCACCACAGTCTAAGTCATTAGCATATGAATACTCAACACTAACCAAACCGAAGACAATGCTCACCACTATAGCTCTGTCGCACTTCCCCACGTCAGCGGCCGACCATACCCAAGGTACTGTAGTCTATCAGCTCTTGGGCTCTTCCCTCTGGATAACATACTCCCAAATGTCTCTGCAAAACCGCGTAGAAAGCAGATTGGTCACTCAGGAACCTGCCAATTCCAACCTGCACCCACCAACAACACCAGTAGCTGGTAAGATAGCTCAGCGGGTTCAGTGCTCGCTGCGATCTATGTGTGACCTGCAGGCCGCAGGTTCGAATCCTGGCAAGGCAAACTCACCCTTTCATCCTTCCAAGGTCCACTCCGGTGGTGACAGTGCGCGGTACAAATGTCCTTTAACATTAACACAGTCCCTGGATTTCCTGCTCTTCCAAAACAGCAGGTTTTTCAGACGCCACTAGGGGGCGCTGTGCACCCAGGAATGGTGTGTCCAGGGGGCAGCCGTGCTTCCAAAAGGTGAGGGGAAAATACAGGGAATTAGGTTATTTTAAAAACACTGCAGAAAAAAGTTAATGAACTGTAAAATTCAATATAAAAACAAAGGCAAAAAAGATAAAACATTAAGTTCATGTCTGAGACATCACAGCGTGTGATTTGTCATTCGTAGAATTGCGCCGGCAATGTTGATGTACAGGGATGACTCTCTGGATGCACGAGCCAGCGATGCCGACCACAGCACGCGGGCAATCACCAGAGCAAACCCACCATTGCCGTGAGCACGCACTGCAGCACACTCACACCAGCTGATGCAAACCCGCATCATTGTGCCAGCATTGCCCCAAGCGGACACTAAAGCCCACTCACATCGCCTGATGCAAACCCACATCCTTGTGCCAGCATTGCCCCAAGCACACACTACAGCACACACACTCACATCACCTAACGCAAACACGATCACTCTGCCCACATTGCCCTGAGCACACACTGCAGCACACTCACACCAGCTGATGCAAACCCGCATCATTGTGCCAGCATTGCCCCAAGCACACAATACAGCGCGCGCGTACACACTCTCTCTCTCTCTCACTCACTCTACCAGCATTGCCCTGAGCACACACTGCAGCACACTCGCACCAGCTGATGCAAACCCGCATCATTGTGCCAGCATTGCCCCAAGCGGACACTAAAGCCCACTCACATCGCCTGATGCAAACCCACATCCTTGTGCCAGCATTGCCCCAAGCACACACTACAGCACACACACTCACATCACCTAACGCAAACACGATCACTCTGCCCGCATTGCCCTGAGCACACACTGCAGCACACTCACATCACCTGATGGAACCCCACATCATTGTGCCAGCATTACCCTGAACACACACTAAAGCACACTCAACCCACCCAATGCAACCCACCATAATTGTGGAAGCATTGCCACAAGCACACACTGCCGCACACACACTCACATACATCACCTAATGCAAACACTATAATTCTACCAACATTTATTATTATTATTTTTTTATTTGTATTTATTTATTTATTTATTTATTTATTTGCATTTATCAAGCGCGCTTGCAGCCCATAATGCATCGAGGCGCTGTTACAGATGATAAGCAGACTAGATTTACAGGCGTGTGCCCAATGGGCTCATGGTTACACAGTAACAAACAAATATGCAGGGAATTGTTCAAACCAACTCGTGATAGATATTCTGTTTAGACAAAGAGTCTAGTTTTGATAGCCTTGCGGAAGGCTAGGTGTGATTCAATCAGTTTTAGGTGAGGTGGCAGGGCGTTCCAGTGCGTGGCTGCTTGGGTGGGGAAGCTGGAGCCTCCAGCGCGCACCTTTCGTGAGGTAGGTGTGACAATCGTGTTGGCATAGCGTGATCTTAGGGGTCTGGTGGCCGTGTGCCTGATGATTCTGTCGGTCAGGTAGGGCGGGGTGAGCTCGTGGAGGCATTTGTGGGTGAGGGCACGCGTTTTAAAGACAATTCTCTCTTTGACAGGGAGCCAGTGGGCTTGCCTTCTGATTTCAGAGATGTGGGCTCTTCTGGCTGTGTCAGGGAGCCAGTGGGCTTGCCTTCTGATTTCAGAGATGTGGGCTCTTCTGGCTGTGCCAGGGAGCCAGTGGGCTTGCCTTCTGATTTCAGAGATGTGGGCTCTGCTGGCTGGGTCAGGGAGCCAGTGGGCTTGCCTTCTGATTTCAGAGATGTGGGCTCTTCTGGCTGTGTCAGGGAGCCAGTGGCTTGCCTTCTGATTTCAGAGATGTGGGCTCTTCTGGCTGTGTCAGGGAGCCAGTGGGCTTGCCTTCTGATTTCAGAGATGTGGGCTCTTCTGGCTGTGTCATGGAGCCAGTGGGCTTGCCTTCTGATTTCAGAGATGTGGGCTCTGCTGGCTGTGTCAGGGAGCCAGTGGGCTTGCCTTCTGATTTCAGAGATGTGGTCTCTTCTGGCGGTACCTGTGGCTGCCCTGAGCGCATTGTTTTGAGCTAGCTGCAATTTGGCAACGTTTTTGCTGGAGGTCCCAGCGAGGAGAGCATTGCAATAGTCTAGCCTTGACCCGATAATTGCCCTGAGCACACACTGCAGAACACTCACATCAGCTGATGCAAACCCACACCATTGTGCCAGCATTGCCCCAAGCACACAATACAGCACACACACACACACACCACCACCTAACACAAACACTATCATTCTACCAGCATTGCCCTGAGCACACACTGGAGCACACTCACATGAGCTGATGTAATCCCACATCATTGTGCCAGCATTGGCCAAAGCACACACTAACGGCCACTCACATCGACTGATGCCAACCCACATCATTGTGCCAGCATTGTCTCAAGCACACACTACAGCACACACACTCACATCACGTAACACAAACACCATCATTCTACCAGCATTGCCCTGAGCACACACTGGAGCACACCCACATCTGCTGATGCAACCCCACATCGGTGTGCCAACATTGCCCCAAGCACACACTACATCGCATACACTCACATCACCTAACGCAAACACTATAATTCTACCAACATTGCCCTGAGCACACACTGCAGCACACTCACATGAGCTGATGTAAACCCACATCATTGTGCCAGCATTGCCCTAAGCGCAGACTAACGCCCACTCACATCGCCTGATGCAAACCCACATCATTGTACCAGCATTGCCTCAAGCACACACTACAGCACACACATACACATCACCTAACGCAAACACTATCATTCTACCAACATTGCCCCGAGCACACACTGCACCACACTCACACCAGCTGATACAAACTCACATCATTGTGCCAGCATCTCCCTAAGTGCACACTAAAGCCCACTCACATCGCCTGATGCAAACCCACATCATTGTGCCAACATTACCTCAAGGACACACTACAGCACACACACTCACATCACATCACGTAACACAAACACTATAATTCTACCAGCAGTGCCCTGAGCACACACTGCAGAACACTCACACCACCTAATGCAACCCACCATCATTATGCAAGCATTGCCCCGAGCACACACTACAGTACACTCACATCACCTAACACAAACAGTATCATTATACCAGCATTGCCCTGAGCAAACACTGCAGCACATTCACATCACCTAATGGAAACCCTATCATTCATCCAACATTTCCTTGAGTCCACACTAAAGCACACTCACATCAAATCCTATCATAGTGCCAACATTGCCCTGAGTGCACACCACAGGAAACTCAAATCACCTAATGCAACCGCTATCATTGTGCATGAACTTCCCTGAGCACACCCTAAAGCACACTCAAATCACCTAATGCAACCCCAATCATTGTGCAAACATTGCACTGAGCACACACTACAGAACAGTCACATCACCTAATGCAAACCCTGTCATTGTGCAAGAACTGCCCTGAGCACACCCTAGAGCACATTCAAATCACCTAATGCAACCCCTATCATTGTGCCAACATTTCCCTGAGCACACACTACAGCCCCTCACATAAACTAATGCAAAGCCTATTGTTTCACTAACATTGCCCTGCGCACACACTACAGCACACTCCCATCACCCAATGCAAACTCTATCTTTGTGTCAGCGTTGCTTTGTGCACACACTATTATCACACTCACATCACCCAATGCAAATCCTATCCATGAATGCACATCACCAGAACAAACCCTACGATTGTGCCAACATTGCCCTGAGCAGACACTACAGAACACTCATATGTTATGCTACGGTAAAGGATATTTATACCGCGCACTATCACCACCTGAGTGGTCCCCTGGTGCTCTGGCAGATTTTAAAAGCAAGAGGGTAGGGTAAGTTAGTAGAACTGAGCAGGGAAAAGAGCAAGAGAGCTGTGACGTTTTGTTGGCAGCTTCAGTTCAGTTTACACCGTTCACTGAGTGTAGACGTGGTTTTTCAGTCGGTAGTTGTCATGTGCTGTTGTGTGAGACTATGTGTGGTTTGTTTCATTGTTGTGGTGTAGGGAAGTGTGTACGGTTTCTTGTGCTGCATAGGTATGGCTGTATTTTGTTTAGAGTTTGAGTGGTGTGAGCAAAGGGCTATTTTTTAGTGGGTTGGTTAGTGGTGGCGCTCAATTGTACCCCCTCCCTTTTGGCCGCCTCTGGCACATGTCCCTGCCAGTGGCATGCATTGTGCTGTGCTAGGGGGGTCTCCCTCCTATATCCCGTGCAGAGTTGTGGGTTTCCAGCAGGGCTGTTTAGTGGCCAAGCCCCCACCACCCTCTCTCCCCTCCCTGTATACAGATTAATGGCTTGCTACACCGCTTTGCAAACTCTTTCATTGTGCAAACATTGCCCAAAGCACACACTACAGCACCCTCACTTCAAATAATGCAAACCCTATTGTTGAACTAACATTGTCCTGCGCACACACTACAGCACACTCACATCACTGAATGTATACTGTATCCAGGAACATACATCACCAAAATAAAATCTATCATTGTATCAACACTGCCTTGAGCACACGCTACCATCACACTCACATTACCTAATGCAAACCCTATCATTATACTACCATTGCCCTGAGCACACACTATCACCCAACTCACATCACTAATGCAACTCTTTTTGTACATACTCAGAGTAATCCTTACTCTTGTACTCACATCACCCAGAGCCAACCCAATGTGTACACGCACATCCCCAGAGGAAATACTATTATTGTTCTCCCATAACTCCAAGCACACAGTATTAGCACACTCACATCACCCAAATCAAATAAAGCTCTGTCTGTGCACACGCATCAACAAGAACAGAGCCAATGCGTGCACACACATCACACAAAATAGGACACATGCGTTGCCTAATGGAACCCCTAATAGTTCACCTGTGACGAATCAACTTCCGGGGCACCAGTGGTCCAGGGGTAAATATCGGTTTCTAAACCATCAATCAACACCACACCTCTAGTACACCAGTAGGGATCTGAACAGATTGAATACAAGCAAATTATAACACCGCCTTGTCCAATTTTTGGTAACGTGGACAGAATGGCAGGCTTATCTCCACAAGGGCGTGGATCGTTGGTTAGTTGCAACACAGCAAAAATACAATTATTGCCCAATAATAAAAGTGACTGTCCAGTCAATGTTGTATACTTTCTTATTACGTGTTTTATATTTGTGGGGTGTATTGGGGCCCTCTTTTTTGATCTAGGGGGGCCCGTGTCATGCGGGTGTCAAACTAGGGAATATAACAAAGGACTCAGGCTGCCCCATCTTGTTGGCACTTGCCAGTAGTTTTTCACGACACAAAAACACTTGTCATATCATTAGATGTGTGCATGCAGGAAAGGAAGCACCAATGTGACATTTATACCAATAACATTTTTCTTTTCCTTAATTATTTCATAAAAAACTCCTTTGAGGCTGTTTTTCACTATATTAGACAAAATACACTTTTTGGTACCCCCGCACATTTTTGTCATATTAACATTCATATCACAAGGTTACAATGTGCGTTATACAAAGTGAGAGGTTAGTACTTATAGTGACTTAGAGTATGGTTCCCATGACCACACGTCTGTCTAGTCAGTTATTGGTATAAATGTCACATTGGTGCTTCTTTTCCTGCATGTACAGATCTAATAATATGACAAGTGTTTTTGTGTTGTGAAAAACTACCCACAAGTGCCAACACGGTGAGGTAGCCTGAGTCCTTTGTTATATTCCCTACTTTCTTATAACTACAACACACAGTTCTAGCACACTACATATACGACCCACCCTGTAAAGGAACACAGAGGACAGACAGTTTCATGAAGGAAAGGGATGCACTATGGATACTGACGGGAGGGTAGATGGTAAAGTAATCCGTCTTACTGTTCAAGGTTATTTGGTTTCAGCAGCAAGGGCGTAAAGGGTCGTAACTGTCTGTAGGGGACTTTGGAGAAGGACCAGGGGGGCAGAACTACAATGTACATGGTGCTAGAGAAGTTCTTGGTGGTCGACAGCGTCAAGGCTGTTCCAGGGCACTTTGCAGCCCTTGAGAAAGAGTTAGTGGTGGGAGACAGCTGTGGGTACCAGGCGGCAGGCAGTTCAGCAAGCGAGGCTAGATGGATGTCTAAGGCTGTCCGGAGCGACGGCTCGTGTCCAAGAATCGTTGTTTCTGTGCTGGTTGGAGGATCCTGAATGCTGGTCAAGGTGGCTCAGATGGCTCTTAGGACTGTGGTATGACAACAGTCAGCAGGGCAGACGGATGCAGTTCGAGGACTCATCTGTCTTGAAAATGTCCTTAAAAGATGGACGGTGGATGATGCTTGCGTGGCACTCCTCTTAGTTTCTTCGCATGGCTCGTGTGCTTTCAAAGTGGATGGCCCAAAGCTCAGGAGAGTGAGTGAAGGCAACAGCCTTGTCCTTTGTCCAGAGACTCTCCGGCACTTCGCAACTAGGAAGCTTGCTTGCAGAACCTAGCAGGGCATGCTGTGTGCTGGCTGGGTACCGGTTCTGGAGTTGCTGGACGGGTCCTCTGAGCCTGGTATCTCCCTATGTTCCCTGGGAGATGTTTAGGGGAAGGATATTAGTTCCCTCTTGGAACACCTGTCCTTCCTTCACTGGCAGAAAATGGAAAGTAGGCTGTACCTTCAGCTCAGGTCCAAATGAGGCCTTATTCTTACTACTTTTGAAGTCTTCAGATGATCTACTAAGTGGTGGATCAGCCCTCCTTTAAAGTCAAATAGGCCCCATCTAACCTTAATGAATCAATCCTGGGTCACCACCAACAATCATGTTTTATGCATGAGGCCAGGACCAGAGTGCTCTGCAACAGGACATATGAAGTGGTGACAACATATACCAAAGTCCCACCCATCTCTCTTTCTGTTGTAAATCAAAATGTCTCTCAGGTTAACTGAGCCCTCTGTGAATATTGATTAACGTGCAGGGTTCCCTTGAGGTTTGTGCTGGGAGCAGACTTCCTGTCTCCCCCCAAATCACATACTTCTCCCCTCTGAAAAGGGTCAGCTCTGCAGGGGTTTCCCTATGATAAATAGTGCACCCAGACATGCATTTCAGTGCCTTTCATACAGAGGGGTGGAGACTAGCTTCCAGTTGACACATTGTATACCAAAGGGGTGTTAGCCACGCCTTTCCTGTTGTCTATTTTGGCAACCAAGCCCCTTCAGGGTTGATTCAATTATCTCTCATTGGTATGCACTGCCACCAGCCAGAGGACATAGGAAAGCAGATCCATGGTGCCTTTTATATTTAAATTAGTCTGCTCATTCCAGAGGAAGGTGTGCCTTCCACCTCCTTGAGATGCTTTAGGGTACTCTGCGCTGTCACATTCCAGCTGAATATGACAGGGGACGGCGGCACCTGTAGTCTGTGTCTTCCCTGAGTACATGTGACTATGCGCTTTGTGCAGGAAGCAGATGGACTGTGTGTGGAATGGCCTCACACAGTCCTCAGAGGTTGGTCTCCCATCATTCGTTTTCATTATTATAAAATCATAAAAGCTCAGGCGAGGGCACTCTCCCTGTGCGGATAGTCAAATTCCTCACAGCACCCACATCACACAGAGTAAATCCTATTCAATTCATGAATTCACTTCACAAAGAGCAAACCCTGTCAGAACCCTCACACCTAATTCAAACCCAAACTGTGCACTCAAGTTACCTCGAGCTACCTCCACCGTCATGCCATTCACATTGCCAACAGTGAACACAGTAAATGTACACACAGCACCACGAACAATCCCAATCAGTGGACACCCATTGCACTGAGCACAGACTTGTCAGTGCACTAATATCACCCAATGTAAACGCTATTTTTGTGCTGCCTTCTCGCAGAGCTCTCTCTACTACCAGCACACTCACATCACCAAGAGCAAACACTAGTGCACTCACATCACTATCAGTGCACTCACATGACCAAAATCAAACACTATGAGTGCACTCACATCACTATCAGTGCACTTGCATCACCAAGAGAAAACACTATGAGTGCACTCACATCACTATCAGTGCACTCGCATCACCAGGAGCAAACACTATGAGTGCCCTCACATCACTGAGAGAAAACACTTTGAGTGCTCTCACATCACTATCAGTGCACCCACATCACTGAGAGCAAACACTATCAGTGAACACCCATCACTATCAGTACACTCATATCACCCAGAACAAACACTATCAGGCACTCCCAGCACTATCAGTGCACTCACATATCCCAGAGCAAACTCGAACAGTGCACACACATCACTGTCAGTGCACTCACATCACCCAGGAAATGGCTCAGAGGAAACACTATCAGTGCACACACATCATTATTGGTGCACTCAAATCACCCAGAACATGGCCCAGAGCAAACCCTATCAGTGCATGCACATCACTATCAGTGCACACACATCAATACCAGTGCACTCACATCACACAGAGCATGGCTCAGAACAAACACTATCAGTTTACTCACATCACTATCAGTGCATGCACATCAATACCAGTGCACTCACATCACCCAGAGCATGGTCCAGAGCAAACACTAACAGTGCACGCACATCATTATCCAGAGCACTACCAGTGCACTCACATCACAAAGAGCATGGCACAGAGAAAACGCTATCAGTGTATGCATATCACTAACAGTGCACTCGCATCACCCAAAGCATGGCACAGAGCAAACACTAACAGTGCACGCACATCATTATCAGTGCAATCATATCACCCAGGAAATGGCCCAGTGGAAACACTATCAGTGCACTCACATCATTATCAGTGCATGCACATCACTATCAGTGCATTAACATCACCCAGAGCATGGCCCATAGAAAACACTACCGGTGCACTCCCATCACCATCAGTGCACTCACATCACCCAGAGTATGGCCCAGAGCATGGTACAGAGCAAACACTATCAGTGCATGTGCATCACTATCAGTGCATGCACATCACTATCAGTGCATTCACATCACCCAGAGCATGGGTCAGAGGGAACACTATCAGTGCTCACACATCACTATCGGTGCACTCATATCACCCAGAGCAAACACTAAGAGTGCGCTCACATTACTATTGGTGCACTCATATCACACAGAGCATGGCCCAGAGCAAACACTACCAGGACACTTCCATCACTATTAGTCCACTGACATCACCAAGAGCAAACTGTATCCTTAAACCAACATCACACAGAGCATGGCTCACCCAGAGCATGGCCCATAGCAAACACTATCAGTGCAAGCACATCACTATCAGTGCACACACATCATTATCAGTGCACTTATATCACCCAAAGCATGGTCCAGAGAAAGCATTACCAGCGCATTACCATCACTATCAGTGCACCCACATCAACCAGATCATGGCCCAGAGCATGGTCCAGAGCAAACTATATCAGTGCACACACATCACATAGAGCAAACACTGTGAGTGCACTCACATCACTATCAGTGCCCTCCGATCACCCAGAGAAAACACTACTAGTGCACTCCAATCAATATCAGTGAGCTCACATCACCAAGAGCATGGTCCAAAACATGTCCCAGAGCAATCACTATCAGTGCATGCACCTCATTATCAGTACACTCACATCACACAGCGCATGGCCCAGAGCAAACACTAACAGTGCACTCCCATCACTATCAGTGCACTCACATCATGCAGAGCATGGCCAAGTGCATGGTCAAGAGCAAACACAATCAGTGCACGTACATCACTATCAGTGCACTCATACCACCCAGAGCAAACACTAAGAGTGCACTTACATCACTATTGGTGCACTCATATAACCCAGAGCATGGCCCAGAGCAATCACTACCAGTTCATTTCCATCACTATTAGGGCACTGACATCACCAAGATCAAACAGTATCATTATACCAACATCACCCAGAGCATGGCCGAGAGCAAACACTATCATCAGTGCACACAGATAGCTATCAGTGAACACACATCTTTATCAGTGCACTCATATCACCCAGAGCAAATACTATTGGTGCACTCTCATCACTATCAGTGCACGCACATCACTATCCGTGCACTCACATCTCCCAGAGCATAGCCAAGAGGAAACACTGTCAGTGCACTCACATCATTATCAGTGCACACACATTACTATCAGTGCACTGACACCACCAAGAGCAAACTGTATCATTAAACCAACATCACCCAGAGCATGGCCCAGGGAAAACACTATCAGTGCATGCACATCACTAGCAGCACACACACAGCATACTTTTTTCACTCATATCACCCAGAGCACGGCCCAGAGCAAACAATGCCAGTGCACTCACATCACTATCAGTGCACACACATCATCCAGAGCATGGCCCAGAGCATGGTCCAGAGCAAACACTATAAGTGCACGCAAATCACTATCAGTGCATCTCATATCACCCAGAGCAAACATTAAGAGTGCACTTACATTACTATTGGTGCACTCAAATAACCCAGAGCATGGCCCAGAGCAAACACTACCAGTGCATTTCCATCACTATTAGTGCACTGACATCACCAAGAGCAAACTGTATCATTAAACCAACATCACCCAGAACATGGCCCAGAGCAAACACTATCAGTGCACACACATCATAATTGTTGTACTCACATCTCCCAGAGCATGGCCCAGAGTAAGCACTGCCAGTGCACTACCATCACTATCAGTACACTCACATCATCCAGAGAATGGCCTAGAGCAAACTCCAACAGAGCACTGCCATCACTATCAGTGCACTCACATCACCCAGAGAATGGCCCAGAGCAAACTCCAACAGAGCACCGCCATCACTATCAGTGCACTCACATCACCCAGAGCATGCCACAGAGGAAACACTATCAGTGCACACACATCACTATCAGTGCACTCATAACACACAGAACAAACACTAAGAGTGCACTCACATCACTATTGGTGCACTCAAATCACCCAGAGCATGATCCAAAGTAACACTACCAGTGCACATCCATCACTATTAGTGCACTGGGATGACCAAGAGCAAACTCCATCATTAAACCAAAATCACCCAGAGCATGGTCCAGAGCAAACACAATCAGTGTGCTCACATCACTATCAGTGCACGCACATCACTATCAGTGCACTCACATCACCCAGAGAATGGCCCAGAGCAAACTCCAACAGAGCACCGTCATCACTATCAGTGCACTCACATCACCCAGAGTATGGCACAGAGGAAACACTAAAAGTGCACTTTCATCCCTATCAGTGCACTCTTATCACCCAGAACATGGCCCAGAGGAAACACTATCAGTGCATGCACATCACTTTCAGTGCATGCATATCACTATCTGTGCACCAAAACCACCCAGAGCATGTCCCAGAGCAAACACTATCAGTGCACTCACATCACTTTCAGTGCACTCACACCACCCAGAGCATGGTCCAGAGTAAACACTATCAATGTGTGCGCATCCCTGTGAGTGCAGGAACATCACTATCAGTACACTCACATCACCCAGAGAATGGCCCAGAGCAAACACTAACAGAGCACTGCCATCACTATCAGTGAACTCACACCACCCAGAGGATGGAACAGAGTTAACACTATCAGTACACACACATCACTATCAGTGCACTCATAACACCTAGAACAAACACTAAGAGTGCACTCACATCACTATTGGTGCACTCATATCACCCAGAGCATGATCCAAAGTAACACTACCAGTGCACGTCCATCACTATTAGTGGACTGGGATGACCAAGAGCAAACTCCATCATTAAACCAAAATCACCCAGAGCATGGTCCAGAGCAAACACAACCAGTTTGCTCACATCACTATCAGTGCACACACATCACTATCCATGCACTCAAATCTCCAGCGCCTGTTCCAGAGGAAACACTGTCAGTGCATACACATCACACTATCAGTGCATGCACATCACTATCAGTGCACTAAATCACCGAAAGTATGGCCCAGAGCAAACACTATCAGTGCACTCACATCACTATCAGTGCACTCGCATCACACAGAGCAAACACTAACAGTGCACTCCCATCACTAACAGAACACCCACATTACCCAGAGCATGGCCCAGAGAATGGTCCAGAGCAAACACTATCAATGTGTGCACATCCCTGAGAGTGCATGCACATCACTACATCACCCAGAACATGGCCCAGAGCAAACACTAACAGTGCACTCCCATCACTATCAGAGCACTCACATTACCCAGAGCATGGCCAAGAGAATGGTACAGAGCAAACACTATCAATCTGCGCACATCCCTGTGAGTGCATGCACATCACTATCAGTCCACTCACATCACCCAGAGAATGGCCCAGAGCAAAAACTAACAGAGCACTGCCATCACTATCAGTGCACTCACATCACCCAGAGAATGGCCCAGAGCAAACTCCAACAGAGCACCGCCATCACTATCAGTGCACTCACATCACCCAGAGCATGCCACAGAGGAAACACTATCAGTGCACACACATCACTATCAGTGCACTCATAACACCCAGAACAAACACTAATAGTGCACTCATATCACTATTGGTGCACTCAAATCAGCCAGAGCATGATCCAAAGTAACACTACCAGTGCACGTCCATCACTATTAGTGCACTGGGATGACCAGGAGCAAACTTCATCATTAAACCAAAATCACCCAGAGCATGGTCCAGAGCAAACACTATCAGTGTGCTCACATCACTATCAGTGCACGCACATCATCATTGGTGCACTCATATCACCCAGGGCATGACCCAGAGCAAACACAATCAGTGTGCTCACATCACTATCAGTGCACTCACATCTCCCAGGGCCTGTTCCAGTGGAAACACTGTCAGTGCACACACATCACACTATCAGTGCATGCACATCACTATTGGTGCACTAAATCACCCAATGTATGGGCCAGAGTAAACACTATCAGTGCAATCACATCACTATCAGTGGACCCACATCACCCAGAGCATGGCCCAGAGCAAACACTAACAGTGTACTCCCATCACTATCAGAGCACTCACCTCACCCAGAGGATGGCCCAGAGAAAACACTATCAGTGCGCACACATCATTGTCAGTGCACGCACATCATCATCGGCACACTCATATCACCCAGAGCATGACCCAGAGCAAACACTATCAGTGCACTCCCATCACTATCAGTGCACTATCATCACCCAGAGCATGGTCCAGAGCAAACACTATCAGTGCATACACATCACTATCATTGCACACACACCACTATCAGTGCACTCAAATCACCCAGGGCATGGCCCAGAGAAAACACTAACAGTGCACTCACCTCACTATAAGAGCACTCACTTCAGCCAGAGCATGGCCCAGAGGAATCACTATCAGTGCACGCACATCACTATCAGTGCACACACATCATCATTGGCACACTCATATCACCCAGAGCACGGCCCAGAGCAAACACTATCAGTGTGCTCACAACCCTATTAGTGCATGCATATCACTATCCATGCACTCACATCTCCTAGAACATGTGCCAGAGGAAACTCTATCAGTGCACTCCCATCACTCTCAGTGTGCTCACATCACCCAGAGCATGGTCCAGAGCACTTTCATATTGATTAGTGCATTGACATCACCAAGAATCACTCTATCAATAAACCAGTATCGCCCAGAGCATGGCTGTTAAGAGGTATAAACCACAAAGGAGATAGTGACTGACCTGTCCCCTCCCCCACTTACCAACCATAGCCAACCTGACTGTATATATGTACACCCCTTAGATGATGTACCGACATGTGATTAACTGTATGTATATATGCATGTATATATGTAGATATTCTATGCAATGCAATGCTGTGCCTTATAATCATAGGTTCCCTATCACGCAACTAAGTTGTTTTGCAATCGTATCTTCCTATTCTCTGTTGCGCCCTGTTACCCCTGGGTTTTGTGCGCCATACCAAAAAAATAAACAAACAAACAAACACACAAACAGTAGGTGTATATCTTATTTATTTAAGTTACATGAGAATAAACCCACAGCACATCTTCCCCTCTGCCACTCTTCAACTGCTGTGCCTGGAACCAAAAGCATAAGATACACTCTGTCCTTAACATTCTGTAAGAGGTATTTCCAACAGTACACTCCTTAGCAAGTAAGAGCCATCATAACAATGGCCCAGAGCAAACACTATCAGTGCACTCACATCACTATCATTGCACGCACATCACTATCCATGCACTCACATCTCCCAGAGCATGGCCCATGGCAAGCACTACCAGTGCACTCACATCACTATCCACGCACTCACATCTCCCAGAGCATGGTCCACAGAAAACACTATCACTGCACACACATCACTATCAGTGCACTCCCATCACCCAGAGCATGGACCAGAGCAAACACCAACAATGCACGCAAATCACTATCAGTGCATTCACATCACCCAGAGCATGGCCCAGAGCAAGCACTACCAGTGCACTACCATCACTATCCCTGCACTCACATCTCCCAGAGCATGGCCCAGAACAAGCACTACCAGTGTACTCACATCACTATCCACGCAGTCACATCTCCCAGAGCAATGCCCAGAGCATGGTCCACAGAAAACACTATCACTGCACGCACATCACTATCAGTGCACTCCCATCACCCAGAGTATGGACCAGAGCAAACACCAACAATGCACGCAAATCACTATCAGTGCATTCACATCACCCAGAGCATGGGTCAGAGGGAAAACTATCAGTGCTCACACATCACTATCGGTGCACTCATATCACCCAGAGCAAACACTAAGAGTGCGCTCACATTACTATTGGTGCACTCCCATCACCCAGAGCATGGTCCAGAGCAAACACTATCAGTGCACGCACATCACTACTCGTGCATGCACATCATTATCAATACACTCATATCAGCCAGAGCATGGCCCAGAGCAAACAGTATCAGTGCATGCACATCACTACCAGTGCACGTATATTACTATCAATACACTCATATCACCAAGAGCATGGCCCAGAGCAAGCAATACCAGTGCACTACCATCAATATCAGTGTACGCAGATCACTATCCATGCACTCACATCTCCCATAGCATGGTCCAGAGCAAACACTATCAGTGCACGCTCACCACTATTAGTGCACTCCCATTACCCAGAGCATGGTACAGAGCAAACACTATCAGTGCATGCACATAACTACCGGTGCACGCACATCATTATCAATGCACTCACATCACACAGAGCATGGGCCAGAGCAAACACTATTAGTGCACTCACATCACTATCAGTGCACACACATCACTATCCATGCACTCACATCTCCCATATCATGGCCCAGAGCAAGTGCTAGCAGTGCTCGCACATCACTATCAGTGCACTCACATCACCCAGAACAATGCCCACAGCATGGTCCAGAGCAAACACTATCAGTGCTCGCACATCACTATCAGTGCACGCACATCACTATCACTGCATGCACATCACTATCCATGCACTCACATCTCCCAGAGCCTGACCCAGAACAAGCACTACCAGTGCACTCACATCACTATCAGTGCACTCATATCACCCAGAGCAATGCCAAGAGCATGGTCCAGAGCAAACACTATCAGTGCAGGGACATAACTATCAGTGCGCGCACATCACTATCAGTACACTCACATCACCCAGAGCATGGCCCAGAGCATGGTCCAGAGCAAACACTATCTGTTCACGCACATCACTATTAGTGCACACACATCATTATCAATGCCCTTATATGACACAGAGCATGGCCAAGAGCAAACACTATCAGTGCACTCACATCACTATCACTGCACGCACATCACTATCCATGCACTCACATCTCCTAGAGCATGGCCCAGACCAAGCACTACCAGTGCACTACCATCACTATCAATGTACTCACATCTCCCAGAGCAATTCCCAGAGTATGGTCCAGAGAAAACACTATCATTGCACGCGCATCACTATCAGTGCACTCCCATCACCCAGATCATGGTCCACAGCAAATACTATCAATGCACGCACATCACTACTCGTGCACACACATCATTATCAATACATTCATATGACCCAGCGCATGGCCCAGAGCAAGCACTACCAGTGCACTACCATCACTATCAGTGCACTCACATCACCCAGAGCAATGCCCAGATCATGGTCCAGAGCAAAGAATATCAGTGCACTCACATCACCCAGGGCATGGCCCAGAGAAAACACTAACAGTGCACTCCCATCACTATAAGAGCACTCACTTCACCCAGAGCATGGCCCAGAGGAAACACTATCAGTGCACGCACATCACTATCAGTGCACACACATCATCATTGGCACACTCATATCACCCAGAGCACGGCCCAGAGCAAACACTATCAGTGTGCTCACAACCCTATTAGTACATGCATATCACTATCCATGCACTCACATCTCCCAGAACATGTGCCAGAGGAAACTCTATCAGTGCACTCCCATCACTCTCAGTGTGCTCACATCACCCAGAGCATGGTCCAGAGCACTTTCATATTGATTAGTGCATTGACATCACCAAGAATCACTCTATCAATAAACCAGTATCGCCCAGAGCATGGCTGTTAAGAGGTATAAACCACAAAGGAGATAGTGACTGAGCTGTCCCCTCCCCCACTTACCAACCATAGCCAACCTGACTGTATATATGTACACCCCTTAGATGATCTACCGACATGTGATTACCTGTATGTATATATGCATGTATATATGTAGATATTCTATGCAATGCAATGCCGTGCCTTATAATCATAGGTTCCCTATCAAGCAACTAAGTTGTTTTGCAATCGTATCTTCCTATTCTCTGTTGCGCCCTGTGACCCCTGGGTTTTGTGCGCCATACCAAAAAAATAGACAAACAAACAAACAAACACACAAACAGTAGGTGTATATCTTATTTATTTAAGTTACATGAGAATAAACCCACAGCACATCTTCCCCTCTGCCACTCCCCACCAACTGCTGTGCCTGGAACCAAAAGCATAAGATACACTCTTTCCTTAACATTCTGTAAGAGGTATTTCCAACAGTACACTCCTTAGCAAGTAACAGCCATCATAACAATGGCCCAGAGCAAACACTATCAGTGCACTCACATCACTATCATTGCACGCACATCACTATCCATGCACTCAGATCTCCCAGAGCATGGCCCAGAGCAAGCACTACCAGTGCACTGCCATCACTATCCACGCACTCACATCTCCCAGAGCAATGCCCAGAGCATGGTCCACAGAAAACACTATCACTGCACACACATCACTATCAGTGCACTCACATCTCCCAGAGCATGGACCAGAGCAAACACCAACAATGCACGCAAATCACTATCATTGCACGCACATCACTATCCATGCACGCACATCACTATCCATGCACTCACATCTCCCATAGCATGGCCCAGAGCAAGCACTACCAGTGCACTCACATCACTATCCACGCAGTCACATCTCCCAGAGCATGCCCCAGAGCAAGCGCTACCAGTGCACTCACATCACTATCCATGCACTCACATCTCCCAGAGCATGGCTCAGAGCAAGCACTACCAGTGCACTCACATCACTATCCATGCACTCACATCTCCCAGAGCAATGCCCAGAGCATGGTCCACAGAAAACACTATCACTGCACGCACATCACTATCAGTGCACTCCCATCACCCAGAGTATGGACCAGAGCAAACACCAACAATGCACGCAAATCACTATCAGTGCATTCACATCACCCAGAGCATGGGTCAGAGGGAAAACTATCAGTGCTCACACATCACTATCGGTGCACTCATATCACCCAGAGCAAACACTAAGAGTGCGCTCACATTACTATTGGTGCACTCATATCACACAGAGCATGGCCCAGAGCAAACACTACCAGGACACTTCCATAACTATTAGTCCACTGACATCACCAAGAGCAAACTGTATCCTTAAACCAACATCACACAGAGTATGGCTCACCCAGAGCATGTCCCTTAGCAAACACTATCAGTGCATGCACATCACTATCAGTGCACACACATAATTATCAATGCACTTATATCACCCAAAGCATGGCCCAGAGAAAGCATTACCAGCGCATTACCATCACTATCAGTGCACCCACATCAACCAGATCATGGCCCAGAGCATGTTCCAGAGCAAACTATATCAGTGCACACACATCACATAGAGCAAACACTGTGAGTGCACTCACATCACTATCAGTGCCCTCCGATCACCCAGAGAAAACACTACTAGTGCACTCCAATCAATATCAGTGAGCTCACATCACCAAGAGCATGGTCCAGAACATGTCCCAGAGCAATCACTATCAGTGCATGCACCTCATTATCAGTACACTCACATCACCCAGCGCATGGCCCAGAGCAAATACTAACAGTGCACTCCCATCACTATCAGTGCACTCACATCATGCAGAGCATGGTCAAGTGCATAGTCAAGTGCAAACACAATCAGTGCACGTACATCACTATCAGTGCACTCATACCACCCGGAGCAAACACTAAGAGTGCACTTACATTACTATTGGTGCACTCATATAACCCAGAGCATGGCCCAGAGCAATCACTACCAGTTCATTTCCATCACTATTGGGGCACTGATATCACCAAGAGCAAACTGTATCATTAAACCAACATCACCCAGAGCATGGCCGAGAGCAAACACTATCAGTGCACACACATAACTATCAGTGAACACATATCTTTATCAGTGCACTGATATCACCCAGAGCAAATACTATTGGTGCACTCTCATCACTATCAGTGCAGACACATCACTATCCGTGCACTCACATCTTCCAGAGCATAGCCAAGAGGAAACACTGTCAGTGCACTCACATCATTATCAGTGCACACACATTACTATCAGTGCACTGACACCACCAAGAGCAAAGTGTAACATTAAACCAACATCACCCAGAGCATGCCCCAGGGAAAACACTATCAGTGCATGCACATCACTAGCAGCACACACACAACATACTTTTTTCACTCATATCACCAGAACATGGCCCAGAGCAAACACTGCCAGTGCACTCACATCACTATCAGTGCACACACATCATCCAGAGCATGGTCCAGAGCAAACACTATAAGTGCACGCAAATCACTATCAGTGCACTCATATCACCCAGAGCAAACATTAAGAGTGCACTCACATTACTATTGGTGAACTCAAATAACCCAGAGCATGGCCCAGAGCAAACACCACCAGTGCATTTCAATCACTATTAGTGCACTAACATCACCAAGAGCAAACTGTATCATTAAACCAACATCACCCAGAACATGGCCCAGAGCAAACACTATCAGTGCACACACATCATAATTGTTGCACTCACATCTCCCAGAGCATGGCCCAGAGTAGGCACTGCCAGGGCACTACCATCACTATCAGTACACTCACATCATCCAGAGCAATGCCCAGAGCATGGTCCAGAGCAAACACTATCAGTGCACGCACATCATCTAGAACAAACAATATGAGTGCATTCCCATCACTATCAGTGCACTCCGATCACGCAGAACTAACACTATCAGTGCACTCACACCACCCAGAGCACGGGCGAGAGAATGGTCCAGAGCAAACACTATCAATGCGCGCACATCCCTGTGAGGGCATGCACATCACTATCAGTGCACTCACATCACCCAGAGAATGGCCCAGAGCAAATACCAACAGAGCACCACCATCACTATCAGTGCACTCACATCACCCAGAGTATGCCACAGAGGAAACACTAAAAGTGCACTCTCATCACTATCAGTGCACTCTTATCACCCAGAAAATGGCACAGAGGAAACACTATCAGTGCATGCACATCACTTTCAGTGCATGCATATCACTGTCTGTGCACTCAAATCACCCAGAGCATGGCCCAGAACAAACACTATCAGTGCACTCACATCACTATCAGTGCACTCACATCATCCAGAGTATGGCACAGAGGAAACACTAAAAGTGCACTTTCATTACTATCAGTGCACTCTTATCATCCAGAAAATGGCCCAGAGCAAACACTATCAGTGCACTCACATCACTTTCAGTGCACTCACACCACACAGAGCATGGTCCAGATTAAACACTATCAATGTGCGCGCATCCCTGTGAGTGCAGGAACATCACTATCAGTACACTCACATCACCCAGAGAATGGCCCAGAGCAAACACTAACAGAGCACTGCCTTCACTATCAGTGCACTCACATCACCCAGAGCATGCCACAGAGGAAACACTATCAGTGCACACACATCACTATCAGTGCACTCATAACACCCAGAACAAACACTAAGAGTGCACTCACATCACTATTGGTGCACTCAAATCACCCAGAGCATGATCCAAAGTAACACTTCCAGTGCACGTCCATCACTATTAGTGCACTGGGATGACCAAGAGCAAACTCCATCATTAAACCAAAATCACCCAGAGCATGGTCGAGAGCAAACACAATCAGTGTGCTCACATCACTATCAGTGCACACACATCACTATCCATGCACTCACTTCTCCATCGCCTGTTCCAGAG
The DNA here is from genome assembly GCF_040938575.1 of Ambystoma mexicanum. Classification (NCBI taxonomy): domain Eukaryota; kingdom Metazoa; phylum Chordata; class Amphibia; order Caudata; family Ambystomatidae; genus Ambystoma; species Ambystoma mexicanum. The sequence goes on along the minus strand of NC_090934.1, from coordinate 54,470,501 downwards.
GAAACACTGTCAGTGCATACACATCACACTATCAGTGCATGCACATCACTATCGGTGCACTAAATCACCCAAAGTATGGCCCAGAGCAAACACTATCATTGCACTCACATCACTATCAGTGCACTCGCATCACACAGAGCAAACACTAACAGTGCACTCCCATCACTAACAGAGCACTCACATCACCCAGAGAATGGCCTAGAGCAAACACTAACAGAGCACTGCCATCACTATCAGTGCACTCACATCACCCAGAGCATGGCACAGAGGAAACACTATCAGTACACACACATCACTATCAGTGCAATCATAACACCCAGAACAAACACTAAGAGTGCACTCACATTACTATTGGTGCATTCATATCACCCAGAGCATGATCCAAATTAACACTACCAGTGCACGTCCATCACTATTAGTGCACTGACATGACCAAGAGCAAACTCCATCATTAAACCAAAATCACCCAGAGCATGGTCCAGAGCAAACACAATCAGTGTGCTCACATCACTATCAGCGCACGCACATCACTATCATGCACTCACATCTCCCAGCACCTGTTCCAGAGGAAACACTGTCAGTGCACACACATCACACTATCAGTGCATGCACAACACTATCGGTGCACTAAATCACCCAAAGTATAGCCCAGCGCAAACGCGATCAGTGCACTCGCATCACTATCAGAGCACTCACATTACCCAGAGCATGGCCCAGAGAATGGTCCAGAGCAAACACTATCAATGTGTGCACATCCCTGAGAGTGCATGCACATCACTACATCACCCAGAGCATGGCCCAGAGCAAACACTAACAGTGCACTCCCATCACTATCAGAGCACTCACATTACCCAGAGCATGGCCAAGAGAATGGTACAGAGCAAACACTATCAATCTGCGCACATCCTTGTGAGTGCATGCACATCACTATCAGTACACTCACATCACCCAGAGAATGGCCCAGAGCAAACACTAACAGAGCACTGCCTTCACTATCAGTGCACTAACATCACCCAGAGCATGCCACAGAGGAAACACTATCAGTGCACACACATCACTATCAGTGCACTCATAACACCCAGAACAAACACTAAGAGTGCACTCACATCACTATTGGTGCACTCAAATCACCCAGAGCATGATCCAAAGTAACACTACCAGTGCACGTCCATCACTATTAGTGCACTGGGATGACCAAGAGCAAACTTCATCATTAAACCAAAATCACCCAGTGCATGGTCCAGAGCAAACACTATCAGTGTGCTCACATCACTATCAGTGCACACACATCATCATTGGTGCACTCATATCACCCAGGGCATGACCCAGAGCAAACACAATCAGTGTGCTCACATCACTATCAGTGCACACACATCACTATCCATGCACTCACATCTCCCAGGGCCTGTTCCAGTGGAAACACTGTCAGTGCAGACACATCACACTATCAGTGCATGCACATCACTATTGGTGCACTAAATCACCCAATGTATGGGCCAGAGTAAAAACTATCAGTGCAATCACATCACTATGAGTGCACCCACATCACCCAGAGCATGGCCCAGAGCAAACACTAACAGTGTACTCCCATCACTATCAGAGCACTCACCTCATCCAGAGGATGGCCCAGAGAAAACACTATCAGTGCGCACACATCATTGTCAGTGCACACACATCATCATCGGCACACTCATATCACCCAGAGCATGACCCAGAGCAAACACTATCAGTGCACTCCCGTCACTATCAGTGCACTCACATCACCCAGAGCATGGTCCAGAGCAAACACTATCAGTGCATACACATCACTATCATTGCACACACACCACTATCAGTGCACTCACATCACCCAGGGCATGGCCCAGAGAAAACACTAACAGAGCACTGCCTTCACTATAAGAGCACTCACTTCACCCAGAGCATGGCCCAGAGGAAACACTATCAGTGCATGCACATCACTATCAGTGCACTCACATCACGCAGAGCATGGCTGACAGGAAACACTATCAGTGCATGCACATGACTATCGGTGCACTCATATCACCCAGAGCATGGCCCAGAGCAAACACTACCAGTGCACTTTCATATTGATTAGTGCATTGACATCACCAAGAATCACTCTATCAATAAACCAGTATCGCCCAGAGCATGGCTGTTAAGAGGTATAAACCACAAAGGAGATATGATCTACCGACATGTGATTAACTGTATGTATATATGCATGTATATATGTAGATATTCTATGCAATGCAATGCTGTGCCTTATAATCATAGGTTCCCTATCAAGCAACTAAGTTGTTTTGCAATCGTATCTTCCTATTCTCTGTTGCGCCCTGTTACCCCTGGGTTTTGTGCGCCATACCAAAAAAATAAACAAACAAACAAACACACAAACAGTAGGTGTATATCTTATTTATTTCAGTTACATGAGAATAAACCCACAGCACATCTTCCCCTCAGCCACTCCCCACCAACTGCTGTGCCTGGAACCAAAAGCATAAGAGACACTCTTTCCTTAACATTCTGTAAGAGGTATTTCCAACAGTACACTCCTTAACAAGTAAGAGCCATCATAACAATGACCCAGAGCAAACACTATCACTGCACGCACATCACTATCATTGCACGCACATCACTATCCATGCACTCACATCTCCCAGAGCATGGCCCAGAGCAAGCACTACCAGTGCACTCACATCACTATCCACGCACTCACATCTCCCAGAGCAATGCCCAGAGCATGGTCCACAGAAAACACTATCACTGCACGAACATCACTATCAGTGCACTCCCATCACCCAGAGCGTGGTCCACAGCAAACACTATCAATGCACGCACATCACTACTCGTGCACACACATCATTATCAATACATGCATATGACGCAGCGCATGGCCCAGAGCAAGCACTACCAGTGCACTACCATCACTATCACTGCACGCACACCACTATCCATGCACTCACATCTCCCAGAGCATGACCCAGAGCAAGCACTACCAGTGCACTCACATCACTATCATTGCAAGCACATCACTATCCATGCACTCGCATCTCCCAGAGCATGGCCCAGAGCAAGCACTACCAGTGTACTCACATCACTATCCACGCAGTCACATCTCCCAGAGCAATGCCCAGAGCATGGTCCACAGAAAACACTATCACTGCACGCACATCACTATCAGTGCACTCCCATCACCCAGAGTATGGACCAGAGCAAACACCAACAATGCACGCAAATCACTATCAGTGCATTCACATCACCCAGAGCATGGGTCAGAGGGAAAACTATCAGTGCTCACACATCACTATCGGTGCACTCATATCACCCAGAGCAAACACTAAGAGTGCGCTCACATTACTATTGGTGCACTCCCATCACCCAGAGCATGGTCCAGAGCAAACACTATCAGTGCACGCACATCACTACTCGTGCATGCACATCATTATCAATACACTCATATCAGCCAGAGCATGGCCCAGAGCAAACAGTATCAGTGCATGCACATCACTACCAGTGCACGTATATTACTATCAATACACTCATATCACCAAGAGCATGGCCCAGAGCAAGCAATACCAGTGCACTACCATCAATATCAGTGTACGCAGATCACTATCCATGCACTCACATCTCCCATAGCATGGTCCAGAGCAAACACTATCAGTGCACGCTCACCACTATTAGTGCACTCCCATTACCCAGAGCATGGTACAGAGCAAACACTATCAGTGCATGCACATAACTACCGGTGCACGCACATCATTATCAATGCACTCACATCACACAGAGCATGGGCCAGAGCAAACACTATTAGTGCACTCACATCACTATCAGTGCACACACATCACTATCCATGCACTCACATCTCCCATATCATGGCCCAGAGCAAGTGCTAGCAGTGCTCGCACATCACTATCAGTGCACTCACATCACCCAGAACAGTGCCCACAGCATGGTCCAGAGCAAACACTATCAGTGCTCGCACATCACTATCAGTGCACGCACATCACTATCACTGCATGCACATCACTATCCATGCACTCACATCTCCCAGAGCCTGACCCAGAACAAGCACTACCAGTGCACTCACATCACTATCAGTGCACTCATATCACCCAGAGCAATGCCAAGAGCATGGTCCAGAGCAAACACTATCAGTGCAGGGACATAACTATCAGTGCGCGCACATCACTATCAGTACACTCACATCACCCAGAGCATGGCCCAGAGCATGGTCCAGAGCAAACACTATCTGTTCACGCACATCACTATTAGTGCACACACATCATTATCAATGCCCTTATATGACACAGAGCATGGCCAAGAGCAAACACTATCAGTGCACTCACATCACTATCACTGCACGCACATCACTATCCATGCACTCACATCTCCTAGAGCATGGCCCAGACCAAGCACTACCAGTGCACTACCATCACTATCAATGTATTCACATCTCCCAGAGCAATTCCCAGAGTATGGTCCAGAGAAAACACTATCATTGCACGCGCATCACTATCAGTGCACTCCCATCACCCAGATCATGGTCCACAGCAAATACTATCAATGCCCGCACATCACTACTCGTGCACACACATCATTATCAATACATTCATATGACCCAGCGCATGGCCCAGAGCAAGCACTACCAGTGCACTACCATCACTATCAGTGCACTCACATCACCCAGAGCAATGCCCAGATCATGGTCCAGAGCAAAGAATATCAGTGCACGCACATCACTATTAGTGCACTCGCATTACCCAGAGCATGGTCCAGAGCAAACACTATCAGTGCATGCACATCACTACCAGTGCACGCACATCATTATCAATGCACTCATATCAAACAGAGCACGGGCCAGAGCAAACACTATTAGTGCACTCACATCACTATCAGTGCACACACATCACTATCCATGCACTCACATCTCCAAAGCCTGTTCCAGAGGAAACACTGTCAGTGCATACACATCACACTATCAGTGCATGCACATCACTATCGGTACACTAAATCACCCAAAGTATGGCCCAGAGCAAACACTATCAGTGCACTCACATCACTATCAGTGCACTCGCATCACACAGAGCAAACACTAACAGTGCACTCCCATCACTAACAGAGCACTCACATCACCCAGAGAATGGCCTAGAGCAAACACTAACAGAGCACTGCCATCACTATCAGTGCACTCACATCACCCAGAGCATGGCACAGAGGAAACACTATCAGTACACACACATAACTATCAGTGCAATCATAACACCCAGAACAAACACTAAGAGTGCACTCACATCACTATTGGTGCACTCATATCACCCAGAGCATGATCCAAAGTAACACTACCAGTGCACGTCCATCACTATTAGTGCACTGGGATGACCAAGAGCAAACTCCATCATTAAACCAAAATCACCCAGAGCATGGTCCAGAGCAAACACAATCAGTGTGCTCACATCACTATCAGCGCACGCACATCACTATCCATGCACTCACATCTCCCAGCACCTGTTCCAGAGGAAACACTGTCAGTGCACACACATCACACTATCAGTGCATGCACATCACTATCGGTGCACTAGAACACCCAAAGTATGGCCCAGCGCAAACGTGATCAGTGCACTCGCATCACTATCAGAGCACTCACATTACCCAGGGCATGGCCCAGAGAATGGTCCAGAGCAAACACTATCAATGTGTGCACATCCCTGAGAGTGCATGCACATCACTACATCACCCAGAGCATGGCCCAGAGCAAATACTAACAGTGCACTCCCATCACTATCAGAGCACTCACATTACCCAGAGCATGGCCTAGAGAATGGTACAGAGCAAACACTATCAATCTGCGCACATCCCTGTGAGTGTATGCACATCACTATCAGTACACTCACATCACCCAGAGAATGGCCCAGAGCAAACACTAACAGAGAACTGCCTTCACTATCAGTGCACTCACATCACCCAGAGCATGGCACAGAGGAAACACTATCAGTGCACACACATCACTATCAGTGCACTCATAACCCCCAGAACAAACACTAAGAGTGCACTCACATCACTATTGGTGCACTCAAATCACCCAGAGCATGATCCAAAGTAACACTACCAGTGCACGTCCATCACTATTAGTGCACTGGGATGACCAAGAGCAAACTCCATCATTAAACCAAAATCACCCAGAGCATGGTCCAGAGCAAACAATATCAGTGTGCTCACATCACTATCAGTGCACGCACATCATCATTGGTGCACTCATATCACCCAGGGCATGACCCAGAGCAAACACAATCAGTGTGCTCACATCACTATCAGTGCACATACATCACTATCCATGCACTCACATCTCCCAGGGCCTGTTCCAGTGGAAACACTGTCAGTGCACACACATCACACTATCAGTGCATGCACATCACTATTGGTGCACTAAATCACTCAATGTATGGGCCAGAGTAAACACTATCAGTGCAATCACATCACTATCAGTGCACCCACATCACCCAGAGCATGGCCCAGAGCAAACACTAACAGTGTACTCCCATCACTATCAGAGCACTCACCTCACCCAGAGGATGGGTGAATAGTGATGTGATGTGAAAACACTATCAGTGCGCACACATCATTGTCAGTGCACGCACATCATCATCGGCACACTCATATCACCCAGAGCAGAGGAAAACACTATCAGTGCGCACACATCATTGTCAGTGCACGCACATCATCATCGGCACACTCATATCACCCAGAGCATGACCCAGAGCAAACACTATCAGTGCACTCCCATCACTATCAGTGCACTCACATCACCCAGAGCATGGTCCAGAGCAAACACTATCAGTGCATACACATCACTATCATTGCACACACACCACTATCAGTGCACTCACATCACCCAGAGCATGGCCCAGAGAATGGTCCAGAGCAAACACTATCAATGTGTGCACATCCCTGAGAGTGCATGCACATCACTACATCACCCAGAGCATGGCCCAGAGCAAACACTAACAGTGCACTCCCATCACTATCAGAGCACTCACATTACCCAGAGCATGGCCAAGAGAATGGTACAGAGCAAACACTATCAATCTGCGCACATCCCTGTGAGTGCATGCACATCACTATCAGTCCACTCACATCACCCAGAGAATGGCCCAGAGCAAAAACTAACAGAGCACTGTCATCACTATCAGTGCACTCACATCACCCAGAGAATGGCCCAGAGCAAACTCCAACAGAGCACCGCCATCACTATCAGTGCACTCACATCACCCAGAGCATGCCACAGAGGAAACACTATCAGTGCACACACATCACTATCAGTGCACTCATAACACCCAGAACAAACACTAAGAGTGCACTCATATCACTATTGGTGCACTCAAATCAGCCAGAGCATGATCCAAAGTAACACTACCAGTGCACGTCCATCACTATTAGTGCACTGGGATGACCAGGAGCAAACTTCATCATTAAACCAAAATCACCCAGAGCATGGTCCAGAGCAAACACTATCAGTGTGCTCACATCACTATCAGTGCACGCACATCATCATTGGTGCACTCATATCACCCAGGGCATGACCCAGAGCAAACACAATCAGTGTGCTCACATCACTATCAGTGCACTCACATCTCCCAGGGCCTGTTCCAGTGGAAACACTGTCAGTGCACACACATCACACTATCAGTGCATGCACATCACTATTGGTGCACTAAATCACCCAATGTATGGGCCAGAGTAAACACTATCAGTGCAATCACATCACTATCAGTGGACCCACATCACCCAGAGCATGGCCCAGAGCAAACACTAACAGTGTACTCCCATCACTATCAGAGCACTCACCTCACCCAGAGGATGGCCCAGAGAAAACACTATCAGTGCGCACACATCATTGTCAGTGCACGCACATCATCATCGGCACACTCATATCACTCAGAGCATGACCCAGAGCAAACACTATCAGTGCACTCCCATCACTATCAGTGCACTATCATCACCCAGAGCATGGTCCAGAGCAAACACTATCAGTGCATACACATCACTATCATTGCACACACACCACTATCAGTGCACTCACATCACCCAGGGCATGGCCCAGAGAAAACACTAACAGTGCACTCCCATCACTATAAGAGCACTCACTTCAGCCAGAGCATGGCCCAGAGGAATCACTATCAGTGCACGCACATCACTATCAGTGCACACACATCATCATTGGCTCACTCATATCACCCAGAGCACGGCCCAGAGCAAACACTATCAGTGTGCTCACAACCCTATTAGTGCATGCATATCACTATCCATGCACTCACATCTCCCAGAACATGTGCCAGAGGAAACTCTATCAGTGCACTCCCATCACTCTCAGTGTGCTCACATCACCCAGAGCATGGTCCAGAGCACTTTCATATTGATTAGTGCATTGACATCACCAAGAATCACTCTATCAATAAACCAGTATCGCCCAGAGCATGGCTGTTAAGAGGTATAAACCACAAAGGAGATAGTGACTGACCTGTCCCCTCCCCCATTTACCAACCATAGCCAACCTGACTGTATATATGAACACCCCTTAGATGCTCTACCGACATGTGATTAACTGTATGTATATATGCATGTATATATGTAGATATTCTATGCAATGCAATGCTGTGCCTTATACTAATAGGTTCCCTATCAAGCAACTAAGTTGTTTTGCAATCGTATCTTCCTATTCTCTGTTGCGCCCTGTGACCCCTGGGTTTTGTGCGCCATACCAAAAAAATAAACACACAAACAAACACACAAACAAACAGTAGGTGTATATCTTATTTATTTCAGTTACATGAGAATAAACCCACAGCACATCTTCCCCTCTGCCACTCCCCACCAACTGCTGTGCCTGGAACCAAAAGCATAAGAGACACTCTTTCCTTAACATTCTGTAAGAGGTATTTCCAACAGAACACTCCTTAGCAAGTAAGAGCCATCATAACAATGGCCCAGAGCAAACACTATCACTGCACTCACATCACTATCATTGCACGCACATCACTATCCATGCACTCAGATCTCCCAGAGCATGGCCCAGAGCAAGCACTACCAGTGCACTCACATCACTATCCACGCACTCACATCTCCCAGAGCAATGCCCAGAGCATGGTCCACAGAAAACACTATCACTGCACGCACATCACTATCAGTGCACTCCCATCACCCAGAGTATGGACCAGAGCAAACACCAACAATGCACGCAAATCACTATCAGTGCATTCACATCACCCAGAGCATGGGTCAGAGGGAAAACTATCAGTGCTCACACATCACTATCGGTGCACTCACATCTCCCAGAGCATGGCCCAGAGTAAGCACTACCAGTGCACTCACATCACTATCCATGCACTCACATCTCCCAGAGGATGGCCCAGAGCAAGCACTACCAGTGTACTCACATCACTATCATTGCACGCACATCACTATCCATGCACTCACATCTCCCAGAGCAATGCACAGAGCAAGCACTACCAGTCCACTCACATCACTATCCACGCACTCACATCTCCCAGAGCAATGCCCAGAGCATGGTCCACAGAAAACACTATCACTGCACGCACATCACTATCATTGCACTCCCATCACCCAGAGTATGGACCAGAGCAAACACCAACAATGCACGCAAATCACTATCAGTGCATTCACATCACCCAGAGCATGGGTCAGAGGGAACACTATCAGTGCTCACACATCACTATCGGTGCACTCATATCACCCAGAGCAAACACTAAGAGTGCGCTCACATTACTATTGGTGCACTCCCATCACCCAGAGCATGGTCCAGAGCAAGCACTACCAGTGCACTACCATCGCTATCCACGCACTCACATCTCCCAGAGCATGGCCCAGAGCAAGCACTACCAGTGTACTCACATCACTATCCACGCAGTCACATCTCCCAGAGCAATGCCCAGAGCATGGTCCACAGAAAACACTATCACTGCACGCACATCACTATCAGTGCACTCCCATCACCCAGAGTATGGACCAGAGCAAACACCAACAATGCACGCAAATCACTATCAGTGCATTCACATCACCCAGAGCATGGGTCAGAGGGAAAACTATCAGTGCTCACACATCACTATCGGTGCACTCACATCTCCCAGAGCATGGCCCAGAGTAAGCACTACCAGTGCACTCACATCACCCAGACCAAACACTAAGAGTGCGCTCACATTACTATTGGTGCACTCATATCACACAGAGCATGGCCCAGAGCAAACACTACCAGGACACTTCCATCACTATTAGTCCACTGACATCACCAAGAGCAAACTGTATCCTTAAACCAACATCACACAGAGCATGGCTCACCCAGAGCATGGCCCATAGCAAACACTATCAGTGCATGCACATCACTATCAGTGCACACACATCATTATCAATGCACTTATATCACCCAAAGCATGGCCCAGAGAAAGCATTACCAGCGCATTACAATCACTATCAGTGCACCCACATCAACCAGATCATGGCCCAGAGCATGGTCCAGAGCAAACTACATCAGTGCACACACATCACATAGAGCAAACACTGTGAGTGCACTCACATCACTATCAGTGCCCTCCGATCACCCAGAGAAAACACTACTAGTGCACTCCAATCAATATCAGTGAGCTCACATCACCAAGAGCATGGTCCAGAACATGTCCCAGAGCAATCACTATCAGTGCATGCACCTCATTATCAGTACACTCACATCACCCAGCACATGGCCCAGAGCAAACACTAACAGTGCACTCCCATCACTATCAGTGCACTCACATCATGCAGAGCATGGCCAAGTGCATGGTCAAGAGCAATCACAATCAGTGCACGTACATCACTATCAGTGCACTCATACCACCCAGAGCAAACACTAAGAGTGCACTTACATTACTATTGATGCACTCATATAACCCAGAGCATGGCCCAGAGCAATCACTACCAGTTAATTTCCATCACTATTAGGGCACTGATATCACCAAGAGCAAACTGTATCATTAAACCAACATCACCCAGAGCATGGCCGAGAGCAAACACTATCAGTGCACACACATAACTATCAGTGAACACACATCTTTATCAGTGCACTCATATCACCCAGAGCAAATACTATTGGTGCACTCTCATCACTATCAGTGCACGCACATCACTATCCGTGCACTCACATCTTCCAGAGCATAGCCAAGAGGAAACACTGTCAGTGCACTCACATCATTATCAGTGCACACACATTACTATCAGTGCACTGACACCACCAAGAGCAAACTGTATCATTAAACCAACATCACCCAGAGCATGGCCCAGGGAAAACACTATCAGTGCATGCACATCACTAGCAGCACACACACAACATACTTTTTTCACTCATATCACCCAGAACATGGCCCAGAGCAAACACTGCCAGTGCACTCACATCACTATCAGTGCACACACATCATCCAGAGCATGGTCCAGAGCAAACACTATAAGTGCACGCAAATCACTATCAGTGCACTCATATCACTCAGAGCAAACATTAAGAGTGCACTCACATTACTATTGGTGCACTCAAATAACCCAGAGCATGGCCCACAGCAAACACTACCAGTGCATTTCCATCACTACTAGTGCACTGACATCACCAAGAGCAAACTGTATCATTAAACCAACAACACCCAGAACATGGCCCAGAGCAAACACTATCAGTGCACACACATCATAATTGTTGCACTCACATCTCCCAGAGCATGGCCCAGAGTAAGCACTGCCAGTGCACTACCCTCACTATCAGTACACTCACATCATCCAGAGCAATGCCCAGAGCATGGTCCAGAGCAAACACTATCAGTGCACGCACATCACCTAGAACAAACAATATGAGTGCATTCCCATCACTATCAGTGCACTCCGATCACGCAGAACAAATACTATCAGTGCACTCGCGTCACTATCGTTGCACTCACATTATCCAGAGCATGGCCGGGAGCAAACACTACAAGTGCACGCCCATCACTATCAGTGCACTCACATCACCAAGAACATTACCCAGAACATGGCCCAGAGCAAACACTATCAGTGCAGGCACATCACTTTCAGTGCCTGCATATCACTATCTGTGCACTCAAATCACCCAGAGCATGGTCCAGAGCAAACTCTATCAGTGCACGCACATCACTATCAGTGCACTCACATCACCCAGAGCATGGCCGAGAGAATGGTCCAGAGCAAACACTATCAATGCGCGCACATCCCTGTGAGGGCATGCACATCACTATCAGTGCACTCACATCACCCAGAGTATGGCCCAGAGGAAACACTAACAGAGCACTGCCTTCACTATCAGTGCACTCACATCACCCAGAGTATGGCACAGAGGAAACACTAAAAGTGCACTTTCATCACTATCAGTGCACTCTTATCACCCAGAACATGGCCCATAGGAAACACTATCAGTGCATATACATCACTTTCAGTGCATGCATATCACTGTCTGTGCACTCAAATCACCCAGAGCATGGCCCAGAACAAACACTATCAGTGCACTCACATCACTATAAGTGCACTCACACCACCCAGAGCACGGGCGAGAGAATGATCCAGAGCAAACACTATCAATGCGTGCACATCCCTGTCAGGGCATGCACATCACTATCAGTGCACTCACATCACCCAGAGTATGGCCCAGAGGAAACACTAAAAGTGCACTCTCATCACTATCTGTGCACTCTTATCACCCAGAAAATGGCCCAGAGGAAACACTATCAGTGCATACACATCACTTTCAGTGCATGCATATCACTGTCTGTGCACTCAAATCACCCAGAGCATGGCCCAGAACAAACACTATCAGTGCACTCACATCACTATCAGTGCACTCACACCACCCAGAGCACGGGCGAGAGAATGGTCCAGAGCAAACACTATCAATGCACGCACATCCCTGTGAGGGCATGCACATCACTATCAGTGCACTCACATCACCCAGAGAATGGCCCAGAGCAAACTCCAACAGAGCACCACCATCACTATCAGTGCACTCACATCACCCAGAGTATGGCACAGAGGAAACACTAAAAGTGCACTTTCATCACTATCAGTGCACTCTTATCACCCAGAACATGGCCCAGAGGAAACACTATCAGTGCATGCACATCACTTTCAGTGCATGCATATCACTATCTGTGCACCAAAACCACCCAGTGCATGTCCCAGAGCAAACACTATCAGTGCACTCACATCACTTTCAGTGCACTCACACCACCCAGAGCATGGTCCAGAGTAAACACTATCAATGTGTGCGCATCCCTGTGAGTGCAGGAACATCACTATCAGTACACTCACATCACCCAGAGAATGGCCCAGAGCAAACACTAACAGAGCACTGCCATCACTATCAGTGAACTCACACCACCCAGAGCATGGAACAGAGTTAACACTATCAGTACACACACATCACTATCAGTGCTCTCATAACACCTAGAACAAAAACTAGGAGTGCACTCAGATCACTATTGGTGCACTCATATCACCCAGAGCATGATCCAAAGTAACACTACAAGTGCACGTCCATCACTATTAGTGCACTGGGATGACCAAGAGAAAACTCCATCATTAAACCAAAATCACCCAGTGCATGGTCCAGAGCAAACACAATCAGTGTGCTCACATCACTATCAGTGCACACACATCACTATCCATGCACTCACATCTCCAGCGCCTGTTCCAGAGGAAACACTGTCAGTGCATACACATCACACTATCAGTGCATGCACATCACTATCGGTGCACTAAATCACCCAAAGTATGGCCCAGAGCAAACACTGTCAGTGTACTCACATCACTATCAGTGCACTCGCATCACACAGAGCAAACAATAACAGTGCAATCCCATCACTAACAGAGCACTCACATCACCCAGAGAATGGCCTAGAGCAAACACTAACAGAGCACTGTCATCACAATCAGTGCACTCACATCACCCAGAGCATGGCACAGAGGAAACACTATCACACACATCACTATCAGTGCAATCATAACACCCAGAACAAACACTAAGAGTGCACTCGCATCACTATCAGAGCACTCACATTACCCAGAGCATGGCCCAGAGAATGGTCCAGAGCAAACACTATCAATGTGTGCACATCCCTGAGAGTGCATGCACATCACTACATCACCCAGAACATGGCCCAGAGCAAACACTAACAGTGCACTCCCATCACTATCAGAGCACTCACATTACCCAGAGCATGGCCAAGAGAATGGTACAGAGCAAACACTATCAACCTGCGCACATCCCTGTGAGTGCATGTACATCACTATCAGTACACTCACATCACCCAGAGAATGGCCCAGAGCAAAAACTAACAGAGCACTGCCTTCACCATCAGTGCACTCACATCACCCAGAGCATGCCACAGAGGAAACACTATCAGTGCACACACATCACTATCACTAAGAGTGCACTCACATCACTATCAGAGCACTCACCTCACCCAGAGGATGGCCCAGAGAAAACACTATCAGTGCGCACACATCATTGTCAGTGCACGCACATCATCATCGGCACACTCATATCACCCAGAGCATGACCCAGAGCAAACACTATCAGTGCACTCCCATCACTATCAGTGCACTCACATCACCCAGAGCATGGTCCAGAGCAAACACTATCAGTGCATACACATCACTATCATTGCACACACTTCACTATCAGTGAACTCACATCACCCAGGGCATGGCCCAGAGAAAACACTAACAGTGCACTCCCATCACTATAAGAGCACTCACTTCACCCAGAGCATGGCCCAGAGGAAACACTATCAGTGCACGCACATCACTATCAGTGCACACACATCATCATTGGCACACTCATATCACCCAGAGCACGGCCCAGAGCAAACACTATCAGTCTGCTCACAACCCTATTAGTGCATGCATATCACTATCCATGCACTCACATCTCCCAGAACATGTGCCAGAGGAAACTCTATCAGTGCACTCCCATCACTCTCAGTGTGCTCACATCACCCAGAGCATGGTCCAGAGCACTTTCATATTGATTAGTGCATTGACATCACCAAGAATCACTCTATCAATAAACCAGTATCGCCCAGAGCATGGCTGTTAAGAGGTATAAACCACAAAGGAGATAGTGACTGAGCTGTCCCCTCCCCCACTTACCAACCATAGCCAACCTGACTGTATATATGTACACCCCTTAGATGATCTACCGACATGTGATTAACTGTATGTATATATGCATGTATATATGTAGATATTCTATGCAATGCAATGCTGTGCCTTATAATCATAGGTTCCCTATCAAGCAACTAAGTTGTTTTGCAATCGTATCTTCCTATTCTCTGTTGCGCCCTGTTACCCCTGGGTTTTGTGCGCCATACCAAAAAAATAGACAAACAAACAAACAAACAAACAAACAGTAGGTGTATATCTTATTTATTTAAGTTACATGAGAATAAACCCACAGCACATCTTCCCCTCAGCCACTCCCCACCAACTGCTGTGCCTGGAACCAAAAGCATAAGAGACACTCTTTCCTTAACATTCTGTAAGAGGTATTTCCAACAGTACACTCCTTAGCAAGTAAGAGCCATCTTAACAATGGCCCAGAGCAAACACTATCAGTGCACTCACATCACTATCATTGCACGCACATCACTATCCATGCACTCACATCTCCCAGAGCATGGCCCAGAGTAAGCACTACCAGTGCACTCACATCACTATCCATGCACTCACATCTCCCAGAGGATGGCCCAGAGCAAGCACTATCAGTGCACTCACATCACTATCATTGCACGCACATCACTATCCATGCACTCAGATCTCCCAGAGCATGGCCCAGAGCAAGCACTACCAGTGCACTGCCATCACTATCCACGCACTCACATCTCCCAGAGCAATGCCCAGAGCATGGTCCACAGAAAACACTATCACTGCACGCACATCACTATCAGTGCACTCACATCTCCCAGAGCATGGACCAGAGCAAACACCAACAATGCACGCAAATCACTATCATTGCACGCACATCACTATCCATGCACGCACATCACTATCCATGCACTCACATCTCCCATAGCATGGCCCAGAGCAAGCACTACCAGTGCACTCACATCACTATCCACGCAGTCACATCTCCCAGAGCATGCCCCAGAGCAAGCACTACCAGTGCACTCACATCACTATCCATGCACTCACATCTCCCAGAGCATGGCTCAGAGCAAGCACTACCAGTGCACTCACATCACTATCCATGCACTCACATCTCCCAGAGCATGGCCCAGAGCAAGCACTACCAGTGCACTACCATCGCTATCCACGCACTCACATCTCCCAGAGCAATGCCCAGAGCAAACACTATCACTGCACACACATCACTATCAGTGCACTCCCATCACCCAGAGTATGGAACAGAGCAAACACCAACAATGCACGCAAATCACTACTCGTGCACACACATCATTATCAATACATTCATATGACCCAGCGCGTGGCCCAGAGCAAGCACTACCAGTGCACTACCATCACTATCACTGCACGCACATCACTATCCATGCACTCACATCTCCCAGAGCATGGCCCAGAGCAAGCACTACCAGTGCACTCACATCACTATCCACGCACTCACATCTCCCAGAGCAATGCCCAGAGCATGGTCCACAGAAAACACTCTCACTGCACGCACATCACTATCAGTGCACTCCCATCACCCAGAGTATGGACCAGAGCAAACACCAACAATGCACGCAAATCACTACTTGTGCACACACATCATTATCAATACATTCATATGACCCAGCGCGTGGCCCAGAGCAAGCACTACCATCACTATCACTGCACGCACATCACTATCCATGCACTCACATCTCCCAGAGCATGACCCAGAGCAAGCACTACCAGTGCACTCACATCACTATCTACGCACTCACATCTCCCAGAGCATGGTCCACAGCAAACACTATCAATGCACGCACATCACTACTCGTGCACACACATCATTATCAATACATTCATATGACCCAGCGCGTGGCCCAGAGCAAGCACTACCAGTGCACTACCATCACTATCACTGCACGCATATCACTATCAGTGCACTCCCATCACCCAGAGCATGGTCCAGTGCAAACACTATCAGTGCATGCAAATCACTACTAGTGCACAGACATCATTATCAATACACTCATATCACCAAGAGCATGGCCCAGAGCAAGCAATACCAGTGCACTACCATCAATATCAGTGTACGCAGATCACTATCCATGCACTCACATCTCCCATAGCATGGTCCAGAGCAAACACTATCAGTGCACGCTCACCACTATCAGTGCACGCACATCACTCTCAGTGCACTTCCATTACCCAGAGCATGGTCCAGAGCAAACACTATCAGTGCATGCACATCACTACCGGTGCACGCACATCATTATCAATGCACTCATATCACACAGAGCATGGGCCAGAGCAAACACTATTAGTGCACACACATCACTATCAGTGCACACACAACACTATCCATAAACTCACATCTCCCATATCATGACCCAGAGCAAGTGCTAGCAGTGCTCGCACATCACTATCAGGGCACTCACATCACCCAGAACAATGCCCACAGCATGGTCCAGAGCAAACACTATCAGTGCTCGCACATCACTATCAGTGCACGCACATCACTATCACTGCATGCACATCACTATCCATGCTCTCACATCTCCCAGAGCCTGACCCAGAACAAGCACTACCAGTGCACTCACATCACTATCAGTGCACTCATATCACCCAGAGCAATGCCCAGAGCATGGTCCAGAGCAAACACTATCAGTGCAGGCACATAACTATCAGTGCGCGCACATCACTATCAGTGCACTCGCATTACCCAGAGCATGGCCTAGACCAAGCACTACGAGTGCATTACCATCATTATCAGTACACTCACATCACCCAGAGCATGGCCCAGAGCATGGTCCAGAGCAAACACTATCTGTTCACGCACATCACTATTAGTGCACACACATCATTATCAATGCCCTTATATGACACATAGCATGGCCAAGAGCAAACACTATCAGTGCACTCACATCACTATCACTGCACGCACATCACTATCCATGCACTCACATCTCCTAGAGCATGGCCCAGACCAAGCACTACCAGTGCACTACCATCACTATCAATGTACTCACATCTGCCAGAGCAATTCCCAGAGCATGGTCCAGAGAAAACACTATCATTGCACGTGCATCACTATCAGTGCACTCCAGTCACCCAGATCATGGTCCACAGCAAACACTATCAGTGCACGCACATCACTACTCGTGCACACACATCATTATCAATACATTCATATGACCCAGCGCATGGCGCAGAGCAAGCACTACCAGTGCACTACCATCACTATCAGTGCACTCACATCACCCAGAGCAATGCCCAGATCATTGTCCAGAGCAAAGAATATCAGTGCACGCACATCACTATTAGTGCACTCGCATTACCCAGAGCATAGTCCAGAGCAAACACTATCAGTGCATGCACATCACTACCGGTGCACGCACATCATTATCAATGCACTCATATCAAACAGAGCACGGGCCAGAGCAAACACTATTAGTGCACTCACATCACTATCAGTGCACACACATCACTATCCAGACACTCACATCTCCCATATCAAGTCCCAGAGCAAGCACTATCAGTGCACTACCATCACTATCAGTGCACTCACATCACCGAGAGCACTGCCCAGAGCATGGTCTAGAGCAAACACTATCAGTGCAGGCACATCACTATCACTGCACGCAAATCACTATCCATGCACTCACATCTCCCCGAGCATGGTCCAGACCAAGCACTACCAGTGCACTACCATCACTATCAGTGCACTCACATCACCCAGAGCAATGCCCAGGGCATGGTCCAGAGCAAACACTATCAGTGCAGGCACATCACTATCACTGCACACAAATCACTATCCATGCACTCACATCTCCCAGAACATGGTCCAGACCAAGCACTACCAGTGCACTACCATCACTATCAGTACACTCACATCACCCAGAGCATGACCCAGAACATGGTCCAGAGCAAACACTATCTGTTCATGCACATCACTATTAGTGCACACACATCATTATCAATGCCCTTATATGACACAGAGCATGGCCAAGAGCAAACACTATCAGTGCACTCACATCACTATCACTGCACACACATCACTATCCATGCACTCACATCTCCTAGAGCTTGACCCAAAGCAAGCACTACCAGTGCACCACCATCACTATCAGTGCACTCACAGCACCCAGAGCAATGCCCAGAGAAAGGTCCAGAGCAAACTCTATCAGTGTGCGCACATCACTATCACTGCACGCACATCACTATCCATGATCTCACATCTCCCAGCGCATGGTCCAGAGCCAGCACTACCAGTGCACTACCATCACGATCAGTGCACTCCCATCACCCAGAGCATAGTCAAGAGCAAACACTATCAATGCACGCACATCACTACTCGTGCACACACATAATTATCAATACACTAAAATCACCCAGAGCATGGCCCAGAGCAAGCGCTACCAGTGCACTACCATCACTATCAGTGCACTCACATCAGCCAGAGCCATGCCCAGAGCATGGTCCAGAGCAAACACTATCGGTTCACGCACATAACTATCAGTGCACGCACATCACTATCTGTGCACTCCCATCACCCAGAGCATGGCCCAGAGCAAACACTTCAGTGCACTACCATCACTATCAGTACACTCACATCACCCAGAGCAATGCCCAGAGCATGGTCCAGAGCAAACACTATCAGTGTGCGCACATCACTATCACTGCACGCACATCACTATCCATGCACTCACATCTCCCAGAGCATGACCCAGAGCAAACACTTCAGTGCACTACCATCACTATCAGTACACTCACATCACCCAGAGCAATGCCCAGAGCATGGTCCAGAGCAAACACTATCAGTGTGCGCACATCACTATCACTGCACGCACATCACTATCCATGCACTCACATCACCCAGAGCAAGCACTACCAATGCACTACCATCACTAACAATGTACTCACATCTCCCAGAGCAATGCCCAGAGCATGGTCCAGAGCAAACACTATCAGTGTGCACACATCACTATCACTGCACGCACATCACTATCCATGCACTCACATCACCCAGAGCCAGCACTACCAATGCACTACCATCACTAATAATGTGCTCACATCTCCCAGAGCAATGCCCCGAGCATGGTCCAGAGAAAACACTATCAGTGCACGCACATCACTACCAGTGCACATATATCACTATCAATATACTCATATCTCCCAGAGCATGGCCCAGAGCAAGTAATACCAGTGCACTACCATCACTATCAGTGCACTCACATCACCCAGAGCAATGCACAGAGCATGGTCCAGAGCAAACACTATCCGTGCACGCACATCACTCTCAGTGCACTCCCATTACCCAGAGCATGGTCCAGAGCAAACACTATCAGTGCATGCACATCACTACTAGTGCATGCACATCATTATCAATGTACTCGTATCACACAGAGCATGGGCCAGAGCAAACACTATTAGTGCCCTCACATCACTATCCGTGCACACACATCACTATCCAGACACTCACATTTCCCATATCATGGCCCAGAGCAAGCACTACCAGTGCACTACCATCACTATCAGTGCACTCACATCACCCAGAGTAATGCCCAGAGCATGGTCCAGAGTAAACACTATCAGTGCACGCACATCACTATCTGTGCACTCCCATCACACAGAGCATGGCCCAGAGCAAAAACTATCAGTGCACGCATATTATTATTGGTGCACTCAAATCACCCAGAGAAATGTTTATGAGTGTACTCACATCACTATCAGTGCACTCATATCACCAAAATCAAACACTATCAGTGCAAGCACATCACTATCGGTGCACTCCTATCACCCAGAGCACGCCCCAGCGCAAACACTACCAGTACACTCGCATCACTATTAGTGCACTGACATAACCAAAAGCAAACTCTATCATTAAACCAACATCACCCAGAGCATTGCCCAGAGCAAACACTATCAGTGCACGCACATCACTATTAGTGCACTCACATCACCCAGAGCAGGCATTTGGGGCACTCATGCAAGAGTCCTGCTAAGGGGCTCTGAGGGGGCTATAGCCCCGGATCTTTTGGTTGTAGCCCCAATAGAACCTCAGGGGCTAAAACCTTATTGTACTTGGCAGATAAAAAGGGCAGCTGGTGGCAAACGTCCAGCCATTATCTGTGGACAGTTTAAAGATGAGCACCACACGCCCCGTTTCAGGTTTAAATTATGGTAATCTCGTCAACGAAGGCTATTATTTCAGCTCTGTGACCCATGGAAGCCCCACGGCAAGGGGCCCAGTGGGTGGAAGGTTCTAGGTGGCCAACGACTCGCCGCAGTTAGTGCAATCTCATTTGTCTGAAAGGCAGTAACAGGGTAGCATCTGCTAAATAGCGGAAACACTTGCTAGCTACACACTTCCATTTTAAAGATTGTGAGCGAAGAAAATCTACAGTTTCCAAGAATCCAGATAGTTTGTTTTTTCAATATAAACATCCAATTTAATTCAGCAAATAATCTGGATTGGCTTGTTGAGGTAATCATCAAAGACCTGAGAGAAAGCGCAGTCGGTTGTGTGCAATGCTCTGCCATTACCTGTCGCATGCCCATGCTAGCTTTACACCCCTGTTTTTAAGAGTAAACGCCAAACTCCCAGCATCACCTGGTGGCTTTGGACAGGTAGGCAAAAGCAGACACCAGCAGGTGGAGAATAAAGTCGCGTGCGCCCTTGCCAGCACTGCTCCCCGTTATCATTAGTGGTGTTTTCCAAGGTGGCTCCCCGTGTCCTCCTAGTCCCTTGCACCCCCAGAAGACGCGCGACTGACTGAGCGCAGCTGGGTTCTCTTCCTCTGCACATGCGCATTTAGTTTAATGACACCATGTTCGCAAGCTACTTTGCTTTAAATCGTGTGTGTGTCTGTCTCACATCCCAGCATGGGAACACTTGGGTGCACAATATACAGGTACACGAGTCTCAAAAGCCCGTATGTGTGGACCGACGTCAAGAGTACAAAACAAGCATTGACATTGCCAACAGTTTGAGCCTTTGTGTAGGCATGGAAAAGACACGTCAGCAGCACAATCCCTGTCTGATGAGGATGTGTTATTCTGCATCCAAGCGAATATACTGTAACAGCGCCACAATGCCGCCGGGCCGCTGTGGGCTTAATAAATTCAAATAATAAAAAAAATAGAGGTGATGGCTGGAAGGTTTAGAATTCATCTTAACCTCTGGCATTGCTCTGGGCAACATTCCAGACCATCGTTCTTCGCCTGCCAAGACATTACAGAAGGGGAAAGACTTTTGTTTGGTTATAGTTTGTCTGCCTATGTGAGAGAGGGTATGCCCAGACGTGGGCCTCTTGCTCACTGCGCCATAGGATGCCAAACTGCACCTCACTGATGAGGCCCAACAAGGCTGAAACTTGTCTGGGGTTGCTTGTGCTTCCATGCAGAGGGGGCCTGGTCTAGCAGTTCGGGCTGGGCTGCTACCATTGGTATCAGTACCTGACTGATTTGCAAATGGCTGGACTCCTTTTGCAATGGCGCAGACGGGCTAAGAAACACTGGTGTGGAAGGTTGCCAAGAACAGTGCCAGTGGTTCAGATTCATTCAAAAGTTTCCACTTATCAGTTTTTTGGTTATGGAAACGTAACTTGCCAGGCTGGTAATAATTGTCCATTGATGGTATGAGGTGAAAAATAGTTCGAGTAGCTCGGTATTTAATAGCAATGCCTGGCAAATGCCTAATACTTGTACATAAGCCAAAACTGTTCTCTTTGCCAATGCTTGTTTTAACAGCAGCTTTGGTGAAGGAGACACATAGTGCTTATAAATCTAGTGGTGGAAGGCAGCCCTAGTTAAGACATTATTATTACACCAGTAGCTGATTTACAGCTGCAATTAAGTTATTACCTCTCAGAACACTTCTTTGAAAAAACACTGCACTTCGAGTTCAGAACTTGATGGCAGGGCTTGATTAAAGTGTGCTCAAACAGTTCCCATGAGGAGGTGTTTTGAGCAGGGAGGGGCAGCAATTTGGTGGGAATGGCCATAGGGATTAGCATGGCCATGGTCAGTAAATGGGTGGGAAGGTTAACCAAACAACACGTATAAGCTGTGTGTCCCCCTTCAGATGCCATTTATCTCTATCTGTAGTCTAATACAATAGTTTTGGTTTATAGGTGGCGCTAAAGTGCTACCACATAATAGTCCAAACTAAAAATGGATTTAAAATTAGAGAAATATGGGAAAACAGAGACAATGGGCCTCATTAAAAGCCTGGCGGTAACCGTGGCAGTAAAACTGTCAGGTTGCTGCCAGACTTGTGAATTGTTCCGTGCCTGGCTTGCTGGTAACAGCAGGGGATTGTAACCTCGCCGGTCCGGATAGTCAGGCGCCGGAAAAATGGAATTCCCCATTCCCATAGAACTCTATGGGAATGGGGAACATAGAAACACCGGCAACGTTGATATCAGTGCTTGTTCTTCCGTGTAAGTCTGCGTACCGTGGCTGCTGTGCCCGGCAGAGTCAGACTTGCCGGGCACAGCAACTCCGGCAGGCAGACTTGGAGAGTGCCAGTCCGGTAACAACAGTGCCAGAAGGCTTACCGGCACCGTTGTTACCGGACTGGCACAGTTGTAATGAGGCCCAATGGCAGGAGATGGGCCATATAATAGATACAATGGAATCAAACAATTTTGGCATCTCATTAACACCTCACATTTCAATTAAACAGAGTACAAATACATCATAGTGGACATCTCTGTTGGAAACCACAATGAGCCCAAACTAACAATCCAAAAATCACAGATGAGGGCCTCTGCAAATAGCATAGCCTGCGTCCTGCGAGCACAGTGGGGAATTCCAGTTCAGGTTTTCTGTGCTGTGAGAGATCTTTCATTGTTTACATGAGTCCCCGGCGGAGAACGAAGGATGCCTCCAGCCATGGGGAGGATCGGAGTGGGGATTGCCCCGTTTCAAGCCTCCTCATTGACTGAGGGGCTGCCACGCCCCTCGCTGGGAAAAGAGTACCCGGCACGCAGGCGTACAAGGGAATACTGTGTGGTATGGCTCGCAAATGAGCCAATCACCACACTGTATTCCCGTTGCGCCGCGCGTGAAGGGTACTAATGTGAGATTATGCATTGTTTTTAATTATATTTGACAAGGTTTGCTTTAATTGTTTGCTAGAGGAGCCCAATCCAGTATCTGTGTACAGTTCATGGTTGTTGCAAAGAATCATATGTGTTTTGTATTAAGTATCTTTGAATTTAAATGTAATAACAACAATGTGCTAATCTATGATGTAATTAGAAATGTGTCTTTCATTTTGATTGCAGTATGTTCTGTCCACACTGCATTTCTAATAAATGCAACTCACACGGTAATGGAATAAATCCCAAAATGTCATTGTTTAAAAAGCTGTGTAAGAAATGAAAATGCTTTTAATTTGTTAGTTATGTTATGTTATATTTGGTATTTGTTTCCTGCTTGCTTGCCGCTGGTCACAGTTTATTAAGGTACAGTATGCGGTAGCCTGTTAGATCAGTAAGAAATATATCTATTTTCTTGGCTGTTTTGGAAAAATTGTGCTGAAATATGTGTGATTTTGGCAGGGTTTTTTCAAAAATGTTCTGACGGGGGGCCAACCCTCCCCCCGTACTCCTTAGTCAAGTTGAGGCATGCTCGCTGTGCTCACTCGCTACATTGAATAATTCAATTCATTATGTCCCTCCACTTTTTAAGCCCACTAGCGACCCTCTGTCAGTTTGTCAGCCCAACAACCAGAAGTAAGCGCCTATACGACTAATGTGGAAAACAGGCAGCTCTCCAGCGGCTGCTTAAATACAATTTTCCAATCCACAGCAAGTCTTTGGCTGTCCAGTAAAAATGGCTTTTCTTTGTCTTATATAACCTCATGACGTATTACCTAGCACTACTGAATGAATGTTCACACGTTGGACTGGCAGAATAGCTGCATGTTCGTGCAGTGCTTTCAAATGAGTATGAGCGGTATAGTATGCAGTATTAACGCTCGAAAGCGCGACGCAGCGCATGCGCTAATATGATATAGTTATGTGACATCTAAACTTGCCATGGGCTCTAGCCGCAATCTTTCACAAACCTAGCAACGTCCTGACTCACGTCACCCAATGCTAAATCCTATTATTGCATCAACATCCCCCACATAGCAAACAATATCCGTGCACTCACATTACTCATATAATACTCACATCACTGTCAGTGCACTCACATCACTTACATAGGAAGCACTATCAGTGCACTCACATCACTAACATTGCACTCACATCACAATCAGTGCACTCACATCACCTACATAGGAAACACTATCAGTGCACTCACATCACTAACAGTGCACTCACATCGCAATCAGTGCACTCACATCACCTACATAGGAAACACTATCAGTGCACTCACATCACTAACAGTGCACTCACATCGCAATCAGTGCACTCACATCACCTACATAGGAAACAATATCAGTGCACTTACATGACTTTCAGTGTACTCACATCACTATCAGTGCACTCACGTCATAATCAGAGCACTCACATGAATATCAATGTACTCACATTACCAACATAGGAAACACTATCAGTGCACTCAGATCACCCAGAGCAAACTCTGTCATTGCATTGGCATCATTCACACAAAGCCATGCCCATGTACTCGCATCACACAGAGAATAAGGCCAGCACACCCACAGGAAACATTAGGAGTATACTCACACCAGGGAGGCAAATACTCATCAGTGTACTCACATTGTTGAATGCAAACACTAATAGTACACAGACACGCACATATGTGCACGTGCATTTCCCAGTTCAGTTTCTATAATTGCACTCACTTCAAACAACACATACATTGTCAGTGCAAAGTCAATTTATCAGGGGAGACAGTAACTATTACAGGGAGTCATTCTCTGTAGTAGCAGGGGATATGGGCACTCTGCCGGGGTCTAGGGCAGGGCTCTGCAACCTTTGGCTCTCCAGATGTTTCGACTGTAATTCGTATGTTATCTGGCTATTGACTATTCTGGTTAGGGATGATGGGAGTTGTAGTCCAAACCACCTGGAAAGCCAAAATGCAGACCCCTGTTAAAGGCTGTAAGAATGTGTAAGTAGACAGCCTCTGCCCCTAGAGCTCAGATGGTGGGTGGAGGCAGTGTCTTTCCCCTGCCCCTGGAGATCAATGCACAGGTGGGGCAGGCAGTGGCCTGTCCCTGCCCCTGCAGCTCAGAGCAAAGGTGGTTGGAGGCAGTGGCCTGCCGCTGCAGCTCAGAGCAAAGGTAGGGGAGGCATTGGCCTGCCAGTGCCGCTGCAGCTCAGAGCAAAGGTGGGTGGAGGCAGTGACCTGACTCTGCCCCTGCAGCTCAGAGCAAAGGTGGGTGGAGGCAGTGACCTGCCTCTGCGTATGAAGCTCAATTGCAAAGGTGGGTGGAGGCAGTGGCCTGCCTCTGCCCCTGCAGCTCAGAGCAAAGGTGGGTGGAGGCAGTGGCCTGCCGCTGCTGCTGCAGCTCAGAGCAAAGGTGGGTGGAGGCAGTGGCCTGCCTCTGCCCCTGCAGCTCAGAGCAAAGGTGGGTGGAGGCAGTGGCCTGCCTCTGCCCCTGCAGCTCAGAGCAAAGGTGGGGAGGCAGTGGCCTGCCTCTGCCCCTGCAGCTCAGAGCAAAGGTGGGTGGAGGCAGTGGCCTGCCGCTGCTGCTGCAGCTCAGAGCAAAGGTGGGTGGAGGCAGTGGCCTGCCTCTGCCCCTGCAGCTCAGAGCAAAGGTGGGTGGAGGCAGTGGCCTGCCTCTGCCCCTACAGCTCAGAGCAAAGGTGGAGGAGGCAGTGGCCTGCCGCTGCTGCTGCAGCTCAGAGCAAAGGTGGGGGAGGCAGTGGCCTGCCGCTGCAGTTCAGAGCAAAGGTGGTTGGAGGCAGTGGCCTGCCTCTGCCCCTGCAGCTCAGAGCAAATGTGGGTGGAGGCAGTGGCCTGCCGCTGCCGCTGCATCTCAGAGCAAAGGTGGGTGGAGGCAGTGGCCTGCCTCTGCCCCTGCAGCTCAGAGCAAAGGTGGGTGGAGGCAGTGACCTGCCTCTGCCCCTGCAGCTCAGAGCAAAGGTGGGTGGAGGCAGTGACCTGCCTCTGCCTATGAAGCTCAATTGCAAAGGTGGGT
This sequence comes from Ambystoma mexicanum, assembly GCF_040938575.1. NCBI lineage: Eukaryota > Metazoa > Chordata > Amphibia > Caudata > Ambystomatidae > Ambystoma > Ambystoma mexicanum. Next base: position 54,443,197 of record NC_090934.1, on the reverse strand, counting down.
GGAGGCAGTGGCCTGCCTCTGCCCCTGCAGCTCAGAGCAAAAGTGGGGGAGGCAGTGGCCTGCCTCTGCCCCTGCAGCACAGAGCAAAGGTGGGTGGAGGCCGTGGCCTGCCTCTGCCCCTGCAGCTCAGAGCAAAGGTGGAGGAGGCAGTGGCCTGCCGCTGCCGCTCAGAGCAAAGGTGGGGGAGGCAGTGGCCTGCCGCTGCAGCTCAGAGCAAAGGTGGTTGGAGGCAGTGGCCTGCCTCTGCCCCTGCAGCTCAGAGCAAAGGTGGGTGGAGGCAGTGGCCTGCCGCTGCAGCTCAGAGCTAAGGTGGGTGGAGGCAGTGGCTTGCCTCTGCCCCTGCAGCTCAGAGCAAAGGTGGGTGGAGGCAGTGACCTGCCTCTGCCCCTGCAGCTCAGAGCAAAGGTGGGTGGAGGCAGTGACCTGCCTCTGCCTATGAAGCTCAATTGCAAAGGTGGGTGGAGGCAGTGGCCTGCCTCTGCCCCTGCAGCTCAGAGCAAAGGTGGGGGAAGCAGTCGCCTGCCTCTGCCCCCGCAGGTCAGAGCAAAGGTGGGTGGAGGCAGTGGCCTGCCTCTGGCCTTGGGGCTCAGAGAAAAGGTGGGTGGAGGCAGTGTCCTGCCCCTGGAGATCAGAGCAAAGGTGGGTGGAGGCAGTGGCCTGCCCCTGGAGATCAGAGCAAAGTTGGGTAGAGGCAGTGGACTTCTCCAGCCCCTGGAGCTCAGAACAAAGGTGGGTGGAGGCAGTGTCCTGTCCCCACTCCCTGTTGGGAGGCAGTGGCCTGTCCCTACTCCCTGTTGGGATAAGAAACAGACTGAAGCCCCTTTAAGGGAGATGGACCACAAGCCTTGGGAGACAGGCGGGAGGAGGGAGGAAGGGCAGGGGTCTGAGAGGGAAAGGGTTTAGTTCTGTAAGGAAATAAAGGAAAGAAGACACCTAGCCCAGTGGCTTCCGTGTCGGATGTGGGAGGGCTGAGTGGGGCCTAACAACTGGTGAGGAAGAGCAACATCCCATGCTGCCAGACTGCGGGTGAGGGGTGCCCACGAAACGTCAGTGAGGGCAAGGAGGTCTGCTACTGTGAAGGTACGAGCATGGAGGGCATCGCAGAAGAACCAACAGAGGCGTCAGCCGGCCCGGGAGGAGAGTACCCCGAGAACCAGTGACGACGGCCCAGCATGCACCAGAAAGCCCAACACTGTGAAGGTGTATGCAAGGAGGGCATTGCGCCAGGACCAACAACTGGGACAGCTGAGCCCTGGAAAACAAAAAGTAGGACCCCGCGAACACAGACGGCCGACAGGAGCACAGGCGGCCAGCAGAGAGCGGGCTTGGCCCACAAGATGCCGGTCAGCCGTGCACCAGAGCACAAGCGACTGAGGGACATGCACACTGCGCGTAGCTCACAAGGGGCAGCAGCACAGGGAGAGGAGGCACACGCACAACTCACGCACGGCACAGAGGGTATCATAAAGGAGAGAAACTCCCACCCACGTCCACAAGCACAGATGCGCGATACAGGATACTCTATCAGTGAGGCAGGAAAACTTTGTCTACTAATGTTGTTAAATCTCTCCGCAACATTTGACTTAGTAGACCATGACAAATTATGCGCCACCCTAAGTAAGGACGTTAATTTCTCAAGTGATGCTACCCAATGGATAAAATCCTTCCTAGCAAACAGGACATCGCAAGTGATCATCAGCAAAGAATCGGTCGACCCCATTCCAGTCCCCACTGGCATTCCCCAAGGATCCTGTCTATCTCCCACCCTTTATAATGCCTACACAAAGCTATTATTCACAGCATTAGATGCCATGGGTGTCATCTACACTAACTTCGCTGATGACACCCAGATCCTCATTCCCCTGTCCGGTAAATACGAGCAGGGCACCTTGCTCATTAATCAAACCTTTGCATTAATTCAAAACTGGATGGCCCTTAACGGCTTCTGACTTAATGACAACAAAAAAATGGAGTTGCTTATAGTTGGATCACCAACCAAAATGAATACCCTAGAGCCAGATTATGTAGCATTCAACATCGATGGCACGACAATACCAGTTCTCAAACAGGTTAAAACCCTCAGCATTTACTTAGACGCTAACCTAACTATGAACAAACAAATTAATGCCCTTTCCTCAACTACCTCTTACAGAGTCAAACTTATTGCCTTAAGTCGCAAATTCCTCACACCAAAAAATTGCGTCACCCTAGCAAGAGCACTAATACTTTCTAAGTTGGACTACTGAAATGTACTCCTCTTAGGCACGTCCAAAACTAACCCAGCCAAACTCCAACTCATGCAGAACAAAGCACTTTGTGCAGCATTAGGAATCAAAAAGACTGATCACATATCCCGTATTAGGAGAGAACAACACTGGCTTCACACTTTGCCGAGAATTATATTTAAAACACTATGCATTACAAATAAAGGCATCGCCAATAAAGCCCCGAAATACATTAAGAACTCTGTCACGAAAAAAAACTCAATCAGAACTCTAAAATCTAGTAATAAGTCACTCCTTGAAATCCCGCGCTACAAAAGCTCGAGAGCTGGGGGCAGTAGCTTCAAAGTCAGAGCCCCCCTGTCCTGCACCGGAAGTCCATTAGTCTTTTCCTCTATCAATAACATATATCACCTACGCCACTTAAAGCGGGACACAAGGGTGATGGTATGTTACCCAAGAGGAAGGAAGTCTGGATATAGTGGCATAACACAAAATTCCCCCCCCCCCCCAGTGAGCCATGCTGAGCCCCCACCCCCCTCCAACTCAGCAACAAATCACAGGTCCTGCCACACATTTGACGGCTTAGATTACCAGGCTTGCCAAATACACACAAAGGTGCTGCTGCAGGGGTGCACCGCACACTGCACTGGGAGAAATATATAAATATGTGTTTTAATGCATTATACAGCACACTTTCTGAGAAAAATTGGCTAAAAGGCCATAGCGTTTGCAATTGTTTTGTATTGTAACACCAATACAAAAATGTAATACAATGCGCAACACAGTGCACAGGAACATCAATGCTTTAATTAATGTAATGCTTTGCAAATGCCACAATGAAAACATGTCCAACTGGCTGGACAATGTAGACCCATCTGGACACCTAATAACATATTACAGTAAAGCATGCCAGAGCACATTTAGACATACCTACACTGATTGCACCAAACTGCCAGTCGAAGCAATAACACTTCTCATGGCTATTGTATCACAGATGCCCAGAAAATATACAATGCCACAGTAAAAAAATGGCTACATTTGCAGCACTCAAATGTCAATCTAGCCAGGTAATTACACTTAGCAGGACTGCTTTATCACAGATGCCCAGTTAAAAAAAAGTCAAGTCAAACTAAGAAATGACTTGACTGGCTGCACCTGTAAAATGCCCCTCTAGCCACTAATACCACATATCATGCCTGCTTAGCCTGGACAAGGATGCCCACCCCCACACATCCTCTCTCCCTCCCACACTCTGCCCCAACCCATAAAATCAGCATCTCAGCCCAGAATTACCTCCACATCCCTTTTCCTTGTCCCAGTGCTTACGTATGAGGCTTCATGCCTCATAGGAAAGTACTGGGATGAGGAAGAGTGGTACTAGGAGTAATGAAGATTACAGGTAACTAAGCCAGGCTATACACTCATCCCAGTACTTGTGTATGAGTCAAAGTACCCCATACACAAGTACTGGGATGAGGAAGAATAGGGCTATGAGTAATGAAGATTTCCAATAAGTAACCAAGGGATTAAACACAAATAGTGGTGCAACACCATCTCCCCCTGCCCCCTGAAATTGTGGGCTATGTTGACTGGACCTGTCTGACCTACAGAGCTGCTGCCGGAAAGAACAGTACACCGATGTTAAACGGCACCTGTGTTTTGCTGTTAACAAAGGCCGGCAATTACAAACATAAAGCATTTCACAGGTAGCACCTGCATTCAAAAACATACATCTTTAGGCAATTGAAATCTCGATGTGCGTTTAGTACTTGCATGTCAGGGAAGTGATTGGAAGGGTAGAGAGGGCAAAGGAGATTGCTTATTCTCACAGCAGTCCATAAGTGGAGAGTTAACTGCTTGTTGCATTGAAGCTGCACTATAATAGTCTCATTAGAATGCATAAAGAAGTTAGATGCCCCCACACAAATAAGTTAGCGCCTCCCCCACTGATTGTGAAGTTAGCACCTTTCCCAATATTTGAAGGGTTATCACCCCCCAAATGGAGATTCCGTGGCGACCCTGATCACAAGCACATACACCATTCACAAAACACACACATGCACACACAGCCACCCATACATCTAAGGGTATACCCTTTCACATACAGACACACCCAGGCAGCCACCCATACATGCATGTGTGCACCCTTTCACCATACAGGCATACAGGCAGCCACCTATACATTTAAGTGTGTACCCTTTCACTATAAAGGCACAACCAGGCAGCCACCCGTACATTTAAGAGTGCACCCTTTCACCATACAGGCACACACACACCCAGGCAGTCACACATACATTTGAGTGTGCACCCTTTCACCATACACTCACACAGGAAGCCACCTATACAGTTAAGTGTGCACCCTTTCACCATACACTCACACAGGCAGGTATCTATACGTTTAAGTGTGCACTCTTTCATTATGTTGGCACACCCAGGCTGCCGCAAGTATCCACCCTTTACCATACACTAGACATGCACACCCAGCCACCCATACATTTGATTATGCACCCTTTCACCATACACTCACACAGGCAGCCACCTATACAATTAAGTGTGCACCCTTTCACTATACACTCACACCGGCAGCCACCTATACATTAAGTGTGCACCCTTTCACCATACAGGCACACCCAGGCAGCCACCCATACATTTAAGTGTGCACCCTTTCACCATACACTGGACACACAAACCCAGCCACACATACATTTAATTGTGCACCCTTTCACCATATACTCACACACGCACACATCATGGGGTTGAGGGGAGCCCTATTACTTCATAAAGGAATTATTTCCGTTAAGGGCTTAACCACAATGGAAATAATTTCTTTATGAAGGCAGAGAGACTTCAAAAAGAAACCATTTCTTTTTGAAGTCTTAGAGCTCCCCACCCCATGCCACGGAGGCCTCCAGCATAGAGGCTTTCATGTCATGGGGTCGGGGGAGCCCTCAGACTTCAAAAAGAAATAGTTCATTTTAGTAGTCACTATGTCTGCATAAAGAATGTATTTCTGTTACGCTGTAACAGAAATAAGTTCTTCATGAAGGGAGAGTAGTTACAAAAATAAAAAATAAATAATTCAAGCAGGCCCCCCTCTCAGAACATGTGGTGGCAGGTCCCCTGCACCACGGGGGCTGCGGGGGCCCCTGTTACCGCCAGGGGCTGGATGAACAGTGGGGTATTTTACCTCAGAGGCAGAAAGGATGCAGTGAGGTATGCTACCTCCGAGGCAGACGGGATACAGAGTGAGGTATGATACCTCAGAGGCAGATAGGATACAGAGTGAGGTATGTTACCCCAGAGGCAGACAGGTATACAGGGTGAGGTATGTTACCTCAGAGGCAGAAAGGATGCAGTGAAGTATGCTACCTCAGAGGCATACCGGATACAGGGTGAGGTATGTTACCTCAGAGGCAGAAAGGATGCAGTGAGGTATGCTACCTCTGAGGCAGACAGGTATACAGGGTGAGGTATGTTACCTCAGAGGCAGATAGGATACAGAGTGAGGTATGTTACCCCAGAGGAAGGAAGACAGGATGCACAGTGAGGTAGTTTACCTCAGAGGCAGACAGGATATAGGGTGAAGTGTGTTACCTCACAGGCAGGCGGACAGGATACAAGGTGAGACAACTCTCCTCAGAAGGAAGCAGGGTAGATAGTGAGGTATGTTAACTAAGAGTCAGGCATGATACAGGGTGATGTGTGTTACCTCAGAGGCAAACTGGTGGTGTACAGGTTGAAGGTGTTCTTATGTATTTATTTATTTCATTTGTTATACGTGCCCAGGACCCAGAGGTATCACGTCGCTAGGTTACATACGGTAAAGCAGAGATAGTTACAGTATAGTCCAGTCAACAGTAGTTACATAGGAAATCATGCATAATTGTTAAAAAGTGTGGTTTTGACTTGTCTGTAAAATGCAAGGTATGAAGGTTCGTTCCTGATGGTGGGAAGGAGCGTGTTCCATAGTGTGGGTGCGATGACAGTGAGGCAGGAGCCCCCTGATCATTTTCTGTTGAATCTAGGTGTAGTAAGTGAGATGGAGGAAGTTGAGCGTAAGGTTTGTGGATTGGGTTTCTTGGAGATGCGGTTCGTGAGATGGGGGGCTGTGTTGTAGAGGCAGCGGTGGGTGGTGGAGAGTATTTTAAAGTTAATGCGTGCATTGATGGGAAGCAGTGGCTTCACGTCTGATTTGGGAGATGTGCTCTGACCGTTTGAGGCCCCAAACTGCTCTGAGGGCGTTGTTCTGTGTGAGTTGTAGTTTAATGAGATTCTTGCTGGAGGTCCCTGCTAAAATGGCATTGCAGTAGTCAAGTTGGCTTCTGACGGTTGCTCTAGCCAGAGTGAGGCAGTTGCTAGGGGTGAGGATTTTCCTGGAGAGATTGAGGAGTTTGGTTGAGTATGCAGCAGAGGAGGTCATTGCTTTCACGTGTTTGTTCAGGTTCAGTTCTGCATCTAGGTAGACTCCTAGTGTTTTCACATGAGGGGAGACAGGGATGCTGTTTCCATTGATGATGAAGGAGGAGTAGGCAGAATCAAGATGTTTGCGGTGGTCGGGAGATCTGACAATGAGTAGCCTCAAAGGCAAGGTGGTAGGATACGTGCTGAGGTATATTAGCTCTGCGGCCTGCAGGCAGGATACTAGGTGAGGTATCTTCCCTCCCAGGGTTTCAAGCATGATAGAGGGTGAGGTAACTGACCTCAGAGGCAGGTGGGCCTGCTACAGGGTGACGTACCGCACCTCAGAGGCAGGCTGGATACAGGGTGAAGTATTGTACCTCAAAGGAAGGCAGGCAGGAATACATGGAGAGCTATGTTACCTCATAGGCAGAGGGTATACCTATGTAACTTCAGAGGCTAGTAGTATATTGGAGTGAGGGTATGTTACCTCAAGGCAGGCAGGTATGATGCATGTTGAGGTGTCTCACCTCTGAGGTAGGCATGCAGGATAGGGGGGTGAATGTATATGACCTCAGAGGTAGATAGGACGGATATAGGGATAAAGTATCATTGCCTCACAGGCAGGCAGGGCCCAGGGTTACACATCTTACCTCAGAGACAGGCAGGCATTCTACAGGGCCAGGTATCCTCCCTCTGAGGCATGCAGGCGAGGTATGGGGTGATGCCAGCTTACCTCACAGGCAGATGGATCTCACTTTTAAGCAGAGGGCCTATCACACTCTGAGGCCATCCAATTGCGTGGTGTGACGGGAGCGGGGCCGTGAGTGTGGCTGGTGACCGCAGAGCCTTCTCTGAGGCAGAACGCAGCTCTTCTGTGGGAGTCGGAGCCTCAACATTCTATTGGTGCAGCTGGAGGTGGCGTGTCCTCTACATAGGCCTGGGTGGAGGGTCTTTTAGGCATTCAGCCCCCTCACACCCACCCTCAAACGATCAAGGGAGTGCACATCTGTGAATTAATGGGGCAATGTGTGAGGAGCGACAGAGTGGCTGGGAGAGTAAAGTGGATAGGTGAGTGATGGTGAAGTGATGGGGCAAGTTAGCAACTTAGAGAATGAGTGGGTAAGGGACCAGGCAGGCACGCCAGTGCCTGAGCAAGTCAGTGAGTGTGTCTGAGCGAGTACGGATTACACTAATGAATGGCTGAGTAGTGAGTGAGTGAGGGCGCAAATTAATAAGTGACTATGGGCCTCATTACGACCCTGGCGGAGAGGGAATTACGCCAGCGGAATGCATGGCGTACCTCTCCGCCCTATTACGAGATTCCTTACCGCCATGGAGATTTTTCCGCCTGCTTTTAGCAGCCGGAAAAATCCATGGCGGTAAGGGACCTCGTCGTTAATTACGCCACCGTAATCTACGGTGGCGTAATTAACGCCTTCCCCACTCCCATTATGCCCTATGGGGCAAAAATGGGAATGGGGAAGGGCAAAATGGGAAATGGGGACTTACCGCCCCGCCAAGGTCGTAATGGGGCGGTAAGTCCGCCAACCCCCATGGCGGTATTTTCCCGTATCCGCCAAGGTCCATGGTGCTAATTGCACCATGGACCTCCGCCAGGGTCGTAATGAGGCCCTATGTCAAGGAGTGAGTGAGAAGTAACTAGGTGAATGGGCGAGTCAGTGAGCATGTGGATAAGGAGAGGTGTGCGCGAATGAGTATGTAAGTGGAACTCCAGTGGGTGTGGTTGTGTGAATGCAGAGGTAAGGGAGGGAGGGAGTGTTTGAGCTACCGAGGACTCTTGAATGAGATCGATGATTCTGCTGTCCCTGTGTGATGACGTCTCTGAGCGGGCCACACACGGTATAATGGAGGACGAGGCTGCCAAGACCCCCTTCTGTCTGACAGATCCTCTTCAGGCCAGGAGAGGGTGGGCAGGATGTAATAACTGTGAGGAGGAAATGCTCGACTTGAGCATTAGCGAACCTCATCAGGGCATTACCTCAACCGCCTTCCTCCTCGTCCCAGTTATACACATTTGAGAAATACCCAGCTCAGCCAACAGCACGTACTAAAACATACACGTGCGAATGGATTCAGCGCATGTGTTTATTGCAAACCAACCACCATTGGGGAGTCACCCCAATAGAATCTGCTAACCCCTTACTAAGCTTTCAGCCATTACAGTCTAGAAAAGCAATCCTGTAGAGGAAGATAAATATATGAGGAGCACCCCAATAAATGCCTGGGAGCGGCAAACCCCCATGCCCCCATAACTCTGCCCATGATGTGGCCATGGCCTGGGTAGACCTCCCCTTGACGGATGCCGGAAGGGGAATGCCTGCCTCTGCGTAGCAGTAGGGATACTGTTCTGGGCCCATGCACTCAGGGAAGGAGATAGGGTCTTTCTACCTTTTCCTGATGCCCCGACCATAGGGAACAGGCTGTTTGATTTTGGGATTTCCGCTGTACAGACATAAGAGGACCACATTGCGGATGTCAAGAAGATGGAGTCACTGCACCTTCTGGACCACCTGAGGACTACGCTATTATATTGGCCTTCTGAGCACATTGCGTCCCAAACCCACTCTGTGTTCTGGGTCCTGGGTCCAGCCATGGGAGCCTCCTTCCCCCTGTGAACAGCATCCTGTGAGAAGCCTCCCTTCTCCTCTGACTCCCTTTCAGCTCCCTGCGCTTCTAACGCAAGGTTGGCAGGCTCTGAGCCCTGTGCTCAGACCCTGTATTTTAACCACAGAGCAAGGTGAGCTGGGTGTGGCCGGGTCGGGCGTCCTGTTGTGGCATCCTGCTTTGGGCAGCATATTGTAATGAGCTTATGGCCCTTTGGAACGTGCATTTAAATTGGATGGGATTACACCAGAATAATTCTGAGTACAAATAACCGGACAAACTCAAGAAGATGGCAAGTTACTGTTTTATTAACAATTATCTAAAACAGGGAGGTTACAACGAACATCAACAGACGTCCCACAGCTCTCAATGATCTTCACAAAAAATACCATCCTTACACTCATTATGCGTCAGAGTGATGTCATACTACGTGAAAATAGGGAAAAACGTATCAAGTGTCGTGATTGGTTAAGGGAAACATCTATTTATACAATTGTACAGGAGCTAGGTTTTTATTGGTTGTCCTTTATCAGGTGGACAACTTATGCCTACCTCTTAAAACATGTAATTTCAGAAACATCAGATACACAGTTTCTCTTTGGCCTTACAAGCTATAAGGGCTATAAGGTCCTTCGTTATACAGACTAATACATAATACAATTGGTTGGCACGCCTGTGCCATGTCTAGAAAATTTGGTTCATTTAGCAGCACGTAAGCCCAGACCCAGGTGCAGGGAGATAGGACATGAAGCTACCCTACCACCCCATTAGCCCAGCATCTCTCATCACCCATGCCTTCTGCCACAAAATTGTCTTTGTACTTGGCCTTGTAGAGTATTCTCTTATTCGGTAATGCATGGGAGTGAGGGCACTCGCTATCATGTCTGGAACTCCAAGTTCAAGCTGTATTTCCATGCTAGGCTCACTTGACAGGAGAAGATGCATCCTCTGCACACTCGTTCTTCTTCAGAGTAGATAGCTGAGCTTGATTTCTATGGTCTTGAATTCAGGCCAGACAGTCTCACCACGTAGCTCCATGAGCCTGCTATTCTGCTGCGACACAGCTTTCCATTCTCTTGTCATGGTTTCTGCCTTATTTAATTAATGATACCAATGTCCAGGTTCTGTGCAATGGAGGCTACGCCTGCATTTTATTTACTACTCATAGCTAGCCTACATGATGACTTGATCTACCTTGCATTTCAGCATCTGTACATTCATTGAACTTCTGTTTTTTGCAGGACTTTGTTAACGTATAATCTTCTTTTCCACGTTGATCAGTTTACTAAAACTGTTACTTCATCATTTGTCCGCTAGGATCCATACATTGTCTTCATTCAGTATCTCGGGACGTCGTGCACACTTTCTTATGATGTCATCAGTTCATGTGCTTTGCTCTTTCTCATATTCCTTCAGGGAGTTCCTCCTGTAGGTTGTCATCACTTCAGGGGTACATTCAATAGGGTTCCCTCATTGGGTATCTCCTTCCAAATACTTGCTACAATATTGGTATGCTAGCTGGTTTCAGGCAAGGCACGGTCTCATGTCTCCAATACAGGGTAGGTAGAGGGGGGGATCTCCTGCAGCTGTATACAGCTGCTCCTCTGCATTCCCCCTCTGGTCGAGTCCTCAACCACCTCCTCAGGTTTTTCTGCTTCTTTGTATCTCCTCTTGAAGAGGTGTTTCTTGGGTGTCCATATCTTCGTCACCTCCCTCAGGCTGCCTGCTATTTTAATGTTTTCATCCAGACTCCAGGTCATGTAAATGCATTGTCCATTTGGGGTACAATAGACCCAATGCCCCAAGTAATGTTTATGTTCCTTTGGATACCAGAATTGTGTTCCTTCAGATGCCACAATGCTTGCTTTTATGTAGTCTGTACTGGCATCATCGTTCAGCGCCTTGTCTTCTGGTTCATCCTTTGTGTCAATCACAAGCTTCACTCTTGCTGCTTTCTTTGCCATTTTCTTACATTGTCCAATTATTATGCTTATTATACAGAATCCAACCAATATTATCACCAATATTGCTCCAAGGAACTTGAACAGGTTGGCTATCCAATAAGAGGGAAAAGGGAGTGCAAACCAACTGTCGTCTACAAGGGCCTCTGCCTCATCCACCATTTTTATATGTAGATCTGTCAACATCGATATCGCCTCTGTCAAGGTTCCATTCTTGCCGTCATGAGATGGTATGAATATGCAACATGATAGTCCGATCTTAGGTCAACCACCTTCTTCCATTGTAGTAATCATGTTGAGGACATATCTATTTTGGAGCGTCTTTAGTTTTATGCCCCTCAGCTCTACTTGTATTGCATTAAATAGTGTTATAGTGGCATTGATTGTTTGCAGCAGCTGCCATCTGGTGATCTGTAGCCATTTGGCACTCACCGCTGTTTGGATTCCAGGCATGAACATAGATTAAATCTTTTTTTAAATGTGTTTTTATTAACTTTTCCAACTTGCAGTCATGGCAATTGGTAGCATAACATTGAACAACTGAAGCTTGTCCCAAGGCTCCCCCTCCCACCCACCCTGCTACCACCCCACCTCCCAGCCTGCCACTCTTATTTACACAGCACTACTCGTTCAGGCTTATGTTAGACCTCACATAACAATTAAGGGTCGGTATCCCCATCATCCATGGGTCCCCACTTCAGGGGGACCGCCTGTCTCTGGTTGTCCCCAAACAAATCATGTAGCATAGTTCTCCAAGAGTTTATGTCCGTATTTCCTTCTGAATGGCCAAGTGCACCGCCTCCTGCCACAGAGAAGTCTCTGCAAGTGTCCATTTCTGTAGGTCCCTCCACCATTGTCTGGTGTCTGGGTCCTTTTGTGCTTTCCACCTCATCGCTATCCTTTGTTAAGCTAATACATAACCCAAGACTTTCAGTTTGGTCACATGCTTCATTTTTTTAGGTCTTGGGAAGACGCCCAGCAGGCATGCTATGAGGGATTGTACATTCAATGCTATATCCGCCTTTGACAACATCTGTGCATTCTCCCTCCAGTATTGGGCTACCACTGGACAGGCCCAAAACATATGTACCATATTAGCATTCACACATTTATATTTCGGGCAGTTTTGTTCCGTGGTTTTATGAAACTGTGATATGTTAAGAGGGGTTAAATATGCCCGGTGCATTACATATAACTGAATTAACTGCCATTTTGCGTTACAGGACACTTGTTCATGATACAAGAGCACCCTCTCCCACACCCCCTCCAAAAATGATTCCTGCAAATCACATTCCCAGTTTTGTCTAGTCCAGGCCGTCTTATCAGCTTGTTGGCCTATAATTAGCTCATATAGTTTTGACAATGCGTGTCCCCCTGCTGAGATATCATACATTGTTTCTATCCCCTCCATCTCTGTAAGCTCCTCCTCAGCCCCTAGCCACCTTTGTGTTTGCCCCTTAGAGCACCGTGTGTCATGTGTTGGCCCATATGTAATCCAGTCTAATGGGCTAGTGTATCAAAGTCTTTGGGTTTCCCTCCTTATAGGAGGTCTCCTATTGTGGCCACCCTTACCGGCTCCCAATATTTCCACACACTCATCCTGTGCTGTTGGCTACCAGCCTTCGATGACACTAATGGGGCTGAAGGAGAATATGGCCTGGAAATTCCCACAGGTTTGCATGCCCTGTGCCACATGCTTTTCCCCAGCGTTAATAGGAGGGGGGATAACACCAATATGAATCCTGTCCCCATATTACCTACTTAAAAAAGAATGTGCTGCATGCTAATTGTAGCAGAGGGGTGTCTTGGGTCGGTTCGATCACCAGCTACCCTGCCACAAATTGCATATGACTTGCCACATAGTACATTTTGAAGTTGGGAACCCTGTGCCTCCCTGCTCATGCCTACATTGCATTTTGGTCAGGGCTAGTCTACATCTCCCCCTTCACCACAAGAACCCCCTTAAAATTGTGTAGGGTCTTTTAAAGAAGCTCTTTGGTATATCGTAAGGGATTTTAATGAAACAATGGAAGAGCCTAGGGAGGGCGACCATTTTCAAGAATGCTGCTCTACCCATCAGCGAGATGGGGAGTCTAGCCGAGAACTCCATAGACTTTGTCAGCCCATTGACCACATTCTGTGTGTTGTGAACGTGTTCAACTCTAGGGTCCTGATATATATTCACTCCTAGGTACCGAGAAGTATCTACCTCCCATTTCACCGGGAGTACAGGCAATGATCATGTATTATTCCGGCAGTAGTTGGCCAAAGGGAAAAGGCACGACTTTTGTGCGCTCACCGTTTTTCCTGAAAGTTCAGTGTATCATTTTATCACTTCTAACACCTATTCTAAATTAGTCTCTGGTTTCTGTAAGTACAAGACCATGTCATCAGCATACAAGGATACTAAGTCCCATCTACCATCTATGTGTATGCCTCCTTCATTATAGTCTTTTCAGAGATAAACCACTAAGGCCTCAATCGCCAAAATGAAAAGCATTGGAGACTGAGCACAGCCCTGTCTCCTGCCTTTCTGTAGGATCCATTGTTCCGAGATCTGACTGCCCGTTTTCACTCGAGCTACCGGCTAACTATACAACATGTGGACCCATTTCATGTAATTAGGACCCATCCCATGGTCATCTGACCGAATCAAACGCTTTCATTGCGTCTATTGAGGCCACTGAATACTGGTCTGCACTGTCTGTGGTGTGGTCTATAATGTGGTGCAGTCTACACAAGTTGCTTGTCATACTTCTGCCTGGTACGCATCTCGTTTGATCGGGGTGTATTAATGAAGCTATCACAGTTTTTAGTCTATTTGCCAGCAGGCCCGTAAATATTTTCCCATCTTGGTTGAGTAACAAGAGAGGTTTAAATGAACCAAGGTCTGTCTCTGACTTATCTGGTTTGAGAAGATGTACTTTAATAGATTCCCTTAATGATATCGGGAGAACTCCTGACTCAAATGCCTCATTCAGCATAGCCAATAGCGCAGGTGCAACTTCTGCAATGTACTCCTTATAGAATTTGCCAGGCAACCCGTCAGTGCCTGGCGCTTTATCTGAAGGTAGCTCTCTAATCGTAGTTAATAATTTGTCTGGGTTATAGGTGCTTCTAATCGCTCAACTGCCACAGCATCTAACCTTGGGAGTTCCATTTGTGCAAGGGCCTCCTCTATATCTGATATCTGTACCTCAAAGGTGTCTTCGTACAAGGTCTTAAATTATTCCAGGAAACTCTCATTTATTTCCGCCTGTGTCACACGCAATGTGCCAACACTACCTAAAATGGGCCGTATCATATTTTGCTGTGTGTCACTTTTGTACAACTGGGCAAGCATCCTGCTTGGTTTGTCTCCTTCGGCATGTTGCCTCTTAATATATTCTGAGTAGCTTATTTTACCCAGCCTAGCCCAAAGCTGTATACATGAATGCTTTAGCTTGTTATTTTCTACGGTATTATTTCCTACATCCCCTACATGCTGCCCAATATTGTCCCAGGTGGCTTTCCGGCTTCTCTAAATCCTTTGTTATCGAGGCCTGTATCCCGCCTGCTTTGGACATTGCGAGCCCCCTAATCATGACCTTAATAGCGTACCAGCTGATGCCACAGTACCTGTGTTATGGTCGAAGTAATCTACAATACCCGGCCTAAGGTGTTCCCTGAATGCTCCATCTTTCAGGGCATCTCCCTGAATCTCCACATCGGGATACAAGCTCTTGGGGGGACCATTTGCCATGTGACCAGCAGTGGAGCATCATCTGATAGCACTCTTGCTTTATAGTCTGCTTTTACGACTTCACCTAGTGTCTCTGCACACATGAAAATATAGTATAATCTAGTATATAAGTCTTGGGGGGCTGCGTAATAGGAATATCCCTGAATCTGCAGATGTAGGCAACGCCACATGTCCACTGGGTTAAAGGCCTTGACTAGTGCATTAACCACTTTAGCTGGGGGGGCTGGATGAGTATATTTATTGTCAGATCTGTCCAGTCTCAGGTCCCATGTTCAATTGAAGCCCCCCCAAATTAAGGTACAGTATCTATATGGCCCAATTCTAGTATACAACTAATGGAAATACTCTGCTGCGTCAAGATTCAGGGAATCAGTGTTTATAATGCATAATTCACTCTTTTCAAGAAAGCCATGTACCAGCGCCACCCGCCTTCACTGACTCTCATTGTTTCAAGGACCCGAAAGGGTGCTGATGGGGTGATCCATATGGGGTGATCCATATGAGCATCCATCTAGCTTAAGCTGAATAGGGTCAACACACCACACTACCACTCCAGTTTCCGGTGAGGACTTTGTGTTTTTCTAGTGTCAAATGTGTCTCTTGTAGGAGCGCCACGTCGACCTTATGTCGGTGTAGGTAAGTAATTATCTGGTTCCTTTTAATATAGCTATTCAGGCACCTGACCTTCCAGGTAACTACTTTAAGGTCTCCCGCTATTAAGGTCCCCTGCCTGTGTCTCCTGAACTTTATATAATATATTCACTAAGCCCCTCTTTGATGATCTTGATAGTCTGGGTGTCATCTACACTAACTCCGCAGATGACACTCAGATGCTCATACCCATCACTGGTGACTAAGAAAGCAACACTACCCTCCTTAATATATTATATCTGATTATCCAGGAATGGTTGGCCACCCATGGTCTCTGTCTAAATGATGAGAAGACGGGGCTTCTCCTCATTGGATCATCAGCAAGAGTAAACAACAAAGTAATCAGTTTAAATCCTTAGACTCTGCTCTAAACCTAAAAGATAAACAAACAATTGAGCAAGGTCAGGTCGATCTCTGCTGAAGAGTAACCACTGCTACACCCTGAGTGGATAACCCCTTGTGTGGGCGGTCACAGAATTCTCATGAAACTCTTCTTCTGCACAATAGGGTTTTATTTTGAATTGCAGTGCTGTAGTAATACACTGGTATTTTTCAAAAACATAGGACATTCACATTTGAGGACATACAAAGTGTAGTACCTAAGTACGAATGATCAAGTAGTCAATATTTGAGACATCTACTTGTACGGTTTGTTCATTCTCTGTAGGTTCCTTGGGAAGGAAGCTTAGAGAATTCAGTGGAATCATAGACAGGTAGAGGGCCCATAGAGTGTGGGAACAATCAAGAGTTGAATAACAACATATAATACATATCAACACAACAGTGTTTCGGCCATTTGCGTGGAGCTAGATGAGCTCTAATGGTGTAGGCCTTCATCAGGACAGGAGTGTCTTTACGAGTGCAGGGTCCTATCTGGTCTGTAGAGTGAAACAGACAAAGAACATGTCAGGATGTACATGGTCAGCAAAAGATCTAGCAGAGAGAAGTTATGAGTACTATGTAAGGCTGATGCTGGTGCTTACCGAATCCGAGGAGATTAGTGGCTCAGATTAAGAGGTGGAAGGATCCACTTCTTTAGGATGCAGTTGTCATCTTGTCAACAGGCGCGGTCATGCCTGTCAGGGGATAAGGACGTAGGATTACTAAATGGCGCCCCAAGGGTGCAGTTCCTCTCTAGCCCATAGTTGGTGTGTGACTAGGGAGGTGGTGGTGTAGGTCTTAGCAGATTTGGTGAGAGTAGACCTAGTGGTGATCCTACTAAACGTGGAGTGCACTTAAATAGGATAAAAAGGGCTCCTGTGGTATCACAAACGCCATTTATCAAGTGTACAGAGAAATTAGTGCAAATCTGTATTTAATACAATGTGATTAAAAAGAGTGCCACAACACGTGTCATGCAGCCTATGGTATAGGTGGCATGAAGGGCTATGGTGTTTAAATGTGCAGAGCCATACTGTTTAGAGATTCCTTACAGTGAGGGTAGGCCTACCAGTTTCTGTGCATGAAGCCGCGTGCAGTAAAGTTTACCTATTGCCAGTGCATTCAGCTGCCAAGATCGTTGAAGCAGCAGTGTGTCATCTCGGATGTCGAGGATGCAAGTGTGTAGAATGCAGGCTAGGGCCATGTTAAAGAAAAAGGGCCCTGTGGTGGGGTCACTACCTAGATGCCTGTTTGGAGTTGATGCAGACATTCAGTCGGGCCAAAATGCAAGTCATGCAAGGTGTTGCGCAGGATGATGATGTCAGCCCCTGTCAATCCCATTGGGTGTCTGGGGCTAGGGCCGTGTTGAAGAACAAGGGCCCTGTAGTGGGGTGACTACCTAAATGCCTGTTTAGAGTTAATGCAGGCAGTCAGTGGGGCCAAAATGCAAGTCATGCAAGGTGTGGCGCACAATGATAACTACTATACTGAACTACAGCAACAAGGAAACTACAACAGAAGAAACAGAGGAGTAACCTTCTCAGGCACCTCATCAAGCAGCAGTGGTAGTACATCGGGAGGTTCAGGCAACCAACAACAGCCACAACAACAACCTTTTTTTTCCCAGGGGCATGCAACGAGGGCGACCCAGAAGAAGACCACCAGATCAGGGACAGCAAATGAGGACCAGGCAGTGGTACCAAAAGCAACCACAACAGAGAGGATAGCAATCTTCAACCTATCCGACCATATAATTTCTGCCACCGAACAAAACCTGTTGGAAAAAGGGTTGTCCTTTGTACCGGCAGCAAAAGCTCATGCCTTCAACGCTGAAGTCGAACTGAAACGCTTTTTCTGGAACATTCGCTTGAAATACTTCTTCGAAGTTTACCTACCAGAACACTCAACCACTATCATGGAACGACCAGAAAGAGGTACAGACAACACCACAGGCCTCAAAATGAAATCAACATTTACGCCTCCTCCCCACACTATCCCTTGTGAGTTTGAAACATATGAGAAAATGGTCACCAAAGCTGACCAGAATGGACTCACACAGCACAACTTCTTTGCAGACAACCTACAAATAGATGAAAGAACAGCGTTACGTTCCCTTAAAGACAACCATGACATCACCATCAAACCTGTGGATAAAGGCGGTGGCATCGTCATCCAAAACACCAAGGACTACGACCTGGAATGCCTGCGCCTACTGAGTGACATCAACGCCTACCGCTCCTTACAAGTGGACCCCACCAAGAGTCTACAGGATGAGATTTGCAGCCTAACAGACCACGCACTTCGAGAAACTTGGATCTGCGAAGATGAGCATCTTTTCCTCAGTAAAGCTCACCCGCGAATCCCGGAGTTCTACATACTGCCAAAGATACACAAAAACGTACAAAAACCTCCTGGGAGACCGATCGTATCGGCTTGTGACTCATTTTTCGAACCCCTATCAGTCTACACAGACTTTTTCTTGAAACATTTTGTGAACCAAATGAATTCCTACCTCAAAGACAGCACGGACACCATCCTCATGCTGGGTGGGGACCATCAACATGGAACAAGATTACATATTAGTCACCCTAGATGTAGAGGCCCTCTACACTTCAATCCCACAACTAGAGGCGTTAGAAACTCTTTCTGGATAAAAGAAAATGACACCGAAACCGTCCCTACAGACTTCATAATAAAATGTGTGAAACTTGCAATGACCGAAAATGTCTTTCTATTCAAAGGCCAATTGTACAAACAAATCAAAGGGGTCAGCATGGGGGCCACCTTTGCACCAGAATTGCCAACTTGTACATGGCACTTTACGAAACCGAAAACGTCATGGCAGACACTAATCCCTACAGAAACAACATCAAGCTGTGGAAAAGGTACATCGACAATGTGCTCCTCATCTGGCAGGGGAACCAACAAGACCTAACTGCATTCCAGGAGTGGCTCAATCTATGCGATCCTCACATCAACTTCACAATGCACTGGGACTTCCACGGGATTGACTTCCTAGACCTCCACATCTACAGGTCAGGAGACTATCTACACACGGAACTATTTCGGAAACCTACAGACTGGAACACCTTACTACACTTTGGAAGCTATCACCCTCAAGGTCTGAAATATAACCTGCCTTACGGACAGTTCTTGAGGATTAGGAGGAATTGCACCAACCGTGACACATATGAGAAACACGCCACACATCTACAAAACCGCCTTCTCAACAGAAGCTACCCGAGAAATCCATGAAACACGCAAGCAAACGAGCAGCAAACATGGACCGTACTATCTGCCTCACCAAAACCACCAAAAAAGAACTGGACAGACTGGTATGCGTGACAACCTACAGTCCCCTCAGCAATTTGATAAAAAAAGACAATCAAGCAGCACTGGCCACTGATCAAGAACACTGGATCTCTCCAAAAAGTGCCCCTTTTTGCCTTCAAGAAAAACCGCAACATCAAAGAGTCACTGGTCCATACGTTTCTTGAAACTCCAAAACAACCCAATACTCTATGGAACTTACCACCTGTCCAAGGACACTACCGATGTGGCAAATGCATGGCCTGTCAGTTCACTGAGACAACCAAAGTATTCACACACAAAGAGATCTTGTGGACCTTACAGGATCACACAAACTGTAATTCCAAACAAGTTTTTTACACCATTGAATGTCCATGCGGACTTCTATACGTTGGGAAAACCATGAGAGCTGTGAAGACTCAAATTGGCGAGCACCGGTCTTGCATAGGTACCGGACAAACCACTAGTGGAACACTATGTTAAGAAGAACCACACCAACATGGATATAAAGTGGTGTGTCTTACAGAAAGTGAACATCACGCGTAGAGGTGGCGACATTGACAAAACCCTTACCAGACTAGAACAGAAATGGGTCCACAAACTATGAACTGTCAAAGAAGGTTTGAACATAATTGTAGAGTGGAAGGATTTCCTGTAAAATATGGCGACAGGTTGTATGTCCTATGACATAACACCTGTCTACAGCAATGTGTTTTATCAAATTTGCACTGTGTAACGATTTGTTTTTTGATTTTGTGTCAAATCCTTTTTTATTTTTTTTAAGTAATTACATCTGTAAATTGATATAAACCATTGATGTCATTTACCTGTCGTGAACAACATTTGGGAATAAAGTAACACAGGCCTGATTCTATACTGCATGACAGTTGACACCCAAAGGAATTGACAGTGGCTGACATCATCATTGTGCGCCACACCTTGCATGACTTGTATTTTGGCCCTACTGACTGCCTGCATTAACTCTAAACAGACATTTAGGTAGTCACCCCACCACAGGGCCCATGTTCTTCAACACGGCCCTAGCCCCAGACACACAATGGGATTCACAGGGGCTGACATCATCATCCTGTGCCACACCTTGCATGACTTGCATTTTGGCCTGACTGACTGCATGCATCAACTCCAAACAGGCATCTAGGTAGTCACCCCACCACAGGGCCCTTTTTCTTTAACATGGCCCTAGCCTGCATTCTACACACTTGCATCCTCGACATCCGAGATGACATACTGCTGCTTCAACGATCCTGGCAGCTGAATGCACTGGCAATAGGTAAGCTCTACTACACGCGGCTTTATGCACAGAAACTGGTAGGCCTACCCTCACTGTAAGGAGTCTCTAAACAGTATGACTCTGCACATTTAAACACCCATAGCCCTTCGTGCAATTTACACCATAGACTGGAAGACACGTGTTGTGGCACCGTAATCCAGAACTTGCACAGACCACATAGATCACGGCCCACCCTTCCTCCAGGACCGTTGAGAAGGGGCACTCTTTTTAATCACATTGTATTAAATACAGATTTGCACTAATTTCTCTGTACACTTGATAAATGGCATTTGTGATTCCACAGAAGCCCTTTTTATCCCATTTAAGCGCATTCCACATTTAGTGGGACCACCACTAGGTCTACTCTCACCAAATCTGCTAAAACCTACACCACCACCTCCCTAGTCACACACCAACTATGGGCTAGAGAGGAACCGCACCCTTGGGGCGACATTTAGTAATCCTACCTCCTTATCCCCTGACAGGCGTGACCACGCCTGTTGACAAGATGATGACTGCATCCTAAAGAAGTGGATCCTTCCACCTCTTAATCTGAGCCACTAAGCTCCTCGGATTCGGTAAGCAATGGCATCCGCCTTACATAGTATTCATAACTTCTCTCTGCTAGATCTTTTGCTGACCACGTACATCCTGACACGTTCTTTGTATGTTTCACTCCTACAGACCACATAGGACCCTCCACTCGTAAACACACTCCTGTCCTGATGAAGGCCTACACCATTAGAGCTCATCTAGCTCCACGCAAAATGGCCGAAACACTGTCGTGTTGATATGTATTATATGTTGTTGTTCAACTCTTGATTGTGCCCACACTCTATGGGCCCTCTACCTGTCTATAATTCCACTGAATTCTCTAAGCTTCCTTCCCAAGGAACCTACAGAGAATGAACAAACCGTACAAGTAGATGTCTCAAATATTGACTACTTGATCATTCGTACTTAGGTACTACACTTTGTATGTCCTCAAATGTGAATGTCCTATGTTTTTGAAAAATACCAGTGTATTACTACACCACTGCACTTCAAAATAAAACCCTTTTGTGCAGAAGAACACTTTCATGAGAATTCTGTGACCACCCACACAAGGGGTCACCCACTCAGGGTGTAGCAGTGGTTACTCTTCAGCAGAGATTGACCTGACCTTGCTCATTCGTTTGTTGATATTATTGTACCGACCTGGGCAGAGCAAGACAGCAACCAGGTACCCTTCCGAATACTAAACCTAAAAGAGACAGGTCAACACCACTTCATCACCCACAGCATACACTTGTAAATTAATGAACGCGTGCAAGCCCTTCCTCTCAACAGCCAGCTTCAGAACACTGACTAAAGCTCTAATTCTAGCAAAACTAGACTACTGCAACGCCTTATATCTATGCTCCATTAATTACAACACAACCAAACTCCAAACCCTGCAGAATAATGTGTTAATGTCAGTGTTCAACATTCCGAGATCCAAGCACATCTCAGCTGTCGGACGCAGTACAAACTGGCTTGCAGTAAAAGATCGAATTAACTTAAAATCCCTAACTCTCACGCATAAATGTCTGGCTTATTCTTCCCCCAAATATCTAGCTGAGAAATTTACCAAAAAAACCTCAGAATGCCCCATGAGTACTATACACTCACACTACCTGAATGTACCTAAATATAAACTACAGAAATCAGGTGGAACTAGCTTTCCAGTGATGGCCGCTAAACTCTAGAATGAATTACCTGTTAACCTTAGAGCAGAACCCTCCCACTATAGTTTCAGGAAGAACACAAAATCTTGGCTCCTGCACCTTGATGTTATGTTTTATTTGTAATTATTTTGTAAATATTTCGATTGCTTTATCATTGATCTGTATGTGACCTTTGCAACCATGTAATGTGCCCCGATACCTCTGGGTTTGGTGCGCTATATAAATAAAGAAACAAACAATAAGGTTCATCGTAAGTGAAGTATGCCTGACTCTCACATCCTCGTCATCAGTAGTGGCTCTATTGGCTGGTCTCTATATTCCCACGCTTCCTCCAACTTTCCCACCACCCCCAACAATTGCCCAGCTATGGACCCCATGCTCAGGCATTCCTGCCTCTCACCCCTGCACCGACTATCCTTGTCCTATGGTGCTGGAGGTGCTGCGGGGGGTATGTAACCACTGGTAGCCCAACAAAAAAAATGGTGCCTGTGGAGAGGGGATGCTCCTGTGCAATGTCTCCTCCCGGTCTCCGGAGACTAAGTTGCATTGGTTAACACGGTTTGCAAATTCAGTTGCTGCAGTTCGTTCCAGAATTTGAGCATTATCTGTGTCATATCTTATCCGCAAGTTCTCAACTACATGTATCCGGTGGTAAGCTTTTCAAACTCGGCAGCATTGTTCACTGCTTTCGATGGCAGGTGCTCTTCATCCATCCATTTGTGTGTTTTTTCAGGTGTCTAAAAAAAGGCTCTCCCTTTAAGTATAATCTTCAGTCTTGTGGGGTATAGCAGCATGTACTTGTGGTTGGAATCACAAAGTATTTATTTTACTGAGGTAAAGTTCATTCTGGATTTCTGCACCTGGAGGGTTTAATTAGGGTAGGCCGTTATTTTTTCAGATGCCCGTTGTATTTCGCCACCAGTCTGTAGTATTCCAGGATCTACTCCCTGCCCTTATACTTTAGGATCCTGGCAATAATGGGCCTCAGAGGTGCTCCTGGTGGTGGTTTCCTGGCTAGCGATCTGTGTGCTCGCTCCACCGTATAGCCTTGTGTGAGGTTCCCGGGGACAATTTCTTGTAATAGTCGGCTCTCAATATAATTCATAGGGTTTGCACCCTCTTCACCTTCAGGAAGGCCAATGATATGAACATTGTTCCTCCTGACTCTTCCCTCTGCTTCTTCCACCCTCCCTTTCAGGTTTTTTATCTGCTGCTGCATTATTACGTTGTCTGTCATCGTGTCCTTCAGGTTAAGCGTATTATCTTCCACCTGTTTCTCAAGCTCTCCTGTCCTTTCAGTCAATGTCCGCACATCCTGCCTGAGGAGATTAATGTCTAAGCTGATGGCATCCATTTTATGTTCCAGTAAGGCCTTGAGATCGGCGATTGTGGCCAGGACCTGCTGATCACCACCTGGTTGTGCCATAGTGCTTGGGTATGCCGGGGTGGGTGCTAGGACTGTCTCCGCTCCTCCTCCTGTTTTTGCAAAAGAGTCCAGGGTAGGTTTTTTGGACCTAGCCTCGGATGTCTTGCGTGACATGTATGAGGCGCTTTTAGAAGCTGCCCACTGTTGACCAACCCCACCTCGCTGCCCGTATTCATTCGGAACCCCAAGCCCTTATTCTTCTGGGCCATTTTGTGTAACAGATGAAATGTGTCCGTGATTGTGAACTTTGCTTCTCTGCTACTGCAACTCCTGTCTTTCCACCACAATCGTGTGTCAGATCCTCCTTGCATATAACAATTATGTGTCTGCTTCTTCAACCCCTGCCTCCTGGGAAACTCGCCATAGCCTAAATATACCTTGACAGCTCTGAACTGTGCTGAAGCAGAGCTCTATCCTTCTTACACCTCTACTGGTGTCTGGTGCTATATAGCGCTTCCACTGCAACACTAATACGTTATGCGAGCACACTCCTATGGTTCCATAGTCAGACTGTGTTGCCACTGCAAACAAAGTTTCTTGCGCCCCAGACTTAGGGGTGGGGGGGGCTCATGCTTACAGTTTCAAGCTTACTTCTTGCTGTACAAACATTTATTTAATTACGTGGATGCAAGGACACTGCCACCAATATGCACCGCTTGCGTTACTCACTGAGCCCGGTCGCTATTTCCCTCTGGCTGAGTCTGCTCGATCACAACGAGGCTCCACACAGTCAGCGGTTCTCAGAGGCAGTCTCTTATATTGCTGTCTCCCTGCAGCACTAATTAGCGGCGTGTAATGTTCGGGTGCACAGCTGATGTTTAGCTGGTGCTGGCGCAGTTCGCCTCCTCTCTAGGCAGGGTTGGGAGGTGTCAGCGCTCGGATCCACGATGGCTGCCATCTTGGCTATCGGCTCTGCGCACCTTCACTTCTTGGGCTGCAGACTTTGCTCACGCTGTAATGGCTCCAAATCAATCTGATTTCACTGCGGGCAGCTTCTTTATCAGACTACATAGTCTTGATCAACACATCTATCATTCAAACCATATATATATATATATAAAGCATATAAGGCACGATTGTGACAGATCTCTTGGGAGACTCCAGGAAAGCATCCTCACAGCATGGCCACTAGCCACGCCCCCCAGGCATGAATATAGATGTGAACATCACTGCAGTTCTGCTGAAAAGTTTGTGCTCGTCATGAATGTCTTCAAAAGCCGTTATGGATTTTTTGTGAGAAATAATTCCATATCTTTATTCGCCCGAGTTCTAGTGAGCTCCTTTTCCTTGGGTGATCATCCACTTTTGGAAGTTCTTCAATCTTCAGGTCACTTTGTGGTATCACCAATGCTGGAACATGAATATGCACCAAGGAACACAATCCGCCCACTCCATTAGGACAGCCATCCCTCTCCTCATTACTGGAACATAAATTGTGTTCTTGCACCCTTATATCCACCATGATTTTTATTACTTTGACTCCGGACGAACATCATCGCATTCACCAGTGGGACTACAGACAACAGGCTTGCTTCATCTTCTACCCATGTGAGCAGTTTGGAGTACTTGGACCAAGACTTCAACACTCATCATTGACCTTCTGTACTCCTTGCACTGCTTCCTTCCTCAGCAGATGAGCTGCACTGAACATCATTCCATCTTCCCATCCTTTGCCCGTATTCACTCGTCCATAGATCAGCAGTTGTGAATGTGCCAGCA
Source organism: Ambystoma mexicanum (assembly GCF_040938575.1). Lineage (NCBI taxonomy): Eukaryota > Metazoa > Chordata > Amphibia > Caudata > Ambystomatidae > Ambystoma > Ambystoma mexicanum. The sequence goes on along the minus strand of NC_090934.1, from coordinate 54,417,760 downwards.
TCCAGGCATTCCAGTCTTTTCCGTCATGTAAGAACAGTTCAACCTCTTCAATTCTTCAACAAACGCCTTGTCTTGTCCTTCAGCAGGATACACACACATCATGTCTGTCCATCCAGGCTCTTTTTCCATTTGTGTTGTCTTGATATAATTATCCTGGTATGGAAATGACTGTCTTGATCTCCATCGCAAGGTTGGCCAGCTCCCTTGAAACTGTGCTCTGTTAGTACACGCTGCCAGATGACTGAGGCACCTTGCATCGTGTGCAGACATTTCTTTTGAAATTAAGGTCTTTACGGTATTCATGGCATAGGGGATGGGAGAGCAGACATAGCAATTCTCATCAGATGCTCTCTCCCCCGCCTTCTTCATGTGCTGGTAAGGCATATTATTCCCCAGGTGAGCTGAATTATCAAGATACTTATTTATCCACTTGTTATCTCTTTTGCATCCCTCATATGTCACCTTACATGCCCATGGAGGTTAAAGAAATTATCATCATTTCTACTCATACTTGGAAAAATCATAGGAGCTCTTTTCAATGGGACCATTAGGAAAATAAAGACTTTGAAATGTAAGGTACAGAAAAGTAAAGCAAATACACAAGCATATGAATATCAGGCATAGAAGTCTAGAGAAACAGTTAGTGGGCCATCCCAACACTTGTTGAAGCCGTGCTCTCTATATAATCACAGTATCCTCTTCACAAATAATTTTTAATGCAAGAGTTTGATTTTACATTCATAGTTGCACAATCTGCTCAATTATCGCAATTAAGCGTCTCCTTATCATTGGACCATTTTTAGAATCATGTAGAAAAGATGGAATATTAACATCTCTCCTAACAATAGGGTAGGACTAAAATATATATATATAAAAAAAATAGCAACTACAATGTCACTATCATTGAAACAGATATTCTCCTACAAATTAATCTGGATTTCAATCTCTCTTTCAATTTCTAATCAGGAACTGACGTTTAGGCATAGCACTGATGCAAATTTTAATCCTTCAAAGAATTTCTAGAAAGTATTTTTCCAGCCTCTGGAATTCTTTGCAAGTCTATGCGCTTCCTGCTACAAGTTTTAGAAGTGCCCAAAGAATTCCAGTCCAAAAGAAATATGTGCTTATCACTCACTGTTTTATTGGTCATCGATCGAGTCTGCACACGCAAAAATTCTTCTTCTTGTCTTGCTTCTTGGTCAACGAGCACTGGAGGGAGGGTCTCACCTTTGTAGGTTTTTACATCTGCTAAGTGCAATCAAGCTCTTCTTCCCAAAACCTTAACTTCAGAAGGGGAGACTTCCTCAACACAAAAGGAAGTGTTGAACCTATGCTCGTGCCATCTACGGGTGAAGGTCTTTATAAGGATATGGTGTCCAACTTACAACTTTGGTGGTGGCAATAGTTCACTCGGATTGGTTACTGGACTGTCCTCTTCTGTGTTCATTGACCCCTCCCTCCGATGCTTGAATTGATCTGCAATTAAAGAAACACTTGTAGTCATACATGTCAAATAATCTTGCATTTCATCACCTAGAGCCTTCACTACACTCTGGGCATAACTCCTGGCTTTATATGGAGGCATAAGAGGTGTCCTCATGCAGCGCACTGTCACTAACTTGTGCAGCGTAAGATGGTGGTATGAACCTGGCTGATTTCGAAGGGCATATAAGGCTAGGAGCAGGCAATATAGCCATCCCTTTGTCAGAGTTAATTTGATCTTGGCTATCCTCTCTTTGAGGAGGCCATTGAGTACCTCACATATTCTGTTTGCTTGTGGATGATAAGCAAAAGAAAATATATGCTAAATGCTTAATAGAAGTCCTATTTGTTCAAATAGCTCATTACAAAATGTGGTCCATTATCGGATCTTAGCACTTCGCACACACCCCATCTTGGAAATACTGTGTACACTAAAAAACTTTGCTGCACAAGTGACATTAGGGTGTGTACATGTACTGGCTTAAATCCACCTGGAGAAGGGACCCACCACCAGTAATAGACACCTGTATCCATTACATGTCTGCGGCATGTCAACATAATCCATAGCTCTTGCTCTTCTTGTGGGGCCCTAACCTGAACCTCTATTAGTTGCATAATTGACAGCATGTTAAAACCGTCTTATATTAGCATGCTTCTATTTAGAACTTATTTAGTATCTTCAGTATCAAAACTCAACATTTCTGAAGAATATGCAAATCTTTTCTGTGACTTCATTTCCACAAGAGATAAAGTCTGTTTGTTTAGAATGTGCTGCACATTTTACAACTGCTATGGATCCAGGGAGTTGTAGTGCTTGAATGAGGCTGTCCAATAGAGATGTATGTTGCACTGGAGTTCTGGCTGTGCAGAGATAACCCCTCCTTTTCCAGCGTGACAGCGCTGTGCGTGCAGTTGACGTCACGTAGGCAGAGCCACTGTACACCATCACATCCGGTCCTTGAGTTTTTCCAGTGCAACAATAAGCGCTACCAATTCAGCCGCTTGTGCAGAAAAATTAGACAGTAGTCTCACACTTGCCACCACCTCAAATTCACCATTTACTCTGTGTCTTACAACAGCAGAGCCTGAATGCCTCACCGCACTAGTTTGGTCAATTTTGGAAGACCCATCAATAAACAGAATTTCCCCTCCCGCTAGAGCATTTTTTTCACACAGGGTATATCATCATAAAATCCAACATAATTTTAACAGTTATGCACGTGATTACCTTCTTCTATAGGTTCAGCTACACACGTGGCTGGGTTCACTATTTTACACCTCAATACCTTAATTGCTGGATTAGAAATCATTACCTCATAAACTGAAGCTCTTTGTGACATCAATATGCCCTTGGGTTTCTCTAAAATGGCAAACAAAGCTGTGCTCCACCTAGAGAGTCATGTAACAGCTCATCGTAATACTTGAGGATTTCTCATTTGCAAATGTGGCAGCAGCCAAGGATTGTTTTCATGGGAAATGTCGCCTCATAACTGGAACTACAATCCTGCAGTAGTATGCCAAAGGTTTATACCCTAATGTCCTTTGTGTGAGGACTGCTGTCATTACTGACCCATTGGTGTATGAAAACAAATACAATTCTTCTCTATAATTTGGGATTCCCAAAACTGGAGCTGTACAAATCGTTCTTTTTAATTCCTCAAATCCTTCCTCCATTTCTTCAGTCCATTCTCCCTTTTCCTTACCAACTTGTCCTTTCTTTAGTGCTGCAAAGGTGACTTGGTATATGTGATTTAGTCGAACACCTAGGCCCTGCAATAATTGCATAAACTCAGAAACTGCTGCATTGTGTTTGGTTTTGGTGTTTTCATGATAGCCTCAGCTCTTTCAGGTGTCACTTTCTTTCCTTCATGTGAAATTAACTGGCCTTTGTACAGCACCTCTTCCTGGCAATACTGTAATTTCTCCTTGTCTACCTTGTATCCCTGACTGCCAATAAAGTCACTAACTGAACAGAGTCTTGCCTACATTCATCCTCTGATTTACTGCAGATCAATATATCATCTATGTACTGAATTAGCACACTCTTGAATTCAATGCTAGCTAGATACATCTGTAGGACCCTGTCAAAGATCGATGGGGACAAACAATACCCTTGAGGTAAAGAAGTATGTTTTAGTCTCCTTTGTTGGAATGTAAAGGAAGTATGTGAGTCTTTGTGCAATGGGATCAAGAAAAAAGCATCTTTCAAATCGATCACTGTGAAATACTTAGCTTCAACTGGAATGCTACATATTATTGTCACAGGATTAGGAACTAATGGAAACTAAACTTCTACTATTTGATTAAGAGGGCGCAAGTCCTGGATAAACCTCCACAAACCTCTTTTAGATTCTTTTTTTTTATCAGATACACTGCAGTATTGCAGCATTGCATGAGGATTCAGATGGCACTAGGATTCCCTGATTCATCTGTGCTGAAATAGTCTCAAATATGCCTGCATGAGCTTCACGAGACATAGGTACTGTTATGCTTGTGGTAAAAATGCTCCTGGCTGGAGTTTTATTTTAACCTCTCATATTCCTTTCAATAGGCCTACATCATATCAGCCCGTAGTCCAAAGGGCACTTGGCACCTTGTCTAGGTCTTCCTGAAAGAATGAGGGTCATTGCAGCATTATGGCCATTTGTTTTGGGACTTCCCTTTTCTCAATCTTTACTTATAAAAAACACTACCTCATCGTCTATACATTCATCTCTGCCCATATCGTCATCTGTTATGTCAGTCAATCCATATCCCTCCTCAAGAGCTATCACTGTCCTCCATGATCAGCCTTCGTCATCTACTCCTTCAAGCATTGTTATTTCTCCTCATACTATAGCTGCCTCCAATTCAATATCAATAGTCTGTCCTTCTTCCTCATCCATAGGTACTTGGGGTCTGATAAGAACTCATCGGGTATCCTCACAATCCTCCATACTAATCCATGTAGCCATGTTAATAAAATGCTCACCCCATACATGAAGTCTTCCGGATCTACCAAGACTCCTTGTAGAGCCACTTGCCCCGTAAATGCCAGTATAAACTCTCCTATGTTTAAATAGTGTATTCCTGAAGTGGAGCACACTATTCCTTGATCAGTGAAAGAAATTGTCATGTGCAGTTTTGTCATTAAACCTCTTTCCAAACTGGTATCTGTTGTGAATATAATAAGGGGACAGACATGTCACATTCCCCTATAGAAACAGGCAACTTATCAGTAAAAGGAACTAAACTGACATTGAATATTTTCCTTTTGTTATACGGAAGCGAGGTGGTCCAGTGTCCACAAGAAAAGAAAAGGATTTGCTGCCTATCGTTTAAATGGACCCTTGGTTCCTCTACGGGGTCTGGTGTTACTGATAGTATTGAACACATCAAGTCACCCTGTGAGCTGTCCTACTGTGGGTACAAATTCATTCCTATCCCCCTGAATGGGTTCTCCCATATGACAGTGACACCCCCTATTCTAGGTGTCAGTATTTTCCCTGTGTTTGCATTCTGTTGTGTTTGCATAGGTGCTTGTTGCGATTGTCCTTGTGGTGGGTGCATTTACATCAACCCCTGTTGCTGTGACTGCTGTGTTTGCCGCGCTTGTGCCTGATAGGATGCACATTTCCTCAGCTTCTGAATACATGCACAATATGCCCTGTCATCCAATAATTCCAAGATACTGGGGGTGGCCCTCTGACCAACCCTCCATTATATCCTCCCTGAGTATTCTGGCTTTGACCCTGAGCATTTTAAAATCCACCTTGAGCATTCTGACATCCCCATTGCGCTTATCTCATATTCCTTCAGCGAGTTCCTCCCTTAAGTTGTCATCACTTCGGGGGTACATTTAATAGGGTTGCCTCAATGGGTATCTCCTTCCAAATACTTGCTGGGGTATTGGTACGATAGCTGGTGTCAGGCAAGGCACAGTCCCCTCCGTGTCTTTTTCCATCCACTGCCTACCTCCGCACACTTCCCCCCCATTCCTCCAATTCCTCCTTCCCCATGCACCTGCTGGTTTGGGTGTTGGTGAGGAATTTTGTGGAGGTGGGTCACCAATTCAAGTTTTCTGGCCTGGCACCCTCCTCACCCCCTTTTCCCTCGAGCCATCTGCTGAAATGACATTTTTCCACTCTTTTGCACATCTCTTTGGAGGCAGTCTATCCCATTGCTGTGACTCAATGTTCTCAACCTCAGCGAAGGTGCACTTGCCACCCTTTGTTGTCTGCGCCTGGACTTTTGCCTAGGGCACTGGAATTACTACCTTCAACTGCCCCTACGCCACCACTTCATCAGGTTTTCCAACTCTGTGCCTTTCCGTGGACTGGTACCTGCGTTGTCCTCCTATAACCACCTGCTGCTGACTCTGTGCCATTGTTCCTGGACCTATAAAACAGACTTCTTTGTGGCAATTTTATTGCCACTGTAGCAGCTTTTATAAGTTTGCCCTACTTCCTGTGTTTGGTGACTGGGGCAGACGCGTGTTTCCTCGTGACTGCTATTTTAGGAGTCTCCTTGAACATCTTTAGCCTTGGGCACCCCTTTCTCTAGGTGACCCATTTTTGAAAGGCTTTGTTTCTCATTATTTATTCCTGTTTGTGCAAACCATGTGCCAATAAGTCACTTACTTTTTTATTTCTTCCCTTTCTATTCTTTGTCCTATGTCGATGTCTTGTCCTGTCTCATGTAGGACAACCTACTGCACTTCTTTAGTGCCACTCTCTGCTTGGCTACATAATGCTTCTAATCTGTCTTGTCCTCTTAATACTCCTGGTGCTCTTCCACAATTCCACTATGGTCTCTTAAATGTTCGTTCTATCTGTAATAAATCACATTCTATTCTTGACCTTTTCCTTCGCTCTAATTTCCACTTTCTTTGTGTGATTTAAACTTGGATCACTCCTGATAATTCTATAATCCCTGCTCTTTTTCAGGCTCCTTCCGCTTCTTTCTCTCATACCCCCCAACCACTTAGCTGCAGGGAGGGAGGCACTGGAATTCTCTTTAATTCCTCTTGAACTCTTTTATCACCCTGTCCTAAAAATGTTCTTCCTTTTGAATATCATGTGTCTTCCTTTTCTCATCCTTTTCCTGTCTCTCTTCTTGTTGTTCATCATCCCACTGGACCATCTTGGGAATTTTTTTGAACATATTGATCTTCTTTCCCATCTTCTTGCATCTTCTAGCCCATTCTTTCATCTTGGGGATTTTAATCTTCCTGCTTCTGGCACCTCACTCCCATTTCTGGTTTCTCTTACTGACTCTTATCACTTGCATTTTCTTTCTTCTCCATCGCTTTATCAGTTTGGGTCCCACCTTGACTTAATGTTCTCTTCTTCTTCCCCTCTTCCTCTTGTTTCCTCTCTTCCTTTTGATGCTTCAGATCATTTACTTCTTTCTTCCTCCCTTTCTCCCTCTCTCTTGCCTGTTCCTCCTTCCACTACCTTTATGCGTCGTAACCTTCCTTCGACTTCCCTTCTTTTCTCTCTTCATTGTGTTCTTCTCTTCCCCAATTTCTCTCTTTTCCTCCCTTTCTATTGATTTAGCTGCTAGCACTTTGCACTCTTCTGTCCAATCTTTAATGGATTCTACCTTTCCTTTACATTCTTTTTTCCCCTTGCTCACTTCTAGTCTCATTTCCCTTCGCCGTAGTTTGCATAAAGCCAAGCAGCCCTGGAAAAGCTCTACCTCCCCTTCCCTTCTTGTTACACTTTCACTGCTCCACTCATATGATATGATATGATATGATATGATATGATATGGCAATTATAACATGCCTGTACACAAGTGTTTCTAGGCACAATTTTTTATTCTTCTTTTGATTCGGCTTGCTTACTGCTAAGAAATCTTACTTCTCTGAAATTACACTTTCTTTATCTCACCGCCCTCGTCATTTTTATCAGCTTCTGCACAGTATCCTGTCTCCAAAATCCCAGATCCTTCTGCGCTCTCATCTCTTTCTTTTTCTGATTTTGCAAACTACTTTACATATACATACTCTCTGTCTTGCTTTTACTCCCTCTTCTTCTGCCCCTGCCCCTTTTTCTTTTTTTAAATTGTGATTATGTTTTTAAAATAGAAAAAACCTTTCAGAATGACAAACAATCATAAACAACAATTAAAATCGGGGCGTGGCTATCAGGCCATGTGTGGAGATGTATTTCCCAAAGGAGCTCCATCGATCCTGAAATGATCCATAGATTAAGCGCACACGCAGGTGCCTACAACAGCTGCAAATGCAGGAAAATGCACATGAAGGTCCTTAGCATTACTAGACGAAATTTGAAGGCCATCGGATGAATCAGTACAAAGATGTGGATATTGTGATAGTTGCGGCAGCCCGATATACACGGCGATCCAAAATGGCAGAACTGAACAAAGGAACCGGCGAGGAATATACGGCCATGCGACTTGGAAGAGAAAGATATTGAGCGCAAGCATAGCCGGATGAGGTTTGCACGCCGCGGCGCCCATGCACTGACCTCGTCACCATAAACACATATGGCAAGAATATTGCTGGCGGGAGCGTGCGGGACGCCTGGGGTGCGGATAAACATTATCACATAAGGTTGCACCCCGGAGCCTGAACACCGCTGGGATAAGGCTGCACACAGTAAATGGGAGCCGACACGCACACAAGCGGGGCTCACCGATAAACAGCCTGACTACACAGCAGCCGCCGCCAGCTGCACGAGACACCAGGAGGGATACATTGTTGCACGTGGACGCTTGTGCAACAACAACAAGAGCGAGGCCCAGCAACACGTGAAACAGGTCCTGAAGATTAGACACGAGGGCCAGGATAGGCGGGTCGAAGACCAAGACTCCCTCACTCCAAGGCAGACACAGAGCTGGGAGGTGCACACAACCAAGGAGGGGTGCCATCTGAATGAAGGAAAGTGATAGGGACTCACGCTGCAAATATAAAGATGTTAGATGAACATCAGCATTGACATTGCATCCTGGCAGTGCACCGGGTCATCTTAAATAAAACAGCCAGGCAGCCCATTTTAATATGTGAGCAGATGACTATCTGAGTATACCCAAATGAACAGTACAGAAGAGCTGTACCACAGAGCGCCCTGACTGGGCACCACAATTATGAAAAGTGCAATGCACGACGCCTAGCCGGAACGGTGTGGGTGCAACACCAGGCGCAGCTTGACTGAGGCAATATCTACAAATCAGACCACACTGAAGTGTACCAACAGCCAAGTCCCGGCCAAAGGAGATGTCCCAATGCCTTTGATGACCCGGGCAAATTTCCCTGGTTGAGAGTCAGGAAGACCATCTTCCCGACAACACTGACTGGCATATTGGGCACAAACAAGCGTGACACAGGAAGACACAGTCTGCTAAGGCACAAGAGGGCGCCCGCAAAATGGCCCAAAAGGGAAGCAAAGGAAAAGTGAAACAGCCTATCATGGATATATTCACCACAGCACAGCAGCCCACTACCTCGCCAGCACAGCCTGGAACTACGGTGCAAGAGACTGAGAATGCGCCGAGGGATGACCAACGCATACTTGAAGCAATTACGGAACTGAAATCCTCGTGGGGCACGGCAATGGCCGAGCTCAAAGAAGCGCTGGAAAAGAATATAGACACGGTGGGGATAGATGTTAATTTATTGCGACAAGATGTGAGGGCGCTGGCGGACCGGACTAGTAGCTTGGAGATTGCCGTGAAGTCAAACGAGGAACTAAGCGCCACTAATGCAAGAGAGGTCCACGTATTGAAAAAACAATGGCCAATTTGGAAAACTGGACAGAAGAAGTGGAAGGACATGTGAGACGCAGCAACATACGTGTGGTGGGCCTACCGGAAGGGGAAGAAGGTGCGGACCCCACAGACTGTCGAGAATATGTTACTCCAGGAGATAGGAGCTGGCAAACTCTCCCAAGGATTCGCGGTTGAGCGGGCGCATCGAGCCCAGACGTGGAGGCCTCAACCAGGAGCACCGCCCAGAGCTATAATTGCAAAAACTTTGAACTATAGAGATCGAGAAAATATCCTAGAATTCTTCCGGAAAGGTGGTACAATAACCCGAGCTTCAACGACGATCACGGCCTACCCGGATTACACTATGCTGGTGCAGAGGCAACGATACAGCTATGTGGCAGTTAAGAGGAGATTACGCACTGCTGGGATGAAGTATATGCTCCTATACCCGGCGAAGCTAAAAGTTTTGCACAAGGGCAAAGCCCACTTTTTTGAGACCCCAGAGGAAGCGACAAGTTGGCTGGACACGCACGGGTGCCCAGAGTCGGAGGGGGACTAGGACCGAGACAAAGAAGCTAAGTGATCCAAAGACATGGGGGCTAAAGAGTAGGGAGTGACATTGCATAGGTGTAAAAGGGCATGGATTGTTAGAGTTGGATGGTAGTTGGGTGGAGACCACTTGCCATAAACACTTGCTAAGAGAACATTGAGGACTGGAATGTAGTGCAAATAACCTGGGTATGTGGCTCACAGCGCAGCGACCGATATATCTATCGGAGCCACAGGAAACATGTGCTTTATCCCCATTAGTAGAAGTAGCAGGTGAGCCGATAGGGCAGCATCTCTCTACTGAGTCCCAAGTACAGGCAGTGCCAAGAAAGGGGCTAGATGTGGGGGAGCCTGAGATCCAGGGATGGAGCTGGGCAACAGTTGGGGGGGTTTGGGGGGTGGGGGAGTTGAGTGTTGTGTGGGGGAAGGGTGGGGGTAGGGACAGAATCAGGGGTAAGGGGCGTTAGGAAATGTTGGGGTAGAATGGGGTGGGCTTACATACATGAGCGATGGCCTCCGAGCAGCCCTCAGAGATAGACAAAGGGAGGAACGAAGACAGAAGATGGATATAGCCCTGATACAGGAGAACCACCTCACGAAAGACAAACTAGAGGTGGTTCAGAAGAAATGGAGGGGGACTATGGTGGGTGCTACATACTCTGCTTACGCTAGGAGGGTGATCACCTGAGTGGCACCGCATGTACCATTTCAGGTGCTACGGTCCACAGCAGATGCAGATGGGATGATGGCGGCAATAAAGGGGCTGGTGGAAAATAAAGAGATATGCATCATAAATACGTATGCCCCTAACCAGGACACAGTGGCATACTTCAAGGCACTATACAGTACAATGAGCATGTACCTTGGGGGGGCGATGTTTTGGGGAGGGGATTTCAACTGCACGTTGAACCCGAAAATTGACAGATCAGACATAAAAATAGACCAACCGACTCCAGCCGCTAGGGCGCTGCAATCAATATTGACAGATTCCGGGCTGGCTGACGTATGGAGAGAGCACCACCCACAGGATAGACAGTACTCTCACTACACTGTCCCGCAAAATCTGCACACTAGGCTTGATTATTTGTTTGCCACACAGGAGCTGTTGGCGGAAATTGCATAGACCGAATATAAAGGGAGGGTTTTGTCAGACCACTCACCATTGATCCTGAGGTGGCAATACCGACCCCCAAGGGCCAGGATTCCAAAGTGGCGACTCAAAGCCGAGGCATTGAAAGATATGACATTTAGGGAGGATCTGAGAGAAGAAATCACAAACTATTTTGAAACTAATACTGGGAGTGTTGAGTCTGCCAGCAGGCTCTGGGAAGCCTTTAAGGTGGTGGTAAGAGGGATAGCCATAGCCAAATCCAAAGGACTACAAGGAGGGATCTTAAAAGAACTGCAGGAAACTGAGGTGGAGCTAGAAGGGGTCCTAGGTAGAGAGGGGGGCACAAAAGAAGATGCGGAAACCGTACTTAAATTGCAGCATAAATCATGGGGTACTCGGAGAGACTATGCAACCTTAACTATACAAAATATGTAGAAAGACACACGCGGGAGGGGACAAACTGGGGAGAATATTAGCGTGGTTATATAAAAGGGACAACCCCAGGACCACAATTCGAGAAATAATGGGGGAAGATGGGCACACAGAGGACACCCAAGAGGGCGTGAATCGGGAGTTCCTGAGATATTACCAACAATGATATGGGGATGTGGAACGAAGTGACCGTAGGGAAATACAGGAGGTATTAGAAGACATACACATGCCGAAAAGTAGCACAGAGGAGCGAGATACATTGGATGCCCCTGTAACTCTAGAGGAACTGGAAGCAGTGGTATGGCACCTGCCCACTAGTAAGACCCCCGGGGCCGACGGACTCCCGAGTGAATTTTAGAAAGCGTATAGCGAGGAGATTCTTCCCCCACTCTTGGAAATGTTGAACGAATCATATGACATAGGAAGATTGCCAGAATCCCTAAGAGAGGTGATCATTGTTCCTCTCCCCAAACCCAACAAGTCGAGCAAAGATTGTGTCTCATATAGGCCGCTGTCGATGCTCAACCAAGACAGTAAAATACTCACGGTGGTACTGGCAAATAGAATGAAAGGGATAATTGATAAACGTATACACCCAGATCAGACCGGATATGTCCCTCCCAGGAACATATATGAAAATCTTCTGAAGGCATTCGACTCGGTTAAATGGCCTTGGCTGACAGCTGCTCTGGCCAACTACGGGATAGGTCCTGTTACCTTAGGTGGGTCAAATTACTATATAGTGCACCGCTGGCCAGAGTGAAGACGGGAGCGACAATATTGGAAAGGTGGCAACTCAGCAGGGGCACCAGGCAAGGGTGTCCGTGGTCCCCTATGTTATATATTTTGGCGCTGGAACCGCTTGCGATATATTTGAGGCAGCAATACGACATAATAGGAATCAACATCAAAGGGGAGCCACACCTAATTTCATTGTATGCAGATGACATGCTGCTCTATTTACGATACCCCGAAGAGAACCTCCAGTATATCCTGGAGGTGATGGAGCGATTTGCATCGCTATCTGGTATAGCGGTGAACCCAAAAAAGTCGTGTATATTTCCACTCGGCAGGTATGAGGGGATCCCACGAGATCAGCTACCAATCCTACAAATACCATGGGAGACGAACACGTTTAGATACATGGGGATAGACATTTACCACACGGTGGAGGAAGAACATCAACACAATACGGTTAAGGCGGTATGAAAAAGAGAAAATAGCATCAGGTTCTGGGAGAAACTCCCCTTGGCAATGATGGGAAGGGGAGCAATGCTGAAGATGGTAGTCCTGCCGAGATTATTACACTACTTTGGGAATATACCATATTTGATACCAAGGCGATTTTCTATCAAACTACATAGCATTTGCAGGGACTTCCTCTGGCATGGGACATGGAATTGAATAGCTCTCTGGAAGCTACAAAACACATATGAAAGAGGGGGCATCACATTGCCAAACTATGAGATATACTATCTAGCCAACTACAATATGTGGCTAAATGGCTATCCGAAGACCCAACCGCAGAATCCAGATTATTGAGACTGGAAAGTGCCCCGTTCTTCCTGAAAGAGGTGATATGGCTGCCCAAAGAGGAGATGAGAGAACGCCCAGAGTTGCTGACATTGGGATGGGAGGTGTGGCGAAGGGCCTGCCAGGTCATGGAAAACCCTACCCCGTGCTCCCGCAAGCGCCACTAGTTGCACTAACGGGGGACGATGGACAGTTAATGAAGATGATTAGGAAGCACTGGGAGCCGGTGGGGATAGCAGCGATAGGAGATGTAATACGAGAGGGGGGGATAAAGGAGTTTGAGATGCTGGTGGAGGAAACGGTGTTGCATAATGGGCAATACATCACATATACCAGAATGAGGAAGCGGATCAAAGAGACATGGTCAGAAATAATACTAGAGGAGCTACCGGACGCCACCATAGAAACAATATATGACATAGCAGAAGGAGGGCACAAAATATCTAGAATATATGAGCTACTGATGTCCAAAGTGGGGAAGGAAGAGATACAACTAAGACAGGACTGGGAAGAAGATGTGGGTGCCCCTGTGAGTGACGGGATGTGGGAACGGGCACAAGGATATCACAAGAAAGTGTCAAGGAATGCGAGGTTACAGCAGATACAGTTATACATAACCCATAGGGCATATATGACTCCCCAAAGGATAGCCAAATTCAAAAACGTGGACAGGCAAACGTGTCCTAAATGTGGGGAAGAAAATGCTGGGATGACGCACATGTTCTGGGCGTGCCCAGAGATTGGTAAATTCTGGGAAGAAGTAGCCCAGAGATTAGACAGTAAAGGGGTTAAGATAAATATTGAGTTGGCATGGGCTTGCATGATGGGACGGTTCCCCAGATCGAGCAAATTGAAACATGTAAGCAAACTAAAGGACCTGGCGTATATACTTGCAAAGCGCAGGATTGCCATGGGGTGGAAGTTATGCCACAGACCAAGGATAGAGGTCTGGTGGAAAGACCTCCAGAAATGGACTGAAGCTGAAACAGCGGTGTGGCAAGATGCTGGTAATACTGGAGGGGAGGAGAAAGTGGGAACCCTGACAGCCTGGAAACACTTAGTGGCTATACTATATGGGCCGGCCCAGGACTGGTCAAGTGACCAGGACTCAGTTGAAAACATAGATAAGGAATCCCTTTCGCATGAAGCAGTTGCAGAGCGTGCGGTAGAGTAAGCTCGTAAGGGGGGAGGGAATGGGGATGCAATTGACATTCAGTGATCTGTGTGAAAATCAGAGTATGGTTACATGTACTGCAAGTCGATTGTTTGTTATGAAAATTAATAAAAATTGTTAAAAAAAATAAAAGAAATTCTCAACAATCACAAACATTGAGAGGATTGAGGATCATTATATATACATAGTAAAAGGAAAAAGAAAAATAAATATTCAGCAGGTTTCTGTTAATTAATCCAGTACATATGCTATGACGTTATCCAATGCTAAAATCAGTGACACATTTTCTCCCCACAGTAGTCTACAACAAAAAGATTCTTTGTAAATCCCGAATCACCACAGCCTTTACCCTAAAAACAACTAAACCTACTTTTAGTAAAATACGTGCAGTCAAGGACCCAATGCTTCAAACTTTCTTTCATATCCATGTCATTGCTAAATCTACAGTGTACTAAAGTGACAGGAGCATGAGAATGTTTCCAGCATTTTACCCTTTTTCTCCACTACCTTATTCCTTTGCATCTTTTTCTCCTCTTATGGATTTTGATACTTCCGCTCTTCTGGCCCGTGCTCATCCTACTGCGTCTCCTTCTGGCTCTCTTCCTTCTTCCCTTATTCCTCAAGTATATCCCCATCTTCTTCCTTATCTTACTTCCCTTATGAACTCTTCTTTTGCACATTCTTGTTTTCCTGCGGGTCTCAAGCCTGCATCTTTCCTTCCTATATTGAAAAAACCTTCTCTTGACCCGTCTTCCCCAGCTAATTTCCATCCTATTTCTCTTCTGCCTTTTCTCTCTAAAATTCTTAAATGGGCAGCCTATACTCAGGTAACTCGTTATTTGAGTCTTCACTCACTTCGTCCACCTTTGCAGTCTGGTTTCCACCCATCTCACTCCACTTCATGTTTCTAATTCTCTTCTTTCAGCTCGCCCCTCGAAGCTTTCTTCTATTCATATTCTTCTTGATCTGTCTTCGGAGTTTGACACTGTGGATCACTCTCTTCTTTTTTCCTCACTTTCCACTTTAGGTATTTCTAGGTCTGTTCCTGAATGGTTTCATTCATATCTTTCACAACCAAGCTACTCTGTCACCTGGGCTGGACATTCTTCTTTTTCACTCTCTCTACTTTACGGTGTCCCCCAAGGCTCGGTACTCCTCCCTCTTCTTTTTTGTCTCTGTACTGCTCCTCTCTCTGCCCTTCTCCTCTTTCCATCTTTCTTTTCATCTTTATGCTGATGACACCCAGATCTTTTTCTCTTTCTGTTTTGTGAAGATACGTCCCTGTTTGATGCATTCCAGTCTGCTTTTAGGCCTGGACATGGTACCAAGACTGTTCTGTTCTGCTTGATGATTTGACATTCATTACTGATCAGGGTGGAGTGGCGGCATTGATCCTGCTGGAGCGTTTGATACCATTGATTAATCTATCCTGATCAGTTGTTTGGCAGCTGCTGGGATATCTGGCTCTGTTCTTTTATGGTTTTGTTCCTTTCTTTCTGACCGTTCACAGCATCTCTCACTTCAGCCTTTTCTTTCTTCTGTTTCTGTGCTGGTGTTTGGGGGGTCCCCAGGGCTCTGCCTTATCTCCTACCTTATCTCCTACCCTCTCCTAGCGTCTTGTCCCTCTTATCCACTCCCACAGGTTCAGATGTTACTCATACGCTGATGATACTCAGATTCTTGACTGGCTGGATCTTTCCCATCGTGCCCATGCCACTCAGCTGCGACTGTCTGTCTGTTGTGGGATGCTGGATGAGCGAGAATTGGCTTAAATTGAAAGGGGATACATCTGAGGTTATGGATGTTGGCTCTACCGCTTTCACGTCCCTCTGGACACCGTCTTTTTGGCCTCCCTCTTTGGGTTCCTTTCCTGTTGCTGTTCCTGTAGTCAATAATCTTGGTGTAAAGCTATCTGCTTCCATCTCTATGTCTTCCCAGATCAGCTCAGTCTGTCAAGCTGGTCATTTTCAGCTGACGATACTCAGAAAGGTTCTGCATTTTATTCCCCCTCACCTACGGGCACTGATTGTCTCTGCTCTGGTCCTTAGTCGGATCGATTATTGTAACTCTATTTATTTGCCCCAGCCTGTTTATTTACTACGCCGCCTTCAAATTCTGTAGAATTCAGCTGCCCGCGAGCCATGGATTCTTCCTATCGGGAGCATATTTCCCAGGTCTCAGTGTTCTGCACTTGTTCCCAGTGGCTAAACATGTACATTTCAAATATCTTTGTCTGGTGCATAGTGCTTTTCATGCAGTTGGCCCTGAGTATTTACAGCTGAAGTTTCAACCCGATGTTCCTGGCTGTAAACTGCGTTCTAGGGACCACTTCCTTCTTGCTGTCCTAGGTTTTTCCAGGCTCGAATTGGTGTCCGCTCATTTTCTGTTAAAGCTGCTATGCTGTGGAATGCCCTACCTATTGCTTTTCGTTCTGTCACTGCTCATTTGCAGTTTAGAAGGGCTCCTAAAACTCTGCTCTTCTGAGGCATGTCTTTCTCCTTATTAGTGCCTCAGTCTTAGCGCTAGGTTGCCTTTGGTGTCGGTTGCACTGTATCTTGGTACAAAAACTTCTAACATAACATAATGTAATCCCACATTTCCTGTGGGGTTTAATAGGCATGGGCTGTGCGTCCCGTGTTGTTGACAGGCTCATTTGCTTATAGTCCTTTCTTGTTGTCCATTCCTCCTAGCGGCGTATGTTTTGGGCGTGCGCAATGTGTAGACCCAGTGATGGTAGGCTACACCAGCAGCGGGAGCGGGCCGCCCGTGAGTTGATTTCACCTCAGGAGTTGCGCTGCCTCCCCTGCTGGTGGCCGTAATGGTAACTCCTGATAGGGTATAACAGCCGAGGGTTCGCACAGGAGAGCGCCAGCAGAGACGACTGGGAGGTGAAGCCTGCTTGATCACGGAGGGCACCAAGGCCCTCTATCGAGTCAGGGACACCTGCTACGTATCGATAGGCTGTCTGCCTATCGGGGGCTGGCAGTTTTATCTCACCCACCCGGGGTTGAGAAATAGTTGAATCCGAGAGGGAGTTGAATCCGAGAGAGAGTTTGAGAATCACTTGGCGGAAGCTGCCTCCGGCCTGCCACCGTGTGTAAGAGAGAGGGAGAGCAGGGTCAGGTGCAGCGCTGCATAGATTGGTCAGGTAGGAGTAGGAAGAAGTGAAACAGGGATATTGCACCTGGCGTGTGCCAACCCAGGTTAACACGCGGGTACCTTTGGAGGAAAGCACTGTAGGTAATATTCACCTCTCCATACTGGTGACTTTGTGGGGTCGTTGCTTCCTTACAGGAGCGCCGTATGTGTGGGTGCTTTATGTAGAGCGGAGGTGGGTTTGAATGACACATGCAGCACCATGTGTGAAGACCCATTGGGGCCCTGTGGGAGTTGTCTTGCCATTCTCCCGGAGCCTGCGTCGACCTGTTGGGCCGTGAGCATCATTGTTCCACCACTTTTAGTTGCCACCGCTCTGGGGGGCAAATATTTATCCTGTCAGAGATTGGCACATTGCCTGTTCTTTGAGGTATTAAAGTTTCTGCCAACGTAGAGGAGGATAGAGGCCCGGTGGCGTCAGTGAGGGAGTGGGGCGCTTGACATTCTCAGGAAATACTTGTGAAAGAAATGGTTATTTATTTATCAAATGTGAAAGCATTCATTCTCAAGAAACCCCTGTGACAGAAATGGTTATTTATTTATCAGATGTGAAAGCGTACATTCTCAGGAAATCAGACTAAATTAGTTAGGAACCTCACATGACGGCATGACTTCAGGGGATCCCGATTATTTTTCCAAGATTGATTTACCAAATGTGAAGGCTTTTGCTCTTAGGGGAGCCCAATACAACAAATGATTATGTATTTATCACATTTAAAGCGCTGGTCCCTCAGGTAATTCTCATGGACCCATGTTATCATCTATTTAACCAATGTGTAGCCAATGTTGTGTAAAGGGAGCACATGACAACTGTAAAGGATTGTCTCTTTCTTGTACTATCAGGGAGCAACTCCGTTAGGAGCCAAGTGATGTAAGAGTGATCCATTGTATGTATTATTGGTTTAATATATTTCATTACATAAAATGAAAGCGGATCACGCTGAAAACAAATAGGACTCTGGGCCTCATTCCGAGTTGGGCGCAAAGGGATTACCGGCACCGGTAAGGACACCGGTGCTGGTAAACCCTTTGCGTCCTATTCAGAGGTCCCTTAGCGGGTCCCTCCTTTACCACCTGGTCTGACCAGGCGTTATGGACGTGACCCGTCAAGGGACTTCAGAGCTAATAACGGTACCGCAAATTGCGGTACCGTTATTAGCTACTTCCCCATTCCCATTGAGCCCTATGGGGGCTCAAATGGAAATAGGGAATGGATTTTTCAATGGGGATTTACCGGTCCCGCAAAGGTGGGACTACACCGGTAAATCCCCATTGAACCAAGTCGGAGTCGGTACCGGTATGGGAGGTAGTCATGGCGCAAATAGCGCCATGACTACCTCCATACTCGGAATGAGGGCCTCTGTCTGTTTATTTGGTCAAAGGTACCGGAGCTGCTACCGTCTGCGAGGGCAAAACCCACTGAGAGCCCTTACTAGGTCTCTCTCACCTTGCAGAAACCTTACCACCCGCTACACATTTTCTTTGCACATGTGTGCAGTAAGGTGTTATACTCCTAGACTCAGGTCTCCAACAGGTCTCCGACTCACTCATTCCTACATAGAAGAAAAACATTTAGACGGGGAAACACCTTACACTTTTGGAGGCACTGCTGGGATACCATAAGAGGCTACGGGGGTGGGGGGTGGGGAGGGTTGGGGAGGTTGGGTAGAATCGCCCACTTGGGCATTAAAAAAAAAAAAAAAAAGAAAAAATCCCATTTTGTTAATATTCACATATAGACAAGATAACCCAGGAATACTTGTTACAATGGATTTGAGCTGAGGGACTTAGCCCCAAGGCCTGTTTCATCATAGGTGAGGTTCCCTTACACATCACCACAGATGAAATTCTAGCCATGACTGGTCCTTTACAATCTGCCACTGGTAAAGTGAAAAGAGTGGACCGCATACCAGGGCATGATACCAAATGTTATATGCTATGTTATGGTGGGGTTTCTCTTGCAGCTAAAAAACTGCCCACCGAAATTCAAGGCGCAGAACCAGTGTTTACCTGCCCGGTGTAGCAGATAGACTCTTGGCCTGCAATACCACCACGCCCAGAAGCTACAGACCCCACCAAGGATTCCATTGTCATCACTGCTGCAGTGGCTGAAGCAGTTAGGGAAACTATGGAGAGACAATCACCATTGCCCTTGATTAATGAACACGGAGCATGCACTCGGTTGCCCGCCCCTTTTCAGGTGAAAAGCCGGTGCCCAAAGGAGAACAGGGGTATGAAGTGTGGGCCGATCTCACTCAGCTTATGTATCTTGATCGGAAAGTGTCAGATCAAGAAAAAAGGAGGCATGTGATAGAGGCATTGCGTGGACCTGCACTACAGACAGTACAGTCCCTGCGCACACTGAGTCCGGGTCCAACTTCACTACAAGTGATGGATGCACTGGAAGGAGTGTTCGGCATTACAGGGCCCGGGGGAAGATTTGATGATGAGGTTCCATGCCACTTCACTGAAGCAGGGAGAGAAGCTATCTGAATTCCTTATGAGGATTGAACACATTTTGTGCTTGACACATCAATGGGGAGGAGTAGAGACCTCCCAACTGAACTGGAGTCGCTTGAAGCAGATCCGTAGAGGGGCCAAAGATGCTGCCATACCCATCCTTCAACTGAGACTGCATGAAAAGTTGGACTCACCACCTCCGTATGAAGAGCTGCTAAAGCCAATAAGAGCTTTGGAAGAAGAAACCGGCGATGTCAATGCCCAGAGTCATCCTGTCCAAACCAAAATCTCAGCTCCCAACCATGCCCTCTCGCAGCAAGTGCTTCGAGAATATGTTATCTCAACATCTGCTCCCTTACCACCCTGGAGATTTTGCCATCGATGTGGGGATGACCGCCACTCAACTCGTCTGTGTGACCAAGACCAAGACTATGCTCGAGTAGCTGCTAGATTTACTGCCCTGAAACCAACTCCAGGCCAAGCATTGTAGGGAAACGCACAGGAGGTTGTAGCGGAGGGGCAGCTAGAACCTCGAGTACAGGAGTAAGCTCCACTGGCAATAACTCCCGTATATCTGCACAGGCAAGTAACCCCGACTTACTGACTACCAAGCACCCAGTTAAGGCACAGGAGAGTCTCACAACTGACCATCTGTGGTTAGTCCATGAGCTCTGCAACTCCCGGAAGATGTCACCACCGTCATGCAACAAACTACAAACTCAGCCAAATTCTTCCAGAGGCATCCCTGAGGGCTTGACTGGACCACCCATGAATATCCCAGTTGAGCTTGAAGGGCGAAGGACTACAGCACTATTGGACAGTAGCTCCCAAGTAACCACTGTCTATGAGCCCTATTATCTAAAACATATGCAACATTGCCCTTGGAACCGTTGGAGGGGTTAAACCTGATGGGAGTCGGCGATGCCGTGTGCCTCTATCTGGGGTATATTTGCGTGAAGATTCACCTGGATCGAGAAGTGGTTGGAGTAAGCACCACTTTCACCATGCTAGCATTAGTATGCACCATCAAGAACCAGTATCCAGAGGTACTCCTGGTCATGGGCACCAATTCCACCCTGTTTGGTACCTTAGCACAGATGTGAATGGAGATGGCTGGTCTGCAGTTTGCCCATTCCCTATCAATGCACCCTGCCTGCCAACAAGTCTATTTTAAGAAAATTATGTAGAGGGTGGTACACCCGGATGGTCCTGTGGGAGAAGTGAACACCACTAACAAAAGTCAACTTGACATACCACATGGTCAGACCATCATGGGGACTGGTCGTGTACGACTCCAAGGTCAACACCGCTACCGAAGATTGGTGATGGAAGCTCCTGAAGGTGAAGAACTGCCTGGAGGCCTGATGATCCAATGCACATTGATAAGTGATATGGGTTCAGACGTGACACGCTACGCATCCCCATTACTAATGCCACTGATAAAACAGTGCATCTGCCCGAGGTCGAACAACTGTGCAGTTGCACATTGCTGACTCTGTGGCTCAGACGGCTGGAACCAGGAACTCCTACGCTACCTTGGATGTGGGAAAGATAAACTTTGGGGACTCCCCATTGTCAGAACATGAAAAGACTCATCTACAAGGCCAACTGGCCATGAGGGCGGATGTGTTTTCAACCAGTGACTGAGATTTGGGTGAAGCCAAGGGAGTACAACACCACATCCGTCTTAGCGATACCACCCCATTAGAGAGAGGTCAAGAAGGCTAGGACCTGCGGATGTAGAGGACACCCGGCATCATCTCGAAGAATTGCTGCATGCCGATATAATCCAAGAGTCGAGGAGCCCCTGTGCCTCCCCAATAGTGGTGGCATGAAAAAAGAAGAAGCAAGATGTATGGCTGTCCATCGACTACCGACAGCTAAACAGCTAAACCATACCAGAGAAATATACCACCCCCTGAGTAGATGAGGCCCTGGACTGTCTGGTTGGGAGCAAGTGGTTTTCTGTCCCGGATCTCCAAAATGGGTATTACCAGATTCCCATGTTACCTGAGGATAAGGAGGAAACAGCTTTCATCTGCCCGCTAGGATTTTACCAGATTACCCGAATGCCACAGGGGATATCGGGAGCGCCAGCCACATTCCAACGCTTGATGGAACGAACAGTGGGGGATAAGAACTTGCTTGAGGTGCTGGTTTGCCTAGAGGATGGGATTGTGTTTTGGAGGACACTAGAAGAACATCACCAAAGATTGCTGAAAGTTTTGGATCATCTTCAACAACAAGGACTGAAATTATCCTTAGAAAAATGCCAGTCTTGCTGCATCAGTGTGAAGTATATTGGCCATGTGGTGTCCGTTGATGGGGTGAGTGTGGATCCCACCAAGATGGAAGCCCTCGAGACTTGGCCTCGACTGCAGAACCTGTGAGAGATGAGAAGCTTCCTGGGGTTCTGTAATTATTACAGAAGGTGTGTGCCTGGTTTCGCCAAAATAGCCTGTCCGCTCACGGAATTGACCAAAGGTCATCCAGCTCTACAGAAGAAGACTCTCTGGGGAAATCAGTCCACGGCCCTGCTTCATGCTAAAGAGGTTTTCGGCCTGCGCTGGAATGAGAAGTGTGAACAGACCTTCGCCCAGTTAACAAAGACTTTTACTGAGGCACCGGTACTGGCCTGCACTGATCTGCGCCTACCCTACATATTACATGTGGATGCCAGTTCCGATGGACTGGGAGCCGTACTCTATCAGCAACAGGGTATTGTCAGGCCTGTGGCTTTCGCCAGCCGCTGGCTGAGCCCCGCCGAATCGAACTATCCTACCCATAAGATAGAGTTTTTGGCCCTGAATTGAGCCATATTTGAGAAATTACATAGCTAACTTTACAGAGCTGCTTTCACAGTGAGAACAGACAAGAACCTTCTAACATACATCCTCAAGCCCGCCAAGTTGGATGCCACTGTCCACCGATGTTTAGCAGCCTTGTCCACATACAGTTTCCAGCTTGAATATTGCCCTGGAGTCAACAACATAGATGCTGATGCACTGTCCCCAAGACCCCCTACTGATGACAGTCCTGAGTCCACCTCTGCCGAAATAGCCTCTGTTGCCACCATGAAAGCCATCCTCCAACTAGGAACTGACCAGAACGCTGAACCAGCATGTTGTATTGACTGCCTAGGAGGGATTGAAGAAGGTGTCCCTGCAAGCTATTGTGACGCCACCAGGCTAATGGCTTCGGAATCGCTGCACTTGAACCAGACGGAACTGAGACAAAAGCTGTTGCAAGATGAGGAACTTAGAGAAGTGTTGCTGAGCAAAGAGAATGGTGCCAGAGGCCCACCGGAAAGCAGAAATATGCCAAACTATCAGATATATCGCAAAGAATGCAAGTCACTGGTGATGAAGGGAGAAGTGCTGTACAAGGAGAGTTAAATCCAAGGGCGCCTGATACATAGACTGGTGTTCCCACTTTCACTACAGCCCCTGGCCCAGAGCACTCTGCATGACCAACATGGGGACCTAGGAAGTGAACGGACATTAGATTTAGTACGGAATCCATTTTACTGGCCTCATCTAGGGGCAGAAGTGGAGGAGTATTGCCTCAACTGTGCACGATGCAACGCCCGAAAAGCCCTCATTCATCCTGCTGCATCCCTTCAACACCTACAGTGCTCCGGACCCATGGACCTAGTGTGTGTGGACTTCCTGATCCTTGAAACTGACAACAGAGGAATTCAGAACATTTTGGTAGCAACTGATCACTTCACTCGCTATGCCCAAGCATATCCCACCAGAGTTCAGAAAGCAATGAGCATAGCAAAAGTACTCTGGGACAAATTTTTCATGCATAATGACTGGCCTACCCGCCTCCACTCAGATCAAGGGCGAGACTTTGATTCCAAACTGCTCAAAGAACTCATGCAGCTTGTGGAAATAAAGAAGACCAGAATCTCTCCTTACCATCCACAAGGAGATGCGTAAGCAGAATGTTTTAATCGAACATTGTTTGGTATGCTGGGGACACTGAGTGCCACAGAAAAACTGAAATTGAGCCAACATGTATCCACTCTAGTTAATGCCTATAATTGCACCAAGAATGACAGCACTGGATTAACTCTGTATCATCTAATGTTTGGCAGGGATGCCCGACTCCCTATAGACTTGAGTTTTGGCATCTCCTCCGATGGCACAGGGGTAGCAAACTACCACAAGTATGTGAAGGACCATCAAGAACAGTGGCCCAGAGCCTTTCAACTAGAGCAAGCCTCTGCGGACCTTAATGCACAGCAGAATAAAAAGAGGTATTATGCTAAGGCGGTTCCACAATCTGCAACCCGGGGATCGGGTGCTCATCAGGAATCTAGGAAAGAGGGGGCGAAACAAGCTGGGCGACCATTGGGACTCGCAGACCTATCTAATTGAGCGACAGCTAACAGGGTGGCCCATGTTCAGATTAAGACGGTAGGTGCCCCCAAGGGAAGTGAAGACCCTCCACAGAAATCATCTACTGCCCATAGGAGATGATGTAGAAATGGATCTGACTGTTGCAGAAGTTCCTTTTCCCCCCAGTAAGAGGCACACCAGACGTTTTCAACAAGATCCCCTCCACAGGGAAATCAAACCACCTACCGGCCCGCCTACTGTACCGTCTGTAGCCTCCACGTCAAGAAAAAAGAGGAATGCAGAAGATATAGAGCCGGCCACCACTCAAGTAGCCCTCAGGCCCTCAAACAGTTTGACTAATACAGAAGAAGTCAAAGGAAATGCTGAGGGTTTAAACTTCGGCTACTGGTATGGAAGCGAGGATTCACATCCAGTTTCCGCCGAACAATACGCCGAACAATACGAGATAAGGAGAGTTTGGGGACTCTGAATCTGTTAGGTATTTCAATTAGGCGGTACACCCTAGTCTCAGCCTAGGATTCAGCGCACACCTGAAATGCTTATTTTATTATGTCTATAGGTTCAATATTCCAAGTGATATGCCACTCATATCACACCCCTTCTCAAAATACCCCAGGTCAAAATGGACCAGGAATCAGGCTGGTAAGTAAAGGTAATATTTATTTATTTAAAATTCAAATCAAACCTATACTTTTTAATAGGGAGCAGCAATCACCAATGTGATGACAATAACAGATAGGAAGGTGTGTAAGGCAGTTAAATTCACTCTTTAGCAACACAAATATAAAACACAGAGAAAATAACACTTGTGGCTTATATGGAAGAATAGTACTTAAGTTAGGATTTCCCCCTGCAATATTCCTCAACCAACACATAAGCAATTCTAGTTAGATATAAGGAAGCAGCAAGTATTCAGGAATAAAGAACAGTAAACAGAATTTGAGTACAACCTTTCCTCCCTAAACAAGAGAGAAAAACGGGTTTGAAATCTTACACTTTTAAAATGACATTCGAAAATGGCTTAGCAAAACAATGAAAAGTGTGAAAAAATCCTTAAATCAGTATACATTTCTAAGGGAGCAACATTGAAAAGATACTAACAATCATGAGCTCTAGTTTGAACAAAAGTAAACACTTTGAATCTTAATGGAAGGTTGAAAATAATTTGGAATGAAATTCACACGTGTAAAACTTTGCAGAAATGCGGAATCCCGCCTAAAATTAACCAAACGGTTTTTAAGAAAAAGGGTAAAATATACTGATTAGTTTGGGATGTAGCTATGGGTCTTAGGTATCCATGTTGAAATTAAGTCTCTAGCTATTAAATTGAGTGAGTTATGCAATGTTGAATGAAAGGCGTTTTTGAAAAATAAAGGCACGAAAAAGAAAACAGAAATCAACTTTTATAAAGATAGTTATGCTCTACTCTGGGGCATTCCGGCTAGGTTACCAGATTGAAACACAGTAAGCTCTAGAGTTGATCAACGGAACGAACCCTAGCACCTCTGCGCCCATCCTGGCGGACCCAATCCGATTTCCCGAAGGAGGATTGAGGGTTTAGGATTTCACAAGACAAATGATTTAAAGAAATTAGCACTAGCGCAAAGAATCAAAGGCAGGGTTTCAAGAATGCTTGTGGCAATATTACAGTGATAAGGATCGGATGACTTAGAGATGGGATGGAACAAAACAAGGCAAGGTATGCTATGATGTTCTATGCTTCCTATTAATACTTATAGTCCATTTTAATTTAGGATTTTGGATCGTTAAGGGTTCTGGTCATCACACAGATCGGGTCTAACCAAGGACAGAAGGGCACATCTGGCGGGATAGGGTCAGCTGGGCTGTTCTGGTCACCTTGACGGCACTGGACTGGACTGGCCGTTCTGGTTACTGGAGACTGGAGATTAGTGGGATGGTGAGTTTGCAGGCATGCATCCAATAGTAGTAAGCCAAACTGGATCAAGATGCTTCCCTAGGGTTTCAGGATTGGTTTAGAATTTGAGGCCTAGCTGAAAACGGAGTTCAGCAATGCATAGGCCTTGACTTTGTAAGGAAAATCCGGAATCAGGAACAAAGATGAAGAAATCAGGAACAAGACGCCACACAGAAAATCAAGAAGAAGTCAGGAATCAGTGTCCTTCTGTGTGTGTCAGGTTCCCATATTTATCATGCCAAATGACATCACTAAATTATATGGAAGGGGCAGGCTTGCTACCCACAACCCTAATGCTAGGATTGGCAGGAGCACAGTTTTCACATTGCTTTTCGCTGATTGGATGACAGAAAAGGATGTCATGTTTATGGTGTTACTTTTACAATGTCCAGAAACCTCCCCTAGCCACTGGAACCAAAATCTAACTTTCCCACAAATACGTATTTATGCATTTAGAACCTCTGAGAAAATCAGATACACTGGTTACATATTTTGTGGCTCACATTTCAATCCAAATTCAAAGTCTGTGTGACCTGGTTTTGACTTTCTGCTACATGTTGGCAATTTTAACCATGAAAGATTTGGCCTAACATTTCCCAATTTTGTACATAGATGCACAAATACCCCTGGGATATGTGTACACAATGTTATGTTTGCAACATTAATAATTTCCGCGCAATCAGTCATTCTTTATAACTTTTGTTCGTTATGCAGTACTGAGTCCTACCAAGTCTTCAAATGAATAGCATAAATTTAGATTTAAAACTACCAACTTTCAGATATTTCCTGATTCATGTGGCAAGGTTAAATGTCTTGAAAGTTCAGTTGCAAAATAGGCTTTTGTAAACACCACATGTCACATGTCAGTTTTTTTTTCTTTTTTCCAAGTGTAAGCAAATGTCAATCCCTTTGAAGCAGAATGAGGGGCCTCTCCCTTGAATGAAGTTTCCTGCCCCTCCCACTTGAAAGGTGAGAGTCTTAGCCTGCTATTGTCTTAGCCTGTGGCAAAGACGAATGTCTGATGGAACTTGCAACACCCCATTGTCCTGGGTATTCAAAGCCTCCAAGCTAGCAATTAGCCTTTCCTGTGCCAGCAGTTTATGAGGTGTCACCCTTTCTCAGGGCCAGCACTGGCAGAGCAGGATTTTTTATATAGTTTGCCAACTCAGCCTGGGTTTCAGCTTTGATTTCGTTTTAAATCTTTACTTTAAACCTATGGAATTAAAACAGTTTATAGGTGGATTTTTAACATTAGCAAATCCTTTTACATTTCTTAAATAATCAAGCCTTTACACAATAATATACTTTAAATAGATGAGTTTGCTCTTCATTCAGGAAATAGCACATTTAACTTATTTCTTTAAATGTGGGTTTCATCTGCAGCAAATACACACTTTGTGTAGTTCTAGTCCTTTCCTTGAGTGCTGGAGTTTTTTGTAGCATGGATACATGTATCAGGCATTTGTTTAGTGTCTTTTCTTACAGCTGATTCTTTAGATACACTTGCAAAGTTTTAGCCGCGTTTCCCGTGGAAAATGAAAAACAAAGTCCCTGGTTGCTTTTCCAAAGATACTTTTGACTGGAGCTGTCATTCAAATGAGGCCCGGTTCCTCTGAGCCACAATGGATGATTCTGGGCATTGCAGGGCCCTTTAATCTCAGGGGTTCAGGAGAAATTGGTGAATTTAGCACCAAAACAACACTTTGAAGGTTGAAAAAGTGACATTTTAAGGAGGCATTCAGGGTTTTCAGCAGAATAATGCTGCTTCTTTCCTTTCACTCCATGCTAAATGTTGCAGAGCACAATGGCACATTCCTGCAGTGAGTCCTCTGTTTTACCCCACCTGAAATGTGTGTTGGCAGGGCGGTGCAGCCATTTTCTGTTTGTAAAAAATGCAGTTTAGGGATTGTGGCGCGCACAGGTGTCAGCGTGGCCATTTTGTGCTGTTTCTTGCCCCAATGCAGCAAGTGATATAGCTTAGCACCACTGAGTGGGTCAAAATATCCCACAACACGGTCCTCCCCATTCAAGGGGAAAGCCTACCAAGGCTAGACTCAGTGACTAGGGACCAATCACCTGCATCCATAGCCTCCCAAGCAACAATCCCTGAGGATCCTTCAGAGGTTGTGCAGGAACTACGATGATCTCAACGAGAAGTCAGGCCAGTTTGAATTTCGAGCTATGAATCAGCTCGAGCGCAAACAGACATTTTCCGAAGCGGACTGCCTGTTCACACAAGTACATGTGCAGTTATGTATGCTAATGAGCCAATGAGGTGTTCCAGACAATGGTGGACTGTGCCATTGCCAGGGAGTGAGAAATGTCATATTGTATGGTATGCACTTTGGTAATAGAGAAACCCCTAGCGACAAGGGTTTTGAAGGAGAAGAGGTTGAGTGTAATCCCACATTTCCTGTGGGGTTCAATAGGCATGGGCTGTGTGTCGCGTGTTGTTGACAGGCTCATTTGCATACAGTCCTTCCTTGTTGTCCATTCCTCCTAGCGTTGTGTGTTTTGGGCACGGGCAATGTGTAGACCCAGAGATGGTAGGCTCCACCAGCAGCGGGAGCGGGGCCGCCCGTGAGGTGATTTCACCTCAGGAGTTGCGCTGGCTCCCCTGCTGGCAGGCATAATGGTAACTCCTGGTAGGGCAAAACAGCCCAGCAGGATTTGCCAAGGGAAAGTGCCAGCAGACACGACAGGGAGCAGAAGCCCTGATATTACCGGAGGGCACCAAGGCCCTCTGTCGAGTCAGGGACGCCAGCCATGTATCGATAGGCTGTCTGACTATCGGGGGCTGGCAGTTCTCTCTCCCCCACCCGGGGGTCGAGAGAGAGTTGAATCCGAGAGGGACTTGAATCCGAGAGAGAGTTTGAGAGGCACTTGGCGGGAGCTGCCTCCGGCCCACCACTGCGTATAATAGAGAGGGAGAACGGGGTGAGGTGCAGCGCTGCATTGATCGGTCAGGTAGGAGTGGAAAGAAGTGAAACAGAGATACTGTGCCCGGAGTGTGCCAACCAAGGTTAACACGAGGGTACGTTTTGAGGAAAGCACTGTAGGTAATATTCACCTCTCTGGGCTGGTGACTCTATGGGGTTATTGCTTCCTTACAGGAGTGCCGTAGGTGTGGGCGCTGAGGTAATTCATGTAGACCGGAGGTGGGTTTGAATGACAAAGGCAGACACTGTGTGTAAAAGCCCATTGGGGCCCTGCAGGAGTTGGTCCATTGTGTAGGGGCCAGTGTCCTGGCATTCTCCCGGAGCCTAACTCGACCTGTTGAATCGTGAGCAGCATTGTTCCACTGCTTTCAGTTGCCACCGCTCTGGGGGGCAAGTATTTATCCCGTCAGAGATTGACACTTTGCCTGCTCTGTGAGTTATTAAGGTTTCTGCCAAGGTAGAGGAGGACACAAGCCCGGTGGTATCACTGAGGGAGTGGGGCGCTTGACATTCTCAGGAAACCCCTGTGACAGGAATGGTTATTTATTTATCAAATGTGAAAGCATTCAGTCTCAGGAAATCCCTGTGACAGAAATGGTTATGTATTTATGAAATGTGAAAGTGTTTATTCTCAGGAGGTCCCTGTGACAGAAAGTGCTAGTCCCTCAGGTCATTCTCATAGACCCATGGTATCATCTATTTAACCAATGCGTAGCCAATGTTATGTAAAGGGGACAAATAACAACTGTAAAGGATTGTCTCTTTCTTGTACTATCAGGGAGCAACTCTGCTTGGAGCCTAGTGGTGTAAGAGTGATGCAGTGTATGTATTATTGGTTTAACATATTTCATTACATAAAACAAAAGTGGATCATGCTTAAAACGAATAAGACTGTGTCTGTTTATGTGGTTAAAGGTGCCAGAGCTGCTGTCCATCTGCGAGGGCAAAACCCACTGAGAGCCTTTACTAGGTCTCTCTTACCTTGCAGCCATCTCCCCCCACCCCTTGGGCTATGCATTTTCTTTGGACATGTGTGCAATAAAGTCTTATACTCCTAGATTCAGGTCTCCAACGGTAGCTACTCACTCATTCCTACATAGAAGAAAAAAACTTAAAGGGAGAAACATCTCAGAATAACATAACATAACATTACTCTTCTTTCGATTATGTGTTGCATCGTACTGTTTCAATCTGCCTCTTAGCTGTTCAGATCTAAATGTCGTCTCACTTTCTGCAACTTAATCGTTCAAAAACAGAGGTTTTGTTTTTCCCCTCTTCTACAATTTTTCCTACTTTACCTCCTCCTTCTCTATATTTTCCTCTATCCTCTCTCCCCTTCTGCATTCAGCGCGCAACCTCAGCGTTTTCTATGAGCCTTCTCTTGCCTTCTCTCTTCGATCTCTTCTATTGCTCGCTCCTGTTGCTACGCCTTGTTTAACATTCGCCACGCTCAACCTCATCTTTCTTTTCCTGCTACTAAACTTCTCCCTTTTGCCCATGTTTTTGTCCCGTACTGATTACTGCTCATCGTTACTGCTTGCTCTTCCTACGTGTCATCTTTTCTTCTTAGTTCCATCTATAATTCTGTTTGTCTTTTTTTGTTTACCCCCTAGATTTTCTATTACATCTTCCCTGCTACCAATCTCACTACTCTCCTTCGAATCTCGTCTCTTTTTATCACTTTCTTTCGATTGTTTTCAAATGCACCCATGGTTTGGCTCCGCCGTATCTTTCCTCCCTACTTTCTCTTCATTTCCCTTCATGTTAATTATGATTTCAGAATCTATTTCTTCTAATTGTTCCTACGCCTCCCTGTGCTTTGTCTCATTTCCGCTCTTTTTCTCTGTTGGCTCCTAAACATTGGAATGCCTTCCTCTTTCACTTCGCTCCTCCTCACCTCTTTGCATTTTTCAAAAAATCTTAAACTCTACTTTCTTTCGTCTCGTACGTCCTAGTAATTGAATTATATCCTTTCTCCTTTTCTCTGCTGATGTCACCTGGATCTATTTGTATCATTTGATTGTACAGTTTTCTATTTCTTTTATTGTTCAGCGCCTTTGGTGAAAAGCACTTTATAAATCAAATAAAAATACAAATGAAAATGTTCTCCAGAAAGTCTCCATCAGAAGATTCTGGGGCTCGAAAGAACTGCCTGACTGTTCTCTAAACCACATGTATATGGAAGGCAGAGGGTGACGGCTACCAAATGAAGCCTCCTGGGCATCACCCACTACCGCCTGCTGTCACGCAGGCACGCAAGACCCTGCATCATCTTCACGAATGCCCTAGACCTACTGTGAGAAGCGGACAGTACTTTACACAATTCCTCAGTTATTTGGTGCAGAGGAGAGATTCCCAGCCTGACTTATGGCAGTGGCAGAGCCAGGAGAGGGCTAGGGGAGGCGGCTGCTCTACTGGCTCCCCCTTGGTGCCCAGTGAGACCCCCAGTCTCCCGCTGATGCCCTATTATCTGCCCTCCATGACACTAAAATCTGCCTACGCCACTGGCTTGTAGCACTTTCCGCTATCCAGTGTCACTTCACCTGCAGCCAAGCCTAGAAGTGGCAGAGTGCCCGGCACGGGAGGTACAGGGTGGCACTGCTGTAAAGACTGGAGGGGGGTGTCTGTACTTCTGGTCTCTATTTGGAAGAGGAGAAGCTCAGAGGACCACAGCCAAGATTCTCTATTTGGTAGCTATGGTCGAGCAATCAAGGCCTAGCTTCTCAGGAGGTGATGCAGGCAGGTTCTTAAGTACAGTGTAGTCCCCAAGCCCCCACAAAGGAATGTCCTCACACTGTATTAGGTAAAACACAGTCTTTATATAATTAATATTCAAGGTTATGTACACTATCACAATAACTCACTTTGTGTTCAGAAAATCAATAATGGTACATATATACAGTTCTAAAGTGGTACCACAATTATTATCAGATCTAATTAACGTGCATCAACTGTACTGTCAAAATGTCACACAGATCAATAATAAGGAACCCAGCAATAGAAATAGGAAGGAAAGCAAGACGGTTGAAACAATAGGCATAATACTGGCCTCTACCCTTAAGCACAGTTCTGTGTGGAGATCCCCCACCTGGGCAACCTGTAAAGCACAGATATATCACAAGCCCAGTCCATATATTGTTCTAAGAGTCTTACTTTCCTCTACAATAGTTCAAAAGCCCCAATGTACCTGGAATTGTAGCATTTGTCAAAGGGAAATCGACGGCCCTTCTTGAGTGCCCTCCCTTTAAGGCAGGAGTCACGGGTCGTTAAACATCTGACAGAGAACAGGGTGAACTACGGCGGTGAAGTGGCAGCTTCTTTCCTAGCAGTGCTTGTCGACAATGGAGCATTGGTGTCCTGCAAAGAGGAGGCATGTGGGGCACCTCGGTGACGATCGTTCTGAACCGCAAAGAGATGATGAAGAACTGTGGCCCACCAAGGGTGTCGAGTCGTCGGCGTCTCTCTGGTCTTCAGATGGCGGGAAACCCACCGGCGGATGCTCCTCAGTGCGTTGACGGTCGGGCCTTCTCCAGCGGGATAAAGCGGGCGGCGATGCAGACGAGAGCGTCCTTGGATCAAATGAAGTACTTAGGCAAACGGGAGCACGGTGGGTCCAGTCGGTGATGGCGGTCGTCGACAGTGGTGGACAACAGTCCGGGCGCTTCTCTTTGGGATTCCGCGGCAGTCCCTGTGTCCGGTCGGCAGCCTGTCGTAGGTCTGTCTACCAGGGAGTTTTGGCAACGATCAGCTGGTGCAGGATGGTCCCTCATAGCTCGGGAAGAGGGGGGCTTACCAGGTCCTCTCTGGGTCAGTTCTTGGAGACACGGCAGCTTTCAGATTGTGAAGGAGAGCAACAGCAGTACTTCTCTTCCAGCAGGGCTTCAAGGTTAAGCTTCAGTTTCACTCCAGTTACTCTTCAGCTTCTGAACACAAATTCTAGCAGTGAGAGTCCCCCAGATATACTAGTTGATCTCCCATTCATTCTGCTGGGTCACACTCAGACAACCAATCGGTCAGAAGGCATTCATGCAGGCAGGCAGCCAATCAGGTGCATAGTGCATTCAGGCCATTCACTCCTCTCCAGACTTGCACACCAAGTTATGTGTATTGGGACAAGTACCCAGCCATTCAACACTCCACACTGCATTCATACCAGTTTCGGGCAGGACTGTCTCAGTCAGTTTGTCAAACACCAAAAACCAGGCATCCAAAACAAGAAGTGCAAATTGGTCACACACTCCATTCACCCAGGTCCCACCCACAGGGTGTACCCACAACAAACAGTCACTGGGAAGGCTCCAGCCAGTCTGGCCTGGACTTCACAACAACACCATATATGGAACTTCCACCCAACAGCTGGTCAGGAGAAAGGGACAGAGTCAGGGCTTCCCAGGACTTTGGGAAAACAAGGTAACAGGCAATAGACAGCAAGAGGCCACGGGGGCCATCTTGTTTCCTATCAGGAATCAATTGATTCCAATGGCAGGGCCGGGGTATCCCAAAATGGAGGATAATCAGAGCACCTGTCAAATTCAGCATGGAGCTGCCACCAGCCCATACCATGCTCTGTGGGCCACACACAGGTGCCCAAAAAAATACACTAGGGGCACAGGGTTGTAGCCCCACCCATGGGTGCCATAAGGGTATCCCATAGGTCTGTACACCAAACCAAGAGAGAGCTGCACCGCCAGGATTCCCACATGAATTCCTGCACGGAAAAACACAACAGAACACACGATAAAAAGCAGTGAAGGATACGGAGGCCCTGTCCCTCCGATGCATTTCCAACATCACAACTGCGTGCTATAGTTCTTGATCAGAGCCCGGCAGGGACAGATATACGTGTGTCTGGTAAAAGGGGAACAACATTGCAGGAGGGGTCTGGGTAATGCCTCTCATATCGGAAGAGAGGAGGGGAGTCTGAGCCCTCTATGATGTGTAAATGTGAGGCAAGTGATCTTGAGGGGAGGCAGACACCTCAAATGGTTATGACTGGGACGAGGAAAGAGGACGTGGGAGTAATAACAAGTGGCTAATTGTCCTACATCAGAAAACTGTATGTGTAGGTGCTCTACTTATAACCCAGCAGGGGATACTCTGCCGGTGACCCTTTGCCATCCTTTATGGGTTGGTATAAAATCACCAAGTGTGTTGGGTCATTAAATACCCCAAGCGTTCAGTTGGGCTCCCCTCCCCCACACTGGATGCCCTTCAGCAAGACTGTTGAATCCTCGCATACACAGGGGGTGGGGGGCAGCACACTTTCACCCCTGAACACGCGCTCCATAAATTCAAATATTCCAAAACAATTCTCGAAATAATGTGATGACACAGCCTAAGGCAGTGGCCCTTTAAACCTGGTTGTCGGCCAAGACTGGCAAGTGGCCGTCTCTTCACAGCCCCCCCCCCCCCCCCCCCCACCTCCGGGCCTGAGGAAATATCGACTGCGCATGCTATTGTCCGCCTGCTCATTTGTGCTTGAATCCACCCCTTGATTAAGAGACAGCACAGCGAGGCATGCTTTGCAATCACACCAGCCGTCTTCAGATAAATGTATTCATTGCCGCCGTGTGTTCATCCGCCGTCTTGTAAACAGGTCAGATTATGCAAACAGAAAAAAGGCGGCAGAGAGGCGAGCCTGAATTGGCACGCTCTGCTTGCCAAGGCCCTGCCGACCCCATAAGAGGCCTGAGAACCTGGGCCCTTTTCCCTACCCACTCTCCAATCAGGGCCCGGTAGATCGACTTACCGACCTCTTTTACTTAAAACTCATCCGCGTTGGACTAAGTCGTCTTGGAAGGGAAATTGTCCAATTATCTTTTAATTGCCTCTTTACATTCTATGGGAGCAGTTCATTTCGGTGGTAAGTGCTGGAGTGGAGGGTGGGCAGATGCTGGTTACTGTCAGCCGTGCTGGCGGGGAGGGTAGTGCCCCCCTTTCATGGAGTGGGAGCTGACATGGAGATGGCTGTGGGACTCAGCGTGTTGGGCTTTGTTGACATGATTGGTATTCTCCACATCCATGCGGCGGGGAACGGCTAGAGGCTTCTAGTACTTTCCAACATGTCAGAAGCGCAGACGTGCCCTGAAACCTAGCAATCACTCCCACGATGGCTGTTTGTGATCACACGCGCTACCTCGCTCGCAAGAACTCCGCGCAGCATGCCCCCCTGACATGTGCAGGAAGATAATAGGTTCAGTGATGCTCAGACAAGCGCCTCTGAGGTTGCGGCTCATATGGCCTATCTGGCTTGCTTTCAGTTTAACGAGACTGACTTCGGCTCACTTGGTAAAAAGGCTGAAGCTCAGGCACCACCATTGCCTTATTTCTATTTAAGACAGCTTGTATCTCCTCTGTTAGCACACTTAGGTCATTAAGCTAGTCCAAGCTTTCTGTTATGATATGATATGATATTGCATTTATAACGTGCCTATACACAAGTGTTTCAAGGGGCGACGAGGGAACAGAGGGAAGACAGAGACAATGATCTTACTAGGCCAGGTGACATTGAGATTGTGCAAGTTCAGAGGAAGGGGGAAAGGGAAAAGTGCAGTGGGGAGCGGAAGGGGACAGTAGCAGAGTGAGATCTGCTCTGTACAGAGAAATGCAAAGTTAAGGAGGTGGCATACTACGGTACTCCTGGACCCGTATCTGTCACCTACAGTCCAGCGCAGCATATGGCCTGATTCTGTGTTTTTAATATCTCCCGCCATCTTATAAAACTCTCAATGTTGACTTCTGAACTTAAGGTCCTTAATCAGTAACATGGCATGCAAAGGATGGGGATGCAGAATAACTCTTACACCAAATAATCAGACCGACTCAGGAAGTTGGCAAAATCCCATTTGACTGTTTAATATCAGTTGTCTAAAACAGGGAGTTGCAATGGACATCAACGGATGTGTGATCGTGCTCTGAATGCATTTCATTAAAAAATTACACTTAAGTACTAAAAATGTGTCATAAATGACAACATACTATGTGGCAGATAAGAAAAACCTACGAGGGATTGGGATTGGATTGAGACAAATATCTAGGTATCCTTTGCATAGGGACTGGGATTGTGATAGGACATCTACTGTCAGGTGGACAACTTAAACCTGCCTCTAGTGCAATTCATCCTCAACAATTATTAAGTACACAGAATTCTATTGGTTCTCAAACTATAAATCCCTTCGTTATATGGCCCTCTACAATTGGTTTCCACGCGTGTGCCTTGTCTGGAACATTCGGCTCACTAGCAGGACATCAGCTCATACCCAGGTGCCGGGAGGTGGACATGACTTTTGCTTCCCATCCAATTAGCCCCACATCTCTCATCGCCCATGCCTTCTGCCATGTAGACTGTCTTTGAACTTGGCCTCGCAAGTAGATTCTCTTCTCTTGGGAATAAAAGGGAGTATGGGTACATGTTTATCACAGTTCTGGTCTGCCTGTCCAACTCCTATTTCCATCTTTGGGTCACATGACAGAAGACTACAAGTTGGCTAATTTTATAGCATTTAATTGTCTTGAAATAATCAACTTGGCACTCATGGTGTTCTTTCCTTGCACCTTGACGAGGGATAATTCTGCTTCTCACGTTCACTATTCTTTGAGGACAGATAACCAGTTCTTGGCTGCCTTTAGTCTTGACACCAGGCCATAGAGCCTTTCTTGCTTCAAGCCCACGATCTTCAGCTAATTCTTTGCTGCGACAGGCACATCTCTTGATCCTTCTTTCTCCGTGGGTTTGAACTTCCTAGAATTGTGACACCCATGTCCTGGTTCAACCTATATACAGTGTTGGCTTCGCCTGCAATCTATTCACTACATATAGCCAGCTTCTATGATCACTTGGTCTACTTGCATTCCAGTGTCTATACATTCATTGAACGACTTGTATTTTCTGCAGTGCATCACACACACATGCAATCTTCTCTTTGCATAGGAACATTCACTCGATTACTTATTTTGTCATCAGCTTCTATAAGGTCCATACATCTTCTTCTTCTTATCTTCTTAGTACGTCGCTCTCACTTTTTGTGATGTCAGCAGCTTCTCTATCTCTTGTTTTCATATTCCTTCGGGGACCTCTTCCAGGAGACTGTCATCTCTTCGAGCATACATCTGGTCTAACTTTCTAAATGGATACCTTTTCTCGAACAGTCATCGTGGTATGGTCACAACTACTAAAAATTAATTAGTGTGAGAAATTATCCTATACCTGGATGTGGGCATCACTGACAGTCTGATAAGGAAAATCAAATCGAGAGTGCCTAATGAATGGAGAGGTTATTGAGAAGTGTGCATCAGTAGTGAAAACCAGCAGGGGTAATTTCTCAAAAAGCCCCTTATACTAATGATACACAATTGCCAAAGTGTTTTCACCGTCTGCACTTCCTACAGATGTCAAATGATTACCACATTAGGAAACAAATACAGAAAGAAATAAAAGAGGCCACTATAAGTAAATAAATACTCCAACTCCAACCACCTCAGAGGAAGAAGAGGAAGAGGAGCGAGGAAGAGAGGGAAACAACGATACAAGCAAATGATTCATGAGATCCAGTCTCAAACACACCAAGAACAAACCAATACTCAAAATTTAGTAATTAACTTATCTAAGAAACAACTTTCCCAATCACAAATAACTGTTCTCAACTATGGCCTCTCCTTTATTTATTTATTTATTTATTTATTCGCATTTGTTTAGCGCACAGGCAGCCCAGAGGGCATCGTGGCGCTTGTTACAGATATGAAAATGACTTGTTGTACATACAGTGAAGTCATTACTTAGTTGCAAGAGAAGAATAGTAGTTACAGGAGAGGAGGAGAAGAGAGGAGAGGAGGAGGAGAGAGTAAATGACACGAAGGAAGAGGAATTAGTTAAACAAGGTGGTTTTCAGTTTTTTTCGGAAGGCAGTGAGAGAGGTTTCTGCTCTGAGCGTGCTAGGTAGTGCGTTCCATAGCTTAGGGGCAATGTAGGGGAAGCTTATTCCACCTGCTCTAGCTCGTTTGATGCGTGGGACCCTAAGTTGGTTGGTGTGGCATTGCCTAGTTGGTCTGGTGGAGTGAGATCTCGCTAGCGTATCAGACAGGTATGAGGGTGCAGACAGGTTGATACATTTGTCTGCGGTGGTAAGTATTTTGAATGTAATGCGCTCTTTGACAGGTAGCCAGTGTGCTGCCTTTCTGGCTTGCGCGATGTGGTCCCTTTTTGGTATATTGAGAGCTGCTCTTAGTGCATTATTCTGTGTTGTTTGGAGTTTATTGAGATTGGAGTTGGAAGTGCCAGCCAATAGCACATTACAATAATCTAGTTTGGCTCCAATGGTGGCTCTGGCAATAGAAAGGCAATTATCTTTGGTTAGGAAAGGTTTGATGGCATTAATGAGCTTAGTGCTCAGGGCGGAGGCAGAAACAATGGAGTTCACTTGCTTGTCCATGGAGAGTGAGGCGTCAATGTGGACTCCTAGTGTTTTAACAGAAGGTAGAACTGGGATGACACAGTTGTCTATGCAGAAGTTGGTGTAGAGTGGGTCAAGGTTCGTGAGAGTGGATTTTTGACCAAGGATGAGAATTTCGGTCTTATCTCCGTTAAGACATAGGCCGTTCGTGGCCATCCATGCTTGGATGGTGGCGTATATATTCTGGAGGGTGGCTGCGTCCTGGTGGTAGAGTCCTGTGAGCGGGAGGAGTACTTGGGTATCGTCAGCGTAGTTGGTGTATGTGATCCCAAGTGCGTCCAGTTTATCAAAGAGAGGTTTGGTAAAAAGATTATAGAGGGTAGGAGCCGTACATGAGTCCTGAGGGACTCCATACCTGATGGTAGTAGGCTCTGCGTTAGCTATATTGGAAAACACTTTCATCACTCTTCCTTCGAGGAAGGAGGTGATCCAGTTTGTGGCTTGTTTGGAGAAATGTGCGGCCTGAGTGAGATGGTTCGTGAGGATGGCATGATCGACTAAATCAAATGCCGCCGAGAGGTCTAGGAGGAGCAGAAGGGCCGGCTTGCCTTTATCTAAAATTAGGGTAATTTGGTTCTTCAGATCTAGTAAAGCGGTTTCAGTGCCATGACCTTTGCGGAATCCAGACTGCCTTTTACCTAGGACAGCGTTGTTTTCCAGGTAGGACTGTATCTGCATGTGTGCAGCTTTATCTAAGATTTTTAGAAGAAATGGAACCGTTGTAATGGGACGGTAGTTGTTGGGTTGGGCAGGGTCCAGGGTTGGTTTCTTTAAGAGCGGGCGCACCCACGCCTCTTTAAGGCTGTCAGGGACTTTGCCCGTCTTGAATGAGGCGTTGATGAATGCTGTGATGATCGGTGTGAGGGGTGCCGCACACTCTTTAATGATGTTGGGGGGGCATATATCGCCTTTACATTGAGATGGTTTGAGCTGTTTAAGGGTGTGGAGAGCATCTGATTCGGTGATTGGAGAAAAATTGAATTTGGAGGTGTGCTTATCTTTAGCGGTATTGACGGAGAGGGTCTGTTGGGGGTGCAGAGCCTTGAAGTGTTCTGCTATTTTATTTTGAAGAAGGTCTATTTTGTTTAGCATCGCTGTTTGGATGCTATTGCACCAGGCTTCATCCTTAACAATCTCATCTGTACAGATTGGGGGGACGGTGAGCTCTTTAAAGATGGTGAAAAGCTCTTTTGAGTGGGAGTTGGCTTCCAAGATACGTTTATTGTAGGTTTCTGACTTCACCTTAAATATGGCATTTTTGTATTTTTCGGAAATACAAAGAAAGTCAACTTTGGTGGCATCACAGGGATTGGCCTGCCATGTTTTGAGGGCTTGGCGCTTGTATTGGCGTAGATTTAATAAGTCCTCCGTGAACCATGAGTTGGAGTGAAACGATTTTTTTTCTTTTTTGTTTTCAAGAGGAGCTGCGGCGTTGATGGCATGGCTGAGGGTGTCTTTGAAGATCTCTGCTAGAATGTTGGGGTCAGAGGAGAAAGGAGGTGCTAGGCAGGGGTTGTTGAGAAAGGGACGTATATTGTCTGCTGTACGTTTTTTGGCACTTCTGGCTAGCTTGGCCGGTGCGGGTACAGGTGGTTTGGAGTATAAGGATATGGGGATGCAGAATTGAAGGCAGTTGTGATCAGACCATGGAAGGGCTGTGTTGGAGTTGAGGGTGGAGCCACAGTTGTGATCTGCCACCCAATCTAAGATACGGCCTTTATTATGGGTCGGGGCAGTAACTATCTGAGTGA
This sequence comes from Ambystoma mexicanum, assembly GCF_040938575.1. Taxonomy (NCBI): domain Eukaryota; kingdom Metazoa; phylum Chordata; class Amphibia; order Caudata; family Ambystomatidae; genus Ambystoma; species Ambystoma mexicanum. The sequence goes on along the minus strand of NC_090934.1, from coordinate 54,377,708 downwards.
ATCCTAGATCTGTGAGGTTTCTGGTGAGGGTGGTAGCTGCTTTGTTGAGTTTATCATTGTATCCAAGGTTTAGGTCTCCTAGAAGCAATGTTTTGGAAGTTTGTTTGATATTTTTTCCAAGGAGATGGTTGACTATGCCTGTGAAGTTATTGACAGGGCCTGGAGGTCTATATATGACATGAATGTTTACTGTATCTTTAGGGGAGAGGGTGAGTTTGGCTGAAAGGGTGTCAGTGGTGTCTTCCCTGGTGGTGGGAGTCTGTCTTAATGCTAGGGTGTCTTTAAAAATTAGTGCGACCCCTCCTTTGCACCCAGTGTGGCATCAGACTTGACGGAAGTACAAATTGGCCTATACAAATTCACCAGGAAATTAAAACTTGAAAAATTCTTTTATAACAAACCAGCTTTCTTTAAACCTCTGGAAATCCTACCGCCAATCAGTACTAGGAGTATCCAAGAAATTGAAAATATTCATCTTCTTGCTAACCTAGCAGGTGAAAACAGCAAAACCTTATCTGATATCCAAAAGGATTTAGGTGTACATCAACGGAGCATGGATATTATCAAACACAAAAACAGATCCAAATTCTCACCACCAATAATAGGAGATAATGCCATTGACACTTTTTACAGGGCAGTTACAAAGGAAATTCATCATCACATTGATGCCCAACAGAGAGGCCATACTAGCAAGAATAACAATCTGACTAAATCAGAACGCATAGCCCTCAAGGAACTATTAGAAGACAGTTCAATTGTTATCAAGGAGGCAGACAAAGGAGGCAATATTGTAATCCTCAATACATCAGACTATATTAGTATGGCTCAATAACATCTCCCAACACCTGGATGTTACCAAACACTCACTAGTAACCCAACTGCCCAAACTGTCAAAGAACTTCAGACATTAATAGAGTATTGGTATCACCAAGGACTATTGTCTGATGATGAAACATCCTTCCGTATCAACCTCAGACCATTAATGCCCACTTTATACTTCCTACCAAAGGTTCATAAACCTTTTAGTCGCCTACCCTCGGTGAGACCAGTAATGAGTAGCCAAGGAGGGGCCACAGAGAACTTAGCAGAATACATTGACTCAAGTATCAAACACCTATTACCAGAGATACCAGTGTATCTCAAGGATGCGACTCCCACTTTACAAATCGTAAAGGATGCAACTTGGCAATCACATTACTTTCTTGTTACTTTGGATGTAACTGCTCTATATACATCCATTGAGCATACACTGGCTCTAGAGACTATTGATTACTCCTTTAGGACTTATTCAGCATCACATGCTACACATGTTCAATTGATTAAAAACTTGCTTGAATTCACCCTTAAACACAATCAGTTTATGTTTGATGGCAACTACTATTCGCAAACCAAAGGCATAGCCATGGAGGCCAAATATGCCCCCCACTGAGCAAACTAATTCATGGCATACTTTGAAGATCTCCATATCTTTCAAAACAATCCATTTAGCCAACACATCATAATTTGGAAAGATATATTGATGACGTTTTTGCAATTTGGTCTGGGAATTGTTCTGACTTGAGAGTCGTGTAGACCGAAGATACCTCCGTCCTCAAGTGACGCACAGGGAAACCAAAAGTACTCCCTGTGCGACCTTTGGGGCCACAGGTGGGAGATGTCGCTGCCTGGATCCACGGAGCCTCAAGAACCACAAAGCCGCTGTAGGAAAAACAATATTAAGTACCAGGCAATAACAGTAATGCAATGCAGTGTACAACAAGTTGAAAGGGTCTTACCTATCCAATGGGTCAGAATGCGGTAAACCTAGTGGTGGTTCGAGACTCAAGTGCGTGGCATCCCCAAGTCCTGCAGGGACCAGCGCTGCGTGTGGTCGCAGGCTAACCCACATGAGCGAAGGGTTTGGTTGCGTAGCGTAACTGCCATAGAACAAGAACGTAGCCAAAGTAGTTTCAAGTGTCCAAGGGAAATCCAAGTGCAGTGTGAAGGACGGTCCAAGAGTCGGCAACGAGGTAAGAGTTCCAAGGTGACAAAGCAAAAGGGAAATCCAAAGAAGTCCAGGTGAGTAATCTGAGGTCAAGGTAATTCAAGGAAGCTAAACAAGACGTAACGCCAAACAGGATCCAGAAGACCGCTGAAAAGCGAGGACTGTTTCGCGTATCAAGCGTTTTGTATTGGGCGCTTCCTGGTCACGTGATGCGTACTGCTGTCACGTGGTGGACGCCGCGAACCACTTGATCTGGTAGAATCAGATGGGCGATGCGGACGTGTTCTGCCGATCCTCCTAGCATGCGATCTCCATGGCAACTGCCAGTGCATAAAGGGATGTAGGCCAGCGTGCATATTGCACCTGGCACGCGGTAATCGGTCCTGCGGGGCAACCAAAGCACGTGAGTCTCGCACCCTGGAAATGGTGTGCGAGTGGGAGGAAGGTGTAGCGGAAATGCTAGCGGTGTTCTGGGGTGTGTGTGGATGAGTGACAGAGTGCCTAACAGGAATCAAGTCCAATTCAATTCCTTCATGCAGTTTCTAAACAACAATAGATTTAAAATTAACTTTACAGGGCACATAGATGCATCAGAGATTATGTTTTTAGACCTAAACATTTATATAATTGACAACGTAATTCAGACTTGTACGTATCGCAAATGTGAATTCAATATTACTTGCTGTCAGCAGCCATAGAAAAAGCGTCATCAATAACTTACCTCGAGGTGAGTTCCTAAGATCCAGGAGAAACTGCAGTGAAGATACAACATTTTCAGTAGAATGTAAGTCGAGAGGAACCAGATTTAAAGAAAGAGGCTATGCAAGTCAAATTGTTAATAAGGCCTTGAAAGATATCAAAGAAGTGGCACGTCCTTCCCTTTTCCCTCAGATAAAGGACCAAAGACCCATAGCCACAAAACCTTTTCCAACACATGTTAACTTTATCACTAAATTTTCCAGAGATTCGAAATTCATATATCAAATGTTGAACAAACACTGGGACCTCTTATTATGGGATCCAGACCTAGTGCCATATATTCCTGAGAAACCTAACATTATTTTTGAAATCTACTCAGCCCTTCTTTTTTGAGATCTGGTTCCAAGAGACAGCAAAATTGTCTATCAGTAAATGCCAAGTCAATGGGCTTTCATATATGCGATGCATGGAACTTCTGTCAGTTTGCTCTTTCACCGACCAAAGTTTTTACCTGTCACGGGAATCTGCAAGTTAAGATCACAGATTTCATCAATTGCCGTTCCAAATATATTATCTATGGGATCTTATTTATATGCAAGAAAGTGTATATTGGTAGTACTATTCGTGAATTAAGAATTAGGATCAGAGAACACTTTGCAAATCTCAACAATTAAGACCCCAAACTTCCATTTGCACTGCATTGGCAAACTGAACATCAAATGGATCATCGCCAGGACGTTAAATTGGTTGGGCTCAAACATATTAAGCAACATGCAAGAGGTGGCGACAGACAACTCACCCTACGGCAAGAAGAAGCATGCATGATTTGCAAACTACGTTGTCTACAGCTTGGCTTAAACCAAGAACATGAACTTAATGTTTTCTTATAAATGACCTCAATGTGAGGCAGACATTTAGTATGTAACCATCTTATTCAGTACCAGTACTGTATTATGCCATAACCATCTGGAAGGAAAGTATGTTGGCAGATGACACTTGCCGACATTCCCATATCTATATATATATGTATGGGATAAATTCAGTTCCCTGAGAGAAGCATTCACGTATCAGGCAGTATCATACCCTCATGCCCTCAATATACGTATACAGGCAATCTCTATATACTTTACACCCATTTGGAAGGCAGCACTTATGATGTTTTCCCATGCTTACAGCAAGTTATGTCAACAGTTAAATAACATTATAACTACTCAAACTCTATGCAGAGTGTTGTACACCCAGCAACCGTCTTTCGATGGACTAACTTTATATTATGGCTTAAACCCACCTTCTGACGGGTTTTCATTTTTTGACTGACTTTTGTAAAATATTGCCAGGCTTATATGGAGCCGCATTTTGTCATACTGTTACGTCCATTTGATGAAACATCAGCATTTATCATTTGTATGCATCTCATTTATCAGGCCCACCTAATACTAACTTTATTTGCCCCGCTGAACATTGCCAAGCAACTCCGGTTCATGGAAGTGGATGAGCCCTCACCTCTCCTATTGGTCTACGCGACCAACACCCACAGTAACGGCATACGTGTCGCGTGGATAATGAGCATTTTTGTATCCAAATTTTTAGGCTTTGAACTAAACACTTAATGCACGTCTGATGCCGGTTTGCTCAATTTGATTACATATATACATCAAAGTGTCTGCCGAATACCGGCATCAAATATGTAGAATTGGAATGAAGGGTTGCCAGGCAACACAAGATCATATGACCTGTCACCTGATCCTAGGCTTTAGCTCACTCCTCAGTTGTTATAGGTCCTTTCAGCCAACTCCCACATCCCTTGCTTTTTGGAACACCGCAACCTGCTAAACAGCAATTATCTTCACCCGTACGCATTTACGCAGAATATATGGTGCTTTCTTGGAAATCAAACGTTATATTTGTATTAACCTTCATCTATTATGACCGGAATCTTTAACATACAATACTTTTCAAAATGTTAATCATATTCTTTAACTTTACTACTTAACCTTGACAGTCCCTGGAATACAACATCCAATTATTCAAACAATTGCCCCTCTTCTTTCAGCGACCAGTTGGTAACTACATCTCTATTGTAACCAATATAAAACAACTGTGGACACGACTTCCACGGAGCACCTCCAAACCAAATCGCAAACCGGCAGGTAAGCTAATGGATTTATTGATTTATTGATTCTTTGATTATCACATTTGAGATGACTACCGTTCTCTTGTGCAGGCTGGCTTTAAAACAGTTCATGTTTGCTTTCAGACATTTCGCAGTATTGATGATTTAAAAACCAAGAGCACATGCATTTAAGCATTATGTGGAATAGATGACTAATTAACATCTCGCCCAAAACTGTCAGGTAAATTATACTCATTTTTACATTACGCACTACATGTGGGATACGGCTACGTTACCAAGTATCACCTTATTCACCCAGTGCAATCTGCCAGTTACATAAACGTGCAATTTCAGTATATTCTGCCTGTTGAATAACATACATCACTGCAGAATCCTCATATTTGCATATATATTTTTTTCATATTTTTTCTTATGTTTTCATTTGCATACATGATCACTAATGTTGTTCACTTTTCGTTCTCTTGCATACCCTCCCCTCCCCCGGCTCCTTTTCTGTTTTTCTCTGTAACTGAATAATACTGAATAATACTTATGTTAAAATATATATATATATATATCTTTTTTTATTGTTGTTGCTGCCAAATAACTAATGTATTCACTGGATAACAAACATGTTTTTGGCTGACATACAGTTACCCATTTATTTACACGCCCAATCTGTGAACTAATATGTTCATTTGTAAACCTTTATGTTCATATGTAAACTTGAAACGATAAATATTGCCTAATAACAGTACATGAAACGTATAGTGGCCTCTTTTGGTTCTTTCTGTATTTGTCTCCTACTGTAGTTATCATTTGACATCTGTAGGAAGCGCAGACATTGAAAACACTTTGGCAATTGTGTATCTTTGGTCACAACTACTGGTGTCAAGCAAGGTGCAGGTTCAGGTCTTCAACATGTAGGCAGTAGGGGGGGAGGACTTCCTGCAGAGGCATTCGGCTGCTCCTCTACACTCCTCCCTCTGGTCTAGTCATCAACCACACCTTCATTACTATCCACATCTCGATACTTTTTCTTGAAGGAGTGCTTCTTAGGAGTCCAAATCTTCATACTCCTTTCAGTGAACCGGCTAATTTAACATGTTCGTCCACATTCACAGTCATGTAACTGCACTGTCCATTTGGGTTACAATAGACACGTCTTCCCACGTACTTCTTATGGTTCTTTGGATACAGGAACTTCGTTCCCTCAGGTGCTACAATGCTGGCCTTTATGTATCCTCTAATTTATTCATCAGTCAATTCCTTAGGTTCAAATCCTGATTCAACATCAATCACGATTCTCATTCCCACTGTTTTCTTGGCTGTTTTCTTGCACTGTGCAATTATTATCCTGATCACACAGAATACAAACATCACCAATATTGCTCCAAAAAGCTTGAAGATGTTTGCCATCCACTGTGGAATCCATGAGAAGATAAATCAAACCAACTGTTGTCCGCAACATCCTCTTTCTCATCCTCCATCTTGTTATGCAGGTTAGTCAGCAACGTTTTGACCTCTGTCAAGGTCCCATTCTCCTCATCGTAGGAAGGTATGAATGCGCAACATTATGGACTGATTTTGGTGCAAACTCCTCCTTCTATCGCTGTGATCATATTCAGGATATTTCTGTTCTGGTGGGTCATTAGTCGTATGGCCCTCAATTCTTCCTTCATAGCATTAAATCCTATTATGGCGGTATTGATTGTCTGCAGAAGCTCCCAGTGAGTGATTTGCAACCACTTTGCATTCGCCATTGTCTGGATCCCAGGCATAAAGATAACTGTAAATACTGAAGCAGTCTTGCTAAACAACCTGCGCTCATACAGGATGGCATCAGAGGCGTCTTTTGATTTTGCTGAGAAATAATTCTCCCTTCTTGTTCAATTGAGAAATTCAAGTGATCTTCTCCTTCTCAAATGGGCATCTGCTTTTGGAAATTCTTCAATGTTCAGGTCACTCTGAGGAATCACTAACGCTGGAACATGAACAAGCACTAAGGAGCACGTTCCTCCCCAATCTTTGGGCAGGTTCCTGTAGGCTTTGTTCCCACAAGCCCAATAATGATCCATCCGAACTGCTGTCTCTTCCTTCATACCTGGTACATCATAAATGTGGCCACACTCCAACCTTCTTTGTAAAATTATTTCTGAAACATAAGGATGAATTGTTCAGGTGTAGTATCTGCAATGGTCCTCCTTGATCGTCAACCCATGTCAACAATTTTGTAATCTTCGGCCATTGGTCCTTGCATTCTTTTTCTGCATTGTCCACAAATGCTTCCCACTGTCCGGTCAATGCAACTGCTTTGCACACAACTAGTCCATCAACCCATCCATCGTGAGTCAATACTTTTCCTTTAATGTTTGTTGTCCTCTTTCCCAAAATCTCTGTATCTCTTCTTCATTCTTGCCTTGATAATTTAGAATCTCATTTCTTCGACCTTGATTCCAGCTCCATTTATTCCAGGCAGCTCATATTTTATTATGCAATGCCTGTTTTCTGGCTTCTCGCTTGACCTTTAATCTTGCACATAATTGTCTTCTCTTTGAGATGTCGCCTTATCCATCCACACTATAGAAGCTGTTCTGCCTTGGAACTGTCCTCTTGTCGGGCAAAGTGCAAGATGCATCAGGCAATGGGCATTTTCAATGATATTTCTCAATATTCTGCAAGATGCGTCAGGCAACGATATTTTTTCAATGATACTTCTGAATATTCTGTAGGTTTCTAAATCCTAAGGCATGAGGGAACACGCATAGCAACCCTCCTTAGATATACTCTCTCCCACCATTTTCATGTGTTGATACCACATGTTATTACCCAGGTGTGCTGCTTTACCCAAGTATGTATCTATCCCCTCATTATCATCCACCACGATTCTCTTGTGTCTCCCCCGCAGAATGTTTGCAGCACAAGGAAACAACTCTAAAGCAGCTTTACCATGGGGGGACAACACAAAGGGCTCAGGCTTGTTGGTAATGGACAAATCAACAATAGTACCTGGAGTGGGGAGGATCAAAGGGATATCTGCCTTGTTTGGATCAATGAAATTGAAAAGGTGAATCAGGAGAAACAAAAAGACACAAAGCATAATTGTACATATGTCTATCATGAACCAACATATTAATCCCCACCACTTTTGCCTTTCTGGAATTTCTTGGGCTTGCTCATTCTCAAAACCATGTTCACATCGTATTCCTCATTTCTACTGTGATAATTTAAGGTGAAATCTACACTTTACTCCTGAAGATATGACATTTTTTAAATAATTGCGATTAACAGTCTTCTAAGCACTGTTAGGATCCTGTAAAAAAAGTGTGAATATAAATATCCCTTCTGACAAGAGCAGGAAAAGCTTGAAGAATAAACACAAACACAGCAAGCACAAGACAATGTGTATCCCCATCTGTGGGGACCATAGATCTACCCAAATAGACACTCAGTGAGAAACGAGTCAGGGTACTGCTCTTGTTTCCAATCGTCAAACTCAAAATCAAGATCAGGCATATCTGTTATGCATCAATACTTTTCTCATGTTTATTTTTAGAACTCCTGTTACTCTGAGCAAAGAACTGCACACCTGCTATAATTTCTATAAGGAGTGTCCAAGAGGAGTCACAGTCCAAATGCAAATCTGTGTTTATCAGCTAGTAGCTTTATCGTCCTTCTTTGTCATCGATCGAGTCTGCACAAGTTAAAATGCGTCTTCTTGTCTTGCTTCTAAATCGACAGCTGGGGGTGGTGCGGTCTCGCTGGTGTATACCTTTATGTCCTTCAAATGAAGCAAGCTCGTCTACCTTGGATCTTTACTGCTGAAGGAGTGACATTTTCAACACAAAAGGGGCCGTTAAATCGTGGCCTGTGGCACTTTCTGGTAAAATTTCGAATCAATATAGTGTCTCCGATAAACAATTTTGGTGTCGATAATAGTTCAGTGGATCCGGTTCTGATTGGTTTCCATCTGTGTTCTGAGAACAACCCCCCTGACGCTTGAGTTGATCTGAAATTAGATAGATGCTAGATGTCACACATGTCAAATATTCACGTAACTCATTTTCTAACATTTTGCATTACTCTGGGCATCACTTGTAAGAGACATTCTCATTCGCCTCTTTCGTGGGGGGTGAGGTGATGGTCCGGACCAGGCAGATTCCTTAGGGCATACAGAGCTACGGGCAGGCAGTATAGCCATCCCTTCTTCAATGTTATCTTGATCTTGGCAATCCTTTCTTTAAGAAGGCTGTTGAGTCTCTCACATATCCCATTTGCTTTGCGGGTGATACACAGAAGAAAATGTATGCTTAAGGTTTAACAATAATCCTATCTGTTCAAATACTTCATTGATAAAATGTGGCCCATTATTGGATCTCAGCACTTCACACACACCCCACCTTGGTAGGACTTCTCGCACTAGAAACTTTGCCATGCAAGTGGCATCAGGATGTGTACACAAACCTGCCTCCATCCACCTGGAGAAGGGACACACCACCACTATCAGATATACGATGCAGTTGACTACATAAAATGCAACGTGTTCTAACAAGTTTGGAATAAACCAGTCTTCTGCTATTGATGCAGCAGGACTTTCCCTAGTTAAATGTGCAGGGTAATGCAACTGTTCAGGCGCAATCTTTAATAATGCTATTAGCTTCACCGTCACTTCCTGCCCTTCGTGTTTCTCAAGCGCGCCAATGAGCGCTACTAATTCCGCTGCTTGCGCCGAAAAGTGAGACGTAGTCTTGCACTTGCTACCACTTGAAACTCGCCATTTGCTCTATGTCTCACTACCGCTGCGCCAGAATGCCTTTCTCCACTAGTTTGATCAATTTTCAAAGAACCATCAATCAAGAGAATTTCCCCTGCTGGCAATGCATTCTCTTTTACGCAAGGTATATCATCATATAATTAAACATAATTTGCACAGTCATGTACATGGTCACCCTCTATCACTGGCTCGGCTATCAACGTGGCAGGATTCACAATTTTACACCTGACAATTTTGGTCGTTGGTTCAAAATTATTACTTCATAAACAGAAGCTCTCTGAGATGTCAACGTGCCCTTAGGTTTCTCTGAGATGCCGAATAGAGCACGCTCCACGAAGAGAGTCATACAGCAGCCCGTCACAATGCTTGGAGACTTATCAATTGCAAACGTGGTGGCTGTCAATGACTGTTCGCAAGGAATGTGTCCTTTCATAACTGGGTCTAAGATCCCACTGTAAAACGCTAGAGGCTTTCGCCCCAATGTAGTCCTCTGTGTAAGCACTGCAGTCATGACTGTCCCATTCGTGTGCGAGAATAAATAGAATTCCTCAGCATAATTTGAAATCCCCAAAACAGGACCTGTAAAATTGTTTTTTTTTTTAACTCTTTAAACCCATTCTCCATCTCCTCAGTCCATTCTATTGTAACTTCGTCCACTTGTGCCTTTTTGAAAACCTGTAAAAGGGGTCTTGTGTATGAACTATAATCAAACACCCAGGCTGTAACATAATTACATAGTCCCAAAAACTGTTGCATCTGTTTTACTGTATGCGGTTTTTCAGTTTTCATAATTGCTTCAGCTCTTTCAGGTGTCACCTTTTTTCCCTTGTGTGAAATCAACTGTCCTATGTATAACACCTCTTCTTGGCAGTACTGCAATTGTTCCTTGTCCACGTTGTATCCCTTGTCTGCTAGGATAGTCATCAGCTGAATCGAGTCTTGTCTGCACTCATCTTCTGTAGTGCTACAAATTAAAATGTCATCTACGTACTGTGTCACCGTGCTTTTCAAATCGATATTGCCTAGGTCCACCTGGAGGGCTCTGTTAAAGATCGAGGGAGACTCACAGTACCCTTGGGGCAAATGAGTGTGTGTCATATGACTCTGGCGAAACGTAAATGAAGTCATGTCTTGTGAGCCCTTGGGTAATGGGATTAAGATAAATGCATTTTTCAAATCAATCACTGTGAAATCTCTTGCATCTACTGGGATACTACATAGTATCGTCGCCAGGTTAGGAACTAAAGGAAACTCAACATCTACAATCTGGTTAATCAGTCTCATGTCCTGTATGAATCTCCACGACCCTCCCTTTTTCACAGGGTACACCGCTATGTTACAGGATGATTCCGACAGTACCAGAATGCCTTGTTCCATCAGTGCTGAAATGGTCTTGAATATACCTTCATCAGCCTTTCGAGACATGGAGTACTGTTTTGCTTGAAGTAAAATCGCCACTGGCTTCAACTTTATTTTGACTTCCCCTATCCCTTTTAACAGATCTACGTCATAGGGGCCCGTGGTCCAAAGGATGCTTGGCACCTTGTTCAAGTCTTTTTCAAAAAACACTGGACACTGCTGCATTATTGCCATTCAGTGTGGGACTTCCCTTTTCCCTATCCTTATCCAGTAAGTGATTCCCAAAAAGAATATTACTTCATCGTCTGTTGGGTCATCTCTAAACATATCATTGTCAGTAATGTCAGTCAACCTGTACCCTTCTTTGAGAGCTATCACTGTCCTCCATGTTATACCCTCGTCATCCGTCCTTTGAGCATTGCCATTTCCCTTCATACTATGGCTGCTTCTATCTCGATAGGGATAGTCTGTCCCCCCTCCTCATCCATAGGTTTCTGTGGTCTGAACAAGAATTCATCAGGTATCCTCACAGATTTCCCCACTAAGCCAGGTAGCCATGTTAATCGAATGCTCACCCCATTAAGGAAAACCTTTGGCTCAACTGGAACACCTCGCAGAGCCACTTGCACTTTGACCGCCAGTATAAACTCGCCCACGTTCATATAGTGTATTCCAGGAGTGTAGCACACTTTCCCTTTGTCAGTAAATGAAATCATCATGTTAAGTTTTGTCATCAAATCTCTTCCCAGAATGTTAACTGGTGTCTGTCATGAATACAACAATGGAACAGACATGTCACATTCTCCTATAGAGACTGGTAATTCTTCAGTAACAGGAACTTGACTTCTAGCTCCAGAGAACTCTTGTGTTTTCATGGCAATTGGTGACATTGGATATTTTCCCTCTCATACACATGAATGAGTAGCGCCAGTGTTTGCTAGAAAAGAAAAGGATTTGCCTCCTATTGTCACATCTACCCTTGGTTCCTCTTTGGGGTCTGGTGTCACATATAGTACTGAACACATCATGTCACCCTGTGAGCTGTCCTATTTTGGGTATATGCACTCCTGTACCTGTGAAAGGATTCCCACCCATTACAGTGACACCTTCTATTCTAGGTGTCAATAATTGTCCTGTTTGCATACTGCTGTGCCTGCATGGGGGCGCGTTGCGAAATCCCTTGTGGTGGATTAATTAGCACTTGCTCTGGTTGCTGTGTCTGCTGCATTTACGGTGCTGATTTTGTTCAAACCCCTTTCTAGGTGGTGTACTATATGGTGGATGATAAGCTGTGCCCCCTATTGGAATTGTCCATTCTGTATATTCCCTTGGCTCCCACATAAGCATGAAAATGTGTTCTGTCATCCCAGAAGTCCAACATATGTACAATTAGTAAGCAGCGCTCCATCATGCACTGTATTTTGTGCTGTTACACTTGCATACTCTGCTCTCCTCCATATGTCATCAGCTCTCTCTCCAATTATGGCTGCCAAGAGACACTTAATGTCCCCTATGGCCAGCATATTTCCTCCTGTCATTTGTTCTAACTCATTTATCCATTTCCCAGCACCCGATGTCAAACTTGGGAGCTTGCACCTTAAATTATCCTTGTCCATCTGTGGCCATGGAATATACTTTGGTCTTGATCCCCCTTTTTCCAATAAGGGAAACTGTGTGTACCCTAACTTGCAGTCGTCTCGCATTGTCTGTCTATCCATGACAGAGACAACCATTCCTGACCATCTCCTTGCTGGTAATGATCTTAACCTGCTCACATGTGGCTGTGATTCTCCCTTATCACTATACGATCGTCCTCTGGGATGTTTCTGAATATGGTATGGGATCTGGCATCCTGTCATTAGGTTATTCTAGATCCGACCATCTAACTTCCTTGTCTGTCTGCAGACTACCTTTGGGGGTGCATGCACTTCCTTCGTCCTCCCCTAGGAGAGATTCTCTTTCTTCGTCTGACATGTCTTGTCCCCAAGAAGTATGACTACCCTCCCCTTCAACCTGTTCTAGGTTCAGTTTACTTAAGGACAAGGCTTTATGCTCAAAATGAAACATATTTTTTCTTCTTTTCATAATTTAAATGCTGGGGGCACATCCCCTTTCCCTCGACTTTCATAGCTGCGACTTCCCATCAATACCTGGTAGGCCTTATCAATCCTATCTGTGATACTTCCGATGTTTAAGTCTTCCTCTTCTAATGTCACTCTAGATACCCCTGGTGTTGCGTCCATCATTGGAAGAAACTTTCTATTCTGTCCCATCGTATGGCTGGACTCAGCCCTACTGGCTCCCTTCGATCAAGGCTAAATTTAGAATAGGACTGTCTCCTTTTTCATTCTAATTCTTCATCTAATTCCCTTTGTTTCCTCGCTTCCCTTCTAATTCTCTCCTCCTCTTGTCTTATTTCTTCTCTCCTCACTCCTGCTCTTGTTTCTTCCTCTTCTCTGCATCTCTGTATCCCTTTGTCCCTTCATTTCTGCACTTCTTCCTGTTCTCTCTTCCTTTCTCTTCTATCCTTATCTTCCATTGCTCTCTGTCTGTTATCATATTTTCTTTTCTCTTCTGCCCTTTCTTATTTCTACTGTTACTCCTCCTGATACATCTGTTTTTGCCGCTCCTTGCTCTTTCTTTTATGTTGGTCTTTCTCCAATCTTTTTTGTCATTCACTATCTTTGCTATCCTGTTCATCTTTATCCTCTCTTTGCCTTACTTCCTCAATGCTTTTCACATCTAGCTTGAGTAATATCTGTCCTCCCATCCATTCATTCTGCACAAGTGTTATCTTGTCAGCTTTATCTTTCTCTCCTTTCCATCCCTTCATCTCTCATTCTATTTCTGTCGATATATTCAATCGCTCACTTTACTCTTCTTTATCTTGTATGATCTTAAAGATCTCCTTTTTTCTCTTACTCTCTTCTGGACTATCAACACTACTATAAGTGGTTGGTTCGTATATCAGATTAATATACCCCGTCGCCACCTTCTGTTCCTTTAACTGATACAACTCTACGTCTTATTCATCAATGCCTTTCACTTCACATGAGGCAAGACGAGCCGAAGGCTTGCCACCTTCCTCCTTGCACTGGCTAAGCATCCTTCCTCAGGTGGCAGATCTTCCCTCTCTTCTTGGTACATCTTCCAAAGCTCTAAAATAGCTAGCCTCTTCTCTAATTTCTTCCCCTTGTATGCAGCGTGCAAGTATGTGGTCATGTGTGTAATACCGCTTTTGACAGCGATTCCTCTTGTGGCCACGGCATGAACATCTTATCTGCTGTGCCTTTCACCCATTCCACACTATAATGTTTGAGCTTGGGCATGTGCTTTGGTAATGACTAACATAAATGCATCAGATCAGAGGAGAGACATCGCCAATTGTGACGAGTCTCAATTTACTCCCAATACTTACCAGATTTGACAAAAAACGGCTTTCACCGCTTTTTTGATACCTTTAAATCAACAAATATGAGCGCGCTCCAACAATTGCCGCTCAAACCTTTACCTATTTCAATTCTCTAATTGTCTGTCTCTAAATTGGTACCAATTCCTTCACTAAGACATCTACTTATAACTTCTCTATTCTTCTCAACAATAATTTCACAGCTTCTACTGCCCTCTTAATATTTCTACTTCATCAGACAAACAAGACAAACTAGTCGTTTACACATATACTAAAGAATCTCCTGTGATCACATTTTATCCTCTGCCTCTAAACAATTACTCTGTACAGAGTTTAAATTCTCTTCTTATATGAACCTATTCATACGAACCCTAAAGAACCCTGACTGCAGTGTAAGTCAATTTCTTCTGGAACTCTCTTGAGTCAGGACTCGTTAGCCGCTACTTCTATCGCCGCACACAATATTTCCTGTTACTTTAAAATGACCACAACCCTGTCCCCTTAATTTGCCATTCCCCTCAATCTCTTCACCATTCGATCGTTTGACTCAAGGCCTTCGGTATCGTCTCCTCCTCCAACCGACTACTTTTGCCATCCGTCCACAAAGCCAGGTAAGGATTTCATCAAAGAGGACCCTGCCCACTGTTTCGATTTTTTTGCAAGTTTTATATTCGGCCGCTTTACATAGGAAACCCTGCGATCTTCCAGCTAAATGGTGGAGGATGTCCGATCTCGGGAGGATCGCTCAGGGGCGGCATCCTCACCTTGGAATCAAGACGACATGGAGCAACACAGGTTTGATCCCCGGGTCCACGCTTAGAAACCTCTGGGTAGTAAGCGTGTTATAAATAACCAATCATATCATATCGTCTGAAACTCAAGAGTTTAACAGGTCGATGGGTCTTTCTAACCATCCGACAGTGCTACAACGTGAGTGAACTTAAGGTCCTTAATCAGTAACATGTCATGCAAAGGATGGGATGCAGAATAACTCTTACACCAAATAATCAGACTGACTCAGGAAGTTGGCAAAGTCCCATTTAACTGTTTTAATATCAATTGTCTAAAACAGTGAGTTACAATGGACATCAACGAACATGTGATCTTGCTCTGAATGCATTTCATACAGAATTACACTTAAGTACTAAACATTCATCATAAATGATGTCATACTACGTAGCAAATAAGAAAAACCTATGAGGGATTAGGGTAGGATTAAGAAAAACATCTAAGTATACTTTCTATAGGGACTGGGATAGTGATAGGACATCTACTGTCAAGTGGACAATTTAAGCCTGCCTCTAGTGCAAGTTATCATCAACACTTATTAAGTACACAGAATACTATTGGTTCTCAAACTATACGGCCCTTTTCAATTGATTGGCACGCTCATGCCTTGTCTGGAACATTCGGCTCACTAGCAGCATGTCTGCTCATACCCAGGTGCCGGGAGATGGACATGAATTTTGCTACCCACCCATTTAGCCACACTTCTCTCATTGCCCATGCCTTCGGCCATGCAGACTGTCTTTGAACTTGGCCTTGCAGTAGCTTCTCTTCACTTGGGAATAAAAGGGAATATGGACACATGCTTATGGGAGTTCTGGTCTGCATGTCCCACTTCTATTTCCATCCTTGGCTCACATGACAGAAGACCGCAATTCAGCAAATTGTATAGCATTTAATTGTCTTGAATTAATGAACTTGGCTCACCTTGTGTTCCTTCCTTGCACCTCGACGAGGGATAATTCCGCTTCTCACGTTCACTGTTCTTTGAGGATAGATAACCAGTTCTTGGCTGCCGTTAGTCTTGACACCAGGCCATACAGCCCTTCTAGCTTCAAGTCTGCAATCTGCAGCTAATTCTTTGCTGCAACACGCACAGCTGTTGATCCGTCTTTCTCCCTAGGTTTGAACTTACTTGAATTGTGACACCAATGTCCCGTTTCAACATACATACAATGGCGGCTTCACCTGAAACCTATTCACTACATATAGCCAGCTTCTATGATCACGTGGTCTACTTGCGTTGCTGTGTCTGTACATTCATTGAACGACTTGTATTTTCTGCAGTGCGTCACACACACCTGCAATCTTATCTTTGCATAGGGACATTCACTTGATTCCTTATTTTGTCACCAGCTTCTATAAGGTCCATACATCATCTTCTTCTTATCTTCTTAGTGCGTCACTCTCACCTTTTGTGACGTCACAGCTTCTCTGTCTCTTGTTTTCATATTCTTCGGGGATCTCTTCCAAGAGACTGTCATCTCTTCGAGCATACATCTTGTATGGCTTACATAATGGATTCCTTTTCTCGAACACTCGTCACAGTATGGTCACAACTACTGGTGTCAAATAAGGTGCAAGTTCAGGCTTCCAACATATAGGCAGTAGGGAGGTGGGACTTCCTGCAGAGGCATTCGGCTGCTCCTCTACACTTCTATGCGATTCTGTCAGCCCAACAAGTAGCTCTGTAAGTAATAAGACCATCTGCAAGAACAGATGAATCAGAAATCAAAACAGTTAATAGTAAATTATTTACTTTCCCAATAACCAAGCCGGGATTTCCGGTTAGTTCAGATTGACTCAAGTGGGAATTGCTTATTCCATGATCAGATGTAAACCATGAGTAAACTAAAGGTACCATTGTCATTCCTATATCTGCCTCTGCTCTATAACTGAACATAACTGTAGCAATATATAAGACCAGAAACGACTTTATCGTAGAAAGATACACAGAAATTCACTCGGAGGGAAATATCAAAATCCAATAGAATGATTAACGCGAGACGATAGGACAACGTCAAGACATTTACATAGGCTCGGGGAAGGAGAATTAAATGGCAACAAGACAATATTTAGGAGCTTTAAAGAAAGTTAAGACCATGGAGTTATATTTAAAAAAATCTAGATTATCGTTAAAATTAGCGAAATGACAATTGCCCCGGAATATCTGGAAACCCTGAAAATTTAGAAATGGTGCAGTGAATGAAAAGCATCAAAAGGAACGCAAGGATTGCGACCCAGTGGATTAATATAAGCATCCATTTCAGGCATCTCTGTGAGTCACAGGTTTGTCTGCCAGCCATTCAGCCCTTCCATATTCCACGATTGGTCAAATGAGTACCATTTGGTTGGTTAACAATAGGCATCTGTTGTCAGTGCCTACGACCCCTCTGGGGGAGAAAGCAAGCTGTATAAATGCACCTGTTATGTCATACATGACACGCAGAATAAACTGACAAGAAATGTATCAATATGGGCTGTGATTATCCAATCCTAGAAAGAGTTTACTCTCAGCCATTGTATTTCCAGTTGGATAGCAGCTGTTCTCTCTGAGTGATAATGATAATGCGGTTGCTTCTTCTTGTCTCGGTCTACAGTTTCTTTGCCAGATCTTCCCAATCCTTTCTCTGTCAGTGTGTAGCTCTACTGCCTCTGCACTTATCGGAAACGTCCAAAAACTCGCAAATAAAAAGCCTGAATGGGAAAATTTGGCTGAAAATTCTGAATGGCAGAAAGGTTTTACCACATCCCCCATTTGGTGCAAAGGGCTGCGGGGTGTCCCCCGCACCCTTGTTCCCTATATTGTGAGCAGGGGTGTCCCCCGCAGCCTATCCCAGGACTGACCCTGGTTGAGGGTGTGGGTGCAGTGGCCAAGTCGGAAATGTTCAGGGGAGAAAAGGCTGAAGGTGATTTTTGGAAAAATAATCTTCTTTCTTTTTTCCCTCAAACATTTCCATCACAGAAGTCTAACCCTGATCCCACTCCCGTTTGGGTTACTCTAAATCCATATACCGGCAACTCCTTGTGTACGGCTCAGCGAGGTCACTAATAGAGGCAGATGGGCGCTGTACAGGACATTTGGTTTTCGCTGCTTGACTCAGGCTTCTCTCGTGGTTGCCCGCGTACACTGGCTTCCTACTCACCAGCGGTAGGTTATTAAAACTCACTAGACTTGCTTTTTTAACTACTTTGTCTCCAGTTTTCTGTCCTCTCGATTGAAGTTATGTACTCCTCCTCGTTGTGTTTTCGAGAGCAGCAAGGACGCCTTGTCTTTCCTTGGTTTCAGGCTGCACGTTAAGGAGGGTTGCCTTATCACCCATCCTTTTCCATTCTATATCCTGCAGGGTTTCTTTTATTTATTTGGCTTTTTATAACGTGCTTAATACCTGAGTTCAGTCTTTTAACGCGGATCCGGGATTCAAACCTCTGTTGCTCTGCGTGGTCTTGCTTCCAAGACCAACAGGTTGCCCCTGTGCTATCCTGCGTTCATTAGAAGGACACAGCCATCCGTGGCATCCCCTCTCCCTCTGCAATTGACAGCATGGGCAGCCAGCTAGTTTAATCTTTTTCTGGGAGTCTGGCACAGCAGGTCTACCACGCAGCAGTCCGTGTAGGCACAAGCACAGCCTCTGCCCTCTGCCTACTGTGACGAATCAACTTCTGTGGCACCAGTGGTCCAGCGATGAATATCGTTTTCTAAACCATCAATCAACTCCACACCTCTAGTAGAGCAGAAGGGATCCGAACAGCTTGGAATACAAGTGAATTATAAGACCTTCCTGTCTAATTTTTTGTAACGTGGATGGAACAACAGGCTTATCTCTGCAAGGTCGTGGATCATTGGTTAGTTGCAACACAGCAAAAATACAATTATTACCCAATGATAAAAAGGACTGTCTAGTCAAGGTTGTATAAAAAGATCTCCTTTATTATTACTACAACAGACAGTTCTATCACACTACAACATGCAACCCACCCTGTAAAGGAACACAGAGGACGGACAGTTTCACAAAGGAAAGGGATGCACTCTGCATACTGACAGGAGGGTAGTTGGTAAAGTAATCAGTCTTACTGTTCAAGATTATTTGGTTTCAGCACCAAGGGGACCAATGGTTGTAACTGCCTCTAGGGGCCTTCAGAGAAGGACCAAGGGGGAAGAACCACAATGTACCTGGTGCTGAAGAGGTTTTTGGTGCTTGACAGAGTTGAGAAGGTTCCTGGCTGCTTTGCAGCCTGTGAGACAGAGTTAGTAGTAGGAGAAAGCTGCGGGAACCAGACGGCAGTCAGTTCGGCAAGCGAGGCTTGACAGACGTCTGCAGGCTGTCCAGCGCGGCAGCTCGGGGACAAGAATCATTGTCTCTGTGCTGGTTGCTGGATCAGTAATTCTGGTCGAGGCATCTCGATGGCTCTGGTGAATGCAGCGTGACAACAGTCAATTGTGCAGCCAGATGCTGTTCAAGGACTCGAATGTCTCAAAAATGTACTTAAAAGAAAAGCACTCCCCCTAGCTTCTGCGCAGGGCTTGTGTCCTTTCAAGGCAGACGTGCCAAAGCTCAGGAGAATGTTTGCAGGTAACGCCTTGTCCTTAGTTCAGATATTCTCTGCCACTTCCCACCTAGGAAGCTTGCTGTCAGAACCTAGCAGGGCACGCTGTGTGCTGGCTGCATACTGGTTCTGGAGCTGTGGGACGGGTCCTCTGAGTCCAGTATCTACCTCTATTCTCTGGGAGATGTTTAGGGGAGGGATCTTGCTTCCCACTTGGAACTCCTGGCCTTCCTTCACTGGCGGAAGATGTAAGGTAGACTGTACCTTCAGCACGGATCCAAATGAGTCCTTCTTCTTACTCCTTTCAAAGTCTTCAGATGATCTTCTAAGTGAGGGGTTCAGCCCTCTTTTAAAGCCAATTTGATTGGTGCAGGCTAAGCCTACCTTAATGAACCAATCCTGGGTCCCCACCAACAATATTCTGTTATGCATAGGTCAGGACAGGAGTGCTCTGCATCAGACCAGACAAGGGGGTGACAACACATACCTAAGTCCCACCCATCTCCCTGTCGGTTGTATATCAAAGTATCTATCTGGTTAACTGAGCCCTCTGTGACTCTTTTTAAAGTGCAGGGTTCCCTTGAAGTTTGTGCTGGGAGCAGACTTCCTGTTGCCACCAAACCACATACTTCTTCCCTCTGAAAGAGGTCAGTCGGCAGGGGTTTGCCTATGGTAAATAGTGGACCCAGACATGCATTTCACTGCCTTTCATACATAGGGGTGGAAACTAGTTTCAAGTTGACACACTGCATACCAAAGGGGTGTTAGCCCCGCCTTTCTTGTTATCTATTCCTTCAACCAAGCCTCGTCAGGCGTGCATCAATTATCTCTCATTATTATTCACTGCCACCAGCCAAAAGACAAAGGAAAGCAGATCCATGGGGCCTTTGATATTTAAATTAGGCTGCCCATGCTGGAGGAAGGTGTGCCTTCCCCCTGCTTGAGATGCTTTGATGTACCCGGGGCTGTCACATTCCAGCTGAATATGACAGGAGAAGACGGCGCCTGTAGGCTGTGTCTTCCCGGAGTACATGTGACCATGGGTTTTGTGCGGGAAGTGGATGGACTGTGTGTGGAGTGATAATGTACACAATTGATCAGGGCAGCCCAAGTATACAAAAAACTCTAGTGACTATGAAGGGTTTAATAAAATATTTTACTCATGACGAGTTTGCAGGAGAAATGAGTCATAACAAAATACATTGCCTAATACTAAAGGTCATCTTAATTTCAGGCAGTGGTCTAAACTTGATATTTTCACAGGACAAAACAAAACATTATATGAATATGATGTGATGGGATTGGCAAAACAGCAATGCACACATGGGAAAAGAACAAAAACATTTTTACATAACCTGTTGTGCAAAACAGTCCCATTTCATCTATTGGGAGACAAAATCTTATTATATTGGCTGATTCAAACAGCTTCAAAATGACAGTGTTAACATTTGATACTGTAGAAGGAGTCGTCGACACAGGTTTGTTTTGGCCACTATTAGCAGATTTGAAGTGCTTAAGGTTGGGTGGCCTTCATCAGGACAGGAGAGGGGATGATGGGAAGACAATGAATGATGAATCCTGTGAATATCTTTAGAGTTTAAAGAGAGATGATGTGGTGTTTGAGTCACTAGGTTGCTCTTCGGGCATAAGGGGACTCCACTAGTATTGGTTATCGAGGGTCCTTCAAGGCTGGGGAAGTCAATCACCTTAGTCTGACAGGAATCGCCATGAGGTAAGATTGCACTGCATTGAATATGGTTGCGGTGAGGGCAGTGGACTCAAAATAACTAAGGTCAAGTGGATCATTAAGGCACATCTCAGAAGAACGCTGGTGCTGTGCTGAGATATATAGCACCTGGTCGGTGCAGAGTGTTCGATGGTGGTGGTTGTGGGAGATCGTTATAGCAAAAGGGTTACAGCCTGTGCAGTGAGTGCATGACATGCTTCCCTGACTGATTATATTACAAGCGTAACGTGGGGAGACCAAGTCAAAAAGCTCTTGATTGAAAACTAGGAGCATGCAAAAAAAATACGGTGATTTGATCTGTCCCATTTATAAGGGAGTATGATATCACCCTCGCGTAGTGAGCTTGTTTGAGCGACCCGATGACTTGTGAGCGCAATGTTTCTCTATTGTGGCGTGCCGATCTAGAGTGCTATGCTCAGTGATCCAGAGGTTGGTCTCCCATAATGACTTTTCATTATTAAATAAAACAAAAAAAAAACAGGCGAGGGCACTCTCCCCGTGCAGATGGTCGAATTCCTCACACCTACAATGGTCAGAAACCTAAGACTCTTGATAGACACCAACCTGCCACTCAAGCCACAGGTTAATGCCATCTTCAGGAGCTGTTTCTTTCAACTCTGAGCCATCAGACACAGCATGCCCTGCCTGGCCTACATGCACAGAACCATGGCACTGATCTCCCTGGTAGTGTCTTGAGTTCCCATATATACTTCCCTTGATGATCGTCACAATGAAGCTAGAATATTTTCATTATGCAAAATAACGCTTCTTTAACATTTTGTTTCTTAAAATTGTCATGTCGGGTTATGTGATGTCTGGGCTTTCCAAGTCAGTTCTACAAAATGGGATTATTTTAGTTCATAGTAAGAGCTGGAAAAGAAAGTGGTGAAGTGCAGGAATTGCAGGTGTGATCCTCATCTCATGTAATCTTGTATGACCTAACCTGTCAAAATTACCAGTCCCTAAATATTTCAAAATTGGCACTCTTCAGAGTGATTTCATTGTCAAGCAATGGTGTTCTAAAAAGCCTCACTCATGGTTTCACTGGCTATAGCCTTGCTTCCCTGTAATGATAGTGGGCATTGATGTATTGCACCCCACAGGCACTTGCTTCTTGGCCCTCTAATGGCAACACTACTTGAAAACCATGTCCCTCTTCTAATCTCGCTCAGTCTGGATACAGACACCTGCCTGGTAGCTTTTAATCTTCATTCACTGTCCCTGCTATGGTATGTGTAGCTTTCTCCTTGATTCCAATTGGTCTCCTGCCTCCATGGTGAAGCACCTTTGCATTCTGGGAAGCAGCTAACCCGAGTCATCTATTCTGGATTATGTGCGTCTTTTCCCATGATTTCTGCTGTGAATTTATACTATAGCTTCCTTGTGGCTGCTCGTGATGAAAAGTGTCCTGTTACGATGCTAGACCACAAGTACCCTCGCCATGGACTGCTAATGTTGTCCTTCAAATGCTACTTGTTTATTGGTTTAATTACAGCAAGAATGAAGAGGGTAATGAGACTGAAAAATAGTACATTTGCTTATTTTGAACACAGAAGGGCAGCATTTCAAGCTTTGAGTTCTAATTGTGATGAGGGGGGCATGACGAAATATTATGGGGTCATTCATGTCTTGGTTTGGTGGTCGGGCCTGAAGGTGTCTGTGCCCTGGGCCCCAAAAGTGCTTAAGGTGGCCCTGTGCCAGGATGGCCTGAGGGGGAGAGGGAGGAGTTCAGGGGTAGATACTTTGCAATGAAGTCCATTTTAGCATTCATCGGAGGTGATCAGTCCAGGGACTTGCTCTGGGCATGTGTGGATCTCAGTCCACAATTCAAGAGTCTTGTTTATAACCTCCAAGGTCTCAAGGCCTTTCTCCGGGGATAAGGACCATTGGTCAGGCTTCTGATATTAAACCAGCCGGTGCAGGTGATGTGTGTGTATAACGTTGAGAGTGCGGTGTGCCCACTCCCCCACCCTGAGCCTCATTGCCTTACACCATTCCTCCCTGGCATTGGGGGCTTAGAAAACAGTGCATGGGTGCGAGAGTGAGTAGAGAGTGGACAAAGTGCAATTATTCCGCCTTTAGCTCCTCATGTCCTAGTGTCCAGTGAGTCGACGACCTCTAAAAAGTGCCTGTGTGTTTTTGCATTTGTGCTTTTTTTTATTTATTTACAAAGTGGCTTTCGCCAAAGTGCTGGACAAACAATTGAAGTGCTACAAAAATTAGTGGAGTGGATACATAGAAGTTCGAGAGGACCACAGTATAGATAAAGCACAAACACTTTACGTCAGGAACGGAAGCGATGTAGGGAAGGAGAAGAGCTAATATCAGGGGGCAGTGAATTCCAGAGTTTAGGAGCCAGCAGGGAAAAGGACCAGAAACAAGAAGGAGATGGATGCAGGGATGATTTGGGACAGACGGTAAGAATTGGTTTTCAGAGCAAATAGACAAAGGGTGTATATGAGATGAGAATAGAGGGGAGAGGTAGGGAGGGCCGAGACCGTGAGTCCTTTTGTAGACAATAGTTAGGAAATTAAAAAAGTATACAATTATCAACGGAAACCCAAGAAAGAGAATAAAAGGGAGAGGAGACAGAGGTACGAGGTGAGAACACTTAGCCTGAGGTTCTCCTTCTTGGCTTCCCTTAGCACTTGCCTCCCGGGCCCTGCATCAGTACTTGCAGATTCCAACGCCCCCCCCTTTCCCCCGTATCTCCTGCACTTCTCCTCACTGCACTTGCACGTCCGAACGCCACAAGGCCTCGCAGGACCATGACTGTACTTGACTGTTTTTTGCCATTGCAATTTTTCCCTGTTCCTTTCCCATTTATCCTTGTGGTGCTCTCAAGCACTATTCAGTTATGTAAGCACCTAACAAATGCTCAATAGCATTAAACAAAAGAAAGAGTAGACAGAGCGCACGAAAACCTGAATTGAAGGTAGAGCGCCGTGGGGCAAGATGGCAAGAGGGAAGACCAATCAGAAGGGAAGAAAAATAGCCTAGTTGTGAGAAAACTAGGGTAGAGATTAGACGTTTCGTAGCATGAAATCTCTAGTAGGGCCGGGCTTTGTGCATATTATAAAGCTGAAATCTACAAGTAGGAGCAATAGAGGAAACATGAGGAGCAAATGAAACATCGGAGACAAAGATTACTCCCGGATTACATGCAATAGACTTTAAAGAGAGCGAGGGAGGAGGGAATGAGATGCCAAGATGGGGAAGATGAGCGGGGCAGAGGAGGAAGGGATGAAGAGAATTTCAGTTTTTGAACAGTTTAGATGAAGAAAGCGATTGTGCATCCAAGACTGGACAGCCAGCAGACAAAAGGACATACATGGGTGAAGAGATTAAGAAAACGAGGAGAAGGAAACAAAGATTTGAGAGTCGTCAGTGTGATGACTAGCGAAAAGAAGAGATTAAAGGAGATAGGGGAGTAGTATAGTCAGAAAAGAGAAAAGGGCTGAGAACTAACCCTTGAGGGACACCATAACGAAGAGGAAAGGTAGGGGAGATGTTACCAGACCAAGAGACTGAAATGGAGCGTCAATCCAAGTACAAGAGAACTAGTGTAAGACAAAACCAGACAAACCAAAGGAAGGGAGAGTAGAAAGAAGACTAGGGTGATGTGATTGTGTGTGTTCGTGTGTACACATGCATTGCTGTGCGTGAGTGTGAGCACATAGATGTGTGTCTTTGTGTGTGTGCGTGTATTTGTGCATGTGCTTGTGTGTATCTGTGTTCCTTTGTGTGATGCCTGCCTCGTTGTAGGAATTCCCCTTTCTGGGTGTCTGTATGTTTCTTTTTGCATATATGTGTCTGTGTGTTAGAGTCTTGGTGTATCTTTTTGGGTGTCTTTGTATCTCTCTATATATCTTTGCATGTGTGTGTGTTGTGTTTGTGTTTTGTGTGTGTGTGTGTGAGCACACCCTATCTTTCTTCACCAAACACATAATGCTCACAGACTAAGTAAATCACCTCCTCCCCTACCAACATAAATCACTTTCCTACCATGTGCATTAATCATCTTGCGCACACACAATGACAACCTCTGCTCAAAACACATCTCCAAGGTACATTTTCCGTATAATGTGTGTTCTGTCAGACTCATCAAACCAGCCCTATTGATTTTGTCACTGCTTAAGAGGAGATGCGTCTGAGCATGACTTTCAAGTACCTTTGACCCCCTGGGGCCGTTGGCCATTTAAACATCTATATATCTAAATACTGCAATCATTAATAACAGCTAGTCCCCATTACACCTAGTCAGTCACTCTCTTCCTTGTCCCACTTCATACTTCTGAAGGCAGTCGGTCCAATTCCAAAGTTACTACGGATGTTTTACCTCTTTGGTGCCCATCCCTGGGGTAAAAAGAGGGCAATCTCCACCATGACCTTCTCCTTCAGCACCAAAGGAGTTAGGTTGAACGCAAACCCCGGGTAGGGAAATGAGGAACTGTGACGAGGAAGAGGAGGGCTAGGGGTAATGAAGATTGCAGGTAATTAATCAGCGCGTTAGCTCTACGTCCACGCTTCCAAGTAGAGAAGATGGAGTGGGCATCCAGAAAAGACTGGTGCTCCCTCTCTCCAAGAGGCTCGTCATGGTCCTCCAGAATTAATGTTTCCTAAACGGTGCGACCACCTTGGTCCAGAAGGCTGGGTCTCACTGGGGAGCGAGAGAGTCTTAGCAGAAACTACTAGGTAACGTGGAGCACAGAGGAGAACCGCCAACTCCCTTATCCTCGGAGCTAATTGAAGGCAATCAGAAAGATCCCGTCAGTGGGTGAGTCATAACATGGCAGAGCATCATGGGAAGACCCCAGGGAGATGAGAGGGGCTAGACCCTGGGGCAAGAGATGGAGAATCTATGAAGCCAACGGGCAATAGAGCCATTGTTCAGCTCAACACCCCGTGCATTGTCTCCTGAAAGCCTGGACAGAAGCCCAAAGCTCCCAGGGGGAAAGGGGAGTAAGCCCCAAATCAAACACCTCCTGAAGAGCTGGTGGAGTTACAGGG
Source organism: Ambystoma mexicanum (assembly GCF_040938575.1). Lineage (NCBI taxonomy): Eukaryota > Metazoa > Chordata > Amphibia > Caudata > Ambystomatidae > Ambystoma > Ambystoma mexicanum. The sequence goes on along the minus strand of NC_090934.1, from coordinate 54,351,279 downwards.
AATCGCCGATGGTGGGGTAGGTGGATATTCCCTCCACAGCAGCATGGGAAAGGCTGCCAGTGATGGGACCATGATTGTAGAGAGGACTCCTGGGGCTTTGAACAATGAAGGAGAGACCGCCAAGAGCCGCTTGCACCCGAGGCCCAACCCTTCAATGACCAAGCCGCTCACAGCAAACTGCCGGCTGTCTCGGGAACCCGGGTAGCAAAGATGTAGACTAGGAGCGAGTGGGGCGTGGGTAGTGGCCAGCTACCACAGGAGGGGACATACTCTCTCCCGCTCCAGATCATCGTGGTCCATACCACACGGACCACACTGTCCATGATCTATCTCTGAACCTTGGATTCAGGTGGAAAGGCAAGAAAACATATCAAAACATGTCCAGCCTTGGGATAGACAACCCTGGAGCTCTGGACAATTTGCACCAAAGAGAGAGATATTGCTGGTGACTGAAGGGGCAACCGGTCCATCTCCAGAGCCAAAGAGATACTCAACCATGAGACAAGCCTCTGAGCTGAAGAGTGTGTGCTAAGATATCGAGACTCCATTGCTGAGAGAGCCTGACACGGAATTTGCCACCATCCTAAAGGATACTGACCTCCAGGGACCAAATGTTCTTCTCAGGGCTGGGTTACACCAAGGAAGTGATCCGAGATGGGGGACGAGACTCCATGCCAACACTGCAAATGATGATGGACACCGCTTTGGGGTTATCAGTCTGCACTCAAACCGCCCTCTCCCTGGTGAAATGAGAGAAGAACAGTCAGGAGTCCTGGATGGTCGCAACTATTAACAGTTGAAGGATCTGAGGGGTTATTGAGGGGACCAGTGACCTTGCTTAACGCTGCTGCATAAGAACGCACCCCAAAACTTAACTTGGCATAGTTCTAGTTCAATCTGAGATGATGTCAGGACTAATTTCTCAAAATCTCCTGAAATGTGGGTCTAGTGATGGAGAAGAATAAGGTGAGGGCAGAGATGGAGACGGGCCTGGGGTGGTTGACAAGACCATTGCCAATATAAGGCCTTTTATCTTTACCTATGAACCACCATAGTTGGGCTGTCGAGCTAAAAGTGGGAGTCCTCTTCAATAAACCACCTGCTCCTGTCCTCTGGGAGGGGAACCCTCAAATAGGCAGGTTTTGATTTTTTGGTGTTCAACAGTAACCCCAGAGTGGTTAATCAGCTGGGCTTCCGGAGATGCGAGACACGGTGCGTGCTGGGGAGGGCCATGTACCAAGACGTCGTCCAAGTATGGATAGATGATCCCACTCTCCTCACACTTCCTCTTCTTCAAGAGTGCCAGGATCTACATAACCACCCCAGTGGCAGGTCTTAGGATGAAGGGTAGACTGGAACATTTGAAACGCTGGTTTCTTATTATGAACTTCAAATCTGTGGCCAGGGGGCCTAATGGGACCATTAAATTAAGCGTACACAATGAAAGTCCAGCAAAGCAAGAAAGTCTCCAGTTGACCTGATGGGAATGGATCTGCTGGAGAGTCAACATCTTAAACTTGATGATGGAGACGCGGACATTCACACCCTGAGATTGGGCAACACGCTGTATTCCCAGGCAACACGCTGTATTCCCCCGATACCCACGGTACTAGGAACATGGAACTAGACATCTGATGTGCGGGAGAGCGGGTGTTTTCGAGGACTCTCTGAATTTCCTGCTGAAGGCTGGCTCTCTTCAAGGATCTCATGACCATGAAGTTGATCTGTGTTCCCAGGGAGGTGAGGAGTCCCTCCCCAGTAGGAACCTGCTCGTGGTTCTCGAAGTGATACAAACGATGCAACCTACCTCTCATCCAACCAGGCGGAGGGTTCTATCTTCTTTCGGGACCAGTTTTTTTTTTGTTCAATGTGTTTTGTTACAAATGTTTTTCTTAGAAAAAAGTCATTGAACATTCTTTTTATAGTTGGGAGGTCATCTCCCCAAACGCCCTCCTACACCCCCTAACCCTTGTATCCCCTTTCCCACCCCCTTTATTTTTCGCTGAGTTTTTTTGATGAATATCTTTCATGAAAAAATTCATCGAAAAAAGAAAATCGGGCAGCAAAACAACTGTATGCCAGCTCTAGGGACATTGGGAGAGCCCTCTTAATCCTCTTCCTGAGTTACAACCCTTATAGGCTTTGCATTATGGATTGGGGAGACCTGGTGAACTACCTGGGGATTACTTTGTGGTTAGGACCTTGTCCAAGTACCCTGCCCTTTGCACCTCTTCGTTCTTTGCAACTGAAGAGGTTAGGGAAGAAGATGAAGAGGAAAGGGAAGGGAGGATTGTGAGGGAATGTCCCGGGCCATGGCATGCAGGTCTTTCTGCGAGCAACCCCTCCCTTAGCAATGCCATCTCCTAGGGAAGCCAAAGGAGGGAGAAACAGGCCAACGTTTTTCTGAGTGTTTCTCTCTGGCCGGTGACTGCATCAATGGAGATGACCGGAGACGCAGAGAAACCTTAAGGCAAACCAGCGCCAGAAACTGTGCCACCCATCGTGCCCCTGGAAAGTTCCTAGTCCACTGTGACCTGTGAGCTAGACTAGCATTCTCGCGGTACCTTGCACTTCCCGTCCGGAGTCCCCATTCCTGCCCTTGAGCTGTAGAGATAAAATGGCGATTGCTCTGTGGTACCCCCCAGACCATCCTTCTTCAGCCTGCCAGAACAGAAGGGGGTGACCATAGGTGAATCAAACATGGTGCCACCCCAAAAGGGGCAGTCCCTTCTGGACGAGACCACAAGCATCCCCAGGCATGTTTCGGCTTCATCAGGCTTCATCAGTGAAGCGTAGCGGAGTCTCTAGGCAACCGCATCTCTACATGCCCGTACCCTTCGCTGTTACAAATGCATCACGGAAGATGGATGGCTGAAAGGTTATGTACGAATCTGTGCCTTTATCTCATGGCATAGCGGGGTGAGCATTCATTCATTCATTCAGAACCCGACTGCCACCACTCTTTTGTGCTGCAATCCTTTCCCTTACCTTTTCCTACCCTTTCCTGATAGACCTGACCAGAAGGTCAGCAAAGACAACAGGCAGTCATGGGGCGATTGGCATCTTTATAACCGAGGATTGGGGGGGGGGGGGGGGATTTGGGGGGGCTTCCATTGATAGAAATCATCCGTAGGGATTTCGGAATTAGACAGGTGGGAATACGGCTGCCTTCAAAACGATGGACTGGGACGAGGAAGAATTCACGTGGAGATAATGCACGTGTGTCTAAGTCTAACTACTGCCAATCAATCACAAGACCTCTAAAGCCGAGCTGTCAGTCAGATACGGATGTGATTTTCTCATCTCCAGAAACATGTCTTCATATCTGTATGCGGTGTGGAGAACGTGTTCAGCTGACAAGAGGGCCGGATGGGAGACATGCCGCAGAGAGAGTAACACAAGGCACACACACTGTTTCGCTGTCATTAATGGCCATCTGCCGACCTTAAGAATTGCATAGATGAATTACTGCATGGGGAACTTCAGAGGTGGGTATTTGTGTGTGTGTTTGTGTGTGAAGGAGCTCTGCATATGTGGGAAACGAGCAAGTGAGCGTGTGGGTGGATGTGTGAGGGTGTGGATGTATGTGTGTGTGTGAAGGGATGTGCGCGTGTGTGAGGGAGCTCTGCGTAGGTGGGAAACGAGCAAGTGAGCGTGTGGGTGGATGTGTGAGGGTGTGGATGTATGTGTGTGAAGGGATGTGCGCGTGTGTGAAGGAGCTCTGCGTATGTGGGAAACGAGCAAGTGAGCAGGTGGGTGGATGTGTGAGGGTGTGGATTTATGTGTGTGTGTGAAGGGATGTGCGCGTGTGTGAAGGAGCTCTGCGTATGTGGGAAACGAGCAAGTGAGCAGGTGGGTGGATGTGTGAGGGTGTGAAGTTGTGTGTGTGTTTAGGTATGCGTGCGAGTGTGTCATGGTATGTGTGTGTGAAGGTGTGTGGTGCGTGTGTGTGTGAAGGTGTAGGTGAACGTGTGTAGGTGTAGCTGAACTGGGAATGCGAATGTGGGTGTGTGTATTCGTGTTAATGTTTGTGTGTGTGAATGTGTAGCTGTACATGCTTATGTGTGTGTACTAATTAACGCATGTGTGCATGTGCGTGTGCGCTAAATTGTGTGTGAATATGTGTGAGTGTGAAGGTGTAGCCGTGTGTATGTATGTGTGTGTGCGGAAGACATAGCGAGAGTGAGTGTGTTGTTCGTTGGACCAGAGCGGGAAAGGGGCCTTAAAAGACAGCCTCGACGGACGAAGGTTACCAGCAGCCTGCTTTCCTCCGTGGTCCTGGTGGTCGCCTGCTGCGCCTGCCACCCTCTGCTGGCAGTTCAGTGTTCACTCCTCCAGCTCTTGAGTGTGGTGTGGTCTAAAGATGACACATACTGTACCTGTGGTAGAGGGCTATGGGGGCACGATAAGGGGCAATTTCCGGGGTTGATGCCCTTTGCTAAAGTAAAACCAAAAAAGTGATGGGTGGAAGGTTCCAAATGCATCTGAACCACTGGCATTGCTCTGGGCAACCTTCCATACCACCGTTTCTTAGCCCATCTGCACCATTGCAAAGGGGTCCAGCCATTAATTAAGGATTAATTCTAAAGCTTCCAGCCATCACCTCTTTGTTTTTGGTTTTTTCACCTCGTGTGGGACGGGTATGCCCAGACGTGGGTCCCGTTCCTGCTGAGCCTAGAGACCCACACTACTCCTCACTGATGACGGCCAATGCGTCTGAAACATGTTTGGGGATGCTGGTGGTCTCGTGCAGAAGGGATGTGTCCTAGCAGTTTGGGCTGGACTGCTGCTTTTGGTGGGGGACCAAGCCTGATTTGCATATGGTCTTTCCCCTTTTGTAATGGCTTGGCAGACGAAAAACTATGGTCTGGAGGGTTGCCCAGAGCAATGCCAGTGGTTAAGATTAATTCTAAACCTTCCAGCCACTACCTCTTTTGTTTTGCGTAAGCCATTTTCTGAAGGCCATGCACTCTCTGTGGAAGCTGGAGGCTCCCTTGGGACTGTGTAAAAATCACAATGCTGTCGCGCTGCCGATGGTTTGCGAGAGACCCATTAACAGAGAGCGTGATTGGATGAGGCCTCAAGTGTACTTTAAATGACACAGGGACGTCGCTGAGTGGGGTTTGGTGGCGATGTGTGCATACGGGAGTGCATTACAGGGCACACCAATGCCATTAGCCTGATAATTGATAGAGTGGTCGTGATATAAAATCGAACATGCGTGAGCAATGCCGCTGGAGAAGGCCCGCACGTGCTGGACTGCGCGCCTTCCTCTGTGGGAGCCGACAGTGAGCATTTACTGGAAGACCTCCTAAAGCTGGCGGGGGATTTCCAGAACCAGGGGCAGGTGACAGTGATGGTAACATTGCGGAGCGTGTCATTAACCTCCACCAGGGAAAATAAATGAAATGCAAGGCGGAGGCGTGCGCAGAGGCACCAGGCATCCAAAGTGGCAGCTTTCAGCTGGCGACTGCCCAGCCTGTGAGCAGGGGCTGTAGCTCGGGCACACTGTGGTCCCCACCGACCCCGCAGGGAGCGACACGCACCTTCTCTGGAGATGCTAAACCTGGGACAGCTGTGGACAGCTACGGCCTGGGTTCTGCCCCCAGGGCAGCGATAGGCGGCTACTCCAGGACCCTAATTCCAAGATAGTGAAGCCCACCAAATAGGGTAAACCTGAAAGCCATGCCAACGACTGTGGGAATTATGATTATGCAATGGGAGGTCACAACCCCGGCTAGTGACCGCACCTACTCACGCACTCCCGAGAGCTGGCCCTCCTAGAAGGAGACCTGACTCAACAAGGGTGCTAGTATACCCACTCACTCTGGGAATCGTGAGAGCTTTGCCCACCTACAGAGAGAGACCCGACCCAACAAGGGTGCTAGTATACCCACTCACTCTGGAGATCCTCAGAGCTTTGCCCACCTATAGAGAGATAGCTGACTCAACAAGGGAAATACCCACTTACTCTGGGACTCCTGAGAGCTGTGCCCACCTGTAGAGAGAGACCCGACTCAACAAAGGAAACACCCACTTACTCACGGACTCCCGAGAGCTGGCCTTCCTATAGAGAGACCTGACTCAGCAAGGGTGATAGTATACCCACTCACTCTGGGACTCCTGAGAGCTATGCCCTCCTATAGAGAGAGACTGAACTCAAGGCAAACACCCACTTACTCTGGGACTCCTGAGAGCTGTGCCCACCTATAGAGAGAGAGACCCGACTCAACCAAGGAAACATCCACTTAATCACGGACTCCCGAGAGCTGGCCCTCTTATAGAAAGAGACCCGACTCAACAAGGGTGACACCCACTCACTCTGGGGCTCGTGGGTGCTGTGCCCACCTGTAGAGAGAGACCCGACTCAACAAGGGTGACACCCACTCACTCTGGGACTCCTGAGAGCTGTGCCCACCTATTGAGAGAGACCTGACTCAACAAGGGCAACGGCCACTTACTCTGGGACTCCTAAGAGCTGTGCCCACCTGTAGAAAGAGACCTAACTCAACAAGAGTGATAGTATACCCACTCGCACTGGGACTCATGAGAAGTGTGCCCACCTGTAGAGAGAGACCTGACTCAACAAGGGTGACACTCACTTTCTCTGGAGATCCTCAGAGCTTTGCCCACCTACAGAGAGAGACCTGACCCAACAAGTGTGATATTATACCCACTCACTCTGTGCCCACCCATATTGAGAGACCTGACTCACCAATGGTGATAGCATACCCACTCAGTGAGGAGATCCTGAGAGCTGAGCCCACCTACAGAGAGAGACCTGACTCAACAACAATAACACTTACTCTGGAGATACTCAGAGCTTTGCCCACCTACAGAGAGAGAACCGACCCAACAAGGGAAACACCCATTTACTCTGGGACTCCTGAGAGCTGTGCCCACCTATAGAGAGAGACCTGACTCACCAAGGGTGATAGCATACCCACTCAGTGTGGAGATCCTGAGAGCTGAGCCCACCTACAGAGAGAGACTTGACTAAACAAGGGTGACACTTACTCTGGAGATCCTCAGAGCTTTTCCCACCTACAGAGAGAGAACGGACTCAACAAGGGAAACACCCACTTACTCTGGGACTCTTGAGAGTGGTGCCCTCCTATAGAGATACCTGACTCACCAAGGGTGGGAGTATACCCACTCACTCTGGGAATCCTCAGAGCTTCTCCCACCTATAGACAGAGACCAGACTCAATTAGGTTGACACTCACTTACTCTGGGACTCCTGAGAACTGTGCCCACCTGTAGAAAGAGACCCGACTCAACAAGGGCAACACCAACTTACTCTGGGACTCCTGAGAGCTGTGCCCACCTACAGAGAGAGACCCGACTCAACAGGGTGTTAAACGGGGAAATCATATTGTGCCTCCTTTTGGATTTATATTGACCTAAGCCTAGTCGCTCTGCGAAGAAAACCGCATTGCAAACTTCCGATTTTAGATCGACTTCGCCGCCATTTTAGAATCATCGCCATTTTGATTTCTGTTTGTATGATTCTGTATTCTAAAATGGTGGACTGTGTTTCTAACTTGCAACCAAGCCTTCCCGACCTTTGAGTTCTTTTAATGGTTAGACTGTCCGAGGGCCGACTGTTTAGACTAGGTAATGAGACCTTGCACCAAGCATGACTTGTTGTCCTAGGATTGTCTGCACTAACAAGCCTCATCCACAAATACACATCGGGGACAATGTTATAAAAATGTCGAGCGTGGACACTGGCAGAACTAACTTGTGAAGGGATATGTACTAAGGCTCACTACTAAATCCAGGAATACACTTCGCCATTGTAACTTGATGGAAACACAAACTTATGTAATCCATATGCATATTATTGTATGATCTATATGTGAACTCAGCACAAACTCTAGACCGCAGATTATTTTTTTGAAATTCAAAATTTATTGAGTTTCTGCAAGTTGAACATTCACTTACATTCACATAAAGAAATGTCAGTAAATAAGTAAAGGGAGCACGAAAAAGAAAAACCATCAACATAAATCCTGTACAGTATTTCCTGAAGATTAAAAAAAAAAAAAAAAGTATATTACATAAGAATAACGACTCCCATTCCCACCCCCCCCTCCCCCCTCCCCCCCCTTTTATTACCTCCAGGTAATTGGTTGAGAAAGCTCCCCATACAGTGAGACGACATCAGAAAACACCGAATATAAGTATGTTGACCGACCATTACACATTACATGATTCAAGAGACCGCCACAACAAAAATCTACATCCGTAATTATTATTTTTGGCACAAATCACAACAGTATCTTGCACACTTCGTCTTTACATGGCATATTTGGATCTAAACTCAGACCAAGCACCTTCGACATTACTATGATCCCCGTGTAGCGCAGCGGTCAGGCAGTCCATTCTATAAAGATTCTGTGCAACCGCAAGCCATCCGGTTTTACTAGGGAGTTTGGGCCGCTTCCAGACCATGGTGAGGCAAGCTCGCGCGGCCAACAGGAGACCCTGTACCATCCTCGGCACTCTTACAACTCCGTCTCCCGTCTCGATCAGCCCGAAGAGGACTAACAGTGGTTGCTTCACCCTTTCTTCATCATCTAGGTCCTTGATCCAACTAAGAACCTCCGACCAGTAAGTCTGGACCAAGGTACACCCCCACCACATATGCCAATAGCCGGCCCGCTCCCCACAACCCCTCCAACAGTAAGGGCTAACTCCTTGATACATTTTGGCGAGCCTAATCGGATCATATTGCCACCTATACAAAAGTTTTATGGCATGCAATTTGTACTGGCAGGATATTGAGGACTTCGCAGTGCGTCTACATATATTTAACCACAGCTTTTCGGGGATCTGTCTGCCCATATCTGCTTCCCATCTGCTCTTAAGCACCAGCGAAGGGGAGATATCGGTCTCGATCATGGCTGAGTACATAGCACTTATCAAACCACTGGAGCCCGTACATCGATCAAGGATCGTTTCAAATGGGGTAAGGTCCCTCTGCAGCTGGTCTTTCCATACAGGCCTTGTCATCACCCCTTTAAGTCTCAGGTACAGGAAGACCGAGAGTGCACCTATGCCAAGTGCTTCCTGTAGCTCTTGAATAGATATGAAGGTTTCCCCTCGCCATAGTTGGCCCGCCCTTTCCAGGCCCGCCTGATACCACGTTTCATAGCTTCCCGGTTCCGGTATGTCATCACGGATCCCCGGAGACCAAAGGTGACCCAGGGGGGATGGCCACGTCGTGACTCCTATCATTTTCTTGCCAGGTCTCCAAATAGCCCATAATGTACCTAGGATAGGGTGGGATCTGACACTTTCTCGTAACTGGGATCTGGGGACCCATAACCATTCAGACACAATGAAGGGACGAAGATGGTAGTTATCTAAGGCTATCCATTGGGGTTCCGAACGCTGCCTAAAGTGTGGGACTAGCACTCTAAGTTGCGCCGCCCTGTAGTATGTTTCCATGTCCGGGAGGCCTACCCCTGCGTTGTCTTTGCGGAGCTGGAGTAAGGGTCTTGGGATTCTGGGTTTTTGTCCCTGCCACAGGAATGTTAAGAACATTTTTCGCACATCTGTGAAATATTCCGGGGACAACCTAATGGGGAGCATCTGGAACAGATATAGTATCTTTGGGAGAAAGACCATTTTTATGGCATTCAGACGGCCCATCCAGGAGATTGTGAGTTTGGACCACCGTTGGCTATCTTTTTGTAAGGCGAGTAGGAGCGGTGGAAAGTTAGCTCCGTAAAGGGAGTCGAAGTCACGAGTAACATTAATGCCCAAGTAACGGAGAGTGGTGAGGCTGACTTGGACTCCCAACGGGGCAAAGCGTTCGATCTCGGAGTCTCTACTCTTGTCAATCGGGAGGAGGACTGATTTCTCCGTGTTGATTTTTAGGCCGGCCAATTCGCCGTATTCCTCAATTACTTCAAGCGCCGCTGGGATCGAAGTCAGAGGGTTGGTCAAATGAAGCAAGATGTCATCTGCATATAGACCTAGCTTGTACTCCTTGTTCCCCACCGTGATGCCCTTGACTCTGCCGTCATTTCTTAGTTTCTGCGCCAGTGGTTCAAGGGACATCACGAACAATATTGCTGACAGCGGGCAACCCTGCCTCGTACCTCTTTCAAGGGGAAACCAACGTGAGTATCCTCCATTCACCGCCACCGATGTCTTGGGGGAGGCGTACAATGCTTTAATGGCACGGCAGAGTTTAGATCCCAACCCATATGACACCAATACTCTTTCTAGAAAGTCCCAGGACACTCTATCAAAAGCTTTCTCAGCATCCAATGATAAGAGCGATGGGTCCCCCTCCATTCCCTGTGCCTCGTGTAGTAGGTGGAGTGTTTTTCGCATGGTATCTGCACCCTGCCTGCCAAGAACAAAGCCAACCTGGTCAGAGTGCACCAGTCTAGGGAGATATGTTTCGAGCCGGGCCGCGATGACCCTAGCATACACCTTAGCGTCAATATTAAGAAGCGAGATGGGCCGATAAGAGCCACAATGTTTGGGGTCTCGGCCTTCTTTGGGAATTACAGCCAATAGAGCCTGAGAAAAGGACGGGGGGGCCTGACCAGTGTCGAGAATATGATTGAACAAGGATGCTAGGAAGGGTGCAAGGAGGGTGGAGAATGCTTTGTAGAAACCCGGTGTAAATCCATCTTCCCCTGGGGCCTTGCCTATTTTCAGCCTCTTAATGGCACTTTCCACTTCTTCCCCGGTGACCGGAGCATCTAGAGACTCGGCCTCCGCGCTCGTGAGAGCAGGGAGACACGCCCCCTTGAGATATGCGTCCACGCTCCCTACAGGAGGGGGGGGGTCACACATATATAGGTCCTCATAGAAATAGGCAAATGCCTCCTGTATGTCTTTCGGGGACGTGACCGTTGTGTCTATCAGAGTGCAGACCGCAGATTATTAACCTGTAGAGGGGCTGGACAATATTATAGGAAATGTATAAAAAAGTGAATGTTTAGATGTCCAGCACTCTCACTCCTCACTGTGACGGGCTGGTACTCATTGTGGGGTGTCGAGAGCAAGATAGCTATATGTATCAGAACTGTGTTTCTTTGTAACTGCGCAGTATTAAAGATCTGTGAATCTTTATAGCCCGTGTTTGGTGTATTTACTTTTGTGGTACTCAGTCTCGATATTTTCTTGCTTTTACAGATGGCGCCCGAATAGGGACCCTCAAGATTGATGCCATCTCGTTGAATTGTTGACGCGGCTATCGGACCGGGATCAGATGGTGAGAAAGGGGGCCCCTTCTTAGATGAGACGCGATACCTCAACAGTACTGTACGACCCGATCCCTGGATGGCGAGCCCGCGGTCCGAGACGGCATCTTGACGAGGGTTCATATATCGAGGCGGGCAGTTTTGCCGAAATCACCAACCACGAGGGTCCTTAGTTGTCCTTTGTAATCCGAACGGACCTCCTTTAGTTCTTTGATCAGGTGAGTCGTGACCCAATTCTTAAGTATCCTGATAATTTGATTTAGGCGTATTGTCCTCGTGAGAACAATTATTGACCAGGTAACAACAGGAATCTGATATGCCTGAGAAATTATCTGCCTGCTTCAGGGCATTATTCCGCAGAGTCAGACAATCTTTGGAATGTAGCCGTCCGGCGCCACAGGAGGGGTCGCTGGCTTGTACTATGTACTGTAAGCATGGCATTGGTAGTGTAGTGTTTAATATTTGGCACAGACAAACTAGACATGCTTCCGAACTTCAGTGGCCAATCAATGGTAGCTTTGAGATTCCTCGTATAGAATACATAGAGTCTATATTTTTAAAGAAAAAAGCTAGACCTGCAGCATTTGATGTATTACAATATTGGAAGAAAGAAGCTATGCAGCAACTTAAAAGTAGAGAGAAACATGCGGGCCGACATATGTCCAACGCTGAGAAAGCGTTATTGTATGATCAAAGTAAACAGTCAGAGTCAGTTAGAAATATGGATAGGGCTTTTCAAATTGGCATCAGAAAATATATCTGTCTAAAGAGTTTCATGTGTCTGATGAATTAATTGACAATCTTCTAAATGAACGAAGGCCTGGTGCTACTGCGCCACCTCTGTATGTACCTATTCCTGTTGCTTTACCTCTTCCTGCTGTCGTTCCTCCTCCCATGGTAGTTCCTGCTCCTTCTATCGTTACTCCTATTGCTTCTCTTCCTCCGGTTATTGCTACTCCTCCTATCGCGCTCCTCCACCTGTACCTCCGCCTTTGGCTTCCATTACGGGTCTGGTAGATTTGTCTTCTGCACCAGTGAAAGTACCTTGTTACCGATTGTACAAGATTCTTCTTCTCTTTCTCTTCCAAGTGGTTCTGTTCCGCTTGTAGTTGATAAGGGAGCAGAATCAAAGATTGTAACTCGCAATACTGTGTCTAAAGAGAGAAAGCATAATTTGACTGCATGGGCTTGACAGTGCATGGAGAAGGGTGAACAATCTGATGTTTTTGCCACACTCTCTAATTTAGAAACTTTTCCTGAGAAAAATGTTTTTACGAAGGACTGGGAATTTATTTATCTGTAATGTGGAACAGACTGAATGATGTAGATCTCCCACAAGGGTTGAGGGATCTGAATGTTTTAGCATACTCAAGAGATACTGCGGAGAAAGTATATGAGCACATCGAGAGGGTTTTTGAGTATAGAAGGGAGTTGGAAAGGTTACGAGATGAAGAAATTGATGGCGATAGTTGGAGCGCTATTTTTGTACAGAAACGGTTCCTTCCTCTTTGTAAGTCGATGAGTGAGGAAACACGATTTTGCACAAAAGATGCAATTAGATGGATTTCAGACATGTCGATATCTCCCGTAGAAGTATATGACACGTATAGTCAGTATACGCCAGAAATGCAGAGGAAAGTGATACAGGTTATGGTAGAAAACCTTCAGGATGAATGTATAAAAAGAAAGATTTGGTGTCCCACAGAATTATTGAATATCTATAGGAGAGTTTTTTCGCCTGACACTCCTTCAGCTGCTTTAGCACTCGATTTAGCTCTGTTGCTCAGTAAGCGTTCAGAGTTTCCTATCTCTCAGTTGCCTATGAGAGAGGTTCCTCCGACATGTGTCCCAAAAGTTGAGGTTCCAGCTAATGCCGCAGCAGGTACTGCAGCTTATGACATTCCTGCACATTATGTATCACAGTTTGTTCAGGTCCCGTTCTCAAGACAGGAAGTGAACACCATTAGACAATCCATCCCAGATATTAGAAAGAACCCGACAGGGTTCTATAAAGAGATAGAATCTGTCTTGCAGTCATCAGTATTTACTCTGAGTGATATAGAGGTGTTATTTCCCGTGCTCCTACCCATTGAATTGTGGAAACAGATTAGGACAGTAGATGATGCAGCAAGGTTAGGGGACACATGGGATAATATGGCTAGGAAAGATAGAGATAGACCAGCTGGAGAGAGACCACCACAGGTAATACTGACTTTGCATGAGAGAATAGTGACAAAACTGAAAGCCTTAATTCCTGAGAGAAGGATTGTCTGGGACAAACTTACTGGTAGTGTCCAAGGAAAGTCTGAGGGTGGTACCAAATTCTTTAATCGGTTTGAACAAGTGTTTTCAGATTTCAGTGGACAGGATTTGAGCACAGAATCTGGAAAACGACTATTTGTAGACAAATTTGTGAGTGGATTGTTACCTGACATCCAGTCGCAAATTATGACTTCCGAGAGCGCTTGGCAAGCTAAGTCTCTGTCTGAAGTATTGCATATGGCTCAGTATTACAATAACAGAGTCAATAATGAAAAAGAGAGATTGAAAAGAAAAAAGGAGACTTGAAAACTAAAGTTTTATTGCACCAGATTGTTAGAGGCCCTAGAGGGGGTAGTACACAGTTTAGGGGACAGTATGTTCCACAGGGTACTGTTCCGTTGGGTCCTGTACACGCGTACCAATGTGCTTATTACAGACAAGAGGGTCATTGGCGAGCACAATGCCCGATCCTCCAGCAGAGGTCGAATAACACATTTGGTATCATGGGTAGACGATCCAGAGGCCGCCTTGTGGGAGGGGGTCCTAGTAGAAGCCAGTTTTCTCAGAATTCAAAGCCTTTTTCACAAGACAATCAGTCACCGAGTGTGGATAATAGACACATTTTTGATCATCCTTCTACTGCATATCTCTCTGAAGACCTACCTATTGATGATATATTGTTTCGCTAGGATTGCCCAAAGCAGGGTTTCGAACCTACGCCTATTCCCGTTAATCAGAAAGGTCCCTACGTTGAAATGATAGTGGGAAATAAACATCTATTCTTGATAGATACAGGAGTGCAGAAGTGTTCCATTGACCATTCACGGGTTCCAAACATTCCACTTTCAGGGCAAACCAATGTTTCTGTAGGGTTTTCTGGCACACCAGTGGTTAGTCCGGTTTCTTCACTGGTACCGATTACACTGGGTCCATTCATGGATCACTGTCCGTTTCTTTTGACAACGAACTGTGGAGAGAATTTGTTGTGGTTGAATCTGTTGAAGGAATTAAATGCGGTAATTCATTGTTTTTCAGATGGAGTGCGTTTGACGATTTCACCACAGTAACTTTCTGCCTCACAGTTCCTGACTAGACTTTTGCCGCCAGTATTTAGTGATGTTCCTGAGTGTTTATGGGCGATTGATGACAATGATGTTGGTGTTCTACAGATTGAGCCTGTTAAAATAATTTTGAAACAAGGAGTAAAGTTGCCACGTATTCCTCAGTATAAGATTTCGGTTGATTGTGAGCAAGCTTTGAAGTGTATAGTTTCCGATTTTCTACACCGTGGGGTAATTGAGGAAATTGCAGGTAGTTTGTGCAATAGTCCGATTTTGCCTGTGTATAAGAAAGGAGATAATGCAATTCCTTTTTGTTTTATAATTGATTTACGCACTATCAATAAGATTGTTGCTACACAATTTCCTATTGTGCCTTATGTAACGACGATATTACCTATGATCCCAGCTTCTGCTTCTCATTTTTGTGTCGTAGATCTTAAGAATGCTTTCTTTAGCATTCCTATACACATGGATAGCAGATACCTGTTCGCGTTCACCCTAGGGGGACGCTCGTTTACATTCACCCGTGCGCCACAAGGATACATGGAAAGTCTGAGCATTTACAGTACGGCTTTGAAAGAGTAGCTTGATACACTCGAGTACCCTACCACTTGTACATTGCTTCAGTACATACATGATCTTCTTTTAGCTGCTGATTCAGAAAGTGCCTGTAAGGAGGGCACCGTGTTGTTGCTTGTTCACCTAGCAAAACATGGGCATAAAGCTTCACTCAAAAAGTTTCAATATTGTCGACAGGAGGTCACCTATTTAGGCTATCTCCTGTCAAAGGAGGGAAGAAGGTTGACACCTGAACAGATTAAAATCATTTCTAGGATGTCTGTCCCAAATACACAGAAGGAAGTCAGCGCCTTGATAGGAATGGCTTCTTTCTGTTGGCAGTGGATCCCCAATTTCTCACTAGTGATTAAACACATGCTGGCTTTGACAAAGAAGGGCATTTCTTTGCCATTGCCGTGGAACTTGGAACACCAGAAAGCGTTTGATCTGCTCAAGACTGCACTGTGTTCAGCACCAGTTTTGGGCACACCAAATTATGAAAAGGCCTTTGAGTTGTATGTGCATGTACGTGATGGATGTGCTTTGGCTGTATTAACGCAGGAACATGGAGGGAAGAATAGGCCGTGCGGTTACTTTTCTTCCGCCCTTGATCCTGTTGCATGCGCTTTGCCGAGAGGTCTGAGAGCTGTCGCTGCTGCTGCTGCGTCTGTAAAACAGAGCGAGGGTATGGCCCTAGGCCATGCTTTAACCTTGTTGGTACCTCACTCTGTAGATGTTCTTGTAAATAGAACACAAACACAACACCTCACCTCTGCACGATTAACGAGATATTAATTGATTTTGTTTGCACCGCATATACAAATCAAGAGGTGTTGTGTATTGAATCCGGCTGAACTATTACCTTTCCCACAAGGTACTGCTTGCAGTGACGAAATGTCACATGACTGCCTTTACACGCAGAACAAGAAACTAAAGGCAGGATTGATCTGAAAAAATACACCTTTGAATGACCCACAAGGGGAGCTGTTTTGCGATGGCTCCTGTTTCAAACTTCTGGATGGTACATCCATGGCTGCTTATGCCATCACTACACTAAGCACGATTGTGGAAACCAAAAGAATTTCGCATAACTCCGCAGGCCTCAGAGATTATTGCATTGACTCGAGCTTGTGAACTTTCCGAAGGGCTTAGAGTAAACATATATACTTATAGTCAGTATGCTTTTGGGGTAGTTCACAACTTTGGTAGACTTTGGGCAGAATGAGGTTTCTTGACCTCACATGGAACGAAGAGTCAATATGGCTCCTTGATAGTGTGGTTACTTTCAGCGCTTCCACTCAGTTAGCGATTATCAAATGTGCAGCGCATCAGAAAATCATAAATGATGTAGGAAAAGGGAACGCTTTCGCTGACCAGATAGCCAAACAAACTGCTACTGATCTCTATTCAGATATGTACACTACAATGGAAGCCACTCCAGAAGAAACTAAGCAATGGGCTGAGAGTTTGGCGAGGTTGGATGATGATGGGTGTTCGGTGGATAACCTAGAGGGAAAATGGATGCTGCCAGATGCGTACATTACTATGATGGTCGCAATGGCTCATGGGCCCACCCACATCTGCGCGAGGAAGATTTGCAAAATGTTAGAAAATGTCTGGGTGAACAATAACATCTCACAAACAGCTGAGCATTTTATCCAAAGTTTCATGATCTGTCTACAGCACAATATGGGGAAGGGCACATCGACACCAAGGGGTAGTTTTGGTCCACCTTCTGTCCCCTTTGAAGTGATCCATTTTGACTTTATTGAAATGGAGCATTGTAATAATTTTAAATTCATTTTGGTTTTTGTTTGCGTCTTTAGTAAATGGGTTGAAGCCTTTCCTGTAAAATATGCCACAGCAATGACAACAGCGAAAACCATGCTTAAGGAATATTTTCCTAGGGTTGGTTTGCCAAGAGTCATCTGGTCGGTCAATGGTCCATATTTTATTGCTGCTGCAGATATGCGCGGGATTACAGATCGATAAACGGTTCCATTCAGCTAGATATGCTCAGAGTGCTGAATTGGTAGAGAGACAATGGAATTTTAAAGAAACAAGCTCGCTAAGACGTGTGCCGGCACCAAATAGAAATGGCCAGACGCCTTACCGATAGTGTTACTATCAATGCGCACCACCCCACAGACTAAGACTGGGTTCTCCCCATATGAGGTGGTAATGGGTAGGCCAGCTAACATTTGAAACCTCCCAAAACCCAGGGTTCTGAGGGACATTGAGCATGTACGTCTTTCTGATTATTGTGACCGGTTAACTAAAAATCTGTATTTGATTTACCAACAGGTGTGAGAAGCCCTACCATCAAAATACGAGGGGCCAGGTCATAGTCTTCCTGGGCAGAGGGTGCTCGTCAAGGCATTCGAAAGAGCATCCTGTTTCGGTCCGCCTGGCCACACAGACGGCTATTCGGGTGAAGGGCAAGAGGCACTGGATACATGCGTCGCATGTCAAGAGGATACCCTTCTCTTTGCCACACGACAAAGAAGATACGGAGAAACTTTTTGTTTTTTTTAAAACAATTTTTATTTTTACAAACAACACTCAACACTCCAAATCCCCATGTGTCTCTGTTATCATCTCCTCCAAGTCATCTACGTCGTGATTGGCCTGGTGGAGGTTTACCATTGAAGTCACCATTTGCCTCCAGGCTATCAGGGGACCCACCTCCTCCTCCCCCCCACCTCTGATGACTGCTTCATGCCAGGCCGTAGTTTCTGCCTCTGCCCATTTCAGGAGGTCTGCCCACCACATCTCCAAGCTAGGCCGGTGGGCGGCCTTCCAGCACATCGCAATTCTGCGCTTGGCCAAAATATAAGCTAGGTCCTTCATCTTGCTAATATGCTTTAGGTTACGTGGCCTGGGAAAGCTCCCAAGCATGCAAGCCCAAGCATATCCAACGTCAAGCACCACTCCACTGCTAGCCAATCTTGTTTTCAGTTCTATCCAGAATCTGTTCACTTCCGGACAGGCCCAGAACATGTGTAGCAGCCCAGCCTCCTCCTCCCAGCACCTGGGGCATTTTTGTGCAGCCGAACCCCCAAACCTAGCTATTCTGCCCGGGGTCATGTACGCCCTATGGGTGACGTATAGCTGGATCTGCTGAAGTCTCGCATTCCGGGACACCTTCTTATGGTACCTTTAAGCTCTATCCCATTATCCATCCGTCATGGGTTCCCCACCTCTTTCTCCCAGTCATGCCTCAGCTGAAGCAGCTCCTTCCCCGCCTTAGTGCTCAGTAACTCATGTATCCAAGATATTTCGTGCCCGCCCTCCGGGACATCGTGCATCATTTCTATGGTGGCATCAGGTTGTTCTGCAAGTACTGTTTCGGGCCACCTTTCCCTCACCCGTTTCATGATTCTGGAGTAAGTGATATGTTGGCCTTTATGCACCCCAGTCTCCTCCATTAATCTCTGGAATCCCAATGCTTCCCCCGCCTGCCATATGTCTCCCAGGGTGGCCAGGCCCACCGGTTCCCAGTATCTGCGAACCCCTTTTATACACTGGGAGTCTCCCACGCATAGCACCACCAATGGGACCTGTTGAGAGAGCGGGTCCGGGTCACCCACAGTTTACCATGCTCTACGCCAGACCTCCCAGCCCAGCACCAGCAGCCTACCCTTCCCCGACACTTTCGCCTTAGGCAGCCACACTGTCTCTCTAAGAAAGTAAGGGGCAGAGTCATCCCGCAAAAGCCTGGCTTCCGCCGAGTCATCTTCGGTCAACCACCTAGCTACGTACAATAGCAGTCCCGCCAGATAATATAATTTAAAATTCAGCAGGTTTATACCCCCCTTATCACACAAATTTTGCAATTTCCATAGGGCCACCCTGTTCCTGGAATTGTGCCAAATGAAGCCCCTGCACGGACTATGAAGTCTGACAAAAAAGCGTTTAGGAATCAGGTACGGGACATTCACAAAAAAGTGTAGCAGTCTGGGAAGAACAACCATCTTCAGCAAGGCTGCTCTTCCCATCATGGCTAGGGGCAACCTGGACCAGAACACCATGCTGTTTTGGATACCTTCAATCGCTTTCTCCATGTTGTATTTATGCTCCGCCCCTATCCTGTGGTATACATTTATGCTCAGGTATCGAAACGTCTTGGTCTGCCAGGGTATCTGCAAAATTGGCAACTTATCTGACGGAATGCCCCTGTATCTCCCCAACGGGAACACGCTGGACTTCCCTGGGTTAAGCGATATGCCCGAGAGGGTGGCATAATGTTCCATCACCTCCAGACGTATTGCAGGTTCTCCTCCGGGAAGCACAGATAGAGGAGCATGTCATTGGCATACAATGATATCAAATGTGTACCTCCCACTGTATGAATCCCCACCTCTCCATATTGTTGCCTGAGGCAAACTGCTAGCGGCTCCAATGCAAGGATATATAACCCATCCCTGTCTGGTCCCCCTGCTGAGTTGCCATTTGTCTGAGATTATGACGCCTGTTTTAACTCTAGCGATCGGGGAGCTGTATAACATCTTGAACCATCTCATGCACCCCGGTCCCATCCCAAACCCTTTTGGGGTCGCCATCAACCATGGCCACCTCACTGAGTCGAAGGCCTTGACCACGTCCAGCGACACAATGGCCATTTCACCCGGGTTTTTCTCTGTTTGGTCAATAATATGGTGTAGCCTCCTATGATTGTCTGTGATGTTTCTACCAGGAACGTAGCCTATTTGGTCTGGATGTATCAGTCTACCAATTACTCGCTTGAGCCTGTTGGCAAGCACCGCTGTGAGTATCTTGCTATCCTGGTTGAGCATAGATAAGGGCCTGTACGACCCACAGTCTGCGTCCGGCTTACCCGGTATCAGGAGCGGGATGATCACTGCCTCTCGCAGAGTCTGTGGCAACTCCCCCCATGCATAGGCCTTGTTGAACATGGCCAACAGCGGATGGAGCAACTCCTGCCTGTACGCTTTATAGAATTCACTGGGTAGCCCATCTGACCCAGGCGCTTTACACGTGGGCAGGTGCCGGATCACTGCATCCAGTTCGTCCGCGGTGATTGGGGCCTCTAGGTCTGCTCATTCCAGGTCATCTAAAGTGGGAAGGCCTATATCTTCTAGTGTTTCCTGGATTTCTTTGCCCATGTCTTCCCCTGCATCTTCATACAAGCGCTTATAGTACCTGAGGAACTCCTCATTCAAACCTTCCTGGGTATTGCAGATCTGGCCCCCCTCTCCTCTGATTTCTCTAATCACTGATCTGGGTGTCTCATTTCTATATAACCAGGACAGCAATCTGCCTAGCTTGTCTCCACCCGCATGTTGCCTTTCTACATATTTCTTATAATTCAACTTACAGAGCCTGTCCCAGAGCTCACCGCTGGCACACTGCAGCTCCCTCATCTTTGCTCCGTCTTCCCGAGAGGTCCCCCCCTTACGCATCAAATCCTCTAGCGCCATTTCCGTCTCTTACAACTCCCGTTCTATACCCCCTTGGAGCCCCCTGGATTTTGATATAGCTACCCCCCACACCACCACTTTGAATGCCTCCGATACTGTCCCTACTGATTGCACGCTACCAGTGTTAATATTGAAGCATTCTGTGATGGCCTTCCTTAGGTCCTCCCGGAATCCTGAGTCCTGTAGGGCCTCAGCTCTGAGCCTCCACGTCGGGATGCGTGCCCTAGGGAGATGGTATCGCCACTCCAGGACCAGCGGGGAGTGGTCCGAGAGCACCCTGGCCTTATACTCTGCTCCCACCATTTCTCCTGCTATTTTGGCGGCAGCTAACACATAATCAAGCCTAGTGTTCAGGTCATGCGGCGCTGCGTAGTGTGAGTAATGCCTATCTATTGGGTGCAGCCGTCTCCACACATTCTCCAGTTTAAAGTCTGCCAACAGTGCCCTTAGTGCTTTGGCTGCCGGGGTTGGTTTTTCCAGCTTGCTGTCTGACCTGTCCATCTTGGGGTTCAGGGTGCAATTGAAGTCGCCTCCCCACAGAATCGCTCCGCTTAGCAGGAGGCTGATTTTACTATATAAAGACCTACAGTAGGCCTCTGTGTCCTGATTAGGGGCGTATAAATTTATAATGTTCATTTCTCGGTTCTCTAGAAGCCACTCCACCACCACCATCCAACCTTCTGGATCTATTGTAGACCTGAGCAGCCGAAACGGCACATGGGGTGCTACCCATACAATGACCCCTCTTGCATACGCTGAGTATGCGGCTCCCATGGCACTTCCCTTCCATTTCCTTTTGACCACCTCCAGTTTCTCTTTGGTGAGGTGGGTTTCCTGCAATAGAGCTATGTCTATCCTCATCCTCCTCAGATACATCATTACTTTATTTTGTTTCAGGTAACTATTGAGGCCCCGCACGTTCCAGGTCACCACCCTAAGATTACCCGACGCCATTGACATGGTGTCCTGCCTCTCCTCTCAGTTTCCGTTTTCGATTCTGATAACACAGAGTCTGGCTCTTTTCCCTCCCAACCCTAACAGCCTCCCCTTCCCTCCCTTCCCCACCTACAACCCACTGCACACAACCCTTATCCTCCCCCCTCCCCACCCAGCCCCAACAGATGACTAGCTCCATCCCTAGATCTCAGGCCCACCCGCGTTTTGTCCCTCCTCAGAATACCTGAGGACAGGGACCCAGCAGGGTGTCACCGGACTACCAGTGACCTAACTAAGCTTAATGCTATGGGGGTACAAGGGTTGGCTCCCAGGAGCTCCCGCGTATGTGTGTAAGATTATTCAGTTCAAATGGATCCTACATGTATGTACACCTAAACAGCACATTCCCTGTCTATTTTCCAGTCCCAGTGTCTTGCCCGGTGTCACTCTGGGTGCCATCGCCTCGTATTACTTATCTTCTCCAACTCCTGTCTGGATACCCGATTCTTGGGGGCAGCTCTGCATGTCCATCCACCCCATGGCGTCTTCCAGGGTATCAAAAAACATGGTCCTGTTCGTGTGGAACACCTTCAGTTTGGCCGGGTAAAGCACCATATACTTGTGGCCCATTTCTCGCAGTCTTCTTTTCACCGCACCAAAGTTCATCCTGTTGCGCTTCACTTGCAGGGTGTAGTCTGGGTGTGCGGTTATCTTCGCTGTCCTCCTTTCAATTGTTCCACCCTTCGGGAAGAATTTGAGTATCCTTTCTCGATCCGGATAATTCAGGATCTTTGCAATCAATGGCCTGGGAGGGGTCCCTGGCGGCGGCTTCCTCATCAGGGCTCTGTGTGCCCTCTAAACAGCAAACCCCAGGGTCAGCACCCCTCCGGTTATTTCCTGCAATAACATAGTTTCGACATATTCCGTTGGGTTGGGCCAGCAGTTCCCTCTGGCAAACCTATAATGAAGATGTTATTCCGTCGGGCACGTCCTTCTGCTTCTTCCGCTGTTAGGGAGAATTCTCTGTTTAGGCTGAATTTCCCTACCTAGTGAGTCCCCCAGCAGCTTTGCTGGATTTCTGGGGTTTATTTTTTTCTCCTGCCAAGAGTGAGACTCTTTTACCCTCACTCTTGGACATGTTGAACTGTGTGATCTTGGACAAACCTTGTGTTGAATGGGCTATGGGGTCTTTTACTCCATAGGGCCTCATGTATTTTTGTGATGTGGGTTACACAGCACCCTCTGTGCAGTAACCCAGGGGTGTCCTAGGGACTCCCCAACATAGACTCCATACCCTGGGACTGACTACTGTCTCCCAGGGCATGTAAAGTCACCAAAGGCTTTATTAGTCTTGAATCCTGAACAGAACCAGTACAAACCATCATATTGTGGACGTACTGGCTGGGGCAATTCGATTGCCCCAGGGTCTGTTAGTCGAGGGGGCACGTCTCCGTCCCCCCTGATCGAGTTTTGGCTGGTGGCAGTGGAAACTACTTTTTATATTCGACCGCGAATATTTCCCTATGGGATTTCCCATTGTTTTAGGCTAACACATTTAATTATTTATTTACGGTAGCCTTAAACATACCGCCGGTTTATATATTTATTATTATAACTCCGGTCGGGTTATTTTGCCAAAACTTGATCCTAAAATGGCGTTGGTATTCACCTCTGTAATTCTGACCCAAAGTGGAGCCCTTTGTTCCACTTTTGGCGGGCTTCTCCACAGAAGCCCTCCAAAGTGGTGCCACTCTGTCTGGGGTACTTAGGAGGGGTGGAGGGGAATTTAGGCACCCTGGACTGAGTTACCTTGGTAACTCAAGTCGCACTCCATCCTGATTGGCCCAAGTGGTGAGCCGCCCGGCTCACCACTTAGCATGTTTGAGTGACAGCTAGGCTGGGTGAATGGGGGTTTGCTGCATAAAAGCAGGGCTTTGGGGACTGGAACTTCAGAAGTCGCCACAGGACCAAGAATCCGACGAGGGAAGAGCTGAGCCGACCTGCTTCGACGACACCAACCGGTGGAGCCCTGCTGAACCGTCTCACCACTTTTCCCAACGACCGAGGAGAACTCTTAACGGAGTGGCTCCTTCCCTTGACTGGTGGGGACAACCAGTTTTCGCCTTCTTTCCGCTGCTTCGGAGTATCTCGTGGCCGCCTTGCCTGTGCCAAGCACCCCGGCAACCGGAATACCACACTTTACCCCCATACCGCGAAAGTCGGTACCAACCCTTTAACCGGAGGACTCCGCGGCTGGTTTCTTCCCGGGCAGTGCTACGACCTTTCTCTTCTGCTCTTCAGCGAGATATTCTTCTCCCCTGACCGACGTCGAGCCTTGCTGTCACTGCCTGGAACAACTGCCACCGCTGGAGGATCCTTTCCACTTAAGGTACTGTGTTCCGCCTGGCTTCCCTTGCCACCGACTGTACGGGGTAGATTTAGTCCCCGGCTTTCGAACCTGGGAGTGCCTGGGACACTTTGGCTAAACTTTCTGAGCCACTCTAAACTCTTTTTGACTCTTTGCAAGACTTTGAATCCCTAACGAACAGTGTGATCTTGGGCACATTTTCGCTCCGGCTGCTCTAAGAGTGGGCCCTGCCTAGTGACTTTTGCTCACCTGTGACTTTGTTCTTCTTTAAGCCTATTGCAAGTGTTCTGGACCTTAGAGTGGTGTGTTTAACCTATTTCTGCTTTTTCTCTCCCTTTCTTGGAAACTACTAGAGTGTCATCTAACGTTAAGCACTCACCTCTGTTTTAATTAAGTGGTGTTAACCTAGAGTTGTCTAGATAGGAGAAAGGATTGAATCTACTTTCATTATAACTGTGTTGAAGTGTTTTACCATATTCTTTGCTAGAGTGTTTTTACTTATGTGTGTTTTTAAATAAATAACTATATACTTTTGAAACCAAGCTCTGGTCAGTGTTTGCTTGTGCTATTGTATTTTGGTACCTATTGTGTATACTTTGCATACTGCCTAACTCTTCTTGAGAGAAGTCTGACTGCTCAGCCACAGCTACCAGGTAAATCTGGGTGGTACGGACTGCTACCAAAGGGGTTTACTGCTCTACCTGTAGTCTTAAATCTTTTGCAGTGTTCCCCAAGGGAACTGCACAGGTTTCTGCCTAGCACTGGTGTACAGCGGTGGGATTTGTATTGAGTATACATTTTAGTGTGCTTTAGATACCTTAGTGCAACTAACCACAAAGCTTAGCACTAGAAAAGTAAAACCTCTAACATGTCAGTTATAGAAAGCTATAGTCAAGAGTCCCTGGCAGCCAAAACTGCTGATTGTTTAAGAGTGCTCTGTAAACATAAGGATCTCATGACTAAGGGCAAGAAAATGGAGCTGATTGAAAGATTGTTAGCTAACCAAAGTCTGGGTGATGGTTCAGAGGAACCTACCACTCCAGCAACTGTAGATGACAGTATTGAAGTTAACATGGATCAAAATGTTGATAATTCTGAGGAAGAGTCAGAAGAGGAGGGTGAGGCTGTTGTGACTGTCCCCCCTAGGCCTCTGTCTGCTCTACCTGCTGTACCTACTGGGCCCTTACCAGGCCCCACATTTAGTCCTCAGTACTTTGAACTAGAGAAAATGAAACTGGAATTGGAGTATAAGAAACTTAATGCTCAAACTGACAAAGAACTAAGGCTAAGGGAAATGGAGCTCAAGTATGAGCTAGAATTGAAGAAATTGTCTGTCGAAAATGCTTCTCTCTCTGGCTCCTCTAGAAGTTCCAGTCCTAAAAGACCCCGGATGCCTAAAGAATTGGTTGGTATGTATGAGCCTAAGTTGGATGTGTTGGATTGGTTGTCTCTGTTTGAATATAATCATGGGCTCCAGAACATCACAGGAAATGACTTACTCACCTGGTTGTTCTCTAGGCTTCCCCCTGTTGCAACTGATGTGGTAATGGAGATGGGGGAGGAGGATAAGAAGGACTATGAATGTGTGAAGCTAGCTTTGATAGCTAGGTTTGGGAAGACCCCTTCCCAGTATCTTAAGAGGTTTAGAAGCCTCAAAAAGCATGATGGTACCCCTTGGGCTACCTGGGTGAGTGAAGGGTTGAAAAACTTAGAGGGATGGATTAAGGGTTACAAGGTGAACACTTATGAAGGTATGAAGAATTTGTTTATGTTGGAGACTATTTATGATGCCTGCTCTCCTGAGCTCAGACAGCACTTGGCTGATTCCAAGGAATTAGATTCCCGGAAACTGGCTAGGGCTGCTGACTTGTGGGTTGCCAACAGGGCCACTCACAAGGATTCTGGGGTAACTCAGAAAAAGGATGGGGAGAAACAGCCTAAAAAGGACTCCAAAGAGAATTCTAATAGTACAAATTCCAAAGAGGGCCCCAAACAAAACTATAAGGGTAAGCCACAAGGGAAACCAAATCAGGCTAGTGTACCTTCTGGTCCAAGACCAGAAGGAGGTCAGAACAAGCCTCCATTCCAGCGAGCCTTTGGCTCATGCTTTGTTTGTAAGGCTACTGACCATGTGAAAGGAGATCCCAGATGTAAGGGTAAACCTTCAGGGGTCCAGCTTGCCTCCTTAGCCTTCGCTCCAGAGGAGGAAGTACATATGGCAAGTGGAAACTTTCTACTACTGGCTGATGAACCCACTGGAGTCTCAGCTAGTGTTTCTTTAGTCTCTCTGGGGTTGTGGGAACAACAGAATTTAGATGTATATAACTCTATCCCAGATAATACTAAAGAGTATTATAAGGACAGTGTCCAGGTGAATGGTCAGGAGACTCCTGCCATTAGGGACACTGGAGCCAGCATAACTGTGGTGGATGAATCATTTTTCAAGGCAGAGGATGTTGCTAAGGCACCCAAATGCCTCACCAAGTTAGCTGGTGGGCCTGTGCAGATGTGTCCCCAGTTACCAGTTCTCATCCAATGTAATGATATGGCTGTAAAAATACCTGTCAGTGTACAATGTGAAGTGCCAGGTAGGGTTCTGTTGGGTAATGACCTCAAAGCTCTTGGAGTTGTATCTCATACCCCCAGACCCCCTAGCAAAAGGTTACAGGAGCTCACAAAACCTGCAAGAGAGAAAACCCTGCGAGGGTTATCTCAGGAGATGATGACAGAAATCACTCCTCTCCCACTGGAGCAACTTACTGCAGTAACAACCAGATCAGGAGCAAAGGGGCAACCCAAGACTCCTAGGAAAAAGCCAGCAGCAAGCACTCCAGTGCTTCCAACAAGGACTTCCCCGAGGTTGTCCAAAGTTACACCTGTAACTCCACCTCCAGCTGAGGCTGAGAGGGAGGTACAACCCTGTGTGGTTGAACTAGACTCTGAAGAAGAGCTAGAAGGAGGCCCAAACCTTATTGGTGATTTGGACCCTGAGGACCATCCTGAACTGCAGTCTTTACTGGCAGAAGGTGGGCCTAGCAGGGCCGCTTTTCGTAAGGGACAGAGAGAATGTCCAACTCTGGAAGGTCTCCGCCACCAGGCAGCTTCTCAGGCTGATGGGCAAGAGCCTGGGAAGTATAGGTTACACTGGGAAGATGGCCTCTTCTATAGTGAACCAACTGAGTCTGAACCTGGAGACTACAAGCGCCTTGTAGTCCCCCAAGAGAACAGGCAACAGTTCTTACAACTAGCCCATGAGATACCTTTGGCTGGTCACTTGAGTTTCAAGAAGACCAAGGAAAGGCTCTCACTCTACTTTTATTGGCCAAAGATGGGGGCTGAAGTAGATAGATATTGTAAGAGCTGCCATACCTGCCAGACTTCTGGTAAGGTTGGATCCAAGAATGTGGCACCTTTAGTGCCTCTCCCAGTTGTGGGAGTCCCATTTGAGAGAGTAGGGATTGACATTGTTGGTCCCCTTGATCCTCCAACCTCCTCAGGCAACAGGTTTATCCTTGTTGTAGTAGACCATGCTACTAGGTACCCTGAGGCAATTCCTATGAGGACTGTTACAGCTCCGGCTGTGGCTAAGGCCCTCCTTGGTATTTTTACCAGGGTTGGGTTTCCTAAGGAAGTAATCTCTGACAGGGGGTCAAACTTTATGTCCCACTACATGAAAGCCATGTGGAAAACCTGTGGAGTTACTTACAAGTTCTCAACAGCATACCACCCTCAAACAAACGGGTTGGTTGAAAGGTTCAACAGAACCATGAAGAGCATGATAGGTGCTTTAGAGGAACCCCTTAAGAAAAAGTGGGACCTTCTACTGCCATGCCTTCTCTTTGCTTATAGAGAAGTCCCTCAGGAGGGAGTGGGTTATTCTCCCTTTGAGCTTCTCTATGGCCATCCGGTCAGAGGTCCATTGGCCCTGATTAAGGAGGGATTGGAAGGTGCTCCTCGACTCAAGCCAGTCAGAGTGAATGACTATGTGATAGGTCTCCGGAGGAGAATGTCACACATGATGGCAGAAGCAAGTGACAACTTGAAAGCTGGTCAAGCTCTGGTCAAACATTGGCATGACCAGAAGGCTAACATGGTTGAGTTTACTCAAGACCAGCTAGTTCTCGTTATGCTTCCAACAAGGCAGAGGGCCTTGCAAGACAAGTGGATGGGACCCTTCAAGATTGTGGGAAAACTTGGAGAGGTCAACTATCTGGTGGATCTGGGCAGACCCAGGGAAGCTCCTAGAGTCTTCCACACCAACAGACTAAAAGCATACATCTCCAGACCTGACGTAGGAGCCTTGCTTCTAGCTTCAGCTGCAGAGGAAGAAGAGAGTGAATCTCTCCCTGATCTCCTCAGAGGTGTGCCTTTAGATGAAAAAGTCGAAGGAGTCAATCTCTCTTCCGACCTGACACCTGAGCAACAAGAGGAGTGCAAAGCTACGTTAAACCAGTTTGCCTCCCTGTTCTCACTGTCACCAGGCTTGACCCCTTGGGGCCAGCATGACATACTCACTGGTGACTGTCTGCCAGTCAAAAGCAGAGGATACAGAATGTCAGAACATATCAGAACCCACATCAAAGGAGAGGTCAAGAAGATGCTTGATCTCGGGGTAATAGAGCCCTCTACTAGTCCATGGTCTAGCCCAGTTGTGTTAGTACCAAAGGCAGGATCCAAGGATTTGAGATTCTGTGTGGACTATAGAGCTCTAAATGCAGTCACCAAGACTGATGCCCACCCTTTGCCCAGGACAGATGAGTTGGTGGATAAACTTGGTGCAGCCAAGTACCTCAGCACATTTGACCTTACGTCAGGCTATTGGCAAATAGCCCTGACAGACCATGCCAAGGAGAAAACTGCATTTTCAACCCCAGTTGGCTTGTACCAGTTTAAGGTCATGCCTTTTGGATTAAAAAATGCACCTGCCACATTCCAAAGGATGGTGAACCAAGTTCTGGCTGGGATGGAAGATTTCTGCATGGCATACTTGGATGACATTGCAGTCTTCAGCCACTCCTGGGAGGAACATGTGAACCACATAGGACATGTGTTGCAGGCCCTTGAACAGGCCCATTTGACAATCAAAGCCAGTAAGTGCCAGATTGGTCAAAGTAAAGTGGTCTACCTTGGACATGAGGTAGGAGGTGGAGAAATAAGGCCTTTGCTCAGCAAGATTGAAGCTGTGCAAAATTGGACAACACCAACTACTCAAACCCAAGTGAGAGCCTTCCTAGGCCTCACTGGGTATTACAGGAATTTCATTGAGAACTATGGGACCATAGCTTCTCCACTGAATGTAATCTCCTCTCCTAAATTCCCTAAAAAGGTAAAATGGAATGAGGAGTGCAATCAGGCCTTTGAAAAACTGAAAAGAGCTCTTTGCCAAGCTCCAGTATTGAGAGCACCTGACTACCACCAAACTTTCATTGTACAAACTGATGCTTCCAATGTAGGTATAGGTGCAGTTCTAAGCCAACTGGATGAGAAGGGTAGGGAGCACCCCATTTGCTTCATCAGTAGGAAACTGAAGGATCCTGAGACAAGGTGGGCAACTATCGAAAGAGAATGCTTTGCTATTGTGTGGGCACTGAAGAAGTTTAGGCCATACTTGTATGGTTCTACTTTTGTTATTCAGACTGACCACCAACCCTTGAGATGGTTAATGCAAATGAAAGGGGAAAATCCAAAACTATTGAGATGGTCAATCTGCCTGCAAGGGTTTGATTTCACCATTGAGCACAGGTCAGGGTGTCACCATCAAAATGCTGATGGACTCTCTAGGATGTATATCATCGACTAGAGGTATGAGGTTCATCCAGGAGTGGATTAAATCCTCCTGTCCCTTAGTCTGGGGGGGGGGCGAGTGTTAGGGAGAATTCTCTGTTTAGGCTGAATTTCCCTACCTAGTGAGTCCCCCAGCAGCTTTGCTGGATTTCTGGGGTTTATTTTTTTCTCCTGCCAAGAGTGAGACTCTTTTACCCTCACTCTTGGACATGTTGAACTGTGTGATCTTGGACAAACCTTGTGTTGAATGGGCTATGGGGTCTTTTACTCCATAGGGCCTCATGTATTTTTGTGATGTGGGTTACACAGCACCCTCTGTGCAGTAACCCAGGGGTGTCCTAGGGACTCCCCAACATAGACTCCATACCCTGGGACTGACTACTGTCTCCCAGGGCATGTAAAGTCACCAAAGGCTTTATTAGTCTTGAATCCTGAACAGAACCAGTACAAACCATCATATTGTGGACGTACTGGCTGGGGCAATTCGATTGCCCCAGGGTCTGTTAGTCGAGGGGGCACGTCTCCGTCCCCCCTGATCGAGTTTTGGCTGGTGGCAGTGGAAACTACTTTTTATATTCGACCGCGAATATTTCCCTATGGGATTTCCCATTGTTTTAGGCTAACACATTTAATTATTTATTTACGGTAGCCTTAAACATACCGCCGGTTTATATATTTATTATTATAACTCCGGTCGGGTTATTTTGCCAAAACTTGATCCTAAAATGGCGTTGGTATTCACCTCTGTAATTCTGACCCAAAGTGGAGCCCTTTGTTCCACTTTTGGCGGGCTTCTCCACAGAAGCCCTCCAAAGTGGTGCCACTCTGTCTGGGGTACTTAGGAGGGGTGGAGGGGAATTTAGGCACCCTGGACTGAGTTACCTTGGTAACTCAAGTCGCACTCCATCCTGATTGGCCCAAGTGGTGAGCCGCCCGGCTCACCACTTAGCATGTTTGAGTGACAGCTAGGCTGGGTGAATGGGGGTTTGCTGCATAAAAGCAGGGCTTTGGGGACTGGAACTTCAGAAGTCGGCACAGGACCAAGAATCCGACGAGGGAAGAGCTGAGCCGACCTGCTTCGACGACACCAACCGGTGGAGCCCTGCTGAACCGTCTCACCACTTTTCCCAACGACCGAGGAGAACTCTTAACGGAGTGGCTCCTTCCCTTGACTGGTGGGGACAACCAGTTTTCGCCTTCTTTCCGCTGCTTCGGAGTATCTCGTGGCCGCCTTGCCTGTGCCAAGCACCCCGGCAACCGGAATACCACACTTTACCCCCATACCGCGAAAGTCGGTACCAACCATTTAACCGGAGGACTCCGCGGCTGGTTTCTTCCCGGGCAGTGCTACGACCTTTCTCTTCTGCTCTTCAGCGAGATATTCTTCTCCCCTGACCGACGTCGAGCCTTGCTGTCACTGCCTGGAACAACTGCCACCGCTGGAGGATCCTTTCCACTTAAGGTACTGTGTTCCGCCTGGCTTCCCTTGCCACCGACTGTACGGGGTAGATTTAGTCCCCGGCTTTCGAACCTGGGAGTGCCTGGGACACTTTGGCTAAACTTTCTGAGCCACTCTAAACTCTTTTTGACTCTTTGCAAGACTTTGAATCCCTAACAAACAGTGTGATCTTGGGCACATTTTCGCTCCGGCTGCTCTAAGAGTGGGCCCTGCCTAGTGACTTTTGCTCACCTGTGACTTTGTTCTTCTTTAAGCCTATTGCAAGTGTTCTGGACCTTAGAGTGGTGTGTTTAACCTATTTCTGCTTTTTCTCTCCCTTTCTTGGAAACTACTAGAGTGTCATCTAACGTTAAGCACTCACCTCTGTTTTAATTAAGTGGTGTTAACCTAGAGTTGTCTAGATAGGAGAAAGGATTGAATCTACTTTCATTATAACTGTGTTGAAGTGTTTTACCATATTCTTTGCTAGAGTGTTTTTACTTATGTGTGTTTTTAAATAAATAACTATATACTTTTGAAACCAAGCTCTGGTCAGTGTTTGCTTGTGCTATTGTATTTTGGTACCTATTGTGTATACTTTGCATACTGCCTAACTCTTCTTGAGAGAAGTCTGACTGCTCAGCCACAGCTACCAGGTAAATCTGGGTGGTACGGACTGCTACCAAAGGGGTTTACTGCTCTACCTGTAGTCTTAAATCTTTTGCAGTGTTCCCCAAGGGAACTGCACAGGTTTCTGCCTAACATCCGCCCTGCTTTCTAGGTTGCCCACTCTCTGCACCAGGGCATGAAGTTCCAATTTGTGGGCAGCGCAATCCGCTGTGTTCGGGGCCATCTCCTTTTCCAGGTCTCCAGTGCGCTCCCCCAATGTCCTAACATCTCGTCTGAGGAGGTTCACCTCTTCCTGGAACGCTCCAACCTTAAGGTCCAGTGCCACCTTGCGTTCGTTCATAGCCAGTCCCAATTTGGATTCCCAGGCAACTTTCAGGTCCGTAATCGCGGTGAGCACCTCCTGGATTGTGCCCGGCACCTCTGCGCTCCCGGTGGTAGTTTTATCTTTGCTCCTGGCCCCTTCTGTCCCTGGTGATGTCTTAGCATAGTCATCCAGTGTGGGCTGCTTGCTCCTCGATTTTACGCTCTTGTTAGCCATCATGCTGTACTGGCAAGGCGTGGGCCTACGTGACAACATTTCCTCCGCAGGCCTACCCCGTGTTGGTTGGTTCCTTGTATTTGGGCCCAGTTCGACTGTGTCGAGGGTATGTGCCAGCTGCCAGTTGCACTCCTGGAATGGGCTGTGTCCTCCCATGTACCAGGCTTGGCCCAATCCACTTGTACAGGCGTGCGCTGTAACTCCTACAGACACCGGTGGTAAGATACGGAGAAACTTACTTGCTCTGCTCCCAACGATCACTCAGCATTGAGCAGTACGGAGAGTGCTTTGGAGACACTCCCTGAGCCCTTGGGGCCTGGGGAAACAGCTGTTTCATCTCCACACTCTCCTGCAGATCCTTTTTCACCACTGTTAGGTTCTGTTGCCAATTCATCACTTCCACCAGGAAGCAATGACACGCTGTTCACAGATCACACTGTACCAGGAGTCACAAGGTACAATCTGCGTCCACAGAGCTAGACTTACTGCACGGTTCGGCTGTGCCAACAGGAAAATCATCATAGTGCTTGTCTTTTGCCCTGTCTTTTGTATACGAAGGAAAATAGTTGGCTGGGGATAGGGAAAGACTAAGAAAACACGTGATCTGGAGATCACCAGCAAATTAACTACAGTGTTTCCTTTCGCAGAACTTTGTCAGTGAAGTGCTTCAAAGGAACAATGCCTGTTATCGCCTCTATCCGCACGGAACAAATAAGTGACTGTGTGGCCAGCAAAGACAATGGACGATCGAATACATGGGGCCTCATTACGACCCTGGCGGTCCGGAAATAACGGTGGCGGTAAACCCGCCGCCACCGTTGTTTCCGGACCGCCTGATCCCGACCCCTGCAGGCGGGAGGTGATATTCCCGCCAGGTCTGACCTGGCGGGTTTAACACCGCCTGCCTGCAGGCGGACGAGGAAACACCGGCAACATTACGAGATGCTGCCGGTGTTTCCATGATCCCGATTCCCATTGAGTCCCATAGGACTCAATGGGAATGGGGATTTACACCATTCCGCCTCCGTGATTCCCGGAAAACCGGGGTTGTAATGCCCCGGTAATTCCGGGAATCACGGAGGCGGAATGGTAATACGAGTCCGGCGGTAACCAGGCGGTTTTACCGCCGCGGTTACCGCCGGACTCGTAATGAGGCCCATGGTCTTTTAAAACATATTGTTTTCTTGTAATCATGTTAACCAGTTTCACAATAGTAATTGCTTTAGAATTTTGCTACATGGAAGAAATACCTCTGCTTGAAACACTTTTGCCCACTAAAAATGTAC
Source organism: Ambystoma mexicanum (assembly GCF_040938575.1). Taxonomy (NCBI): domain Eukaryota; kingdom Metazoa; phylum Chordata; class Amphibia; order Caudata; family Ambystomatidae; genus Ambystoma; species Ambystoma mexicanum. The sequence goes on along the minus strand of NC_090934.1, from coordinate 54,317,746 downwards.
CCACTGTACCTACACCTTTCGTGGATCTGCACACTCTATCTCCTAGAGACTCTCAACACAGACAAAGTTACCATAATAACACACAACTGCTTATAATGAATGCAACACATGCCATTTTGAACAGGTCTAATTGCTGGGTCTGCTCTCATTTACCGCAACATGGCGACAAAGGGTTGGGCTGGTATATTCATCCTTTTCCTCTAACTACTGCATGTTATGCTTCTCTAAGGGCACTATTCTTTGGCCGGTGGAATGATAGCATCTCAGGGAACTTTGATGGAACACATTTGAATGAGTTTGAAAGACGAGTTCTAACGCCCCTAGGATGCTCACTTTTCACAAATAGAAGCAAGCTTAATGTTGCTTTCATTCGGCCTTCTGATAGACTTTCTCGAACTTTTCAATCTCTGATCTCTTTCAAGATCGCTTCTATAGGCAATAGGGATGCCACACCACCATCCTACACTGTTAACCATAGCCCCAACTCAGTTTCTTTCTGCATACAGAGGAATGGTACTCAGTCAATGGGTGATTTCAAGGGTTGCACCAATGTTGTGAACTTGACCAGTGAGGACAGACCTTTGTATGTAGGCAAACCTGTCTACTTCGTTTGCAGTAATGAAGCTTTCCCATGGCTACCCAGGGATTGGCAGGGGACCTGTTATTTAGGAATCCTGTTGCCAGGGGTATTTATAGCTGGTACCACAGAAATCTCTAGGGCTCGTCCAAGGCGGGATGAGAATGGCGATACTTCATCACAAGTTCTGGGTGACGTAGCAAAATCCTTCGTACCTTTTTGGGGACAAATACTAAACTCCGAGGATATCAGGAGACTAACGAGAGTATTGAAGAGAACCATCAACCGGACCACTGACATACTCTATAACATGACTCTAGAACAGAAAGCAATAAGGTTAGTGGCACTACAGAACCAGATGGCGTTAGACGTCATCCTGGCTGAGCGTGGTGGAGTATGCAAATTAGTGGGGTCCGCTTGTTGCGTTTTCGTTCCGGATTCCACCCAAACCATCTTTAAGGCTATACAAAATCTGCACGTCTTTAGTTCAGAAGTGCATGTTCCCGAGGGAAATTGGGATCTTAGCGCTTGGTTCTGGGACTTCTTATGATCTTGGGGATGGAAGCTATTTTCAGTCTTATTGATTATTGTAGGTATTCTTTTGTTCTGCTGTTAGTGTATACAATGTCTTCCTGCCATATGTTCAATGTTAGGGGGATGTTGTGCACAGACTATGGGAACATTAGGACAAAAGGTACGTGCACCGGAAAGAATGACTAACAAATTTGTGTTGAAGGAAATTTCTGTCACAGACCTTATGGCGATTGACATCTCTGATGATTGTGATTCAGGTTGTATGGACATTGAGACGTGGAGCGTGGAGTTACTCGTAAAGTGACTAGTTGTAGTTTAGCGCTTGGCTTAGGCCAAACATGGGGTTTGTTGAACAGGAAATCATATCGTGCCTCCTTTTGGATTTATATTGGCCTAAGCCTAGTCGCTCTGCGAAGAAAACTGCCTTGCAAACTTCTGATTTTAGATTGACTTTCCGCCATTTTAGAATCATCCACCATTTTGATTTCTGTTTGTATGATTCTGTGTTCTCAAATGGTGGACTGTGTTTCTAACTTGCAACCAAGCCTTCCCGACCTTTGAGTTCTGTGAATGGTTAGACTGTCCAAGGGCCAACTGTTTAGACTAGGTAATGAGACCTTGCACCAAGCATGACTTCTTGTCCTAGGATTGTCTGCACTAACAAGCCTCATCTACGAATACACATTGGGGACAATGTTATGTCAATGTTGAGCATGGACACTGGCAGAACTACATTGTGAAGCGATATGTACTAAGGCTCACTGCTAAATCCAGGAATGCACTTCGCCATTGTAACTTGTTGGAAACACAAACTTAAGTAATCCATTTGCATATTATTGTAATAGCTATATGTGAACTCGGCACAAACTGTAGACCTCAGATTATTAACCTGTAGAGGGGCTGGACAATAGTGTAGGAAATGTATAAAAATGCGAATGTTTAGATGTCCAGCACTCTCCCTCCTCACTCTGACGGGCTGGTACTCATTGGGGGGTGTCGCGAGCCAGATAATTATATGTATCACATCTGTGTTTCTTTGTAACTGCGCAGTATTAAAGATCTGTGAATCTTTATAGCCCGTGTTTGGTGTATTTCCTTTTGTGGTATTCAGCCTCGATATTTCCTTGCTTTTACAAAGGGCAACACCCACTTACTCTGGGACTCCTGAGAGCTGTGCCCACCTACAGAGAGAGAGCTGACTAAATTACTAAACAAGGGCGACAGTCACATACTCTGAGACTCCTGAGAGCTGTGCCCACCTACAGAGAGAGACCTGACTCAACAAGGGTGACACTCACTTACTCTGGAACTCTGAGAGCTGTGCTGACCTGTAGACAAAGACCTGACTCTACAAGGGCAACATCCACTTACTCTGGGACTCCTGAGAACTGCGCTCACCTGTAGAGTGTGACCAGACTCAACAAGGGTGCTAGTATACCGACCCACTCTGGATATCCTCAGATCTGAGCCTACCTATAGAGAGAGACCCGACTCAACAAGGGTGATATTATACCCACTCACTCTGGGAACCCTGAGAGCTATGCCCACCTGTAGAGAGAGACCCGATTCAACAAGGACTTACTCTGGGACTCCTGAGAGCTGTGCCCATCGACAGAGAGAGACCCGACTCAACAAGGGGGACACTCCCTTACTATGGGACTCCTGAGGGCTGTGCCCACCTATAGAGAGAGACCTGACTCAACAAGAGTGACACTCAATTACTCTGGGAATCCTGAGAACTGTGCCCACCTACAGAGATAAACCTGACTCAACAAGGGGGACACTCCCTTACTATTGGACTCCTGAGAGCTGTGCCCACCTAAAGAGAGAGATCTGACTCAACAATGCAACACCCACTTACTCTGGAAATCCTGAGAGCTGTGCCCACCTACAGAGAGAGACCTGACTCAACACGAGATACACCCACTCACTCTGGGACTCCAAAGTGCTCTACCCACCCACAGAGACCCAACTGAACAAGGGTAACACCCACTTACTCTGGGACTCCTGAGAGCTGTGCCCACCTGTAGAGAGAGACCTGACTCAACTAAAGTCACACTCACTTTATCTGGACATCCTCAGAGCTTTGCCCACCTACAGACAGAAAACTGACTCAACAAGGGGGACACTCACTTACTATGGGAATCCTGAGAGCTGTGCCCACCTATAGAGAGAGTCATGACTCAACAATGCAACACCCACTTACTCGGGGACTACTGAGAGCTGTGCCCACCTGTAGAGAGAGGCCTGACTCAACAAGGGGGACACTCACTTACTCTGGGAATCCTGAGAGCTGTGCCCACCTATAGAGAGAGACCTGAGTCAACAAGGTTGACACTCACTTACTCTGGGACTCGTAAGAGCTGTGCCCACCCACAGAGAGAGACCTGACTCAACAATGGCAACACTCACTTACTTTGGGACTTTTGAGAGCTGTGCCCACCTGTAGAGAGAGGCCCGACTCAACAAGGATGCCACTCACTCTGGGACTCTTGAGAGCTGTGCCCTCCTATAGAGAGACCTGACTCAACAAGGGTGCTAGTATAACCACTCACTCTGGGAATCATCAGAGCTTTGACCACCTATAGAGAGAGACCTGACTCAACAAGGGCAACACCCACATACTCTGGGACTCCTGAGAGCTGTGCCCACCTCTAGACAGAGACCCGACTCAACAAGGGTGACACCCACTTACTCTGGAAAGCCTGAGAGCTGTGCCCACCTTTAGAGAGAGACCTGACCTAACAATGCAACACCCACTTACTCTGGGACTCCTGATAGCTGTGCCCACCTGCAGAGAGAGACCTGACTCAACAAGGGTGATAGCATTACCACTCACTCTGGGACTCCTGAGAGCTGTGCCAACCTGTAGAGAGAGACCTGACTCAACAAGGGTGATAGTATACCCTCTCACTCTAGAGATCCTGGAGCTGTGCCCACCTTCACAGAGAGACCTGACTCAACAAGGGCGATAGTACACCCATTCACTCTGGAGATCCTGAGAGCTGTGCCCACCTATAGAGAGTTTTCTGACTCAACAAGCGTGATAGTATACCCACTCACTCTAGAGATCCTGAGAGCTGTGCCCACCTGCACAGAGAGACCAGACTCAACAAGGGTGATAGTACACCCATTCACTCTGGAGAAACTGAGAGCTGTGCCCACCTACAGAGAGTGACCTGACTCAACAAGTGTGATAGTATACCCACTCACTCTAGAGATCCTGAGAGCTGTACCCACCTATAGAGAGTGACCTGACTCAACAAGCGTGATAGTACACCCATTCACTCTGGAGAACCTGAGAGCTGTGCCCACCTATAGCGAATGACCTGACTCAACAAGCGTGATAGTATACCCACTCACTCTAGAGAACCTGAGAGCTGTGCCCACCTATAGAGAGTGACCTGACTCAACAAGCGTGATAGTATACCCACTCACTCTGGAGATCCTGAGAGCTGTGCCCACCTATAGAGAGTGACCTGACTCAACAAGCGTGATAGTATACCCACTCACTCTAGAGATCCTGAGAGCTGTGCCCACCTGCACAGAGAGACCAGACTCAACAAGGGTGATAGTACACCCATTCACTCTGGAGAACCTGAGAGCTGTGCCCACCTATAGAGAGTGACCTGACTCAACAAGCGTGATAGTATACTCACTCACTCTGGAGATCCTGAGAGCTGTGCCCTCCTATAGAGAGACACTTGACTCAACAAGTGCTACACTCACTTACTCTGGTACTCCTGAGAGGTGTGCCCATCTGTAGAGAGAAACCTGACTCAACAAGAACAGCTCCATGTGATAATATCCCCGCAAAAATATCGCCATACAAAAATGTTGCTATATTTTTTCAGCGATATTACCCCATGGAACCTGCGGGGGACACCCCCGCAAGCCCATATATTTTTAAAGGGAGTGGGGGACACCCCTGCAACCCCCCCCACCCATTTACCCCATAAATTATCCCCACCAAAAATATCGCCTATGGCCATTCCCGACGACCATATGTACAGCGATATTTTTGGTGGGGATAATATTACTTGATACCACAAGAACGACTCTCACATACTCTGAGACTACTAAGAGCTGTGCCCACATATACAGACCTGACTAAACAATAGTGACACTCACTTACTCTGGGAATCCTGAGAGCTGTGCTCACCTATAGAGAGACACTTGATTCAACAAGGGTGACACTCACTTACTCTTGGACTCCCGAGAGCTGTGCCCGTCTGTAGAGAGAGACCTGACTCAACAACGGTGACACTCACTTACTCTTGGACTCCTGAGAGCTGTGCCCATCTGTAGAGAGAGACCTGACTCAACAACGGTGACACTCACTTACTGTGGGACTACTGAGAGCTGTGCCCACCTAACGAGAGAGATCCGACTCAACAAGGGTGACACTCACTTACTCTTGGACTCCCGAGAGCTGTGCTCATCTGTAGAGAGAGACCTGACTCAACAACGGTGACACTCACTTACTCTGGGACTACTGGGAGGTGTGCCCATCTGTAGAGAGAGACCCGACGCAACAAGGGCAACACTCACTTACTCTAGGAATCCCAAGAGCTGTGCCCACCTACCTCTAGACAGAGACCTGACTCAACAAGGGTGCCACTCACTCACTCTGGGACTCATGAGAGCTTTGCCCACCTGTAGAGAGTGACCTTTCTCAACAAGGGTGATATTATACCCCCTCACTCTGGGAATCATGAGAGCTGTAGACTCCTATAGAGAGACAACTGACTCAACAAGGGTGCTAGTATAGCCACTCACTCTGGAGATCCTCAGAGCTGTGCCCACCTATAGAGAGAGACCTGACTCAATAAGGGCATCACCCACTTACTCTCCTGAGAGCTGTTCCCACCCATGGAGAGAGATCCGACTCAACAAGGACTTACTCTGGGACTCCTGAGAGCTGTGCCCATCCATAGAGAGAGACCCGACTAAACAAGGGTGATAGTATACCCACTCACTCTGGGAATCCTGAGAGCTGTGCCCACCTATAGAGAGAGATTTGCCTCAACAAGGCGGACCCTCACTTACTCTGGGACTCCTGAGAGCTGTGCCCACCTTCAGAGAGAGACCTGACTCAACAGTGCAAAACAGCCACTCACTCTGGGAATCCTGAGAGCTGTGCCCACCTTCAGAGAGAGACCTGACTCAACAGTGCAAAACAGCCACTCACTCTGGGAATCCTGAGAGCTGTGCTCACCTTCAGAGAGAGACCTGACTCAACAGTGCAACAGCCACTCACTCTGGGAATCCTGAGAGCTGTGCTCACCTTCAGAGAGAGACCTGACTCAACAGTGCAACAGCCACTCACTCTGGGAATCCTGAGAGCTGTGCCCACCTTCAGAGAGAGACCTGACTGAACAGTGCAAAACAGTCACTCACTCTGGGAATCCTGAGAACTGTGCCTACTTCTGGGAGAGCTTTGATTCCACAAGGGATACACCCAGATTCCCCGGGAATCCTGATAACTATGTCCACCAATGTCCACCTAATGTGTTGCTACAGCCCTGGCTCTGCAAAGGAGGTACCCCCGACCATGGGAGTCCTGATCTCCATGCCCACTTATGGGGGGACCCCATCTCTGTATGGGCAATCCGAACTTACCCTGGGAATCCTTAGCTCCATGCCCACCACCAGGGCGAGCTCAAATTCTTCAAGGGATAGACAAGCTAATGCACTGAATCGAACAATGGGAGCTTGAATCCAACTTTCAAGAGTACTGTAGAGTTGGAGCCAAGTACCCCCACTCAAAGCTCTGCCCCCATGTTGCCTATATGTTGGGAGCCAGAGTGCGAGACACGTGCAGTGCCAGTGAGGATACCTATACTGAAAAGAATCCTGGAAGTCAGGTACCCATTGAGGAAGCCATATATGCACTCACGATAATATGATGGTCATTTGAATGAAACCCCGGAGGAAGTGTGAAAACCAGCAAGAAAGAAGACTGGTGACGTCATGCGAAGCAGAGCTGACACATACAGGAAAGTGGCTGAAGACCAAAAACATTCTATGAGATCTAAGGAGGAGGTGCTAAAGATGAGCAACATTTCGGGCTCGAGATGAAGATGCTCATGCTACAGAAATGATGAAGAAAATGCAAAGTCATTTTACAATTGTACAGACACAGTAACGCAAGCAGACAAAGTATTCTTAAGTCTGGCTACGTAGTGAATTGATTGTGGCGATGTGCCAACGTATATGCATAGGAATGTATACATTATGGATGTTCCACAACGCACTTTAGCAGAGTCTGGACCCTTGAAGAGAAAGGCTTTTTCAGTGTGACGCAGTTGGAAAACGACTTTTAATGATGGAGGTGAATTCAAGAAAGGCCAGCACCAGGAAGTCAAGGCCACCGTGAGATTGGCTATTCATGCAGTAGCTACAAAACGTGTGAAAAGAACAAACTCCTGTCTAAGGTGAGGAGCAAGAACATTGAAGACGTCAGAGTGGCTGATTCCCATGCGCCGACGTAGGCTGTCCGTGAGCGCCTGGTGGTGTACTGTGCAAAATGCTGCCGCCAGGTCGAGTAGAACCAGGAGGCAGGGGTGGCCATCGTCAAGGATGTAGATGGCTTCGTCGACCACCTGCATGGTTGCCGTCTCCGTGCTGCATCTGGATCTGAACCCAGATTGATAGGTTTGGAGGAGATTGTTGGTATCAATGGGTTGGTGCAGTTGCACGGCTTGTGCTTTCTCAATGATCTTATGTAGGTGATGGGGCGATAGTTGACTAGGTTGTCGGGATCCAGAGTGAGTTTCTTTTGTGGAGGGAGGATTAGTCCTGTCTTTAGAGCCGATGGGAATGTGCCTTGTATTAGGGAGTCCTGCCAGTGGGCAGGGGAGATCTTCTGGTGCTGAAATGGCGACTGGAGATGGCGGGGTGGCCTGTCAGTGGGCACTGGAGTCACTCCTCACACCTCGGTGAAGCAGCAGGAATTGAGGGTGGTTCTGGCATGATATAGAGGACATGTTTCTGTGCACATGCGGGTCGGGGTGAAGCAGGTGAACTTTGCTCTCCAACTTGATGAGGACACCTGTGACTGTGCTAGAGGGCACTCTGCATGTCCAGGTATCTTGGAATGGCCTGGGCGCCTTACTTTGGAGATTGCATTGTCAGGCATCTTAGCGAGCACTCTATCAGCCTGCGGGCGTCTTTGTGCTCTGTAGAAGTCACTCACCTGATTGTGGCAGAAACCAAAGTGCTCTAGGTTCCAGTAAACGGAACAGTGTTCAGGGATTTCTCGAGCTTGAGGTGGCCCTCAGTTGTGTTAATGCAATCTTGAAGAGAGTTCCATGCTACCAGCCACTGCTTGCATTGAACTCGCTCAAGAAAGCTCCTTTCTTTCTTTCCTGGCTGTGCCATGAGCTAGAAGGCGAGCAGTCCACGAGCACAGGTGTCTCTTAGTTCGTAGTATCACAGGGCATGCTCTTAGCCGTGTGACCCTGGCACAGGTGCCCCCCTTTGCAGGTCCCCATCTCAGTCAACCTGCTCAGAGGACGTCGACGTCGGGACGCAAGGCCCAGCACGTTCCCGCCCGACGCGTGCCATGCCTGGCCATTGACTCATTAAGCGCCATCAGTCGCGGTCAGGGGGCTAAGTGGCGTAAACAGCTTCCTCGCGGCGCAGAGGGAATTTGTAATCACTTCTCGGAGCAGTCCAGCGGCGCATGCGCAGGCGAATCCCCTCGCCGCAGCACACGGCCTGCGAATTACAGGCAGCCCTTTCGACGTCTGGGCAGAGGAGGCCTAAACTAAACCATGAGCAAGCCCACACTCTTAAGTGCTGTCCAGTCATTTGGGCGACAGACAAATGGTGGACAGACAAATGGTCGACGCAATTTGGTCGAAAGACAAATGGTCGAATTTTTTTTTATTTATATATATATTTTTCAGGTTTTTGTTTAGGAAAAAAAGGTTTTTTTTTTAGCTAAAAAAGAAAAAAAAATGTGAAAATACAAAAAAAAAAATCGACCATTTGTCTTTCGACCAAATTGCGTCAACCATTTGTCCTGTCGACCATTTATTTTCGACCAAATGACCTGTAATCCTCTTAAGTTGGGGACCCATCAACACATGTGCGTGTGGGTAGTATCAGTGCCATGTAGATTAGCGAGTACTTACCTCACAGCTCCCCCAATGCACCTCAACCATGCCCTGCAACATGTGTTACTAGGACGATGACATGGTGTGCTCCGGAACCTGTCCCAGAAGCATTTCTTTCCAGGTGTCCCTCGCCCCTGCACCCGACTCACCAAACGTGAATCCATGGACGGTTAAAATGATTTCAGTGGTCCAAGATCACACTGTGGGTAGCAAGCGAATCGTGTCTGAAAGTGTATGTTAGCCGTTTCCTCATAAGATAACAATGGCGTTCATGGTATTACAGGGGTCTACAATCTGCCGGTCACAAAATGTTGGACATCACAACGTGTTTTGACTTTTCGAATCCCACGACTCCTTATCGTTTACTAGGCTGGCTAGGGCTTATGGGAGTTGTAGTTCAAATCATCTAGCGAACAAATGGTTTCAAACGCCTGTGCTGTTTGGTTTCATTTGTATATTTATTTGTAGTGCTTCGAACAGAAACACTGCAAAAATGGAACAACTGTAACGAGGGTAATCCAGCTTGCAGGTGGTTAATCAGGGACGGGGAGGGTTGAATATAATTGCAAACTCACCCTATTGGTGAAAAGGGACTGGGACACGAGGAGTACATGTGCATAAGCGTGTACATCCACACACCAGCAATTTGATGATAAACACCTGTTAATGCTACGTACAGTGAAGTACACATGGGTGGTCAAACGTTGGGTTTAAAGGTACTTGAAGGTCCTTCAAGGAATAGCAGGGGCTTTTTAAGGGGGTCTTAGAGTCTTGAAAAGTGCTAGTGATTTTAATATCAGGGTAGAGCGTTCAAATGGTGGTGATGCAGAATGGTGAAAGAGTGGAGGGGGGGCACTGGGCTGGCAGAGAACTAAGAAGTAGAGAATGGCCTATGATGGCAGGGTCCTAGCTAGAGGTGAAGCAGGATATATGTTTAGGTAGGGGGGCACACTGTGAATAGATTTAAACTCTTAAAGAAGGAACCTAAAGGGGGGCCGCTGCTGAAAAGGTAGGATGCGCGTGCTGGAGCGAGGGTCAACGGTGGAGGAGGAGTGAGGGAGTGTGAGAAGCAGGCAGGGGGAAACGTTGAATACTTTCCTGAAGGGGGGAAAGGAGCAAAGCGAGGCTCCCACGAGGAGGCTGGAACAGAAGCTGAGCATGCTGGGAAAGAACCGGGGTGGAGGTCAACAAGTAAAGGGTGAGCTGTGCCTGTACTTTTGTTTTCTTTTTCATTTTCCAGGTGTTTCTTGTGTTGAGCCTGGCTACTGTTGGAGTGTTAGGCTGCCTTCCAAGTGAACTCCAAGGCAGGTTGCAAGCCTCGAGGACTGGGATAAGTGCAGCTCGAAATGAAATGGCAGAGGAGAAAAGTGGTGGGACTTTGGGGGTCGGGTGGCTGAGTGCCACTGGTGACGGATGGTCGAGAGGCAATTGGGCATTCGAGTGGACAGCTGAGGCGTGAAGGTGAAGAAAGAGACCAATATTTCGGTATCCTCACCAAATAGGCAGTGGGAGAAGCCAATAGAAGAGGTTTCTGAGAGAGGAGATCAGGAGTGTAAAGAAGAGAGAATCAGAGGCTGGTCCTTGGGCATCTCCCACTGAGAACAGGATTGCAGAGGGGGTGCTGCAGTATCAAGAGAGGGAGAAGGAGTGGTCAGAGAGCAAGAAGGACATGGATTTCAGGGAGAAGGGCTGGCCCAAAGAGAGGATGAGTGTGTGAAGCAGAGAAGGATGGTCAGTGGCGCAGGATTTCAGAGGAGGTGCTGTAGTATCAAGAGATGGCGAACGAGTGGTCAGACAGGAAGAAGGCAATGAATTTCAGGAATGAGGGCTGGACCCAAAGAGAGAAAGAGTGTGTGAAGGAGAGAAGGATGGTCAGTGGCATGAAAGGACCAGAAAGAGGAGGATGGGAAAGCTTGAAGTCTTGGTCAGTGGCGAGGGAGTTGGCGGTGCGCGTGATGTCACTGCAGGGGAAGACTTAAAGCACAGCACGGATTGGACGGGATCCCAAAGGTGGCTACTCTATAGGTAGGGTGTGATCCTGCTGACCCCTACGCATTCCATAACTATGGACTATTGGGAGTGGAGGGAAACAGTCCACTAGTCGGCTAGCTTCCTAGGGTCAGCAGTTTTATATTTCCAGAATGCCTGAGACAGTGGTTCCCGAAAGCATCCTTGGAAGGCACTAAATGCCATGGACAGGTTGAAGAGGAGGGACAGAAAATACCTGGAAAGGGGTGCTGGGGCCTTCCTCTCTGGGGCAAAATGATCAATAGGAGAGAAGGGTCGGTTGGCCGCTTGATCACAGGTGCCAATTCCACTGGGGTGGTGGGAGGGAGGGAGTGTAGGGATGAGAGGGTGAAAGTGGTGGTCCTCCCTCCATATCTTGTAGAGACTGGAGGGAGGAGAAAGGAGAGAATGGATGGAAGGAACTAACAGTGTCTTAGATTTTGTTGATTTGAGAAGAGGAGTACATAGAAAAAGTTATCAGCAGGTAGAGAGTAGGCGACAGAGGGGGGAGCAATGGTAGGGTCCAGCATGGCTTGGAGGTTATAAAGCAGGCTAGTGCAGTAGATGGTGTTAGCTGAGTCTGGAGCAGAAGAGGGAGTGAGGACTTATTCTTTAGAGGAAGAAAGGAGAGAGGGACAGGGGCACTTTTACTCTCCACGGAGGTGGAGGCCCATTTTAGTCTGTAGCCGACAGATCAGTGTTGGGCGATCGATGGTTCTGGGTGGGGAGAAGATGGTGTGAGGGGTCGTGCAGGATATTGATATTGAAATGGAGTGACAGGTGCTGAATACAAGTCCACCAAGGTCTTCTCGATGGAGATGGTGTGTGGTGGAGCAAGGGCTTGACGAAAACACGTGACCTGCTCAAGATCGGGAGCAAGAGGTTCAGGCCTGAAATGATGTTTGATGATGGGGAGGTGGGACGGGGCGGAGGTGTGGTGGTTGGACACAGATAGAGAAGCGGGGGAAGAAGGGATCAGAGGGAGAAGTAGCACAACCGCTGATGAATGAAGAGAGGATGATCAGGTGAAGACAGAGGCCACAGGCATCTTTTAGGGGGCTTGTGGAGAGGGACCTGCTTAAGAAAGTTGAGTCATGGAGGAAGCGGGAGGAGGTTGTAGACACACAAGAGCTCAATGGGGACCTCAGCGGGTAGGAGTCTAGCCAGGGGTCATGATCAACAAGGAAGAAGTTGAGTGCACCAGGGCGGCAACACACATAACATATAGAGTCGCGTAAGTGTGAGGAGTTGAACTGTGATTTGCTGAGGGAAGGAAGAGGGAGATGGGATGGCCTTGTTGATCAGGACCTGACTCCCCCGCTCTCTTAATTGGTCGAGGAGAGCGGGAGATGCTTGCAGATTTCATGAACGTTGGGTTTTCCAAAGCCATAAGGTGAGGCCAACAAGAGGACACAAGGGGTCGAGAGGGACAGAGGACAGGTTGCAGAGGGTTTCACCACAAGGAAGGCGTGAGGCGTGTGATATAGTGCAAGCAGGTGTGGGGTCATTGGCCAGAACGGTTCTTGTGAAAGGTAGACATTTTGGTGAAGAAATGGGGGGAGGGAGATGCTGTTGGGGAGACAAGAAGGGGATTTTATGGAAACACCAGATGAAGGGTAGAGAGAGTAAGGACAGGTGTGGGAGAGGAAGAGGATGTGCAGGGGGGCAGTAATGAGGGTTGGGGGTGTGTGAATTTTAAGCTCAGTGCCCTGATGAAGACTCAGATAGAGTACATCTGTCCACTGCATTCGCCTCAGATTTGTCAGTATGGGGTAATTTTTCATTCTAATAAAAGTCCACGAGGGGGATACACTTCACAAGGCATGCCTCAGCATCCCTGTATTTCTATGGAGGCGTTAAGGTAACACGACTGCCCTACTGTGGGAGTGGAGGCCCTGACTACAGAGCTTGGTATCAGGTCTACCAGAGGACTGATTTTATATCTGTGTGCAAACTTAGAACACATCGATCACTGGCTGTACTCTTGCAAGCCTGCAGTAGCCGGCTGGAGGGGTCTCACCAGGCATGGGAAGGAGGTGGCACTTTCCCCCTACCTGTGTGCACTGTTCATTGTGTGTGACACGGCCCCCAGGGAGCCTTGGGAACCTAACAGTCTCTGCACCCACAACCAGTAGTTGGGTGATTTTGCGCAGCTAATGGCCGACGGATCCCTAAACTACTCTAAAAAAATTCATATTTGGCGATTTCAACCTTCATCCCAACAATCCCCTTGATCTGCAAGCCACTAAACTGGTCTCCTCCCTAGCGGAATATAGCCTCATTTTAAGAAAACACAGCCCCACCCACTTGGGTGGGAACCAACTTGATCTTATCTTCTCTGACTTTAATGAACTTCACTCTTTCCTTCCTTGGCCTTTGCTTTGGTCTGAACACTACTTGCTCCCCTTTTCCATCCCCCTCGCTAAGCCTAAGCTTAGGCCTAAAATGGTCCAGTGTCCCTCTCGAATCCATTTTTAACTCAATTGAAACTCTCACTCAACAGGGCCTTACTATAGGAAAAAAAGGCTTGTAATGCCTTGATCGATGCCTTGCAGGTTACTGCTGACGTCCTGGCTCCCTCAAGGCTCTCTAGCGTCTGTGCCAAACCTTCTGCCCCCTGGTATGTCACTGAACTCATATTGTTAAAAGAAAAATGTCCACAAGCCGAAAGGAAATGGCACAAACTCCTCAAATCCTCTGCGAAATTGGCCAGTGTGCAGGCACACGACACCTACCAGATCTCCATAAAATAGGCAAAAGCCTGTCACTTTGCAGATCGCATCTTGACTACATCCTGTTCCTCTAAATGCAAACCCACTGTGATCACATTGTCTCCTTCTTTACGGAAAACATTTGTAAAATCTGCGATTTGATATGCATAGAATGGCCCATTACTATAGACGCCCCGGCACCTCTCTCAACTCAAATGAGCTTCCCTCCAATGCTTTTGAATTCATTACGGTGACGGATACCATGGTCTCAACTGCTCTGTCAAAGCTCAAATCTGCCCCCCCACTGACCCGATCCCTCTCTGCACTCTTCAAACCGTCTCTCACAAGCCCACTCCCTACTCACGGCAGTACTTCAGTATTCTTTTTCTACCAGAGACATTCCAGACTCCCTTTAACACGCTGCGATTTGCCCACTGAAAAAGTCTGACCTTGACCCTGCTACCGTTGAGAACTACCGTCCTATATCTCTACTTCCTGTCATTATGAAACTGTTAGAATCCATTGCTACCCCCTAATTTCTCTGCTTTTTTGGAAGCCAACTATCTTCTTCACCCTTTCAAGGCTGGTTTGGTGTCTTCTCTCGATGACATCGCCCTGCTTCTGAACCGCGGAGAAGTCGGTGCTCTTATTCTCCCTTACATCTCTGCGGCCTTTAATGCTGTTGACCATCAGAAGCTGCTCCACTGGCTTTAAGGAGCTGGAATCTCAGGCATTCCCCATAAGTGGTTTTCATCCTTTTGCTCTCATTGGTTTCAAACTGTCTCCCTTCCTCTGTTCACCTCCCCCCTACTGTTCTTGATTGCGGGGTCCCCCACGGATATGCTCTTTCTCCTCTCCTGTTTAATCTATATATGCTGGCCCTGGCCAAACTGATTTCCAGCCATGGGGTACGCTGTTTTCCTATGCTGATGATACACAGATCCTTTTTCAACTCAACGTCCCCTCGACTGTAACCCCACCCCCACTCCCCCAAGAAACTTAAAGACTGTCTCTCAGCGGTTTGGGTCTGGATGGCCAATAACTGGTTTAAACTAAATGGAGACAAAACTGAGATTCTACGTGTTGGATCCAACTACGCAGGACAGCCCTTGACCTGTGACTATTGGCCTTCCTCTCTTAGACACTGCCCTGAACCGTCCTCAGCAGTCAAAAGCCTAGGAATCAAAATGATGTCCTCAGGATCTAGAGAAGGTCACATTTCGATGATCTGCCAATCGGTCTACACCAAGCTTAAAATACTGAAAAAGGTTCTTCTTTTCTTCCGGCTGAATCCAGGTCTAAGATTGTGACCGGTTCCATTATGGGCTCCCTAGACTACTGCAATGGTATTTATCTCAGCCAAACTGAGGCCCTGATAAAACGTTTGCAGATCTTCCAAAATGCAGCAGCTCGCCTTTCCCTGAATGCCCCCAGGCTTGCTTACTCTTTCCGACCTACTTCTCCACCTTCACTTCCCTGTTAGATGCGAGTCAAATTTAAAATCCTATGCCTTGTTCACCGTGCTACGCACAACGTCGGGGCTGAGTTCCTTCAATCTAAACTTACACCGTATAAACCATGCAGACTCCTCTGCTCGGCCAATCAATCATTGTTGAACATTCCGTGATTTTGGCGGGCCTTAGCAGGAGGAAGATCTTTCTCGGTGCTCGCTCCCACGCTCTGGAATGCTCTCCCTCCAGAGATCTGTAACACTCCTGACTTCATTCCCTTTTGTAAACAACTCAAAACCCATCTGTTTTAATCCTCTGGGTCTGCAGCCCCCTCTCTCTCCTCAGCGCCTTGATGCCTTTTGGTCTTGCTTGTCCTCTATAAGTTCCAGTGCAATACAATACAATACAGCCTATTGTTATGGACTGCTGTCCGTATGAGCTGGGGTTCTGGCCGAGAGCTGCAGACTCAGAATGGACTGTCTCGCTCACTTGACAGTGGTCTGATCCCCAGGATCAGAGCAATCCCCCCCAACGTATTTTAGGGCACAATGATATAGAAACTGACTAGAGACCCACATGCCTTGATGTGACCACTGGTGATGCTGTGAATGGAGGGCCACTTAGAGGCGGGTTTGTGCTGAACGTGCTATTATTACGAATCCATGTTTTTACGGCGGGGGCACTAGGGAAAAAAGCGATTGCTAGCATACAAGTTGCAAGGTGCTCTTAGCAAGTCCTTTAGAGTCCTGGGTTACCTGGCAATACAAAAGAAAACATCTCCAAATTTGCCCAAGGAAAGGTCTTCACAAAACTCAGCTTTCAATTGCCGGTCCTATTTCATGAGCAAATGAACACAATATGCTTCCCTGGGAATCCCCCTTCCCCCCAGGGAGTATTCAAGGTTCTGACTTCTTCACGGTCCCGTCTTCTTTTCAGCACCTTCTCTACGGACCCTCTCCGAACATTTCTCTTCGACTCCTGCACGGACTCTTGGTTCTCAGTATTCAATTCTGTTGTGTCTCTCCAAGACCCTCCTGTTTGCAATGCAATCTCCATCGCCTCTTCCTTCTCAGTAGCATTCTCTTAGACTGCAATGATGACCCCCCTCACTCAGGGTCCTCTTCAGGTAAAACATATTGTATTCCTCCTATAAGGGGTCTTTTCCTTAAATTTATTGTGAAACCACCCAGGGTGCAGACCTTACCCCCTTCTTCAGCTCTCCATTGAGGAACCTTGCTCTGGAACACCCCTTGACCCCAATATTCTCGATGGTGTGGTTGCTCTGACAGCACTTCAGCAGCACAATTGACAGCAGGTATAGTAACTTGTTCCACGTCGAAGTCTCCCCCCCCTATCCATGGAGACGTGAAGAGCATGTCTGCTTCTTCCTATCTGTTGCGCTTTAATGACTTTTCCGGTCTTTTTTATACACCTGGGCCTTTGGGTGTCTTAACAAAATGGCTCAGGTGGGTCTCAAATTCCTGTCCTGGGGTAAAGTGATGTAAAGTGATACCAGATATATGCAGTCACGTCTTAAAGGTTGGGAAAACGAGGCATCCACCACAGACCGCCACCGGGGGAGGGGATCCACCCGACGTACTGATGCGCAGCAGTCAGTGCATATTTTTTACACAGCCTAAATAACATCTCATCATATTGTATAGTGTGCTACTTAGGCTCTAACTCTGCTGCCTCGCTGTTCTTAGAGCAATTAGCCAAGTTGATTGTAAACAATCGATCGAATGGTACATTTGACCGATTTCCGCCAGTACCATTCAATCTATTTTTCAAAATACCAAAAACAGAGAGCGGGGGTTTCAGGAGTGCCCCCTGCTCCCCATGTTCGGTATTTTTTTAGTTTGAGGTTCCACAATATTGGAGGCGCAGGACAGAAAAAAAAGAAAGAAAAAAGAAAAAGGGACCCTGTGTCAATGGCGGGGACGTCATTTAGGGCTTGCCAGAGGTCGCAACTGCGACCTCTGAGGTCTCCCTTGTGACCTCTGTGGTCTCCCCCGCGACCTCTAAAAAAGAAATAGAACATTTCTTTTTTTTGTTTTTTTTGTAATGTGGCCAGCACCATGTGGCTCTTTACTTTTGGAGTGGCTGGCTTTTTTGTTCAGGCCTCCTAAAAAAAAGGAGTGCCACAAGTCTAACACTTTCAGCACTGACCCGAAATAAGAAAGAATAGGAATACCAAATAATGTGTCTTTCTGGAATTCTATACAATAATTGATACGCATTAAAGGTTTATTTCAGGCACACTTCAGGGGGTGAGTTACTGATTTAGTCTGTTCTTAAACGCCTCAAATCAGCCTTTCATTCTTCTGAGGTCGATACATGAGTACCAACACAAGTTGGGTGATATTGGGTGTATATTTTTTCTATATAAAGCGCTTAAGCGTAAGTGCTATATAATAACACATCATTATCGTTTGGCCATGGACGCCTGCTTGCATTCACAGTAATTTGGTAATATGGGCCTATACACACTGATCTTAACGCTACATATGGCGATCCATTCTTGTATGAAATTTACATCACATTATATTGATATTGTAACCGGAGTGTGCAATGCTATGTGATACCACTTCCTGTTTTGTCAACGGGTGAAAGGTCGTGTTCCATCGCTTCCCGCGATATCACTACAGGGGGGTCAAATGACATCCCTTCCTGTGATGTCATCAGGGGTCAAGGGTCATGTGAAGCCACTTCTGCTACCGCTGGCATTTTGGTGAAATGACGTCCCTGGGCATCGGATCTGACCCGCACTAGAGGGATGGAACTGAAGCTGCATGGTACAGGAGATGTGGTGGATGGAGAAAAGGTAAGTAGGGAGACCGTGGGCAGGGTTTGTGGATGTGCTGGTAAATTGGGGGTTTGTTTGGCCGCGGTAAAATCATATTTATGGTAAAAATGACTACCGCCGCAAATAATCCTTCCACGGCCAAACAACGCAAGTCAGTTTTTGGACACTCATTTCTTGTCTGATCAATCAATCGTGCAGCACGTTCTATGCTTGTGTCTGTGCTCACAGTTTGTCCATTCACTATATCATAACGTGTAAACCTTTTTCACTTTTCTGTTGGGTATATATTGATCATGTGCAATAACCAACACTGACATGCACAGTGATAGGTTTGAGTGCCCCAACGATTAGGAAGATAGCTCAGTGTGTTAAATACGTGTTGCAGCGATCTGTGCTCACAAGCTAGCTCACACTACCAAAACCCAGAAGACTGAGTCAGCCCTTTCTATGTCTGATTGTGACAAGTATATGGCCGTTTGTAAAAGTAATACCTACTGTACTATGGAACATGCAAATGCACCAGAAGGTGCACGTTATAAAAGCTAACACAGTATCAGTTTGTTTGCAGATCTAGAGCTCTGTCTCCTCAAAACAAGGGATTTAAAAAAACTGGACAGCAGGGTCCAGCATAGCCATTATTATATTTTTAGAATTTCTTTTAGCGTTATTTTTTTTTCCTACTACCCCACGTGAAGAACATTATGGATTAGTAAAAATAGATGGTGAGGTAGGACAACTGCTGACAATCTGATACTGCAACCAAAGTGTCAAGGTGCATATCCCAGCTTTGCCACCAGACAATACTGTGATCCTGGACAGATTATCTCAAATCACTGCACAGTAGTGGGTTTTTGGTGAAAAGGTTTGCCTTCCCAAATTCTGGCGGCATTGCCTGCTCTTCCTTTCCATGTAGGTCATTGGGTGTAGGGGGTCCATTGTGCTACATTGTGCCAAATGTCACAGGCTTATTTTCAGGTATTACCAGCGGAACTATCAGTGTGTCGTGAGAACCGCGTGGTGTCCGGCATTTGCATAGTGGTGACTGTGGTCCAGATGTCCAGATCTGTATGTTGTTATTCCCTGGTGAACGTCTCCACGTAACACAATGACATCATGGCTTCAAAGCACTCTCCAAGTTGTGGAACTACCTCCTACTCTGCTATCAAAGAATTTACCTTGAAACAAAACGTTTTGTTTTTATTGTTATTTTTTTAAAGGAAACTCATTTAACAAATGACAATTATTTTGTGTCGACATTGACAATTTATCAACCATTTTTAAGGCCTAGCAATCAGCCGAATCCGAAAGAAGTTATTCATTCTGGCGTTGGCCATTGCCCGATCATAATGGTACTTGAAAGTGATCAGTAGATAAACAAAAGGAAGGCGATTCAGTAGGTGTCCCAGGTTAACTTTCACAGGAAAGATAAGGAAAGGGTCCTAACATATATTAGACCTCAAACCAGACACGTGATTTTTTTAACATATTCAAAATGTTCTCAATTTTATTGCAACATTTTAAAAACAATATTTCCATAAAATCCTAAAAACAAATGGAGTATAGTTCAGGGGCAACATGCTTGCCTTGGAAGCAAGACAACACGGAGCAACTCAGGTTCAATCCCCAGGTCCACGCTTAGAAACCTCTGGGTATTAAGAGCATTATAGATAACCAATCAGATCATATCATAAATCCATAGACTAATGCAAATATAGTAAAAGATAGCAGCATGTATACACAAATGATACAATACAAATCCACCCTAATACCAATTCTGACATTTTCCACCTTCTAACACCCTGGTCTTCCTGTAGATCCCTAGATGGTCTCTCTGAAATGACTCCTCTAGACCAAAGGCAGGCAATAGTGTTGCAATCCATGGCTTCCTTACCTTGGATGCACCAGCTTCTTTTCCCCTTGCTACCCTAAGAGATGGGGGTGCTCTCTCTATGAGTATTCTTCGTCTCTCATGAATTGGGTAAATAGCTGTGGGGATTTATTGAGGACCCATGAAGGGACTCAACACCACTTCATGCAGTGGCCAATTGCCTGTTTCTAAATGGCCCACAAATGCATTCTCAAGGCGTCCAGATAGGGAGTTGCCTCTCAGAACTTCTTTCTCCTATTCTCTCCTTGTTGGAATAACTCGAAAGCATGCAGTCTTGAGACTGATCATACACGGTCCTTCCTCCTGTAAATCTACTTCTATATTAGAGCTTGTGGAGACCGTGCTTCCAGCCACCCTAGTAGGTTCTCTGGTGTGTGATTATTAGCTTCGCAGCGCCGAGCCGATGGTGCATGGATACTCTTGCAGGGGAATCTGGATTTATGCTCAATGACCCTATGAGTCGCTGGGCGCGCTGCCTGGCCGATGTATCGTAAACCATATGGGCACTCAGTGCAATAGGGCACTAGTCAGCTCTTGCAGTTGGTGTTTTCTCTTCACACCCAGACTCGATTTAGCAATTAGCAGCTGGTTATTTTCTATGTAAATATCCACGATGTGCATGTTGCGCAGGGACAGTGGCCAACTAAAGGAAACTAAGTACCATGGTGTCTTCCTTCATGTATGACTCTGTTATTTGAAGTGGACTAATGGGCCCTTGATACACAGACTTGCCCCACTGCACCTATTGGTGCATCTCACTCTCTACTCCCCCCTAGCTCCCTACTGTCAGCCTCGGCTCACCTACCTCACCACCTTTCGTGCCCCTTGCACCACCTTTTGTTTCTGCTCTCTTCCTCTCCTTGCTCCCTTACTCTGGAATGCTCTCCCTCTCCATACTACTCTCACTCTACTCCATTTGAATCCATCCTCCTAGCTCTCCTTTGTTCTGAAGAACCAAACGCATAGCATTCTACGCCACCACCTCTTCATGTTCTCCTCTCCCCCACCTCTCTATGACACCCCTACAGCACTTATCCCTCACCCCTTCATCCAGATAGCTCAGGGGGTTAAGCGCTCGCTGCTGCGATCTGAGCATGACCTGCAGGTCGCAGGTTCGAATCCCGGCAAGGCCAACTCAGCCTTTCATCCTTCTGAGGTCAATAAATAAGTACCAATTTTGGTTGGGTGATATTGTATGTAAATATGTGCTCTGTAAAGCGCTTTGGATTAAGGCGCTATATAAATAACACATCATTATCATTAAAACTGAGCACTTCCTCCACTATCCCGTTCCTATATCATGCTCTACTGTCCTCATTCCTGGTTCATGCTTCTACCTCCCCGGCATCATCTGGTCTGATATCCACACCCTCTTAGCACTTCCTCCACTATCTCGTTCCTATCCTTGCCCCTGGTTCATGTTTGTACCTCCCTTGCACCATCTGGTCTTATATCCACACCCTCTTAGAACTTCCTCCCCTATCCCGCTCCTATATCATGTTCTACTGTCCTTGTTCTGGTTTCTACCTCCCCGGCATCATCTGGTCTTATATCCACACCCTCTTAGCACTTCCTCCCCTATCCCGCTCCTATATCATGCTCTACTGTCCTTGTTCTGGTTTCTACCTCCCCGGCATTATCTGGTCTTATATCCACACGCTCTTAGCACTTCCTCGACTATCCCGTTCCTATATCATGCTCTAGTGTCCTGGTCCTGGGTTCATGTTTCTACTTAACCTGCCAAAATTTAATGTCCACATCCTTTCACCCATTGGTAATGACACTGATCCTCTGCCCTGTGAATCAATGTTAAAAAGTTCTGTAAGCATTTCTGTGCCAAAAATGCATTCTTTTCCCTGTAATGTTCATTAAATAAATAATTGTGTAGATACAAGTCATTCTTTCCTCTTTTTAAGGCCAACATGGGCACCTGTTCAGATGGGAAACGTAATTGGACCAAATCCCAATACTTCTTAATTATCTTTTTTATATCAGGTGTACTTGAACAGTATGCAGTGACACAAATGATCACTTCAGTTGCTGCAGATCTCACCTGGGCGATAGTAAGGTTTCATGCAGAGTAAATCTTGGTCATTTCCCTGAATGGAAAATGACCTATTGTTGCCAAACCCCGCTGTGCTAGCCATTTGTCTCTGCTCTCTACTTTTAAACATTCTCTAAATAGTGGTGACATGACTTCCTCCTGGGTACATCTCTTTCATCCAGTAGGCGCATGTGCCAGATACTCAGTACCCAATGTGCAGTTGCCTCATTGTCCTCAGTCCCTTGATCAGTCTTCAGGTGTGCAGCCGCTGGGAGGAGCTTTCTAAATGTGCAGTTCTTGTCTATGGTACAAATGATCATGGACCGATACGCTGCATTCCAATCTTAAGCCGATGAGATGCCAATCCACCCAGGTGACCGCGGACCTCAGGAACACTTTGCGGCACCTCAGACCTCTAGAAGATTAGGCAGGAAAATGCATGCACAGGTTGTAAGGTTTGAACTAAAAAATTCCCTCTTTTCACCACCGACCCTTGCATTCTTCTTATGTCTCCCAGTTACCTTCCTCTGATATGCTAAAAACCTTGAACTCCTCCCTCTTTCACAGATCGCCAAGCAGACAGGATCCCACAAAGCGCACTCCACCGAAATGGCTCCACCCACGTCAAATCGAAGAATCATTTCACGAGGAAGTCCCATAGCTCATTAAAATGGTGGATATCCATCATATCTGACAGACCTGCAAGTTGCTGCAAGAGAATGAGTGCATATCTGATTTTCAAATTTATTGGAGCAGATTAACGGAATCGTTGGAGGCGCACGCAGCGATACATTTATACAGGAATTTAAATGAAGTTTAACTGCAAGAGAGACAATGGAGAAATGAACCTGTGATTGATTTCTTCCCTCATAATACATATATCAGTATCATTAAAACAGTCATTAAATGAGAACCCTACATTTTCTATGTCATTCTGTAGGTCATGGTAGGGGCACTACTGACATCGACTTGGTACTCTATGGATTGAAATGTTCTAGAGGTGTCTTCGCTCACCTATATTGAAAACCCAAAAAGCTGGTAATCTGTTCTATATTGGCCCCTTGACATATTCTAATACAAATATGGATACTAATCTTTAAATGATGGTGGAAATGTGCATGGAGGACCCACTGTGAATTGATCCTTGGTCCTGAGGAAGGCATATGATTTGTTAGATGCCGAAACCTCTGTGCTACATCGACCCTGATTGTTAAGGTAATGTGATATGTGATTCCTTTATGATTTTTGAATTTATGGCAGAGTGAGTTAATGCCATGTGAGTTATCACTTTTAGTTCCAATATAATGTGATGTGAGATTTATTTTTGTGTTTCTATTGAGTGATTCATTTGTCATGATCTATTGACTTATGTTTGTTTATGTTTGTTTAGGTGCGTTTGTTTGTAGTGCGCCGGTAGCCCGCGGGCATCAGGGCGCATAGAAACAGATTCATGCAAGGCAGAAAAAGATGTAAAAGGGATGGCTACGGAGGCGGTACGTTATTTAAAGAGGTGGGTCTTCAGATTTTTCCTAAAGATAGTATAGTTCGGTTCCGCTCTCAACGCTGCTGGAAGGTTATTCCACTGCCGAGCCGCCTGAACCGGAAAAGATTTCCCGGGCACCCATGGTTCAGGTTGCCTGGGGTACCTGTAGCTTGCCGGATATTTGTGATCTTAGGGTCCTGTTTGGGGTGTATCGTGTGAGCTTGGATCTGAGGTATGACACAGCCGCTCCTTTCAAGCATCTATGCACAAATGTCATTGTTTTTAAAAGGATTCTCTCCTCAACTCTAAGCCAGTGGAGGGATCTTCTGGCCTCTGTCACATGAGCTCTCCTATTGATCCCTTTTATGACCCGGACTGCGTTATTTTCCATTATCTGGTATTTGCTGATGCATTTTTTTGAAGCTCCCAGCAAAAGCGCGTTACCGTAGTCCAGGCGCGCCAGTATAATAGCCCAGCCTATTGTGGCCTCATTATTCTCATTTAGGAGAGGGTGAATAGCTCTCAGGAGCCTAATAAAGTATGTAGTGTTTTTGTTAAGGTAATTTATTTGGGCTTCCCATCCTAAGGTGGACTCCATCATCATCCCAAGTGTTTTAACATGTGAGACTACCTTGATACACGAGTCTTTGATCGTAAACTCTTCAAATTCTTTACCGAGCTTACTCCTTGCTTGATTGGAGCCGAAGATCATGAGCTCCGTTTTTTTTTTCTGTTCAGACACATCCCGTTTTCTTCCATCCATTTGTCTATTAGATTATAGACGGTCATGATCTTTTCGTTATCTAGTTGGTAGTCACCCTCCAATTCAAGCACTAACTGTGTGTCATCGGCGTAGCTTGTAAAATGAACGCTGATGGATTCTAAGAGTACACACAGGTATTCCATGAATAGATTAAAGAGAAGAGGGGATATGCTAGCTCCCTGTGGTACCCCTGCACTTATAGGGGTAGGTGTTGAAAACTTCTCTTCCCAGTGAATTCTAGCTACACGGTCTGTGATGAAAGATGCTAACCATGCCAGGGCTGCCTTGGAGCATCCTGCTGTTTTCTCCAGAACTTGTTGTAGCAGTGAATGGTCAACAAGGTCAAAAGCAGCACTTAAGTCTAAGAGCATTAGAATCCCTGTTTTGCCCTTATCCACTATAAAGAGCATTCGCGTTTGAAGGTCTAACATTGCAGCTTCTGTGCTGTGGGCAGCACGGAAGCCCGGCTGCTGCCCATGCAGGATGTTGTTGGCTTCCATGTGGGCCTGCAATTGTCCTGTGGCAATTTTGTCCATGATTTCTAGGGCAAAATGAGTGTTAGTAATTGGGCGCATATAACTGGGATCTTTAGGATCCAGAACTGTTTTTTTTTTTTTTTAGCAGAGGTGTAATGGTCACCTTTTTTATGGTTTGAGGAATCCTGCCGCCATGGAAAGATGCATTAATTATCTTGGACATGGCATTGCAAGACTTGCATTGCTTATGTAAAATGGTGTGTTTCATGATTTTCACTATGCACATTGGAGTTTTTGTTCCATGCTTATGTATGTATTGCATACAAGTGTTTTATAATGTGATTTGGCTTGCATATAAGTGATTTGTAAAAATAAAATATAATTATTGTTTTACAGTAAGATTGCTGATTTCTTTGGGTAATTAGTGGATTCTACATTTATGTGACTGAGTCGAATGATTTTGTGAGCAACAGGAACAATCTTTGAGTATAAAGTGTATTCCCAATTAACTGGTGATGAATGGGTTTTCATTTTTTGCACAATGGTAAAAGTGCATAGTCTAACAGATATCAAACATGCGGTAATAAATATGCAATACACAGCACTCTCCAATACATGTTTAAAAAAAACACATTTACTGCTCATTTCAAACTAACATACTGAAAACACATCAACATGTGAAGGGATAGACTTTAAAAACAATGATATGATATGATGAGTCATTTATAACGCGCCTGTACACAACTGTTTCTATTAAATATATCATAAGTCTCATTACGAGTTCTGAGGCACGGTACATGTTATGGCAGTCATAACGCTATGGTCACTTTTTTGTAGTAACAGCATTTCCATCAATTTTTCTGCAGTGAGAATGGTGAGATTGGCCATCAAGTGGTGTATTTACCCCCAGTAGATAGCGTTACCACCAAGAATCGTCAGAATCATCGCAACAGAATTACCGCTCATGGTAAATCTGACAAATCCCCCATGAAGTCCAACGAACTCAGATGAACACTGCTTTACCACCACTCGTAATCTAATGATAAATCAAAAGGGCCGAAAGCAGTAATGGAAAACGAGTATGGCAGTCATTTCAACGGAATTACCGCCTAACTTGTAATGATGCCCAATGTATGGGGGGGGAGAAGGTCCAGCGAAGGACGAAACAATCAGAAGGACAAGCAACAACAGAAAGCATGCAGGGGTAGTGATCGCTTGAATGGGGTCCTTCACACGTACCCTGGTCCAGAAGTAGAGTCCACACTCTCTGGCAGGGGATCATAGAAGAATTCATAGAAACATGTAAAGAACGCGTCTGATTGTGAGCCAGTATTTACATATCTGTGGGATCAGATTAAGATATGGACTACTTGCCCCCAGGAAGGAAGGAAGGAGTCCATATATTGTTTATCTGGAAGTAAGCAGTTCCTATATCTTAGATGGGGAAATAAGAAGTTTGTATAAGATAAGTTATGTTATGTTAAAAAGCCTTTATACCACACCCATCAAGAATGCAGCGGTTTTACAGCACTGAAGGTTATCCAAACATGTGGCCCATTGTGACCTCACCTGCGGCTAACCAGGCCATGGTCTGTGAAGAAAGGAAGAGCAGAGGCAAGAGAAAAGAAGAGTAGGGAGTAAAGAATACCCAGCGACAAACAGAAAGAGACAGCCGGGTTGGGAAAAACAGAATATGGTAGTGTCTGTGGGAATGTGTGTAAAGTCAGTGTTAATGGAGCCGACAGATTGCTAGGTCATCACGTTACCCCTCATGCCACCTGACTCGCTAGACGCCACGAACGCTCCCTCCTGCCACCCTGCACAGCTGTACCCCTCCTCTGTGCTCCTCTGTATCCTACCCTCTGCTGTATATGTGTTCTGTTGTTACCTTTGAAAAGCACTTCCTAATGCATCTGTAATGTTGTATACCTCTGTAAAGCACTCCGTTATGCATCTGTATCGTTGGAATGGACACCATTTTTGGGGGGAACTGTCAGCTCTTTGGAGGGGTGGGGCTGTAGGAAGGTGGGGGCGGGGTCAATGGGCGTGCACCCCGCCAGGTTGCGCAACACAGTATCTCTTCATCAAACCCAATGTTAACAATTTGCATGAAAGCAGAGAGCATTATGGGAACAATCATAATGCCCACAATTTTAAATATCATATAGAATCAATAAGAAGCCCTTGTAGGTGACTAATGGAGTCTTCTGTTTGATTGGTCTCACTGTTCACCCTACTAAAGAGATGTCTGTAAATTGCAGGACATATATATCAGTTTGAGCAGCTGCAGCACTTTTTGTGAGGTTTGGCAGTTTCCAGTCCCGCCTCTTCCGAGAGCTCTTTGCAGAGCTGGTTACTCCTGCGTGTGATAACGCAGCTTCCCGTCGGCTCCGTAGGTGTCTGGGCGAGCTCCTGGGCCCGAGGAAAGAGCAGCACACAGAGGCGTTCTAGCAGGCGTAACCTCAGCAGAGCAGTGGGTGCGCTCCTTGATGAGTCTGTGGGTAGGAGTCTGGTATGGGTACCATGGTGTGATTAACACATAACTTCACCCTTCCCTCACAAAGCCAAGCCAACTTCTGGGCACTCCCAGGAAGTCAGATAAAGTATCTACATGGTAAGCTTGAAAGCTGCACCGAGTGACAAAACAATCGTTTCTTAATCTCTAAAATGCCACTATTGCTAGCAGAAATTTAAAAGCCCATTCAAAATGTTGAGTTATATATTGGCCCCTTTGTATTCAGAAATAACGTGATAATTATCGTCTGCCACCACTGAGATACAAGAAGCAGGCTTGATCTATTTTCAGGGAAGCGCCGTGAGGCATAGCTTGGAGCAGGTAGGCACACCCTGTGACAGCTTCTACTGGCTGTGCCACTACTCACTGCAGCACTCCATGTAAAATGTAATCTTGGGCTGGCAGCTATTGGCGGCCCCAGATCATATCAGATCATTTATTGAAAGCGTTCACAAAGCCAATAGGTCTGGTTACATTCAGTGTCAATTTTCAGCCTCATGTGCTCAGATTAGGACATGTAATAGAATGGAATGCCCAAATTAACTTCCGGGGTACCAGTGGTATAGAGGTGCATATTGGTTTGCTCACCATCAATCAACCCCCCACCTCTAATACAAAAGAAGGGATCCGACCCGATTGGAATACAAATGAATTATAAGACCTCCTAGTCCAATTTCGGTAACGTGGACGGAACGGCAGGCTTATCTCTGCAAGGTCGCGAATTGTTGGTTAGTTGTAACACAACAAAAATACGATTATTACCCAATGATAAAGGGGCTGTCCAGTCAAGGTTGTATAAACATATCTACGTTATTATTATTCAACAGACAGTTCTAGCACACTACAAAAATCAACCCACCCTGTAAAGGAATGCAGAGGACAGACAGTTTCAAAAGAAGATAAAGGGATGCACTCTGGATACTGACAGGAAGGTATTCTGTGTGGTTAATAACCACAATAGTTTAAGGTTTCTTGGCTTCAGCACAAAGAGAACAATGGGTCTTAATATGTCTTTAGGGGCCTTCTGGGAAGGACCAGGGGGACAGAACCACAATGTACCTCGTACTATAGATGTTCTTGGTGCTCATCCACGTCGAGTCAGCTTGAGGGCACTTTGCAGGGTTCTATGACAGAGTTTGAGATGGAGTCAGCTGCGGATATCAGGCAGAAAGACGGTTCAGCAAGCAAGGTGGCTCGGGGTCAGGTTTGTCTCAGTACTGGTAAGCGGTTCAGAAGCACTGGCTGAGACATCTCAGATGTCTTTAAGTGACTGCGGCTTGACAACGGTCAGCATTGCAGTCGATTGCAGCTCGAGGAACTCGACTGGCTCGAAAATATCCTTTAAGGCGGACGTTGGTAGATGCTCGTCAAGGCACTTCTCCCGGCTTCTTTAATGGGCTTGTGTCGTCCTTTAAGGCGGACAGCCCAGGGCTGAGGAGTGTGTTGCAGGCCTTGTCCTTGGATTTGGGTTTGGAGACCATCTGGCGCTTCCTACCTAGGAAACTTGCTGCAGAGCCTAGCAGGACACGCAGTGTGCTGGCTGTGTACCAGTTCTGGAGCAGCTCGAGCGTCCACTGGATTCGGTATCTCCCTCTGTTTGCTTTGAGATGTTTTGGGGAAGGATCTTGCTTACCTCTCTGGATGTCCTGGCCTTTCTCCACTGGCGACAGATGTAAGCAAGACTGTACCTTCAGCAAGAGTCCAATAAGGAGAACTTCTTGCTACTCCTTGCAGTGTCTTCAGATGATCTCCCAAAAGAGGGGCTCAGCCCTCTTTTAAAGCAAAGTGGGTCACCGTGATTGGTGTAGGCTAATCCGACCTTAATGGGCCAATCCTGGGGTCTCTACCAAAAATCCTCTATGCATGAGGTCCTAACAAGAGTGCTTTGCAACAGGAAAGGTAAAGAGGTAAAAACATGTGATATAAGTCCCCCCCCTTCTTCCTGTCTGTTGTTGATCAAAGGCTCTCTCTGGGTAATGGATCTATCTGTGGTTCCTGGTTAAAGCGGCAGGTCTCCCTTGAAGCTGCGGCGAGACAAGACTCTCTGGCTCCTGCAAACCACATTCTCATACCTGATAAATGGGGTCCTCTTACTAGGGAGGCCTACTGTAAACACACAGTCCCAGACATGCCACCTCACTGTTAATTGCGATTGAGGGTAGGAGATGGCATCAGGTTGACGCAGTTGCACACAAAAGGTTGTTGGAGTTTCCTGTCTCCTTGGCTAGCCTCTGCAGCCAGGCCCCATAGGGTGAGAAAAAGATATCAAATGACAGCTGCAGCATCAGTTTCCCATGTCAGCAGCCACATACACCCATCTGCAGTCAGCCTGTGCCCAGCCGTGAGGGTTTGGCATAGCCATCACATACCCTGGTGCTGCTGTGCCCTAACATCCTCCACGAGGTTCTCTCAAATGTACAGAGCAACACTACCAAATATTGCATTGTAACTGCATCAACAAGCCCTGTAAATATGGCTACTGCTTTGCAGAAAATTCTAGAGGGCTGCAGGGAGGGCGTGTGAGCCACGACGAGGTTGCTTGACGACCCCTCTGCTCCAATCCATCAGTCCATGTGCCAGGATGCACAGGATAAGGAGAGAGCACCCTCCACAAGATTCCATCTCGAGAATATCTTGAATGCTTCCTGTAAGTTTGACTGGTGCTTATTCTGACATTTCACTAAGGTGCTGGCTGTTTCCTCTCAATGAGGCTGAAAGGTTCACAGCCTGCCCCACAGACCTTCCAGTGGCCCAGAACAATGCATTGGTTTCCAGCACCATGTCTCAGGAAGGGTTAAATGTGCAGACTCCTGTTCCAGGTCTTCCATTCAACCAGCATGGTGCATTGTGGGGCGTGTAGTGGTCAATAGACCAGTAACATACAGTAACAACATACACCCAGGACAGCAAGATATCACACACTATCACTACTGGGTTGATAGAATAGGTCTGTTGGGGCCCTTGTGGTTCTGTGGGCGTCTCTTCTCACAGGGCCGGTTGGCTGAGTTTGCAAGGCCATGCACAGCGCGCCACTCCGTGGGCACGCCCAGGCCGTCTGATGCTACTTCGCTGGTGATGTGACGCAGTATGAATGAAGATGGAGAGGTAGGGAAAAAAGAGAGAGAGGGAGATAAAGAGAGAGAGAGAGATAGATAAAGAGAAGGAGAAGTTGGCGGCGGGAGAGACAGAGAGACAGAGGGAGAGGGGAAGAGAGGGACAGGGGGAGGGAGAGAGAGAGGAAGAGAGAGGGAGGGGGAGAGAGGGAGAGAGAAAAAAAAGAGAGGAAAGGGAGACACAGGGGGAGAGAAAGAGAGAGAAAGAAAGTGCGAGGGGAGTGAGAAACAGAGAGAGAGAGAGGGGGGAATGAGAACGAGAGGGAGAGGGGGAGAGAGAAAGAGAGAGTACATGGAGACAGAGAGCGGGAGAGAGAAGGAAAGAGAGAGCGGAGAGAAGGGGAGAGACAGAGAGAAAGGGAGGGAGAGAGAGGACGAGGGGGGGAGAGAGAGACAGAGAGAGGAAGCTAGAAAGAGAGGGGGAAGGGAGAGAGAGGGAGAGAGATTAAGAGAGGGGGAATGGAAATAGACAGAGAGGGGGAGAGGGAGAGGTGGCGAGAGAAAGAGAGAGAGAGACAGAGAGAGGGGGAGAGGCAATGCGAGAGAGAGGATAGAGAAATGGAGAGACATAGAGAGAGTGGGAGAGCCAGAGAGAGAGAGAGAGAGAGAGAGAGAGAGAGAGAGACAAATAGAGGAAGATAGAGAGAAAAAGAGAGGAAGCAAGAGAGAAAGTTTAAAAGAGAGGGAGTGTGAGAAGAGAAAGTGAGGGAGAGAAAGAGAGAGGCACTGAGAGAGAGAGGGGGAGAGAGACAGAGAGAGAGAAAAAGAGGGAAAGAGAAGGAGAGAGAGCCAGAGAGGAGTGGGAGAAAGAGATGAGAGGGAAAGAGAGAGAGTGAGAGAGAGAAAGAAAGGGAGAGAGAGAGGAAGAGAGGGAGAGAGAGCGAGAGCGCAGAGACAGACACATAGAGGCAGAGAGAGAGAGGGGAGAGGGAAAGAGAGGAGGGAAAGCGAGAGACTGGCTAGAGACGAGAAGAAGACACGTGAGCAAGGTATAGCGAGGGTAGAAGAGGAAAGGGCTGAGGGGGAGAGAAAGTGTGATTGAGTTGGAGAGATAGGAAGGTCAGAGAAGAGAGGAAGGCAAGTGAGGAGGGGATACAGAGGGCGGAACAGGAAGGAATAGAGCGTGGAACGCAAGGGCAAAAGAAAGGAGGATGCTGGCACGAGGGCAAGATAAGAACGCGGGGGAGGGGGACGGAAATATTCATGGATGCAGGAGAGTGTGGGAAGGAGATGTGGAGATAGGACGGGCAGAGGGTGGTGGGAGATAGGCACACAGAGAAGCGAGAGGTGATTTAACAAGTCGATGCGAGACCCTGTAGACAACTGAAAAAGTAAACCAGAGTTTTCCTTCCTGTGATCTTGCCAAGCGCAGGGAAGGAACCCGAGGAATTCAGTCCAGGAATTAATCAATGAGTCACTCTGCAGATAAACAGAAATAAATAGAAGCCAGGGTCAGGACAGCAGAAGAAGGCTGGAAGCCGACTTAGGGGGGAGGTGTCAGCCGTCACCACACTGGCAGGTGAGCTGGGGTCACCCCTGGCATCCTACATACCCCACAAGCTGAAGAAAAGACTTGCCTGATGGACACAGTCTACCTCCCGCTGAGTCCTTCTTTCAGATGCGGACTGGATCTGAAAGAAACCTTAACATAGCCACAGGGGGGGCACATGCCCGCCTCCATCACATCTTGGGCGCCACCAGCAGCAGATGCCAGGCTGCTCATAAACATACGACCCGCACGTGCCTCCCCTCCCCCGTGCGACACACCCGTAGCATAATAAACATGTTACAAGGAAGGCAGAAGGGCATTGAGGCATGTACAGGCTGAATAGTGTAACCTGTGGTGTGGGCAATGTGAGGATGAGGCTCCCTCATTTCTGCAAAGCCCAAACCGCCATTCCGTCCACACTCACCTGTGCTCAGCACAATTCCTGACAGTTTATGAGACTGTGTATATTTGTTTACATATCACCAACTTGTTATTACTGTACATTCACACGCACATACAGGCTCTCCCTGCTGGAAGAACACCCTGTCCCTATCTCTAACAGGCTCACCCTAGCGGTCGGGTGTAGCACCGCCTATATAAGAGGGACAGAGTGAAGAGATTTTCCCTAATCAGCAGTGCTTATATAAAAGACCAGCTACAAATCACAAATATCAAATTTCTAGACATTCTATATTAGATAATGTCTAATTCTTGGTTTTACTCAGGCTCAATATTGGGTGGGATGTATGCTCTTTTATTAACCAGTGTAATATCAGCTTGTAGATAGCCCAATTGATTTGTTCTGGTGTTAAAAACGTATCAGCTCCTTGTCCAGGAGCCTAAAAACCAAAGAAGGTAGGCCTGATCTTCTTGCCAAGCGTCACTTAACTTCTGACGTCTGTGACAATTACTTAAGTTAACAGATCATCAGTAGTGTGAGTCCAGCTCATGCCCTATAAGGTCGACCGGTTTCATTGACCGTTGTAACTGTGGTCAACTTCATCAGGACAAGTAATTCGGGAAAAATGGGGATCTTGCTCTCTTCGTGGACCAACACTTGTGCCCACTGCAGTGCTTCCTGGCCCTAAAGGAGAGACATCAGAGAGGGAGACAGGGGGTAAATGAATAGCCCCCTGTTGGAACATACTAGTTATATTCATACATGCTATGTTCTAAAGAGCGTGTGCTTTATTCCAACTGTTAACTCAGTAAAGAAGCCTAGGCGAAAGGAACCATATGTGTATCCTTTGTCTGCCTGGCCATAGTTATGATCAAGGGAGGGAGTGGGGGAATGGAGAAGGGGGGGGGGAAACCTCATATCACCCACAACTAGCGTTTGAGTCATCTTGTTGCTTGAGCTTAACTAAAAGGTCACACCTATGCGACATGCTTGTTGTGTAAAAACAAAAACAAAATCAAAGACAAACATATTGTGCCTACCACTGCTCAGTAGGTGGTTGTGTCCCAGCGTGGATGATCGTGGATGGAACGGGGTAAGTACCTGGTGGATTGCATCTATGGCGATACGATCTACTAGAGCCATATGCGTGCATCAATGTTAATGAAGCTGAAACAGAGTAAGCTTAACAGCAATTTGGACTGTCTGTTGCTGGTAAGGGATTAAATCCTGAGTACGCAGTGCTTCAAACAACCGGAGGCTCCAGCTGGCCCTTTCTACAATATCAAAGATATAAACAGGCAGGGCGCATGAGGGAGTGTGCCCCCAATGTTTCTCCATCTCTCTCCCTAGGTTGTGGCTTGCTTACCGTAGCCATGCCGCTGACAGCCACTTGCAAGGGACTAAATCGCTATCTCTATGGTGATGTGTGCTGACGCTCCTCAACTTCACTATTTAAATGAGGCGGCCGTCTTGGTTTTGGATAAATAGACGGCTCTTTCGCTTCTCTATTCATATGAGGTGGCCATCTTGGTTAGGGATGGTTGAGTGGCTCAAAAGAGTAAACCCCAGAGCTAGTGCACGATTTACGTGGATCGGACAGCTCATGGTTTATTATTCAACAGCATAGTATAGTATCAGTCTTTTGTGTATTCTAGAGCGAGGCTTACATCTGATGGCAAATTTCACATCTCATAACACTGCACACTATGACCTGTTTCAAACAAGAATAGAGGTCAGCCAACTGATGAGAAAACTAATGCTGAAACAATACTTCCAGGATGGAGTTACAGAAAAGCATGATGCTACGGGACTGAAGCCTCCCTCACAAAATTTTTCCCCAACCCACCATATGGCACCAACTCTGTGGAGTCAACCACCTTTGAACAAGCTATCCTTAAAAACATTACTCAGATAGAAGCGAATATTCCATTCGTCCACTCGAACTGCACTAAAGAACAGCTTACAGCGCTTAAAACTCTGCCTGATAATGAAGCCATCATTATAAAACCAGCGGACAAGGGTGGAGCTACGGTGTTGATGAACACCATAGACTATAACGCAATGGTGAACAAGCTACTAAAAGACAAAACTAGCTAACAGATCCTCCCTGGTAATCCTACTAATCAACTGACAGAAGTCTTGTGATGATGAGAATGAATTTCCAGTGGATAATGTTATTGTTAACACCATCACTGATACCATCAATGCTGTTGATGATGTGGATAATGAAGAGGATGAGTGTGAGCGTCCTTATGCGAGTGTTGAAGTGGATGGTAAAGAAGTATGGATGATGGCAGATTCAGGATCAAAAATAACACTCATGTCCAAGGAAGTGTTTGAAAGAGTAGTGAAAGGGAATGCACGAGGACTTTTTAAACCTGATATTAGACCTGGTGGCTACAATCAGGACCCCATTGATCTCTTAGGGTATAGTAAGAATCGCTTTCAATTTAAAGACAGGGAATGTGAAGGGAAAATGTATGCAAGCAAAAGAGGTCTTAACTCTACTGGGGTGGAGGGAACAAAAGAAATTGAAGATCAAGTTAGATCCCAATAGTCCTGAACAAGTGTTGCAAGTGAATGAATCAATCATTAGTAAACACCCCAAAGTATTTAGAGAGGGCATTGGAAATATTAGAGGTATACAGCATCAAATCTTGTTAAGCAAAGGGAGTATCCCTGTGGTTGCAAAATTGAGGCCAGTACCTTTGGCAATTAGAGAAGGAGTTAAAGAGGAGCTGGCGAAATTGTTAAAACTAGATGTTATTGAAAGAACAGAAGGGGTAGACTGGACTTCTCCACTAGTGGTAGTTAAGAAAAGCTCAGATGAGCTCCGCTTGTGTGTAGACTTACATCAACTCAATAAGTGTGTGTTGGTAGATCGCCATCCTCTACCTAATCTGTCAGAGATGCTTTTGAGAATTGGTCAAGGGAAGGTATTCTCGAAATTAGACATGGCTTCTGCTTACCATCAAGTAGAGTTGGAAGAACAATGCAGAAAGCTCACAGCATTTGTCATCCATGAGGGAGTTTTCCAGTTCAAACGCATGCCTTTTGGACTTGTATCTGCTGTTGCAGTTTTTCAAAAGGTTATGGACAGATTAGTTGGAAAAATCAGAGGTGTACATTGTTTTCAGGATGATGTTTTGATTTGTGGGAAGAGTAAAGAGGACGACAATAACACAGTGCATAGAGTTTTGGAGATATTTGAAATGAATGACATAGTGTTAAGGGAAGGAAAATGTAAGTTTGGTGTTTCTAAAGTTGAATATTTAGGCCATGAAATATCGGCAGATGGTTTAAAGCCAAAAGAGAGTTTGGTAAGTGTCATAAAAGATATCAAAAGCCCAGAGGACAAAGCACAATTGAGATCATTCCTAGGGATGACTGAATTTTATCAGAAGTTTGTACACAATTATGCTAGTAAGGTGACTGAATTGAGAAAACTGCTGAAGAAAGGAAGCGAGTTTGTCTGGTCGTCCAAATGTAAGAGTGAATTTGTCAGATTGAAGAAGGAAATAGATGTAGCACAACACATTAGGACAGTTCGATACGTACCGACAGAGTAAAGTCACTGTTGATGCATCCAAAATGGGGATTGGTGCAGTGTTGTCTCAAGTGGATGATCAGGGAAAGGAATAGATTATAGCACATGCATCTCGAGGATTAAGAGGAGCTGAATTTAGGTATTCTGTACTTGAAAAAGAGGCATTAGCCTGTTATTGGGCCATGGAGAAATTCAGAAATTTTATATGGGGAACATGTTTTATGTTGTGCACTGATCATAAACCACTTAATGAAATTTTAGAGAATAAAGGCCTAGATAAGGTGTCCAGGAGGGTTGCCGGATGGATTACCCGCATGCAATGTCACAGTTTTGTGGTTAAAGTAATTCCGGGTAAAGAAAACATACTAGCAGATAGTTTGTCAAGGTTAAGGAAACAAGAAAATGAAAATGATTCATATGGTGAGAATATGAAAATGGAAATTGTTTTCATTAATACTGAGGGCATAGTGTCCAAGGAAGAATGTTTGGAGGAAATGGACAAGGACGAGTGTTTAACCCTTTAAGTGCCAAGGACGAGGTATCTCGTCCTTGGAAGTGCACACGCAGTGCCAAGGACGAGATAGCTCGTCCTTTTTGGCACCTTGTTTTGAGCGATCCCTGCAAAGCAGGGATCGCTCAAAACTGTAATCCAACCCCTGGGCTATGTGAGGCGGAGGTCCCCCCTCACCGCCCGGGGGTTGGATTTCCTTCAGTTTCACGTCGGCGTGCGTAACGCACGTCGGCGTGAAACTGAAAGTAATTCCAACGCAGCAGCCATTTTCGGCTGCTGCGTTGGAGAGAGAAGGTGAGTGCCCTTCTTGTTCCGCCTCGATCTCCGGCTGTATTTCAAGCCGGAGATCGAGGCGGGTATCGTTGGAAAGGGGAGATCTTCCCCTTTCCTACGGTACCCATTGTGTGGCTTTGCTGCCCACGGATCGGGCGCAGGGCGCCTCGATCCGCGGGCAGCAACGTCACGGATCAAAGAAGATCCTTTTGTGATGCGTGGGGGAGGGGGGGCTGCTTACTAGGTAAGCAGCCCCCTTCCCCCGTGGCCCCAAAGCATGGGGCCACAGCGCCAGGGACCCCTGGGGGCAGATGATCACTGCCCCCAGGGGTGGGGGAAAAAAAAAAAAAATCGAGGGAAGGAGGGAGGTGGGAGGGGGTTTTGGGCCCTGGGGCCCACTGGGCCACCAGGGATTGACCTAAAAGTGGTGTCGCTGGAAAGGGGACTTTCTCCCCTTTCCAGGGACACCACTCATATGCCGCATTGCTGGTCACGGATCAGCGCAGAGCGCTGATCCGTGACCAGCAACCCACTGAACCACCATGGATCTGTTTGTGAGTTGGGGGGGGGGGGGCTGCTTCAGGTAAGCAGCCCTCTCCCCCCCCCCCGGCCCCCAAAGCATGGGGACACATGAAAATGAACCCTGGGGGCAGATGGCTGACCATCTGCCCCCAGGGAAATATATATAAAAAAAATAATAATAATCCGAGGGATGGGGGGAGGTGGGAGGGGGTTTGGGGTCCTGGGGCCCACTAGGCCACCAGGGATTGAACAAAAAGTGGTGTCCCTGGAAAGGGGACTTTCTCCCCTTTCCAAGGACACCACATATGAGGCATTGCTGGTCACGGATCGGCGCAGAGCGCTCGATCCGTGACCAGCAACCCACTAGACCACCATGGATCTCTTTGTGAGGTGAGGGGGGGAAGGGGGCTGCTTCAAGTAAGCAGCCCTCTCCCCCCTCCCGACCCCAAAGCATGGGGGCACGTGCATGTGAACCCTGGGGCAGATGGCTGACCATCTGCCCCAAGGGATTGTAAAATAAAATAAAAAAAATGAAATGATGGGAAACAGGGGTGGGGGAAGGGGTGGGGGCCACTAGCCACCATGGATTTTTTTACTGAATGAAAGGGGGGGTGTCCCCCCATGGGAGGGTGCCCCCCCAACCGAAGTAGAAAGGGGGCACCCCTTGTAACCCTCCCTGGGGGCAGATATCTGTTCCTAGGAAGGGGCATCTGACCCCAGGGAGGGATGCATGAGGTGGGCCCCCCCTATCTGCCCCCAGGGAGGGTTGCATGAGGTGGGGCCCTCCATTTAGGGTGGGGGGGGTTGAGGACCACCCCCCATTGCGGTACATCAGGCGCTGCCAATTTAGGGTGGCCCTCAGCCCCCCCTAAAAAGCAGCCTGTGATTTTGCATTTTGTTTTTTGTTTACCCAACTTGGCTTGGTGCAGATGGGCCCATTAGTGTGGCTATCTGCCCCCAGGGTGCCCAAACCCTACTGCCCCATCTATTGGGGGTCCTGCCCCACCTATTGGGGTGGCCCTCTCCCCCCTCACCCCAAATGGAGGTGGGGTGTACCTCACGCAGCCGTTTGGAGGAGGCCCAGGGAGGCCTGCATGAGGTGTGTCCCCCAGCCATTGGGCGTGGGGTGGGGGGGCACCCCAAAAGGTGGGGCAGGACCCCCAATAGATGGGGCAGTAAGGTTTGGGCACCCTGGGGGCAGATAGCCACACTAATGGGCCCATCTGCACCAAGCCAAGTTGGGTAA
This sequence comes from Ambystoma mexicanum, assembly GCF_040938575.1. Lineage (NCBI taxonomy): Eukaryota > Metazoa > Chordata > Amphibia > Caudata > Ambystomatidae > Ambystoma > Ambystoma mexicanum. Next base: position 54,279,267 of record NC_090934.1, on the reverse strand, counting down.
ACAAAAAAAAAAATACTAAATCACAGGCTGCTTTTTAGGGGGGGCTGAGGGCCACCCTAAATTGGCAGCGCATGATGTACCGCAACGGGGGGTGGCCCTCAACCCCCCCCACCCCAAATGGAGGGCCCCACCTCATGCAACCCTCCCTGGGGGCAGATAGGGGGGGCCCCACCTCATGCATCCCTCCCTGGGGTCAGATGCCCCTTCCTACGAGCAGATATCTGCCCCCAGGGAGGGTTGCATGAGGTGGGGCCCTCCATTTGGGGTCGGGGGGGGGGTTGAGGGCCACCCCCCGCTGCGGTACATCAGGCGCTGCCAATTTAGGGTGGCCCTCAGCCCCCCCTAAAAAGCAGCCTGTGATTTTGCATTTTGTTTTTTGTTTACCCAACTTGGCTTGGTGCAGATGGGCCCATTAGTGTGGCTATCTGCCCCCAGGGTGCCCAAACCCTACTGCCCCATCTATTGGGGGTCCTTCCCCACCTATTGGGGTGGCCCTCTCCCCCCTCACCCCAAATGGAGGTGGGGTGTACCTCACGCAGCCGTTTGGAGGAGGCCCAGGGAGGCCTGCATGAGGTGTGTCCCCCAGCCATTGGGCGTGGGGTGGGGGGGGCACCCCAAAAGGTGGGGCAGGACCCCCAATAGATGGGGCAGTAAGGTTTGGGCACCCTGGGGGCAGATAGCCACACTAATGGGCCCATCTGCACCAAGCCAAGTTGGGTAAACAAAAAAGAAAATACAAAATCACAGGCTGCTTTTTAGGGGGGGCTGAGGGCCACCCTAAATTGGCAGCGCATGATGTACCGCAAAGGGGGGTGGCCCTCAACCCCCCCCACCCCAAATGGAGGGCCCCACCTCATGCAACCCTCCCTGGGGGCAGATAGGGGGGGCCCCACCTCATGCATCCCTCCCTGGGGTCAGATGCCCCTTCCTAGGAGCAGATATCTGCCCCCAGGGAGGGTTGCATGAGGTGGGGCCCTCCATTTGGGGTGGGGGGGGTTGAGGGCCACCCCCCGTTATGGTACATCTGTGGAAATCGGTATAATATTGTGACCCCAATCGCATTGTTTAAATGTATGTTGGCCTACGCCAAGCTGTCTAAAAGTACACTGTGAACATAGGTTCCGCGGCAAGGTCTTGACCTCAATGTATTGTGTAAGCCGCCATCTTGGATTTAGCCGCCATTTTAGGTATTCTTGCAGTGTGGAAGTCACCCCGAACCACAAAATGGAGGCCGAATGACATTGCGAGTAAAGACTTCGGCCATGGTGACCTCCGCACACATGTATAAACAATATGTCCGCAAGCTATTTATTAGGGTCATGAACTAAGACCCTGTCCCCTGTTCAACCTCTTGTAAATCTGTAACTGTATCAGCGGAACTGATCTAAAACGTATGTTCGACCTGGCTACGAACCCTAGCCACAGTTCCAGGAATGATTAATCTGCAAGAGGGCTGGCCAATGCAGTACGAAACGTATAAAAGACAGAGCATCCAGATATTCGGTCTCTCCCACTTGCGGTACGAACCTTATCGTTGAAGGTTCGTATGTGAGTCAGAGAGCCGAATAGCTATTCGCATGTCGATTGACTTTGATACTTTGGTAAACTTTGAACTTTGAAATAAAGCGCTTTATATGGTCCTTTGTAACCTGTGTTGGTGTGTTTTCTATTTTTGGCTTCCCGGCCTCATGTCAATTTTTATGTTTCCACAGTTGGCGCCCGAATAGGGACCCTCAAGATTGATGCCGGATCATTGAAGGTTGACGCAGACTATCGAATCGGGATCGGACGGTGTGATTCTGCGGGCCCGATCGATCGAGACGCGATACCTCGGCAGCGCTGCACGATCCGATCCTTGGGCGATAGTCGTGCGGTCTGACACGGCATCTTGACGAGGGTCCAAATCCGAGGTGGGCAGATTTGCCGAAAACCACTAAAACGCAGGTAAAACTTCGTTAGTTGAAGTCCTTTGAAGTCCTTTGAAAACCGTACGGTCCTCCTTAGGTTTGGTCAGGTGCAGTCGTAAGGCTCTTAATTTAACCCTGACATTTGAATTTGGTCAGGTGTAGTCGTGACCCGGCTCTTAATTTAACCCTGACATTTGAATTTGAAGTATTGTATCTGCAGACACAATTATTGAACCAGGTAACACCAAGCCTTTGAGAAATGCCTGGGAAATTGTCTAGCTGCTTTAGGGCTTTATTCCGCAGCGATCGACAATCCTTTGAATTTAGCCGTCCGGCACCACAGGAGGGGTCGCCGGCGTGTACTATGTACTGTAAGTATGGCATTGGAAGTATTGTATTTAATGATATTTGGCACAGACAGACCAGAAATGCCTCCGAATTTCAGTGGCCAATCAATGGTAGTTTTGAGATCCCCTGTATTGAATACTTAGAGTCGATTCTGCTTAAAAAGAAGGCTAGGCCAGCGGCCTTCGATGTGTTACAAAATTGGAAAAAGGAAGCATTACAGCAGCTTAAGAGTAGGGATAAGCATGCACGACGTCATAAAACGAATGCCGAAAAGGCATTGTTATATGACAAAGAAAAACGATTAGATGAAACCCAGAGAATGGATAGAGCTTTCTCGCTCGGAGTCCAGAAAATTTATCCTTCTAAAGATTTTCATGTTTCTGAGGAGTTTATTGAAAAGATATTAAATGAACGGAGGCCTGACTCTTCAGCGCCACCTCCATATGCTCCTGGTGCGGGCACTTTGCCCGTTCCTGTTGTTGTTCCCGTTGCTACTCTCACTCCTCCTGCGCAGCCTGCTGTTCCCAGTTCTTTGGCCGTCGCTTCTCTGTCTATTCCGTCTGTTACACTACCTCTTTCCTCTGTACCTCAGTTAGGCCCCCCTATCCTTCCGATTTCGGGGAGTCCCGTATCTACTGAATTAGACCTTGGTGCAAGGTCGAAAATTGTGACTCGTAGTACTGTTCCTGCGGGCAGGAAACAGGAACTATTTGCTTGGGCTAAACATTGCATGGAAAAGGGTGATCAAAACGATGCATTTTTAACATTGTCTAATTTGCACGATTTTCCCGAGAAAAACGTTTTTATTGAAGGGCTGGGGATTCACTTAGGTGTAATGTGGGGTAGATTGCAGACTTCGGATCTCCCACAAGGAGTGAGAGATCTGAACGATCTAGCCCTCTCGAGGGATACCGAACGGAAGGTACATGGGCATGTCGATAGACTATTCGAATTTAGACAGGATTTTGAAAGATTGCGAAATGAGGATGATGAAGACGATAGAATATATATGCAGAAACGGTTCCTTTCGTGCCGAAGATCAGCACCCGAGGAAGTACGAATTTGCACTAGAGATGCGGTCAGATGGATCTCGGATTCATCGATACCGCCAGATGAGGTATACGATACCTACAGTCAATATACGGTAGAAATGCAAAGGAAAGTAATTCAAGTGATGGTACAGCACTTACAGGAAGAATGTATAAGAAAGAAGGTTGGTTGCCCCATAGAATTAGTTGGTATTTGTAAAAGAGCTTTTTCGCCCGACACCTCTACAGCTGCCTTAGCGCTCGATTTGGCCTTATTACTCAGTAAGCGGTCGGAGGTCCCGGTATCTCAGTTGCCTATGAGAGAGGTCCCTCCGACCTTTGTCCCAAAAGTAGAAATCCCCGCCAACGCGGCGGCTGGTACTCCCGCGGTGGATATCCCAGCACACTATGTATCACAGTTTGTTCACGTCCCGTTCTCTCGACAGGAAGTGAACACGATCAGACAATCGGTACCAGATATTAGGAAGAACCCGACAGGGTTTTATAAGGAAATCGAATCCGTTTTGCAGTCTTCTGTGTTCACCTTAAGTGACATGGATTTATTGTTTCCAGTACTTTTGCCCGTCGATGTATGGAAACAAATACGGACAGTAGATGATGTGCCGGGATTAGGGGATACATGGGTAAATCTAACTAGACTAGATGGGGAACGACCAGCTGGTGAGAAACCACCCCAGGTAATACTCACTTTACCCGATAGAATAGTTGCCAAATTAAAAACTATAATTCCAGAAAAAAGGATTATTTGGGACAAGCTTACTGCCTGTGTCCAAGGGAAAACCGAAGGTACCACCGAGTTCTTTAATAGGTTTGAACAAGTATTCTCCGACTTTAGTGGACAGGATTTGGGTACCGAGTCGGGGAAGAGGTTGTTTGTGGACAAATTCGTGCGTGGATTGTTGCCTGACATCCAGTCACAGATTATGTCCTCGGAGAGCGCTTGGCAGGCAAAATCTCAGTCAGAGGTTTTGCACATGGCTCAGTATTATGAGAATCGGGTTAATAACGAAAAAGAGAAAATCGAAAAAAGAAGGGGTGACCTGAAAACTAAGGTATTATTGCAACAAATAGTTAGAAACCCTAGAGGAGGTACGACGCAAACTAGAGGTCAGTACATTCCGAGAGGAAATACTCCTCCAAACATTAATCAGTGTGCTTATTGCCGGCAGGAAGGTCACTGGCGAGCACAATGCCCTGCCCTCAGTCAGAGGTCAGGAGGCACATTTGGAGGTATGGGTAGGCGACCACGGGGCCGCCCTGGAGCAGGGGGCCCTGATAGGGGTCAGCTTCTACGAAATCCCCAGCAACCTTTTTCACAGGAAAATCAGACTCCGAGTATGGACTCGAGAAATATATTTGATCACCCTTCTGCCGCCTATCTTTCTGAGGAACTTCCCTTTGATGAAGTTCTGCCTTACTAGGATTGCCCGAAGCAGCGTTTGGAACCACGACCTATTCCTGTTATTCAGAAGGGCCCCTATGTTGAACTGTTGGTAGGGAATAGGAAACACCAATTCTTGATCGATACTGGAGCACAGAAGTGCTCCATTGACCATTCTCGGGTTCCAAACATTCCCCTGTCAGGGCAATCGAATGTTTCTATAGGGTTTTCTGGCATACCAACTGTTTGTCCGGTCTCTGTGCCGGTGTCTGTCTCTTTGGGTCCTTTTACTGACCAGTGCCCTTTTCTTCTTACTTCAAACTGTGGAGAAAATTTGCTGGGGTTGAATTTGTTGAAGAAACTGAATGCAGTGATTCATTGTTCCCCTGATGGAATAAGATTGACAGTTTCACCTCAGCAACCCTTTAACTCCCAATATTTGACCCGACCTCTACCTCCTGAATTTGACATTGTCCCAGAATGCTTGTGGGCAATAGACGACAATGATGTCGGGATTTTACACATTGACCCTGTAAGAATAGTATTAAAACATGGGGTCAAGCTACCGCGCATTCCGCAATATAAAATTTCGATCGAAGGCGAGCGCGCTTTGAAATGCATTGTCTCCGATTTTGTGCATCGTGGAGTGATCGAAGAGATTACAGGTAGTTTATGTAACAGCCCGATCTTACCGGTATATAAGAAAGGCGACAATGCAATTCCGTACCGGTTTATAATAGATCTTCGTGCTATTAACCGGGTAGTGGCTCCACAATTTCCAATCGTGCCTGATGTAACAACGATTTTAACAATGATCCCTGCTACGGCTACGCACTTTAGTGTCGTAGATTTGAAAAACGCCTTCTTTAGTATCCCGATACATGAAGAGAGCAGGTATTTGTTCGCGTTCACCTTGGGGGGACGCTCGTTTACATTCACTAGGGCGCCTCAAGGGTATACTGAAAGTCCTAGTATCTATAGTAGGGCTTTAAAAGAGCAGCTCGACACCCTTGAATTGCCACCTACTTGTACGCTGCTTCAATATGTAGATGATTTGCTCCTGGCCGCAGACTCTGAGGAAGCTTGTAAAGAAGGCACTATATTGTTGCTTGTTCATTTAGCTGAAAATGGTCACAAAGCTTCTCTTAAAAAATTTCAATATTGTTGCCAGGAGGTTGCCTATTTAGGCTACCTCCTGTCAAAGGAGGGGAGAAGATTGACACCTGAACGAATCAAACACATTTCTGGCATGTCTGTCCCAAAAACGCAGAAGGAAGTCAGAGCCCTGATAGGGATGGCGTCCTACTGTAGAATGTGGATCCCTAACTTTGCCCTAGTGGTAAAACCGATGTTGGCTTTGACGAAGAAGGGCATTTCTCTGCCACTGCCATGGGAATCGGAACAACAACGATCATTTGAGCTTCTCAAAGCCGCGCTGTGTTCAGCACCGGTTCTGGGTACACCAAATTACGATAAGGCCTTTGTTTTGTTTGTGCATGAGTGTAATGGATGTGCTTTGTCTGTGTTAACACAGGAACATGGAGGGAAGAATAGGCCGTGCGGCTATTATTCCTCCGCCCTCGATCCTGTTGCATGCGCTTTGCCGCGATGTCTGCGCGCTGTTGCTGCTGCTGCTGCGTCTGTTAAACAGAGTGAGGGGATGGTTCTAGGCCACGATTTGATTTTGATGGTACCTCACTCTGTCGATATTCTACTGAACAAAACTCAAACGCAACACCTTACTTCTGCCCGGTTGACCAGGTATGAATTAGTTCTATTTGCTCCTCATATCCAAATTAAAAGGTGTTGTGTTCTTAATCCGGCTGAACTTTTGCCTCTCCCGCAAACTATTGCTTGCGGTGATGATGGATCACATGACTGCCTATATGCCACCGAACAAGAAACGAAGGGCAGAATAGATCTCTCAGATATTCCTTTGGAAAATGCGGAAGGGGAGCTGTTTTGTGATGGCTCCTGCTTTAAACTTCCGAATGGCACATCCACAGCTGCTTATGCGGTTACGACCTTGAATAAGGTCATAGAGACTAAAAGGATTCCGCATAACTCTGCGCAGGCCGCAGAGATTATAGCATTGACCCGTGCTTGTGAACTCTCCCAAGGGCTTAGAGTTAATATTTATACGGATAGTCAGTACGCCTTTGGGGTGGCTCACAACTTCGGAAAATTGTGGTCGGAAAGAGGGTTTTTGACCTCACATGGGACCAAGATTCAGCATGGTCCCCTAATAGTACAGTTACTCTCGGCACTCTCACTCCCCAAACAGCTAGCGATTATGAAATGTGCAGCTCATCGAAAGGTCATAGACGATGTGGGCAAAGGAAATGCTTTTGCAGATTCAATAGCTAGACAAACAGCCACAGACCTTAGCACAGACATGTATATCACGAGGGAAGTGAGAGATGGTTGTATAATAGATGAAGGTATTGGGTCTGTACGGGATATTCAGACTGATGCCACTGTTGATGAATCTAGGAAGTGGGCTGAAGGCATGGGGAAATTGGATGACGAAGGGTGTTGGGTGGACGCATCTAACGGGAAATGGTTGCTTCCAGATTCCTATGTGATTGCAATGGTTACGATGGCACACGGCCCAACACATGTGTGTGCTCAACAGATTGTGAAAATACTGCAGCAGGTTTGGGTGAATGATAAGATTTTGGAAATAGCAAAAAGATATGTCCAGAATTGTATAATCTGCTTGCAGCATAATGTGGGTAAAGGGACAGTGGCTCCAAGGGGAAGTTTCGGACCTCCCTCTGTTCCCTTCGAAACCATTCACCTTGATTTTATTGAAATGGAGCGTTGTAACAACTTGAAATATGTTCTCATTATTATTTGTGCTTTTAGCAAATGGGTCGAAGCTTTCCCCGTCAAAGATGCCACCGCCATGACGACCGCAAAGATCTTGGTCAAAGAATATTTTCCTCGTTTTGGGCTCCCGAGGATAATCTGGTCGGACAATGGGCCCCACTTCATCGCAGCCGTAATGTTGCAAATATGTGTTGCCTTGGGAATAGAGAAACGTTTTCATTCAGCTAGGCACCCTCAAAGTGCGGGGTTGGTAGAAAGACACAATGGTATTCTAAAGAACAAACTTGCAAAAACATGTGCTGATACTAAATTGAAATGGCCAGATGCCTTACCTATTGTTTTGTTAGCAATGCGCACCACACCCCAGACTAGAACTGGGCTCTCTCCATTTGAAATAGTGATGGGAAGACCCGCCAATATTTGGGGTCTCCCTAAACCTAAAGCCCTGAGGGATGTGGAAAATGTATTATTCGTAGACTACTGTAACCAATTGACTAAAAATCTGTATTTCATTTACCACCAGGTGAATGCTGCCTTACCTGTACGGTTTACGGGCCCAGGACACGATATATTGCCGGGCAGCTGGGTCTTGGTCAAGGCCTACGAAAGGTCTTCCTGTCTCGCGCCTCGCTGGCGTGGACCCTACCAGGTCCTATTGGTCACCCGAACGGCAGTCCGAGTGGCGGGCAAGAAACATTGGATACATGCAACGCATCTGAAGAAGATTCCTCACCCGACGCCACACGCTACAGAAGAAACAGAACCCCTCGCTGATGCTACGATCTCTGATCTCGGAGTAGCAATCAGCGCTGTGAGTGCATCGGAGAAGTCCTCTGAGCCCGAGGAGCTCGGGGAATCGTCCATCTTGTCTCCACACTCTTTTGATCAATCACTTCCGGAAAATCCTGTTTTGAGTTCTGCGACTTCCGTCGCCACTGACGCGACGCTCCCCTCAGGGAGCGACGATACTCTGCTTTTGGATTCAGCAAACTTGGGTACCATCAGGTACAATCTCCGATCACGGGAAAAGTTGTTGCACGACCGTCGTGTATCGGAAAGGAAGAAGTGATTGAAATACTGATATCTTTTTTCTTTTGTGAACAAAGGAGAAAAGGAGGGTTCTGTAGGCTAGGGTTGGGAAGGACTAAGAAGTCGCTCGGCCGAAGTGCCGCCAGCAAACGAACATTTGGGGCCGACAATCGGGACAAGCACGATGCCTGCCGCTTTCGCCACTGCTCCTCATATCGAACTTTCTAACAAAGAGGTGACCAATTCGAACAATGGACAATGCTCCTGGGCCCTGAAAACGTACTGTTGTGTCTTTGTTTTTATAATTGTTAGTTTTGCAACTGCTGCCGTGGGACTATGGTACTTTGAAGACATTTATCCTTTGAAGCCTTTGTTACCGACCGAAATTGTACCAACTGTTTTGACTCCCTCTGTACACCTTCATACTCTGTCCCCTAGGGACTCTCGGCATAGACAGAAATATCATAATAACACTTTGATGATAGTGATGAATGCTACGCATGCAATATTTAATAAGAGCAATTGTTGGGTTTGCACGCACTTGCCACAACATGGGAACAAGGGACTGGGATGGTATATACATCCCTTACCTCTGACAACCTCCTGCTATGCTTCTCTTAGAGCACTTTTCTTTGGCCGATGGAATGATAGCATCTCAGGGAACTTCGATGGCACTAATTTGAACGAATTTGAGAGACGTGAATTGACTCCCCTGGGATGCTCGCTTTTCGCAAATAGGAGTAGACCTAACATCGCTTCTATTAGGCCGTCTGATAAACTTTCTTCTCCTTTTCAAAATCTAATATCTTTCAAGATGGCTCCGATAGGCAATAAGGATGCCATGCCTCCTTCTTATTCTATAAATCACAATCCTGATTCTGTCCCTTTCTGTGTACAGCGAAATGGCACTAGGCCAATGGGAGATTTTGAGCTTTGTGTAAATATTGTAAACTTGACTGGGGAAAATAGGCCTTTGTATGTAGGGGGACCCGTTTATTTTGTTTGTGGTAGTTTAGCTTTTCCCTGGTTGCCTAAAGATTGGCAGGGAACTTGTTACTTAGGGATATTATTACCAGGTGTGTTTATAGCTAGTACCTTAGAGGTATCTAAGGCTCGCCCACGGCGAGATAGCGATGGAGATACCCCCGGACAAGTGTTCGGGGATATAGCCAAATCAGTAGTCCCTTTCTGGGGACAAATAGCAAATTCGGAAAACATTAGGGGATTAGCGAGGGTATTGGAGAAAACGATCAACCGGACCACAGACATACTCTACAATATGACCTTAGAGCAAAAGGCGATAAGATTGGTAGCGTTACAAAATCGAATGGCATTAGATGTCATTTTAGCTGAACGAGGTGGAGTATGCAAATTAGTGGGGTCCGCTTGCTGTGTTTTCGTACCAGATTCTTCACCAACTATATTCAAAGCAATTCAGAATCTACACACTCTCAGTTCTGAAGTCCATATCCCTGTGGGAGACTGGAGCCTCAGTACTTGGTTCTGGGATTCTCTGCGATCTTGGGGGTGGAAGGTGCTTTCCGTTATTTTAGGTATTTTAGGGACTCTGTTATTCCTTTGTTGTTGTTTTCAATGCCTCCCAAGTATATGCGGAATGATGGGAGGATGTTGTGCTCAGGTAATGAGTGCAATAGGGCGCAAAATATACACCCCGAAGACAGCATCTAAAGAGTTCATGTTGCAGGAAGTTCTTGTGAACGACCTTATGGCTATTGATGTTTCGGACAATGATGCGGAACCTATAAATGATAATGCCTTTAAGTATTTTCAAAAGTACTAGAGAAATTGTGTTTTAGCACTTGGCATAGGCCAAAAGGAGGGTCTGTGGAAATCGGTATAATATTGTGACCCCAATCGCATTGTTTAAATGTATGTTGGCCTACGCCAAGCTGTCTAAAAGTACACTGTGAACATAGGTTCCGCGGCAAGGTCTTGACCTCAATGTATTGTGTAAGCCGCCATCTTGGATTTAGCCGCCATTTTAGGTATTCTTGCAGTGTGGAAGTCACCCCGAACCACAAAATGGAGGCCGAATGACATTGCGAGTAAAGACTTCGGCCATGGTGACCTCCGCACACATGTATAAACAATATGTCCGCAAGCTATTTATTAGGGTCATGAACTAAGACCCTGTCCCCTGTTCAACCTCTTGTAAATCTGTAACTGTATCAGCGGAACTGATCTAAAACGTATGTTCGACCTGGCTACGAACCCTAGCCACAGTTCCAGGAATGATTAATCTGCAAGAGGGCTGGCCAATGCAGTACGAAACGTATAAAAGACAGAGCATCCAGATATTCGGTCTCTCCCACTTGCGGTACGAACCTTATCGTTGAAGGTTCGTATGTGAGTCAGAGAGCCGAATAGCTATTCGCATGTCGATTGACTTTGATACTTTGGTAAACTTTGAACTTTGAAATAAAGCGCTTTATATGGTCCTTTGTAACCTGTGTTGGTGTGTTTTCTATTTTTGGCTTCCCGGCCTCATGTCAATTTTTATGTTTCCACACATCAGGCGCTGCCAATTTAGGGTGGCCCTCAGCCCCCCTAAAAAGCAGCCTGTGATTTTGCATTTTGTTTTTTGTTTACCCAACTTGGCTTGGTGCAGATGGGCCCATTAGTGTGGCTATCTGCCCCCAGGGTGCCCAAACCCTACTGCCCCATCTATTGGGGGTCCTGCCCCACCTATTGGGGTGGCCCTCTCCCCCCTCACCCCAAATGGAGGTGGGTTGTACCTCACGCAGCCGTTTGGAGGAGGCCCAGGGAGGCCTGCATGAGGTGTGTCCCCCAGCCATTGGGCGTGGGGTGGGGGGGGGGGCACCCCAAAAGGTGGGGCAGGACCCCCAATAGATGGGGCAGTAAGGTTTGGGCACCCTGGGGGCAGATAGCCACACTAATGGGCCCATCTGCACCAAGCCAAGTTGGGTAAACAAAAAAAAAAATACAAAATCACAGGCTGCTTTTTAGGGGGGGCTGAGGGCCACCCTAAATTGGCAGCGCATGATGTACCGCAACGGGGGGTGGCCCTCAACCCCCCCCACCCCAAATGGAGGGCCCCACCTCATGCAACCCTCCCTGGGGGCAGATAGAGGGGCCCCCACCTCATGCATCCCTCCCTGGGGTCAGATGCCCCTTCCTAGGAGCAGATATCTGCCCCCAGGGAGGGTTGCATGAGGTGGGGCCCTCCATTTGGGGTGGGGGGGGTTTAGGGCCACCCCCCGTTGTGGTACATCATGCGCTGCCAATTTAGGGTGGCCCTCAGCCCCCCCTAAAAAGCAGCCTGTGATTTTGTATAATTTTTTTTGTTTACCCAACTTGGCTTGGTGCAGATGGGCCCATTAGTGTGTCTATCTGCCCCCAGGGTGACCAAACCCAACTGCCCCATCTATTGGGGGTCCTGCCCCACCTTTTGGGGTGGCCCTCTCCCCCCTCACCCCAAATGGAGGTGGGGTGTACCTCACGCAGCCGTTTGGAGGAGGCCCAGGGAGGCCTGCATGAGGTGTGTCCCCCAGCCATTGGGCGTGGGGTGGGGGGGGCACCCCAAAACGTGGGGCAGGACCCCCAATAGATGGGGCAGTAGGGTTTGGGCACTCCGGCACCAGATTGGCACACCAATGTGCCCCTGTGCACAAAGGGGAGTTGGGTTACCAAAGGAAAACAGTGAAATTGTTGGAAGTTTTTTTAGGGGGGGGGCGGTGGAGCACCCCAAAGGGTTGGGAAAGCTTCTAAAGGAATGGGGCGTTAACCCCCCCCTGCCCACAATGGAGTGGGTGCCATGTCATGCAGCCATCCCTGGGACCAGATATCTGCTCCTAGGAACGGACGCCTGAGCCCAGGGAGGAGTGCAGGACAGCCTTCCCCCTTATCTGCCCCTTGGGAGGGCTACATGAGATGTGCCGCCCCTCAAATTGGGGTGGTGGTGGAGAGGTGCAACCCCCCTCACGTTAGAAAATTCCACTGCGGTGTAGGGGGCCCCTCTGCCCCCACAAAAGGGCAGCCTGCCATTTTGAATTGGGTTCTTCGTTTACTATACCTGCCTTGGCGTAGAGGGGCACATTGGTGTGCCAGTCTGGCGCCGGGGTGCCCAAAACGTACAGGCCAATGCAACAGGGGGGGCCAATATGGGTGGTCTGGTATTTGGGTGGGCTGACACAGATAATATATGTTTTGTTCTTCCCTTTACAGGTCTTGAGCAGTTCAAGCTTCTCCCTTGTTATGTACGTATGAAATTTTGCTTATTCCAACATTTTATAGTGGTTGGAGGGCACATTGCTATTGGGGTGGGGGTGAACAGGGCCTGTAGTGTTCTGTTGTGAAGGAAGTGGGTGCTCTGGGGAGGTATTGGGGTGGCCAGGAACACACTTGTCCGGGTTGCGGACAAAACGCCCCCCAGTGCAGCTGAACAGTGCTGTTTCCCTGGGAGGGAAGTTTGCCAATTAGCCATCTGTGCAATGTTTTTTTTGTGTGCTGGGGGTTGCCATACACCCATTGGTCTTAGGCCAGTTTGCTATCACTGTGCAGTCCAGCCTTCTGTGGAGGTAGATGACTGAGAAGTTTCATGTATGTGGTGGAAGGAGCTGAAAAATGTACAGATATATGCCAGACAGTTCGGATGTGTTATTGGTAGGCAAAGCACTGAATGTAAATCTTTTATGTTTCTGTTGCATTTGCGGCTACTGAAAAGCTTATGCTGACTTATGTAAGTACCACATATATTACTTGGTAATGTGCGGGTGGAGGGTTACTGTGGTGGGAGAAACTGTGGCTGCAGTGTCAGTGGTATGGGTGAGAAAGGGTAGTAGGGCGGTTTGGGGGCCAGTGATGGGAGTGCCTTGCATTGAGGAAGGTGGCTGCTTTGCAGAAGGAAAAATTGGCCGACATAAGTAGCAGCTCCTTTTCAAAAATGTTGCCGGTAGTAATGCAGATGGTCATTTTGTTCTGAGCATGGTACGCGTACTTGATACAGAGAACACTACTTTTACTGCAACGATCACCATTTCTGTGGCCCTTTTCCAGCAGTCGTCACAGTGAGCCCCGCCAGGCTCCCCATCCTTTTGCAGGGGGAAAATCTGTAACGCAGGGTAGCTAGAGGGGCAGGAAGGGTGGGGGATTAAGTCATTGCCCTTGGGCGTCCATCTCCCAGATGGATATTTTGTCCCTCAAAAGCAGCAGTGGATGCAGGGTGCCCCGGCACGGTCCCCATCCCGTCCTAGAGGGGAAAGCTGCAGTGCTGGCCAGGCAGAGATGTAGTGTGGTGGTGGTTGATGTGTGTGACCTTGGCTGCCTCTCTGCCTTGGTAGTTGAATGGCCCCAAGTTCACCAGTACTTTAGGAGCTGCGCCCCAATTTCTCACAATCAAAGTGTCCAAATTTGCATGCATGTGTAATGAATGGCGCACATTCTGTCAGAGGAGCTATATTCGGAGAGGTTACAAAACACCCTTGCTGCAGAGGTCATATCCTCTGTCAGACTAGTCACCCTGCCAAAGTGTAATGGTGTAGCATGTGGAAGTCACCTTACTACCGTGCAGTGCAGGCGGTGGGCCACAGGAGCAGACAACCTTTACTGATTACAATTGCCCCAGCAGAACTGTGTTATTGGCACAAGGTGACATACTGTCTTCCTCATCTCTTTGCCACCTCCTTCCCCCAAAACACAAGTGCCAATTACGTAATGACCTACTGTAAATTCACATGAGAGGTGCATGTCCGAATGGGTGAAGTGTGTGTCTGGGATTGTTACAAGAGCCATGTGTTCACACAATCATTCAGCTAGTTGGTAAACTGTATGTATAGGCATATTCATGGGGGTTCACTTGTTTCCATATCATAGTGACGATGAGGGTTGTGTAGATAATTGCCTACTCTTTCACCCAACGGGCTGCACGATTTTCCGAGGGCCAACCACATCTGGCTCTCAAAGGGATGCCCTCCTGGTACATTGGTTTGGGGTTAGGGGGAAGTGTTTTCACCAGCTCAGAGGAGCCATCAGCGATGTCCATGCAAAAGGAGATGCAACCCCAACACCCTACAGTGGTGCACCTGGGAGGAAAAGATTTAGCGTCTGTGGGAGGGGAAGGGATACATGAGCTGCTAATGGAAGAACTGGAATGGATAGCACAGATGTTTCCAAACAGTGATGGTTTGGTGCCAGATTTCCGGGATTTATTTATTTTTATGTTTTTTCTGCAGGATGCCATATGCCCACTTGTCTTATTTCCATTTCCAATCCGTATGCAGTCTAGCCTTCCGTAGTGGTAGATGACTGAGAAGTGTCATGGAACTGGTGGAAGGAAGTGAAAAATGTACAGATAGTTGCCAGACAGTTTGGATGTGTAATTGGTAGGCAAAGCATTGATTTTAATTCTTTTATGTTTCCTTTGCAGTTTCGGCTACTGAAAAGCTATTGCTGTCTTATGTAAGTACAACATTTATTACTTGGTAATGTGGGGGTGGAGGGTTACTGTGGTGGAAGGAATTGTGGCTGCATTGTCAGTGATAAGGGTGGGAAAGGGTAGTGGGGAGGGTCGGGGGCCAGTGATGGGTGTGCCTTGCATTGAGTAAGGCAGCTGCTTTGCAGAAGGAAAGGTTTGGCCAACAAGTAGCAGCAAATTTTAAATGTTTTTTCGAGTAGTTATATAGATGGTCATTTTTTCTGAGCATGCTATGCGCACTTGTTACAGAGCTCATTCCTTTCACTGCAAAGTTCACCATTTCTGTGGTCCAATTTCAGCAGTGGTCCCAGTGTGCCCTGTCAGGGTCCCCATCCTTTTGCACGGGGAAAAACTGTAACGCAAGGTAGCTAGAGAGGGGGGTGTCATTGGCCTTGGCCGTCCGTCCCCCAGGTGTATTTTTTGTCCTCCAAATTCAGCAGTGGGTGCAGGGTCCAATCCCTTCCAGGAGAGGAAAGCTGTAGTGCTGACCAGGAAGCTATGTAGGGTAGTGGTGGGTGATGGGTGTGACCTTGTCCACCTCCCTTCCTTGGTAGTGAAGTGCCCCCAAGGTCACTAGTGGTCCTGGAGCTATGGCCGAAACACTCACATTGAAAGTGTCTGAAGGTGCACCCATTTGTGGTAAATGTGACACATTCTGTCAGGGTACCTATATTCACAGAGCGTACAAAGCACACTTCCTGTGGACTTCATATCCTCCGTGAGACTAGTCACCCTGCCAAATTGTAACGATGTAGCATGTGGACGTCACCTTACCACCGTGCTGGGCAGGCGGTGGGCCACAGGAGCAGACAACTTTTACTGATTACAATTGCGCCAGCACAACTGTGTTATTGGCACAAGGTGACATACTATCTTCTTCACCTCCTTCCCCTGAAAATAATGTGGCAATTATGTGTCGACCTACTGTTATCTCAAATGAGAGGTGGTTTCCGAATGGGTGAAGTGTGTGTCTGGGATTGTTACAAGAGTCATGTATTGGTGCAATTGTTGTGTAATGTGGTAAAATGTATGTGTAGCCATAATCATGGGGGTTTTCCTGTTTCCATTTCCTAGTGAGGATGAGGGTTGTGTGGATTTTCGGCCACTCTTATATCCAAAGCGCTGCACGACTTTTCCAAGGGCCACCTACATCTGGGTCTGGAAGGGATGGCCTTGCAGTGCATTGGTTTGGGGTGGGGGGGGATGCGCCTTCACCAGCTCCGAGGAGCCATCATCGCTGCCCAAGCAAAAGGAAAGGCCCCCCCCCCTGACCTTATAGTGGTTCACCTGGGAGGAAATGATTTTGCGTCTGTGGGACGGAACGGGGTATGGGAGCAGCTCATGGCAGACCTTGAATGGATTGCACAGAGGTTTCCAAACACTGTGGTGGCCTGGTCCCAGATGATTCCCAGGATGGATTGGAGAACTCAAGGGAATAGAAGGGCCATCAACCGCTCGGTGTGGAAAATGAATGGCGAGTTTACTAGACTGACAGAGGGCAACACCAGAATACGGACCATTCACCATGGCAATATCAAAGGTGCTGTGATGTTTCACAGAGATGGGGTGCACCTTTCCAAAACAGGCATGGAGCTGCTCATTGGAAACATAATGGATTTTACCCAGACACTATTTTAGGGGGAGTTTGCCCAGTGACTGATGGACACATTGGAAGATCTGAAAAGTGAATAGAAATGGTAGTAAGTATGTTGGCAGTGAGACTTCCACTTTCTAGCAATTGTTTGCATTCATGGCATGTCAAAGCATTTAGTATGTTTCTGCTACTTATTTCTTAGGTACCCATCACTACTTGCTTCAGCCTACATCAATTTGCTTGACCTTGCAATAATTTTGTCCTTGTGAGCTTTCCCCTTACAATAGACACCCCTATATGAATGAGCAGGTGTTTTTGTCAAAAGTGTGCCAGCAGTTGCCCGGAAGGGCCAGCCGTGTACTTTATTTATCTTCCCTTTCTGCTTCTTCATTGCCTATGGCTTTTCAACTCACCCAATCACTAATACGTTGCATGGTTCCTTCTCACCTCGATTTCCCATCCACAAGCATCCCATGGAGGAGGGCATGGTGCAAAGCATGTTGGCTGTTTCTGAATAGGTAGTGTGGCTGAAATCCTCGTCCCCACGCTTGTATTTCTGTACAGTTTAGCGGAATAGTACATTGTCCATAGATTTTTTGTTCTCTTTCTTTTAGGTGCAGGTGTGTTGTAGCTGTCTACCCACTTGTAGGAAAGCAGTCAGCTGGTCCTTAGCATTTCACGTGAGTGTTTGCAAAGTACTGCTCTGTTTATTGTAGCGTGCAGGGAGTACGTCATATTGCAGAGGGCTGCTACAGTTTGTGAGCAAAGTCTGGACCTTTTGGTGTACTTGTGTGGAGTAGGTTTGTGGCACTGAATACCACTTACTGTGCTACGTTCCATACTTTCAGAAGCACACATACTTCTTGTTTCAGTCTTCATCTGGTCTTTGGGCAGTGAAGGGTTCCATAGCGAAGGTACTCATGGCTTCTCGGCGATCAATGTCTGGTGCGGAGGCATTAGCTGCAGTGATGGAGTCTGGCTCAGAGCAAGGCACAGATGTGTACATGCATTCTGAAACAGATAGTGCTTCTGAGGGGCACGAGGGAAGTGATTGGGGAAGTGAGATGGCCATTGACGAAAGTCCCTCCTCCCACTCATCATCGTCATCATCTGATGATGAAGAGGAAGGAAGAGTGCGTCCACCTTTTCGCACACTTCCCACACGCAGGGACCTGTAAGGGGGAGGGGACGTGCAAGACGGCCACGCAATGTGGCAGTTCCTGACATGACTCAAGAGTCGCTCTGGGTGCCTCCAGCAATGGCTCAGCCTGTTGTGCCCCCTTTCACTGGTATATCAGGGTGCACAGTGAATACAGAAGGGTTTCAGCCTATTGATTTTTTCAACCTTTTTGTTGATGATGGGTTCATTGCAGACGTGGTTGAGCAAACCAATTTATACGCTGCACAGTTCATGAGGACTAGGGGTCCCACTCTGAAACCCCACTCCAGAGCACAAGCATGGGTACCCACAAACGATGTTGAAATGAGACTGTTTTGGGGTCTCATTTTGCTCATGGGCATTGGACACAAGCCGTCTGTCGCAATATACTGGAGTACTGTAGCACCACTTTATTGCCCGTTTTTTTCAGCTACAATGAGCAGAAATCGCTTTCAAGCACTGCACCGTATGTTGCACTTCAATGACAACTCGGCAGCATTACCCAAAACGGACCCAAACTTTGATAGGCTGTTCAAACTTAAGCCATTTCTGGACCATTTCACTCACCGATTTGCAGAGGTGTATGTTCCTAGCCAGAACATATCCATTGATGAATCGTTGGTGTTGTTCAAAGGTCGCCTTGTATTCAGGCAATACATTCCTAGCAAGAGATCACGATATGGGATTAACATGTACATGTTGTGTGAAAGTACCACTGGGTATGTCAGCAGCATGAGAGTCTACACCGGTAAAGACTCTACCCTAAACCCTCCGGGCTGCCCAGCCCATTTAGGGACAAGTGAGAAGATTGTTTGGGATCTTCTCACACCATGGCTCCACAAGGGACATCATTTGTATGTAGACAATTTCTACACCGGAATTCCACTGTTCAAGGAATTGTTCAATGTGGGCACACTGGCATGCGGTACAATCCGCAGTAACCGCAAAGGCTTCCCCAGACAACTTGTGTGTAAGAGGTTGGCTAAGGGACAATGTGTGGCATTGCGGCAGGATGAATTGTTAGCAGTGAAATTCTGCGACAAAAGGGATGTGTACATGCTAAGTACTATTCATGATGAAAGTACTTCAGCTGTCCCTCTGCGCAGGCAGACTCAGCAAGTGTTGAAGCCCAATTGCATTCTGGATTACAAGTACATGGGTGGAGTAGACAAAAATGACCAAGTGCTTGAGTCATACCACGCTGAACGCAAGTCGCGTTTCTGGTACAAAAAGTTAGCCACACACATTGTGCATATGGCAACGTACAATGCTTATGTGGTGTACCGTGCAGCTACTCCACAAAACAAGCTCTCCTTTTTGGATTTTGAATTAGAAATTGTTCAATCTCTGGCTAATGTTCATGTACAAATTCCCTCCTTTCCAGAGGTCGAAGATGTGGCCAGATTGCAAGAGCGACACTTTGGTGATTATGTTCCTCCCACTGCCACGAAGGCACAACCTTACCGAAAATGTAAGGTGTGTACAAAACAAGGAAAGAGGAAGGATACTCGGGTGTACTGTCCCCAATGCCCTTCCCAGCCTGCCCTCTGCTTTCAGTCTTGTTTCCTTTTGTATCATACAAAGGAAAATTATTGGGAGATCGACTGATTTCCGAAAATGCCCATCATTCCTTGAAAGGGACCCTTAGCCACTGAAATCGTGCATGTCTTGTAAAGGAATGGCACTCATGCACCCGGCCCTGGAGGAGTACCTTCAATGAAAATGCAACAGGATGTCAACTCACTTCTCTTGATTTAGCGTGCATTCACGAGCATCGCTAGTCCTGCTTCCTCCACTTGAGGCCTGCCTTGGAAAGGCAACAACAGCCGTAGCTTTCCCTTGAGGCCTGCCAAGAAAATGTACATCAGTCTAGATCCCTCAGCTCAAAGCGTGACTTGCAAAGGAACGCTAATCAGGCTCCTTCCATTGGAGGCGTGCCTACGAACTAGTAATCATTATGAGTCCCTGTACTTGAGTTGTGCCATGCGGGTCTTTCCCCTTTGGCGTGCTTTGGCAAGCAATGCTAGTCCTGCCCCCTCCACTTGAGGCCTGCCTGGGAAAGAGACATCACCCCCGGTACCTTTCACTTCAGGTCTGCCTCCTAAGGAAAAGGCAGTCTAGCTCCCTCTGCGCGTGGTGTGCCTTGCAAAGTAACGCAATGCTTGTTTCGTCCAAAGCAGGCGCATCTTGGAAAGAAATGCCACTCTAGCTCCCTCCACTTGAGGTGTGCCTTGGAGTAGGTGGGGACAGCACTCTGCTTTACTCCCCTTTGGCGTGCTTTGGCAAGCAATGCTAGTCCTGCCCCTCCACTTGAGGCCTGCCTGGGAAAGAGACATCACCCCCGGTACCTTTCACTTCAGGTCTGCCTCCTAAGGAAAAGGCAGTCTAGCTCCCTCTGCGCGTGGTGTGCCTTGCAAAGTAACGCAATGCTTGTTTCGTCCAAAGCAGGCGCATCTTGGAAAGAAATGCCACTCTAGCTCCCTCCACTTGAGGTGTGCCTTGGAGTAGGTGGGGACAGCACTCTGCTTTACTCCCCTTTGGCGTGCTTTGGCAAGCAATGCTAGTCCTGCCCCCTCCACTTGAGGCCTGCCTGGGAAAGAGACATCACCCCGGTACCTTTCACTTCAGGTCTGCCTCCTAAGGAAAAGGCAGTCTAGCTCCCTCTGCGCGTGGTGTGCCTTGCAAAGTAACGCAATGCTTGTTTCATCCAAAGCAGGCGCATCTTGGAAAGAAATGCCACTCTAGCTCCCTCCACTTGAGGTGTGCCTTGGAGTAGGTGGGGACAGCACTCTGCTTTACTCCCCTTTGGCGTGCTTTGGCAAGCAATGCTAGCTCTGCCCCCTCCTCTTGAGGCCTGCCTGGGAAAGAGACATCACCCCGGTACCTTTCACTTCAGGTCTGCCTCCTAAGGAAAAGGCAGTCTAGCTCCCTCTGCGCGTGGTGTGCCTTGCAAAGTAACGCAATGCTTGTTTCGTTCAAAGCAGGCGCATCTTGGAAAGAAATGCCACTCTAGCTCCCTCCACTTGAGGTGTGCCTTGGAGTAGGTGGGGACAGCACTCTGCTTTACTCCCCTTTGGCGTGCTTTGGCAAGCAATGCTAGTCCTGCCCCCTCCACTTGAGGCCTGCCTGGGAAAGAGACATCACCCCCGGTACCTTTCACTTCAGGTCTGCCTCCTAAGGAAAAGGCAGTCTAGCTCCCTCTGCGCGTGGTGTGCCTTGCAAAGTAACGCAATGCTTGTTTCTTCCAAAGAAGGCGCATCTTGGAAAGTAATGCCACTCCACCGCCTCTAGTTTAGGCGGGCCATGGAGAAGAAGGGTGGAGCACTGTGGGTCACTCTCCTATGGGAGTGCAGCTTGCTCCTCTTCGGGATTGCCTTACAAAAAAAAAAACGTCTGGAAAACCCCATCCGCTTCCGGCGTACTTTGGACAGGAACCCAAATCTGGCTCCTTCCACCTAAGGTTTGGCAAGCAAAGAAAGGCCAGTCCCGCTCCCTCTACTCAAGCCGTGCGTTGTGGAAGACCAGAACACCATTCAGGTTCCCTCCACTCAAGGGGTGTCTTTTCAAAATAATACACGCCACTTTGGCTCCTTCCCTTGAGGTCTAAGTGTCATGAAAGTGGTACTTGGACACCAACTATATGGCAGCGGTGTCTTGCGTACCTCGTAAGATCCTGCCTTGTTTATTGTTTTACTGCGAGTAATGTTATGTGTGGTGTAAGTGACACGTCATCTGTAGGAATGAATTGGATATGATTGGTGTGTGAATTAGGTAAAGATACAAAGAACATGCAGATGCAATTTCTGTGAATGGACTTTTCCAGCACTGCCGAAATGATTGTCATGTTGCAGGATGGCTGTTTTGTGTGGGTACGGTGGAACATAAGAATGTTTGCCCATAGTTGCTATGGGCATACTGAAAGCTGGTGTGGAAGATAGCGCCTGTAGGGCAGGGTAGCGAAGTCAGGCAGTATGCACTTGCTATCACTGTCCACATGTGATTGCCGGCACATAAAGTTTGCATGCAGACACAGTTGCTATGAAATTGATGCCAAATGATAGTTAAGATATTGCTAGAGACACAGTTGCATTGTACACACATGTCCATGTGGTATAAGTGTGTAGATATGCTCATGTGTAGATACACTTGCTGTGGTGCTAGTGATTTAGTAGAAGTGCAACTGCTGAAATGGATGCCAACTGACTGCAGACACGAAAGGGATACGAATGGCCAGTGATCCGGTGGGTGCCTTGTCGTGGCATCACTGCTCACAAGGAAAAACCTTCTTGTGCAATACAAGGAGGTTTGTCCTTGTGCTAAATCCCACCTTGCGTGTCTAACTGCATTGCGTCTGGTATGTATGGGAAGTGTGAGGAAAGGTGCATGTGAAATAGCTTACTGCCAGTACTGTACTGTTTCCTAAGCGCACTACAGCGAAGTTACTATACTAAAGATGTACCCATTGTCACTCAGGTACCACACCTGCACACAAGAGGTCAGCCTCTCATTGGGACACGTGTGGCGATGCGGGAAGGTAGGCCACGTGTTGTTGGCGGTGTGTTTCGGTGAGTGGCCAGAGGGAAATGTCTGAGATTTGTCTTCATTTCCGGCCAATTTCAGAGACATTTCCCTGTGTCCACTCACCGAAACACGTCGCCAACAGCAGATGTCATACCTTCTCGTGTTCCCACAGGTGTTCCGATGAAAAAGGTACCTCGCATGTGTGGGTGCACCTACCGGGGTCGCAAAAGGAAAAGGGTAACCCGCTGGTAACCCCAAGCCTTTCGCCACAGCACAATTTGTTCATGTGGGCAACCTACAGATTTGGGCCTTGGGTGTCGAAGCCAGCAAGGAAAACAGGGAACCCCATGCATTTCCCAAAAGAGGACATCCGTGGGAAAGCACAGAGGTCTGATTTGCGCGAAGCGGGCCAGAGTTTATTACCCAGACACCCCTGCAAAGTCCGAAATGTGGGGAAAAAAACGCATTTTCCGCACATTTCGCTCGACGCACCCATCGAAACACGCCCCCAACAACACATGGCCTACCGTCCCGCTTTCCCACAGGTGTCCCGATGAAAACGGTACCTCACATGTGTGGGTGCACCTACCTGGCCGCCAAGGGGAAAGCCTAAAACACAAGTAACCCCAAGTCTGTTGTCAGATGGAAATCTCAGACATTCTGCCGACCGGCGCAACGTACAGATATGGGCCTCGGGTGTCCAAGCCACCGAGGAAAACAGGGAACCCCATGCATTTTCGAAAAGAGGACACCCGTGGGAATCCGCAGAGGTGTGATTTGCGCACATCGCCCCAGATTTTTTTACCCAGACAACCCTGCAAAGGCCGAAATCTGGGGAAAAAAACGCTTTTTCCGCACATTTCGCTCGCCGCACCCATCGAAACACGCCCCCAACAACACATGGACTACCGTCCCGCGTTCCCACAGGTGTCCCGATGAAAACGGTACCTCACATGCGTGGGTGCACCTACCTGGCTGGCAAGGGGCAAGCCGAAAATGCAAGCAACCCCCAGTCTGTTGGCAGAGGGGAATCTCAGCCATTCTGCCGACCGGCACAACATACAGATATGGGCCTCGGGTGACCTGGCCACCGAGGAAAACAGGGAGCCCCATGCATTTCCGAAAAGAGGACACCCGTGGGAATCCGCAGAGGTATGATTTGCGCACATCGCCCCAGAATTTATTACCCAGACACCCCCGCAAAATCCGGGGCACTTTTCGGACTTTGCGGGGGGGTCTGGGTAATGAATTTTGGGGCGATGTGCGCAAATCATACCTCTGCGGATTCCAACGGGTGTCCTCTTTTTGGAAATGCATGGGGCTCCCTGTTTTCCTCGGTGGCTTGGACACCCGAGGCCCATATCTGTATGTTGTGCCGGTCGGCAGAATGGCTGAGATTCCCCTCTGCAAACAGACTGGGGGTTGCTTGCATTTTCGGCTTGCCCCTTGCCAGCCAGGTAGGTGCACCCACGCATGTGAGGTACCGTTTTCATCGGGACACCTGTGGGAACGCGGGACGGTAGGCCATGTGTTGTTGGGGGCGTGTTTCGATGGGTGCGGCGAGCGAAATGTGCGGAAAAAGCATTTTTTTCCCCACATTTCGGACTTTGCGGGGCTGTCTGGGTAAAAAAATCTGGGGCGATGTGCGCAAATCACACCTCTGCGAATTCCCACGGGTGTCCTCTTTTCGAAAATGCATGGGGTTCCCTGTTTTCCTCGGTAGCTTGGACACCCGAGGCCCATATCTGTAAGTTGCGCCGGTCGGCAGAATGTCTGAGATTTCCCTCTGACAACAGACTTGGGGTTACTTGTGTTTTAGGCTTTCCCCTTGGCGGCCAGGTAGGTGCACCCACACATGTGAGGTACCGTTTTCATCGGGACACCTGTGGGAATGCGGGACGGTAGGCCATGTGTTGTTGGGGGGGTGTTTCGATGGGTGCGGCGAGTGAAATGTGCGGAAAAAACGTTTTTTTTCCCCACATTTCGGATTTTGCAGGGCTGTCTGGGTAAAAAATCTGGGGCGATGTGCGCAAATCACACCTCTGCGGATTCCCACGGGTGTCCTCTTTTCGGAAATGCATGGGGTTCCCTGTTTTCCTTGGTGGCTTGGACACCCGAGGCCCATATCTGTATGATGTGAGAGTGTGACATTTCCGGTGTGAAAACAGACTTGGGGTTACTTGTGTTTTAGGCTTTCCCCTTGGCGGCCAGGTAGGTGCACCCACACATGTGAGGTACTGTTTTCATCGGGACACCTGTGGGAACGCGGGACAGTAGGCCATGTGTTGTTGGGGGCGTGTTTCGATGGGTGAGTCGAGCGAAATGTGCGGAAAATGCATATTTTTTCCCACATTTCGGACTTTGCGGGGGTGTCTGGGTAATAAAAACTGGGGCGATATGGGCATATCATACCTCTGCGGATTCCCACGGGTGTCCTCTTTTCGGAAATGCATGGGGTTCCCTGTTTTCCTCGGTGGCTTGGACACCCGAGGCCCATATCTGTATGTTGTGCCGGTCGGCAGAATGGCTGAGATTCCCCTCTGCAAACAGACTGGGGGTTGCTTGCATTTTCGGCTTGCCCCTTGCCAGCCAGGTAGGTGCACCCACGCATGTGAGGTACCGTTTTCATCGGGACACCTGTGGGAACGCGGGACGGTAGGCCATGTGTTGTTGGGGGCGTGTTTCGATGGGTGCGGCGAGCGAAATGTGCGAAAAAAGTGTTTTTTTCCCCACATTTCGGACTTTGCAGGGCTGTCTGGGTAAAAAAATCTGGGGCGATGTGCGCAAATCACACCTCTGCGGATTCCCACGGGTGTCCTCTTTTCGAAAATGCATGGGGTTCCCTGTTTTCCTCGGTGGCTTGGACACCCGAGGCCCATATCTGTAAGTTGCGCCGGTCGGCAGAATGTCTGAGATTTCCCTCTGACAACAGACTTGGGGTTACTTGTGTTTTAGGCTTTCCCCTTGGCGGCCAGGTAGGTGCACCCACACATGTGAGGTACCGTTTTCATCGGGACACCTGTGGGAACGCGGGACGGTAGGCCATGTGTTGTTGGGGGCGTGTTTCGATGGGTGCGGCGGGCGAAATGTGCGGAAAAAGCGTTTTTTCCCCCACATTTCGGATTTTGCGGGGCTGTCTGGGTAATGAATTCTGGGTCGATGTGCGCAAATCATACCTCTGCTGATTCCCACGGGTGTCCTCTTTTTGGAAATGCATGGGGCTCCCTGTTTTCCTCGGTGGCTTGGACACCCGAGGCCCATATCTGTATGTTGTGCCGGTCGGCAGAATGGCTGAGATTCCCCTCTGCAAACAGACTGGGGGTTGCTTGCATTTTCGGCTTGCCCCTTGCCAGCCAGGTAGGTGCACCCATGCATGTGAGGTACCGTTTTCATCGGGACACCTGTGGGAACGCGGGACGGTAGGCCATGTGTTGTTGGGGGCATGTTTCGATGGGTGCGGCGAGCGAAATGTGCGGAAAAAGCGTTTTTTTCCCCACATTTCGGACTTTGCAGGGCTGTCTGGGTAAAAAAATCTGGGGCGATGTGCGCAAATCACACCTCTGCGGATTCCCACGGGTGTCCTCTTTTCGAAAATTCATGGAGTTCCCTGTTTTCCTAGGTGGCTTGGACACCCGAGGCCCATATCTGTAAGTTGCGCCGGTCGGCAGAATGTCTGAGATTTCCCTCTGACAACAGACTTGGGGTTACTTGTGTTTTAGGCTTTCCCCTTGGCGGCCAGGTAGGTGCACCCACACATGTGAGGTACCGTTTTCATCGGGACACCGGTGGGAATGCGGGACGGTAGGCCATGTGTTGTTGGGGGTGTGTTTCGATGGGTGCGGCGAGCGAAATGTGCGGAAAAAATGTTTTTTTTCCCCACATTTCGGACTTTGCAGGGCTGTCTGGGTAAAAAAATCTGGGGCGATGTGCGCAAATCACACCTCTGCGGATTCCCACGGGTGTCCTCTTTTCAGAAATGCATGGGGTTCCCTGTTTTCCTTGGTGGCTTGGACACCCGAGGCCCATATCTGTATGATGTGAGAGTGTGACATTTCCGGTGTGAAAACAGACTTGGGGTTACTTGTGTTTTAGGCTTTCCCCTTGGCGGCCAGGTAGGTGCACCCACACATGTGAGGTACTGTTTTCATCGGGACACCTGTGGGAACGCGGGACAGTAGGCCATGTGTTGTTGGGGGCGTGTTTCGATGGGTGAGTCGAGCTAAATGTGCGGAAAATGCATATTTTTTCCCACATTTCGGACTTTGCGGGGGTGTCTGGGTAATAAAAACTGGGGCGATTTGGGCATATCATACCTCTGCGGATTCCCACGGGTGTCCTCTTTTTGGAAATGCATGGGGTTCCCTGTTTTCCTCGGTGGCTTGGACACCCGAGGCCCATATCTGTATGTTGTGCCGGTCGGCAGAATGGCTGAGATTCCCCTCTGCAAACAGACTGGGGGTTGCTTGCATTTTCGGCTTGCCCCTTGCCAGCCAGGTAGGTGCACCCACGCATGTGAGGTACCGTTTTCATCGGGACACCTGTGGGAACGCGGGACGGTAGGCCATGTGTTGTTGGGGGCGTGTTTCGATGGTTGCGGCGAGCGAAATGTGCGGAAAAAGCGTTTTTTTCCCCACATTTCGGACTTTGCAGGGCTGTCTGGGTAAAAAAATCTGGGGCGATGTGCGCAAATCACACCTCTGCGGATTCCCACGGGTGTCCTCTTTTCGAAAATGCATGGGGTTCCCTGTTTTCCTCGGTGGCTTGGACACCCGAGGCCCATATCTGTAAGTTGCGCCGGTCGGCAGAATGTCTGAGATTTCCCTCTGACAACAGACTTGGGGTTACTCGTGTTTTAGGCTTTCCCCTTGGCGGCCAGGTAGGTGCACCCACACATGTGAGGTACCGTTTTCATCGGGACACCTGTGGGAACGCGGGACGGTAGGCCATGTGTTGTTGGGGGTGTGTTTCGATGGGTGCGGCGAGCTAAATGTGCGGAAAAAGCGTTTTTTTCCCCACATTTCGGATTTTGCGGGGCTGTCTGGGTAATGAATTCTGGGGCGATGTGCGCAAATCATACCTCTGCGGATTCCCACGGGTGTCCTCTTTTTGGAAATGCATGGGGCTCCCTGTTTTCCTCGGTGGCTTGGACACCCGAGGCCCATATCTGTATGTTGTGCCGGTCGGCAGAATGGCTGAGATTCCCCTCTGCAAACAGACTGGGGGTTGCTTGCATTTTCGGCTTGCCCCTTGACAGCCAGGTAGGTGCACCCATGCATGTGAGGTACCGTTTTCATCGGGACACCTGTGGGAACGCGGGACGGTAGGCCATGTGTTGTTGGGGGCATGTTTCGATGGGTGCGGCGAGCGAAATGTGCGGAAAAAGCGTTTTTTTCCCCACATTTTGGACTTTGCAGGGCTGTCTGGGTAATAAAATCTGGGGCGATGTGCGCAAATCACACCTCTGCGGATTCCCACGGGTGTCCTCTTTTCGAAAATGCATGGGGTTCCCTGTTTTCCTTGGTGGCTTGGACACCCTAGGCCCATATCTGTAAGTTGCGCCGGTCGGCAGAATGTCTGAGATTCCCCTCTGCAAACAGACTGGGGGTTGCTTGCATTTTCGGCTTGCCCCTTGCCAGCCAGGTAGGTGCACCCACCCATGTGAGGTACCGTTTTCATCGGGACACCTGTGGGAACGCGGGACGGTAGGCCATGTGTTGTTGGGGGCGTGTTTCGATGGGTGCGGCGAGCGAAATGTGCGGAAAAAGCGTTTTTTTCCCCACATTTCGGACTTTGCAGGGCTGTCTGGGTAAAAAAATCTGGGGCGATGTGCGCAAATCACACCTCTGCGGATTCCCACGGGTGTCCTCTTTTCGAAAATGCATGGAGTTCCCTGTTTTCCTCGGTGGCTTGGACACCCGAGGCCCATATCTGTAAGTTGCGCCGGTCGGCAGAATGTCTGAGATTTCCCTCTGACAACAGACTTGGGGTTACTTGTGTTTTAGGCTTTCCCCTTGGCGGCCAGGTAGGTGCACCCACACATGTGAGATACCGTTTTCATCGGGACACCTGTGGGAAAGCGGGACGGTAGGCCATGTGTTGTTGGGGGCGTGTTTCGATGGGTGCGGCGAGCGAAATGTGCGGAAAAAGCATTTTTTCCCCCACATTTCGGACTTTGCAGGGCTGTCTGGGTAATGAATTCTGGGGCGATGTGCGCAAATCATACCTCTGCGGATTCCCACGGGTGTCCTCTTTTTGGAAATGCATGGGGCTCCCTGTTTTCCTCGGTGGCTTGGACACCCGAGGCCCATATCTGTATGTTGTGCCGGTCGGCAGAATGGCTGAGATTCCCCTCTGCAAACAGACTGGGGGTTGCTTGCATTTTCGGCTTGCCCCTTTCCAGCCAGGTAGTTGCACCCATGCATGTGAGGTACCGTTTTCATCGGGACACCTGTGGGAACGCGGGACGGTAGGCCATGTGTTGTTGGGGGTATGTTTCGATGGGTGCGGCGAGCGAAATGTGCGGAAAAAGCGTTCTTTTCCCCACATTTCGGACTTTGCAGGGCTGTCTGGGTAAAAAAATCTGGGGCGATGTGCGCAAATCACACCTCTGCGGATTCCCACGGGTGTCCTCTTTTCGAAAATGCATGGGGTTCCCTGTTTTCCTCGGTGGCTTGGACACCCGAGGCCCATATCTGTAAGTTGCGCCGGTCGGCAGAATGTCTGAGATTTCCCTCTGACAACAGACTTGGGGTTACTTGTGTTTTAGGCTTTTCCCTTGGCGGCCAGGTAGGTGCACCCACACATGTGAGGTACCGTTTTCATCGGGACACCTGTGGGAACACGGGACGGTAGGCCATGTGTTGTTGGGGGCGTGTTTTGATGGGTGCGGCGAGCGAAATGTGCGGGAAAAGCGTTTTTTTCCCCACATTTCGGACTTTGCAGGGCTGTCTGGGTAAAAAAATCTGGGGCGATGTGCGCAAATCACACCTCTGCGGATTCCCACGGGTGTCCTCTTTTTGGAAATGCATGGGGTTCCCTGTTTTCCTCGGTGGCTTGGACACCCGAGGCCCATATCTGTATGTTGTGCCGGTCGGCAGAATGGCTGAGATTCCCCTCTGCAAACAGACTGGGGGTTGCTTGCATTTTCGGCTTGCCCCTTGCCAGCCAGGTAGGTGCACCCACGCATGTGAGGTACCGTTTTCATCGGGACACCTGTGGGAACGCGGGACGGTAGGCCATGTGTTGTTGGGGGCGTGTTTCGATGGTTGCGGCGAGCGAAATGTGCGGAAAAAGCGTTTTTTTCCCCACATTTCGGACTTTGCAGGGCTGTCTGGGTAAAAAAATCTGGGGCGATGTGCGCAAATCACACCTCTGCGGATTCCCACGGGTGTCCTCTTTTCGAAAATGCATGGGGTTCCCTGTTTTCCTCGGTGGCTTGGACACCCGAGGCCCATATCTGTAAGTTGCGCCGGTCGGCAGAATGTCTGAGATTTCCCTCTGACAACAGACTTGGGGTTACTCGTGTTTTAGGCTTTCCCCTTGGCGGCCAGGTAGGTGCACCCACACATGTGAGGTACCGTTTTCATCGGGACACCTGTGGGAACGCGGGACGGTAGGCCATGTGTTGTTGGGGGTGTGTTTCGATGGGTGCGGCGAGCTAAATGTGCGGAAAAAGCGTTTTTTTCCCCACATTTCGGATTTTGCGGGGCTGTCTGGGTAATGAATTCTGGGGCGATGTGCGCAAATCATACCTCTGCGGATTCCCACGGGTGTCCTCTTTTTGGAAATGCATGGGGCTCCCTGTTTTCCTCGGTGGCTTGGACACCCGAGGCCCATATCTGTATGTTGTGCCGGTCGGCAGAATGGCTGAGATTCCCCTCTGCAAACAGACTGGGGGTTGCTTGCATTTTCGGCTTGCCCCTTGACAGCCAGGTAGGTGCACCCATGCATGTGAGGTACCGTTTTCATCGGGACACCTGTGGGAACGCGGGACGGTAGGCCATGTGTTGTTGGGGGCATGTTTCGATGGGTGCGGCGAGCGAAATGTGCGGAAAAAGCGTTTTTTTCCCCACATTTTGGACTTTGCAGGGCTGTCTGGGTAATAAAATCTGGGGCGATGTGCGCAAATCACACCTCTGCGGATTCCCACGGGTGTCCTCTTTTCGAAAATGCATGGGGTTCCCTGTTTTCCTTGGTGGCTTGGACACCCTAGGCCCATATCTGTAAGTTGCGCCGGTCGGCAGAATGTCTGAGATTCCCCTCTGCAAACAGACTGGGGGTTGCTTGCATTTTCGGCTTGCCCCTTGCCAGCCAGGTAGGTGCACCCACCCATGTGAGGTACCGTTTTCATCGGGACACCTGTGGGAACACGGGACGGTAGGCCATGTGTTGTTGGGGGCGTGTTTCGATGGGTGCGGCGAGCGAAATGTGCGGAAAAAGCGTTTTTTTCCCCACATTTCGGACTTTGCAGGGCTGTCTGGGTAAAAAAATCTGGGGCGATGTGCGCAAATCACACCTCTGCGGATTCCCACGGGTGTCCTCTTTTCGAAAATGCATGGAGTTCCCTGTTTTCCTCGGTGGCTTGGACACCCGAGGCCCATATCTGTAAGTTGCGCCGGTCGGCAGAATGTCTGAGATTTCCCTCTGACAACAGACTTGGGGTTACTTGTGTTTTAGGCTTTCCCCTTGGCGGCCAGGTAGGTGCACCCACACATGTGAGATACCGTTTTCATCGGGACACCTGTGGGAAAGCGGGACGGTAGGCCATGTGTTGTTGGGGGCGTGTTTCGATGGGTGCGGCGAGCGAAATGTGCGGAAAAAGCATTTTTTCCCCCACATTTCGGACTTTGCAGGGCTGTCTGGGTAATGAATTCTGGGGCGATGTGCGCAAATCATACCTCTGCGGATTCCCACGGGTGTCCTCTTTTTGGAAATGCATGGGGCTCCCTGTTTTCCTCGGTGGCTTGGACACCCGAGGCCCATATCTGTATGTTGTGCCGGTCGGCAGAATGGCTGAGATTCCCCTCTGCAAACAGACTGGGGGTTGCTTGCATTTTCGGCTTGCCCCTTTCCAGCCAGGTAGTTGCACCCATGCATGTGAGGTACCGTTTTCATCGGGACACCTGTGGGAACGCGGGACGGTAGGCCATGTGTTGTTGGGGGTATGTTTCGATGGGTGCGGCGAGCGAAATGTGCGGAAAAAGCGTTCTTTTCCCCACATTTCGGACTTTGCAGGGCTGTCTGGGTAAAAAAATCTGGGGCGATGTGCGCAAATCACACCTCTGCGGATTCCCACGGGTGTCCTCTTTTCGAAAATGCATGGGGTTCCCTGTTTTCCTCGGTGGCTTGGACACCCGAGGCCCATATCTGTAAGTTGCGCCGGTCGGCAGAATGTCTGAGATTTCCCTCTGACAACAGACTTGGGGTTACTTGTGTTTTAGGCTTTTCCCTTGGCGGCCAGGTAGGTGCACCCACACATGTGAGGTACCGTTTTCATCGGGACACCTGTGGGAACACGGGACGGTAGGCCATGTGTTGTTGGGGGCGTGTTTTGATGGGTGCGGCGAGCGAAATGTGCGGGAAAAGCGTTTTTTTCCCCACATTTCGGACTTTGCGGGGCTGTCTGGGTAAAAAAATCTGGGGCGATGTGCGCAAATCACACCTCTGCGGATTCCCACGGGTGTCCTCTTTTCGAAAATGCATGGGGTTCCCTGTTTTCCTCGGTGGCTTGGACACCCGAGGCCCATATCTGTAAGTTGCGCCGGTCGGCAGAATGTCTGAGATTTCCCTCTGACAACAGACTTGGGGTTACTTGTGTTTTAGGCTTTCCCCTTGGCGGCCAGGTAGGTGCACCCACACATGTGAGATACCGTTTTCATCGGGACACCTGTGGGAACGCGGGACGGTAGGCCATGTGTTGTTGGGGGCGTGTTTCGATGGGTGCGGCGAGTGAAATGTACAGAAAAAGCGTTTTTTCCCCACATTTCAGGCTTTGCGGGGCTGTCAGGGTAAAAAAATCTGGGGCGATGTGCGCAAATCACACCTCTGCGAATTCCCACAGGTGTCCTCTTTTCGAAAATGCATGGGGTTCCCGGTTTTCCTCGGTGGCTTGGACACCCGAGGCCCATATCTGTAAGTTGCGCCGGTCGGCAGAATGTCTGAGATTTCCCTCTGACAACAGACTTGGGGTTACTTGTGTTTTAGGCTTTCCCCTTGGGGGCCAGGTAGGTGCACCCACACATGTGAGGTACCGTTTTCATCGGGACACCTGTGGAAACGCGGGACGGTAGGCCATGTGTTGTTGGGGGCGTGTTTCGATGGGTGCGGCGAGCAAAATGTGCAGAAAAAGCGTTTTTTTCCCCACATTTTGGACTTTGCGGGGCTGTCTGGGTAATGAATTCTGGGGCGATGTGCGCAAATCATACCTCTGCGGATTCCCATGGGTGTCCTCTTTTTGGAAATGCATGGGGCTCCCTGTTTTCCTCGGTGGCTTGGACACCCGAGGCCCATATCTGTATGTTGTGCCGGTCGGCAGAATGGCTGAGATTCCCCTCTGCAAACAGACTGGGGGTTGCTTGCATTTTCGGCTTGCCCCTTGCCAGCCAGGTAGGTGCGCCCACGCATGTGAGGTACCGTTTTCATCGGGACACCTGTGGGAACGCGGGACGGTAGGCCATGTGTTGTTGGGGGCGTGTTACGATGGGTGCGGCGAGCGAAATGTGCGGAAAAAGCGTTTTTTCCCCCACATTTCGGACTTTGCAGGGCTGTCTGGGTAAAAAAATCTGGGGCGATGTGCGCAAATCACACCTCTGCGGATTCCCACGGGTGTCCTCTTTTCGAAAATGCATGGGGTTCCCTGTTTTCCCCGGTGGCTTGGACACCCGAGGCCCATATCTGTAAGTTGCGCCGGTCGGCAGAATGTCTGAGATTTCCCTCTGACAACAGACTTGGGGTTACTTGTGTTTTAGGCTTTCCCCTTGGCGGCCAGGTAGGTGCACCCACACATGTGAGGTACCGTTTTCATCGGGACACCTGTGGGAACGTGGGACGGTAGGCCATGTGTTGTTGGGGGCGTGTTTCGATGGGTGCGGCGAGCGAAATGTGCGGAAAAAGCGTTTTTTTCCCCACATTTCGGACTTTGCGGGGCTGTCTGGGTAAAAAAATCTGGGGCGATGTGCGCAAATCACACCTCTGCAAATTCCCACGGGTGTCCTCTTTTTGAAAATGCATGGGGCTCCCTGTTTTCCTCGGTGGCTTGGACACCCGAGGCCCATATCTGTATGTTGTGCCGGTCGGCAGAATGGCTGAGATTCCCCTCTGCAAACAGACCGGGGGTTGCTTGCATTTTCGGCTTGCCCCTTGCCAGCCAGGTAGGTGCACCCACGCATGTGAGGTACCGTTTTCATCGGGACACCTGTGGAAACGCGGGACGGTAGGCCATGTGTTGTTGGGGGCGTGTTTCGATGGGTGCGGCGAGCGAAATGTGTGGAAAAAGCGTTTTTTTCCCCACATTTCTGACTTTGCAGGGCTGTCTGGGTAAAAAAATCTGGGGCGATGTGCGCAAATCACACCTCTGCGGATTCCCACGGGTGTCCTCTTTTCGAAAATGCATGGGGTTCCCTGTTTTCCCCGGTGGCTTGGACACCCGAGGCCCATATCTGTAAGTTGCGCCGGTCGGCAGAATGTCTGAGATTTCCCTCTGACAACAGACTTGGGGTTACTTGTGTTTTAGTCTTTCCCCTTGGCGGCCAGGTAGGTGCACCCACACATGTGAGGTACCGTTTTCATCGGGACACCTGTGGGAACGTGGGACGGTAGGCCATGTGTTGTTGGGGGCGTGTTTCGATGGGTGTGGCGAGCGAAATGTGCGGAAAAAGCGTTTTTTCCCCCACATTTCGGACTTTGCGGGGCTGTCTGGGTAATGAATTCTGGGGCGATGTGCGCAAATCATACCTCTGCGGATTCCCACGGGTGTCCTCTTTTTGGAAATGCATGGGGCTCCCTGTTTTCCTCGGTGGCTTGGACACCCGAGACCCATATCTGTATGTTGTGCCGGTCGGCAGAATGGCTGAGATTCCCCTCTGCAAACAGACCGGGGGTTGCTTGCATTTTCGGCTTGCCCCTTGCCAGCCAGGTAGGTGCACCCACGCATTTGAGGTACCGTTTTCATCGGGACACCTGTGGAAACGCGGGACGGTAGGCCATGTGTTGTTGGGGGCGTGTTTCGATGGGTGCGGCGAGCGAAATGTGTGGAAAAAGCGTTTTTTTCCCCACATTTCTGACTTTGCAGGGCTGTCTGGGTAAAAAAATCTGGGGCGATGTGCGCAAATCACACCTCTGCGGATTCCCACGGGTGTCCTCTTTTCGAAAATGCATGGGGTTCCCTGTTTTCCCCGGTGGCTTGGACACCCGAGGCCCATATCTGTAATTTGCGCCGGTCGGCAGAATGTCTGAGATTTCCCTCTGACAACAGACTTGGGGTTACTTGTGTTTTAGGCTTTCCCCTTGGCGGCCAGGTAGGTGCACCCACACATGTGAGGTACCATTTTCATCGGGACACCTGTGGGAACGTGGGACGGTAGGCCATGTGTTGTTGGGGGCGTGTTTCGATGGGTGCGGCGAGCGAAATGTGCGGAAAAAGCGTTTTTTCCCCACATTTCGGACTTTGTGGGGCTGTCTGGGTAATGAATTCTGGGGCGATGTGCGCAAATCATACCTCTGCGGATTCCCACGGGTGTCCTCTTTTTGGAAATGCATGGGGCTCCCTGTTTTCCTCGGTGGCTTGGACACCCGAGGCCCATATCTGTATGTTGTGCCGGTCGGCAGAATGGCTGAGATTCCCCTCTGCAAACAGACTGGGGGTTGCTTGCATTTTCGGCTTGCCCCTTGCCAGCCAGGTAGGTGCGCCCACGCATGTGAGGTACCGTTTTCATCGGGA
The DNA here is from genome assembly GCF_040938575.1 of Ambystoma mexicanum. NCBI lineage: Eukaryota > Metazoa > Chordata > Amphibia > Caudata > Ambystomatidae > Ambystoma > Ambystoma mexicanum. Next base: position 54,244,056 of record NC_090934.1, on the reverse strand, counting down.
CACCTGTGGGAACGCGGGACGGTAGGCCATGTGTTGTTGGGGGCGTGTTACGATGGGTGCGGCGAGCGAAATGTGCGGAAAAAGCGTTTTTTCCCCCACATTTCGGACTTTGCAGGGCTGTCTGGGTAAAAAAATCTGGGGCGATGTGCGCAAATCACACCTCTGCGGATTCCCACGGGTGTCCTCTTTTCGAAAATGCATGGGGTTCCCTGTTTTCCCCGGTGGCTTGGACACCCGAGGCCCATATCTGTAAGTTGCGCCGGTCGGCAGAATGTCTGAGATTTCCCTCTGACAACAGACTTGGGGTTACTTGTGTTTTAGGCTTTCCCCTTGGCGGCCAGGTAGGTGCACCCACACATGTGAGGTACCGTTTTCATCGGGACACCTGTGGGAACGTGGGACGGTAGGCCATGTGTTGTTGGGGGCGTGTTTCGATGGGTGCGGCGAGCGAAATGTGCGGAAAAAGCGTTTTTTTCCCCACATTTCGGACTTTGCGGGGCTGTCTGGGTAAAAAAATCTGGGGCGATGTGCGCAAATCACACCTCTGCAAATTCCCACGGGTGTCCTCTTTTTGAAAATGCATGGGGTTCCCTGTTTTCCTCGGTGGCTTGGACACCCGAGGCCCATATCTGTAAGTTGCGCCGGTCGGCAGAATGTCTGAGATTTCCCTCTGACAACAGACTTGGGGTTACTTGTGTTTTAGGCTTTCCCCTTGGCGGCCAGGTAGGTGCACCCACACATGTGAGGTACCGTTTTCATCGGGACACCTGTGGGAACGCGGGACGGTAGGCCATGTGTTGTTGGGGGCGTGTTTCGATGGGTGCGGCGAGCGAAATGTGCGGAAAAAGCGTTTTTTTCCCCACATTTTGGACTTTGCAGGGCTGTCTGGGTAAAAAAATCTGGGGCGATGTGCGCAAATCACACCTCTGCGGATTCCCACGGGTGTCCTCTTTTCGGAAATGCATGGGATTCCCTGTTTTCCTTGGTGGCTTGGACACCCGAGGCCCATATCTGTATGATGTGAGAGTGTGACATATCCGGTGTGAAAACAGACTTGGGGTTACTTGTGTTTTAGGCTTTCCCCTTGGCGGCTAGGTAGGTGCACCCACACATGTGAGGTACTGTTTTCATCGGGACACCTGTGGGAACGCGGGACAGTAGGCCATGTGTTGTTGGGGGCGTGTTTCGATGGGTGAGTCGAGCGAAATGTGCGGAAAATGCATATTTTTTCCCACATTTCGGACTTTGCGGGGGTGTCTGGGTAATAAAAACTGGGGCGATTTGGGCATATCATACCTCTGCGGATTCCCACAGGTGTCCTCTTTTCGGAAATGCATGGGGTTCCTTGTTTTCCTTGGTGGCTTGGACACCCAAGGCCCATATCTGTATGATGTGAGAGTGTGACATTTCCGGTGTGAAAACAGACTTGGGGTTACTTGTGTTTTAGGCTTTCCCCTTGGCGGCCAGGTAGGTGCACCCACACATGTGGGGTACCGTTTTCATTGGGACACCTGTGGGAACGCGTGACGGTAGGCCATGTGTTGTTGGGGGCGTGTTTCGATAGGTGCGTCGAGCGAAATGTGCGGAAATTGCGTATTTTTTCCCACATTTCGGACTTTGCAGGGGTGTCTGGGTAATAAATTCTGGCGAAATTTGGGCATATCATATCTCTACGGATTCCCACGGGTGTCCTCTTTTCGGAAATGCATGGGGTTCCCTGTTTTCCTCGGTGGCTTGGACACCCGAGGCCCATATCTGTATGATGTGAGAGTGTGAGATTTCCGGTGTGAAAACAGACTTGGGGTTACTTGTGTTTTCGGCTTTCCCCTTGGTGGCCAGGTAGGTGCACCCACACATGTGAGGTACCGTTTTCATCGGGACACCTGTGGGAACGCGTGACGGTAGGCCATGTGTTTTTGGGGCGTGTTTCGATGGGTGAGCCAAGCGAAATGTGCGGAAATTGCGTATTTTTTCCCACATTCCGAACTTTGCGGGGGTGTCTGGGTAATAGATTCTGGGGCAATTTGGGCATATCATACCTCTGCGGATTCCCACGGGTGTCCTCTTTTCGGAAATGCATGGGGTTCCCTGTTTTCCTCTGTGGCTTGGACACCCGAGGCCCATATCTGTATGATGTGCGAGTGTGACATTTCCGGTGTGAAAACAGACTTGGGGTTACTTGTGTTTTAGGCTTTCCCCTTGGAGGCCAGGTAGGTGCACCCACACATGTGAGGTACCGTTTTCATCGGGACACCTGTGGGAACGCGGGACAGTAGGCCATGTGTTGTTGGGGGCGTGTTTCAATGGGTGAGTCGAGCGAAATGTGCGGAAAATGCGTATTTTTTCCCACATTTTGGACTTTGCGGGGGTGTCTGGGTAATAAATTCTGGGGCAATTTTGGCATATCATACCTCTGCGGATTCCCACGGGTGTCCTCTTTTCGGAAATGCATGGGGTTCCCTGTTTTCCTTGGTGGCTTGGACACCCGAGGCCCATATCTGTATGATGTGAGAGTGTGCGATTTCCGGTGTGAAAACAGACTTGGGGTTACTTGTGTTTTCGGCTTTTGCCCTTGGCGGCCAGGTAGGTGCACCCACACATGTGAGGTACCATTTTCATCGGGACACCTGTGGGAACGCGTGACGGTAGGCCATGTGTTGTTGGGGGCGTGTTTCGATGGGTGAGCCGAGCGAAATGTGCGGAAAATTGCGTATTTTTTCCCACATTCCGAACTTTGCGGGGGTGTCTGGGTAATAAATTGTGGGGCAATTTGGGCATATCATACCTCTGCGGATTCCCACGGGTGTCCTCTTTTCGGAAATGCATGGGGTTCCCTGTTTTCCTCTGTGGCTTGGACACCCGAGGCCCATATCTGTATGATGTGCGAGTGTGACATTTCCGGTGTGAAAACAGACTTGGGGTTACTTGTGTTTTAGGCTTTCCCCTTGGAGGCCAGGTAGGTGCACCCACACATGTGAGGTACCGTTTTCATCGGGACACCTGTGGGAACGCGGGACAGTAGGCCATGTGTTGTTGGGGGCGTGTTTCAATGGGTGAGTCGAGCGAAATGTGCGGAAAATGCGTATTTTTTCCCACATTTTGGACTTTGCGGGGGTGTCTGGGTAATAAATTCTGGGGCAATTTTGGCATATCATACCTCTGCGGATTCCCACGGGTGTCCTCTTTTCGGAAATGCATGGGGTTCCCTGTTTTCCTTGGTGGCTTGGACACCCGAGGCCCATATCTGTATGATGTGAGAGTGTGAGATTTCCGGTGTGAAAACAGACTTGGGGTTACTTGTGTTTTCGGCTTTCCCCTTGGCGGCCAGGTAGGTGCACCCACACATGTGAGGTACCATTTTCATCGGGACACCTGTGGGAACGCGTGACGGTAGGCCATGTGTTGTTGGGGGCGTGTTTCGATGGGTGAGCCGAGCGAAATGTGCGGAAAATTGCGTATTTTTTCCCACATTCCGAACTTTGCGGGGGTGTCTGGGTAATAAATTGTGGGGCAATTTGGGCATATCATACCTCTGCAGATTCCCACGGGTGTCCTCTTTTCGGAAATGCATGGGGTTCCCTGTTTTCCTCATTGACTTGGACACCCGAGGCCCATATCTGTATGATGTGCGAGTGTGAGATTTCCGGTGTGAAAACAGACTTGGGGTTACTCGTGTTTTCGGCTTTCCCCTTGGCGGCCAGGTAGGTGCACCCACACATGTGAGGTACCGTTTTCATCGGGACACCTGTGGGAACGCGGGACAGTAGGCCATGTGTTGTTGGGGGCGTATTTAGATGGGTGAGTCGAGCGAAATGTGCGGAAAATGCGTATTTTTTCACACATTTTGGACTTTGCGGGGGGGTCTGGGTAATAAATTCTGGGGCAATTTGGGCATATCATACCTCTGCGGATTCCCACGGATGTCCTCTTTTCGGAAATGCATGGGGTTCCCCGTTTTCATCGGTGGCTTGGACACCCGAGGCCGATATCTGTACGTTGTGCCGGTCGGCAGTATGTCTGAGATTTCCCTCTGAAAACAGACTTGGGGTTACTTGTGTTTTAGGCTTTCCCCTTGGCAGCCAGGTAGGTGCACCCACACATGTGAGGTACCGTTTTCATCGGGACACCTGTGGGAACGCGTGACGGTAGGCCATGTGTTGTTGGGGGCGTGTTTCGATGGGTGAGCCCAGCGAAATGTGCGGAAATTGCGTATTTTTTCCCACATTTCGGACTTTGCAGGGGTGTCTGGGTAATAAATTATGGGGCAATTTGGGCATATCATACCTCTGCGGATTCCCACGGGTGTCCTCTTTTCGGAAATGCATGGGGTTCCCTGTTTTCCTCGGTGGCTTGGACACCCGAGGCCCATATCTGTATGATGTGAAAGTGTGACATTTCCGGTGTGAAAACAGACTTGGGGTTACTTGTGTTTTAGGCTTTCCCCTTGGCGGCCAGGTAGGTGCACCCACACATGTGAGGTACCGTTTTCATCGGGACACCTGTGGGAACGCGTGACGGTAGGCCATGTGTTGTTGGGGGCATGTTTCGATGGGTGAGCCGAGCAAAATGTGCGGAAATTGCGTATTTTTTCCCACATTTCGGACTTTGCAGGGGTGTCTGGGTAATAAATTCTGGGGCAATTTGGGCATATCATACCTCTGCGGATTCCCACGGGTGTCCTCTTTTCGGAAATGCATGGGGTTCCCTGTTTTCCTCGGTGGCTTGGACACCCAAGGCCCATATCTGTATGATGTGAGAGTGTGACATTTCCGGTGTGAAAACAGACTTGGGGTTACTTGTGTTTTAGGCTTTCCCCTTGGCGGCCAGGTAGGTGCACCCACACATGTGAGGTACCGTTTTCATCGGGACACCTGTGGGAACGCGTGACGGTAGGCCATGTGTTGTGTTTGTGTGGTTTTCATAACGTTTTGACCCATTTGATGGAGCCCTTTGTCTCACAACCCTTTCTTTTCCCAAATGTGACCTACATTTAGTTGCTGCTTTAGCCACCATACACTTTTGTAACCTGCACAAGTCACCTACCCTTGAAAAGGTCTGCCTGTGCTCTTTCAAAAAATGTATGGCTGCCGTTCCTCACCACATTGGTTTTCCCAATTTACACATGCTAAGTGCATCTGGTCAGGCCGTGAGCGTAAAACTCCTGTGTACCATGGCCTGGTGTTTGGCTTGTGGTATTGCTTGTTTTGTACAAACACTACAAAAATGGTATGCTCTCCTAACTGCAAGAGTCGGGGGAATGTAGCGGAGCATTGCTTTTCTCAAAATTCATAGAAGCCATTGCCGTACCAAGCCAACCATGTCCAACACATACCTTTTTTTTCAGTCATTTTCCCGCTTTTCCCCCTTTCGATGGCAGTTTCCCCTACCTAGTTGTTGCCTGACCTATGCAAATCACACCTTCCTAAACTTGGAATTTTCTCTACTTTTCAGAAATATATGCCTTTCTGTCCTCCAATTTGGCTTTCCTGCCCTTTTCTTCCATTCCGTCCATGCATGTCCAATTGGCAAAAATGGCAAAAATCGCCTACCTCTCACAAAACGGTTGATAAACCCATCAAAATAATTTTTTCCTATTTCCACTCAACCTGTTCCTGAAAGCCAACACATTGGAGAACTCAGCACAGCAAACCATTTGTTTCTAGCTCGTACAAGGAAAAAACCACAGGCTTCTTTGTACATCATTTTATTGGCATTTTTTGAAAAAACCCAACATTTTCGCACTTTTTCCTTATTTTCTCTCACCCCCCTACAGCAACCTGGGATTCCTGGGTGGTGTTACGACCGCCTACATGTGGGAAAAAAAGGAGCCAAATTTGGCCAAGATATCTCATGTAACAAAAAAGTTACAAGCCATTGAATGGCCACATACCAAAATCACCAAAAAAGGCTCTGGCACTGGGGAGAAATACCCATGGCACTTAAAGGGTTAAAGTTGGTTATTGCATATGTGGATTCGGGTGAGTGGCCCAAGAAAACAGAATTGAAAGAAGATACTGTCCCTTTGGGAGGTCAGGAATGAACTAAGTGTGGTAGGTGTTATTTTATTCAGATGGGAGCGTGCTGTGGTTCCCAAAATGTTACGAAACAGAATTACTGATTTAGCTCATGTAGGACACATTGGCATTAGCAGAACAAAAAGTGTTTTATGTAACAATTATTGGTGGCCTGGATTAGATAGGGACATAGAAAGAAGACTGGCTGAGTGTCCTATGTGTACTAAGATTGGAAAAGGAGAAGTGGCTAGACAACAACCCCTTGTAGAGGAAGAAGTACCAGGTGGAGTTTGGAGAGATGTAGCAGTGGATATCCTGGGCCCAGTTGATTTAGGGTATGGAAGAGGAAACTTCATATTTGTTCTAGTTGATCTATTTTCGTGCTGGTGTGAGTTTAGTATAGTAAGGGAGACACCGGAGAGGCCTGTAAGGATATTTGGCGTGTTACAGTACAGAGTACAGCACTACTGCACAGGTAGCAATTTTTTTTTTTGCAGCACCACCACAAGGGTGCGGTGCCTTGCTATATGTGTTACCAGATTAACAAGAAAAGACAGGCTATTCAGTCAAAAACGATTTTAACATATAAGATGCAAATCTATTTTTACAGTTAAAAGCACATGTGCACACCCAAAAATGCACACTATTTTTCACCTGAAATGCCTATGGTGCAAGAGACACATTTGAAAATTAACAGCTAACCTATTAACCATTAACCTGACTAATAAAACCTTATTTAACATAACCCACTAATAAAATGTGTTCTCCACTGCAGAATTAGGCATACTCTGAAAGCCATTTAAATGTGTGTGCAGATTTTTTTTTTTCTTCGCTTCTCTGCCTGCTTCTCCGTGTTTTTGTGCACAGTAACTGCAGGAAGAAGGAAGTCAGGTTTGCAACAATTGCAAATGTATAAGCGAAGCTATTGTTGAGAGTAGGAGGATGAGAGATGATGGATTTCATTGGGACACGTCATACAGAGGGCTGAGATGAAAGTTTTAGTGGGCAGTATCGGGGAAAAAGACAGGCAGACATTTTTCTGCACTACTGGGGAGAAGACCTGGCTGTGGGACTCCTGACTGAATGCAGATTCCTGCGTCCTGCTACAGTCAAGATTTGGCAGAGCTGGGAGAAGGACCTCTCTTTCCTGACTGAGGGATTCCTATCTGCAGAAGCTGAGAATTCCAGATAATGACCCCGGTTTGAGAACAGCCAAAGAAAACTCTGAACAGATAAGGTAATTACATAACTGTGGGAGCCGTGTGTGTGCACGAAAATATGCAGTCAGTGTAGAAAAAGGAAATTCCCGTGTGTGTCTTAATCAAGTGCTAATGTTGCAATTTGAGTTCTGTTCTCCGCCACTCTCTTTGCAGTGTGTCACAGACAATGCTTTGACTGTACCATTTTATTGCTGTAAAGAATGAGATCGTGTTAAATACAACTTTTATAATACAGAAAAATACTTGAAAACAGACGGGTGGTGTACTTACTGTTTATCATTACAATGCTGATGATGTGGGGAGATTTTTAAACAGTGCAATGGTCATTTTAAGACAGATGTGTGCATGTCAGAATCAGTATGAATAATTGTGAGTGACTGTAGCATAGCTTGTTGGAGGTACATGAGCCAACGGGAAGAGAGACTCTCTGAACATAGCTCCCTACCGTATATAAGGTAGTGGAAATTACCACAAGACTACCACATATAGCTCTCTGTCGTAAATAAGTCAGTGAGTTCGCCCATGGTGGCACACCAACACTATCACTAAAAATGTGGTATTCTAAAATGTAGGACTGAGGTCTCTCTAGTGATCACACGAAAAATCTAAGCAAAGATAAGGGATTCTGGACATTGGGGCCACAAATAAAACAAGGGAATTATGCTCACCAAAATACCACCAACCACGCCTACCAACCACGCTTACCAAATATGCATGCCTGGGTGCTGAAAGAATGCATCTTCATTGTATTATTGTTGTACATGGCCAATATGAATACAAGGAGTGATTGTTGCTAAGTTATATTTCGGCGGTAAGAAAATACCGTCAGGCCCCAAATATCCACAAAAATACCCTACATATTTATGGTGCGTTGCAGGCCGGGAAAGTGATCATAGAGTACCTACTGGGCGTGGCAAGCGTGTCTCACACTGCCATTTGCACATTAAAGGGAACCCATTTTATAATAGCAGTGTGCCACTAAAAACGAATTTCAGAATGTCACAAAGGGAAACCACATTCTCAGATCTAGTGCAATATTTAGAGGCAAAGTTGTTTGCACATGGGAATTGGTCTTCGAATAGCACGTTAGAATGGAGTAACCGCATTCAGGGTGAGGTGCAGAAAGAAAAACTAGACAATATTTTTGCAGAAGGCAGCATAATTCAGGTCTGCCTTACAAGATTATTAAATGCAGCCGATAAAAGTGCAGAGAAAGACTGTTTAATACGGCTATGCGGCAAAATATGGTTTATTTTAAACAAGTCCCTGCAAATGCAAGAGAATGATACTCAGCTAATTAACAGGTTAAAGACTGAATTAGATGGGGCAAATAAAAATCAGGAAATGTTGAGAGCAGAATTGGATGTATGCCAAAAAGACATGCAATTAAAATGCAGAGACTTTCATACTCAATTATCCAAAAGCAAGAAACAATTCGAGGATAGTGAGCAAGAATTGGTGCACTTAAAAGCCTTAGTGGACCACATTAGGCAGGATAAAGATGAGGTTGTTTCAGAAATGCAGATGTTACAAAAAGAACACTGTGAAAAAGAATGTGATCTCCAGAGCGCAGAACAAGAAATGATTAAAATGATTCAAGAAAGAGACAAGAGAAATAAAGAGTTCAATGAATGCCAAATGCAAATGTGCGACATGCAGGAGGCGATTAATAAAATGAGTGATGAAAATAATTATTTGCAGAATGAAGCAACCAGACTCCTTAAAAAGTGTAAGGACTTAGAACAGCAAATGTGCATTCCCAGGTCCCAGGAGAGGCGGCAGGGTACCACATTCAATGGAGTGGAGGTGAATTCTAACTATGCCCAAAGAGCTAGTGCTCCAGGGACTGGGCCGGTGACTGAACTTGGTTGCAGCGCCCTTGGGGGATTTGATACTCCCATTGGGGGCAGCCACCAATCTCATACACCTGAAAACAGGATTGACTCACAAAATAGTGCAATTCCATGCATTGCAACAAGTAGCCCCATAAAAATAATGAAATCCATTAAAGCCCTGATCAAACCATTTAAAAAGGGAGGTGAATGCTGCATTGAGGATCACTTAGAAACGGTGCATGACATTTTTAAGGCACTCCAGATACCTAAGGAACAGTACAGACAATATTTTCATTTAACTTTAGATGCCCCGACGGCCAGCATCATAAGGGGATTAAATGAGCAACAGAATATGACCTGGTTGGAGTTTGAAAAAGAAATTAGGCGTCATTTTTCTCCTTTTCAGTCATTGCAGGAGGCAAAGAAAGTCGCGTACACAATTACTGCTGGACCTAATACATCCCCTCGCCAATTTTTACAAGACTTAAAAAGAGCATTCTCTCGCTTTGATGTATCTTTTGACTCAAATTCCAATGAGTTTAAAACTGCATACTTCTATGGGCTACAGAAAGACATCATATCCCAATTGGTCCGTGAATTTGACCATGACAAGTCCCTTGAATGGATTGTACATCAAAGCACAAAACTATATGAGGTACTCTATTGTCAGGGTAGAGAAGGTGATAAAATGAAAGATACTAGACCCAAATCTAAAGAACCCTCAGCCACAGTAATGGAAATCAGGTCAGCCAAAATGTCCCTTGAGTCTGCTCAAAGCCAAGGTAAAAATAATGTGACACCTGAACAAAGGGGTAATCAACAAAGATCGCCATTTCCTGTACCAATGTTCCAATCACATGATCCTAGTAATAGAGAGAGCTACATCAGCCCTAGGTATTTAGGGGATAGACCCCGGGTAGGATATCGGCCTGATATGGCAGGTATGAACAATAACCAGAGACAAAATCAAGATCAAAGAAATGATGGTCCCTACCAGTCATTGGGGACACAGAGTAAGTTTGATCCCAACACCATGATATATGGTAATCAGGATAGGCCCCGATATGTGGATCGATTTACTGATAATGGAAATCAACATAGGGGCCAGTACCCACAATCTGAGAGACAGGACATGAGGCAAAACGTGAACTACAATCCACGCCAGTACAATGATTCCCCACCAGGGGACTATAATCAAAGGATGGGTGCAACCCGCTTCCCCCCACAAATGAACCAAGAGTTCAGAAACCATCCCAACCGACATCAATCACCTGAGAGGTATCAGAATAGATCCAATCAGGGGGAAAACAACCAATATCGACCTAGGCCACAGAAAGAGGATCCTAGAGAGATAGAAAGGTTCCAGTGCCTTGAGGCCCAAGTGAAAATGTTAGCTGAGCAAATAGGAAAGCTCTATACAGCGCAAAAACAACCTTCCAAAGAGGGGGCTGATGGCCATAGCAATGACCGGGGGGCTTCCGAAAAGTGACTAAGTACTCATGATAACCGCAGTGCCAAAATGACAGATTGCTCTGATATACTTTTGCATAACGACTCTGAGATGCCTAATGGATTAAAAATGAAAGTACCAGTAAATGAAATGGTGACAGAAAGTGCAAATACTTCTAGAAAAGAGGTACGGTTTAACTTAGAGCTAAATAAAACAGTAAAGATTTGCACAAATGAAAAAGAAACATTAGGAATTCCAAAAGAACAAAGGGACAGATTTAAGAAAAATGACTCATGCATGGGGAATACCAGTAAACAGGGAGTAAGTGGGGATGCCATAGCTCCTTCCCTGGGCAAGCAAAACAATGACCAAACACAGACAGAAAAAGGAAATACTCAAAAGGAGGGTACAAGTCAATCACCTGAAGAATTCTTTGAGCCACATATTTTTGAAGAGGCTGAAAGGGCTGGTATGACACTAAATGATTACAAACACACAGAATTAAAAAATGGCAAATTGCTGAATGATGTTATTACACATGTTCAGTTGGAGGATTGTAATGTGGTCTCTGATGTTACCCAGATGGATGGGCGAACAGTGGCCACACTCCAAAAAACCTCTGATCATGGAGAAATGAATAAAGTCTCTCGCGCAGAAATGGGTGAAAAGGAGGGAAAAATGTCTTTTCATTTACCAATGTGCTTAGCCAAAAGTGAAAAAGACCTGAGAAAGGTGAGCCCTGAAATCAGTAAGAATTCACATTTCTTATGTGTATTAGAGGAAGTTGAGGACAGATATTATGCACCCATCACTGTAGAGGAAAAATGCCACACCTTTGCTATGATTGACACTGGCGCACAAGCCACAATTATGTCCAAGGAGCTGGTAAAGAGTATCAATGAAGGGAGACCTCCACAGAGTCAGATCACAGTGAAGGAAAATCAAGGCCCAGTGCATAACTTTAATGGGGAGGAGGTGCCCATCATAGGTGTAACTGAGGTTGACATAAAAATAGGAAAGCACAGAATGAAACAAGAGGTATTGATCACATCTATTTGTGAAATTCCATTTCTGATGGGGACAGATTGCCTGAAAAGATTGTCTCCTCTCATAGATGGGGTGAATGGAGTGCTGTGGTCCTTAACCAAAAAAACCATTAAGGCCTAAGAAACTAAAATCACAAAACAGCAATATAAATGAATGTCACACCGTTGCCAAAACAAATGATGCTGTGGAGGTATATCTCCAGAATAGCTGCATACCTAGTGTCACTGTTATATTAATATGTCAAGACAAAATGCAAAGCGACAATGAAAAACTACCTGTACAAATATACTTGGACCCAAGGAAAGATTGGCAGACTGCCATAGATGAGCACACATTACGTTTCTATTTAAAAGAGAAAACATGCAAACAGAATATTGCTCCTAAAACAGATTCAGAAAAACACATTACCACTCTGGCAGAAATACACATGGAAGATGAGCAACCATGGGTTCATGTTGGTATAAATGACTATTTTAAAACAATAAAAGCCACTTTAGCGCTTGGACATGAAAGGAGTTTCATTAATGAGAAATTGTTGCAAAAAATAATGGAAAGGGAAGAAATCCCGAAATTTAGGATTAAAAACCAATATGTTTCTGGGTTGGACAGTTCAGACTTTGAAAACCGAATTGCAGGCAGATGCATGCTTAAAATTAGCATTGGGCAGAAAACAATTTACCATAATGTATGGATATTGAGTGGAGCACAAAATGAATTTTACATGGGCAATGACATCATGCACAGAATGTGTATGGTGTTAGATTTCCTTAATCAAAAAATATGGTCACGCCTAGGTGGTCCGGCACCTGAATTTGAAGACAAAAGAAGGGCTTATCATTGTGCACAACTGGTTCCTTATGCAATTGAATTACAAATGAGGAAAGATACTATTATCCCTGCATTTACAAAACAGTTTGCAATAACACTGAAATGCAAAAATGGACAGCAGATGAAAGGCTCTGATGCATTTGTATGCCTGAATGAATCCATAAAACAGCAAGGCCTGTATTATGAATACATTCCATTGGTAGACATTGGTGAAGGATCTGTAAAGATCATGGTAAATAATAAAGGTTGTCAGGATATTCATTTAGAGGAAAACTCCCCATTAGGAATGGCCATACAAAAATCACATTATACGGCAGATTTAAATAACATGGTGATTGGGAACATTCCTGAAAATTATGTAGATGCCAAGGGCGAGTTGCCAGAACACCTGGACTCTCAGCCCAAAGGAATATTTAAAATTCATTCTGTGTATCCTTATGATTCAAAGGAGACAGTGTGCTGCCATCAAGAGGATGGCATAATATTTAATTTAAATGAAAATGAAACAGGAAATCAGCCCATTGAAGTGGAAGTTGATATGCCAAAATATTTAAAAGTGGCAGCTCTACAAAAAGACACATCCACACAATTAGAGGAAAGCGCTGAGATTCCTTTACCAGAAGAGTTTCCAGAATTTTCCAGAATGGTAGAAGAGCAGATCTCCTTAGCGGATGCATGTGAAAGCGATAAGGATAGAGACGACCTGAGGGATATATTTATGGAGTTTAAGGATGTATTTGCAAAAGATGCTTATGATTGTGGTTTAACTGATTTACATGTGGCCACACTACCAGAAGGTTGTAGCAGAAATCCAGTGTTTGTACGCCAGTATAGACTACCGCTGGCATGTTTAGAATCATTGGCAGAGATTATTAGAAATTTGGAATCACGGGGCATAATCAGGCCCATTCATAGCACATCCAATACGCCTATTTTAGGTGTATTAAAGCCAAATGGTCAATGGCGGCTGTGTGCAGACTTAAGAGAGTTAAATAAAAGAGTACCAATATCTAGATGGCCACTGCCATTCATTGATCAGGGCCTAGCTCAGATACATGGTTCAAATGTATTTACCACATTAGATCTCACCTCTGGATATTGGTGTGTGCCATTGGCAGAGGAGATACAACACTTATTTTCCTTTACATTTGACAGGACCCAATATGCCTGGCTTAGAGCTCCGTTCGGGTACATCAATAGTGGGAGTGAATTTGGCATATTTTTGAGAAAGGCCATGCCGGATGCAGCGGAAAGAGGAACAGTAGTTTATGTGGATGATGTCCTGATAAAAAATGAAAGCCTAAAAAGCCATTTTGATGAAATAAGACATGTACTTGGCCAATTGCAGAAAGCAGGCGCCAAAGTATCTTTGCAAAAAGCACAATGGTGCAAGAAAAAAGTGAACTTTCTAGGGCATGAAGTGACTGAACATGGGCTAAATCCACAAAGGAAGAAAATAGAGGCCATACAAAGATTAAAAGATCCTAAAAATATGAAAGGAGTAAAAAGTTTATTAGGGATGACAGGCTATAACAGAAAGTTCATTGAGAATTATGCAGAAATCACTCAACCATTGACTAAACTGCTTAAACTAAATACTCCCTGGAGATGGGAAAAAGAGCAGTCTGATGCAGTGGCTAAATTAAAGGAATGTCTTGTAAAGGCACCATGTTTAGCATACCCCATAAAGGACAGGGATTTCTTTATAGAAATAGGTTTTTCTGAACATTGTATGTCAGCAGTGTTATCACAAAAGCACGATTTGAATCACAAAACCATTGCCTATGCAAGTAAGGCATTTTCCCAAGTTGAAATGAAATTTAATGAATGTGAAAAGGCCCTATTAACCACTGTGTGGGCGCTACAACATTTCCGCCCCATTGTTCAAGGGGAAAAGGTGATTATTGAAACAAATCATCAACCTTTGCAATTTTTAGAGAGTAAAAGAATTAGATCAGGTAATTTAGCGCAATCCAGAATCACTTCATGGACGCTGGCATTACAAGGTTTTCCCGTAGAAGTGAGATATGGACAAAATAAAAAGAGCCCAATTGCTCAAGGGTTAGCTGAATTACATGACTGTGCAGCTGAACAAATACCAAATGAAATGCAAGTGGAAACTAGTTTGCAGGAATTTGAACAATCACCACACAAAGCTTTTGATGAAAAAACATGCAAGGATTTGCCAACTGTATATGTGGATGGTTGTGCTTTTCACATTGAAAATGACAGTAATAAACAGTTAGTGGCAGGAATAGTAAATGTCTGGTTGAAATGCGAAGGTGTCCCCAGTATAGGGATGAGGATTGGAGATAGGAGCAGTCAGGTGGCGGAATTGGCAGCCATTTATAAAGCAATTGCTACTGCAGTTGATAAAAAGTTCAGTGAAATTGTCCTGGTGACTGATTCTGACTATGCACGGAATAGCTTTGTGGAGTATTTGCCTGGTTGGAAAGCAAGAGGCATGGTTACATACAACAAGAAGCCACTTAAACATGGAAAAATGATACAAGCCATAGACAAATTGGTGTCAGAAAATAATTTAACAATATACTGGAGAAAAATTTGTGGGCATTTAAAAACACCAGGAGAGGATAAGGAGGGAAATGATAAGGCAGACCACCTGGCTAAGATTGGGGCTGTGATGGGAGAATTGCTACCTATTGATTATTTAATGGGTGAAATACAAATTGATGCAGTGACACGTTCTAAAGCACCAAAGGAGGTAGATCAACCGGTGGTGCAGTGGAGTCATGACACGCCAGACCAAGATTTGATTGAGGCACAAAAGAATGATCAAATGTTGGGAATCTATTATAATCATTTGATAGATCCTGAACAAAATCCTTTAACAGAAAAAGATTGTATGGGAAAAGAAGAGTTGAGGGTGCTATTAAAAAACAAAACACGAATCAGATTACAGGATGGACTCATGATTAGAGAGTCCATAACAGGGCAAATACAGTGGGTAGTACCCCTTTCATTCAGAGGACTAATGCTACACCATGCACATGATGCCATAACTGCAGGCCATAGAGGTTCACAAAAAACATTAGAAATACTAAAAGATTATGCTTACTGGCCACATATGTCCCAAGATGTGGAATTATATACTAGAGGATGTCTAGTATGCGCCCAATTTAAACCTGCCTCACCAATGCATAGGGCACCATTGATGAAAAGAGGCCTAACTCTCCCATGGTCAGATTTGCAAATAGACTATGTAGGTCCTTTAAAAAGGTCGAGCAGGGGACACCGTTATATTTTGAGTGTGGTATGTTTGATGTCAAAGTGGATTGAATGCATTCCTGCACCAGATTGTAGTGCGCAAACAGCAGCCACATTGCTGGTGAACCATGTATTCTCAAGGTTTGGGTTGCCACAAAGAATTGAGTCAGACAGAGGAAGTCATTTCACAAGTACTCTAATGAGTAAGGTATGGCAAATACTAGGTGTGAAAAGGAAACTACATATCGCATATCGGGCGCCGTCTTCAGGTACAGTGGAAAGAAGCAATAGGTCTGTTGTGGATATTTTAAAGAAATTTGTGGCAGAAGCAGGTTCCAGCTGGGATTTACGTTTACCGTTGGTTTTGATGGCAATCAGATCGACTCCTGCCAAAGCAACAGGTGTTAGCCCTCATGAGGTCTTAACAGGTAGGAAAATGGTGTTACCACAACACCTACTATACAGAACACATGAGCAAACTCTTGTGAGTGCATCCACAGTTCATGAATATATTGATGAACTGAGGAGGCATTTGCAACATGCATTTGCTTTTGTGCAGAGAAATCTGGAAAGAGCTGCTGACAGTGCTAAGTCATATTATGACAAAAAGACATCAGTAAAGGAATACAATGTAGGGGATCAGGTGTACAAGTTTCATTTTGGAAAAAGTAAACAGAAAAATTCTAAATTTCTAGCAGCCTGGCAGGGGCCATTTCGAATTATAGATAAGGTCTCTCCTGTGGTGTATACAATTTTGAAAAATGAAGGTGACACGGCAATAGAGCAGTTTGTCCATGTAAATCAAATCAAACCATGCCATCCCAGACATGAGATCAGGCAGCTTGAGCATGTAGAAACAGATAAAGTCCCTTGAACACAAAAAGAGAAAATAAATGGGTACAATCAGGAGGCAGTGACAAAGAAGTTAAAAAGTTGATTGTTATGATAGCACATAAACACTGTAGTATATGTAAAATATAATATAAAATAAATAAGTAAATAAATAAATAAATGCACATATAACGGAAGCTCATGATTGGTGTGCAGAGAGAAAGTGTATTGAATATTGAATGCTGTTTTATATGTGTTTGTTTTATTTTAACTTGTATTTAATTTCAGAAAAAAAAAATATATATATATATATATAAACGAAATATTTTTACCAAGCATGTTTTATTTTTGGCAAAAGGTGGAAATTAGTATTGTGCTATATACTTAATCTGTTTCTTTTCTATTTGATTTAGAAAACTAACATTATTTGATCGGAGGTTCCGGGACCAGAGGCCACGGGAGACGATGGAGTCCTGGAGCCCACGTGGACGGATTCCGGGAAAGCCCCAAAGAGGGGTGAAGATCAAGGCTGCAAAGCAATCAGCATTGAAGATGATACCGATGATATGGTTAATGATGATGATATTTGGAGGGATCTTCAAGAATTCAGAAGCACAGGTTGTCATTGAACCTGGACCAGCATCTGGTATCGCGGTGGAAGAGGCACCAGGATTCATCATGAGTGATAGAAGGATGATTTTCCAAAATATATACATTCCATTAAATCCTGAGATTTTGATTGAAAAACACTTGAACAATACTGGAATTAAGATTGAACAGACTAAAGAGTGGCTGGAAATAAGAAAAGAGGACACTAAGCAGTCAATAAGAGATATATTAATGCAATTGGAAAAAACATTCGTGAATTCAGCAGACATTAAGAAGAAGAGAGGAAAGAGAGGTGCGGTGATGCTCGCGATATCAATGGTAATGTCTATAATTGGAGCAATAATAGGTACCACAATATCAACAGCCAATTCTATTTCGGTAGGAACACTGAGTACTAAAGCACAACAACTGAGTATTGACCTAGAAATAATACAAAAGACATTAGATGGAATTAGAGGGGGACTGGATGAACAAGTAAGATTCATAAATGAAACTGCAATCATTCTAAATGAACAAGCGGATGTGATGCAACGGGCGACTAAAATAATACTTAAGCATGACAGAACTTTAAATGAAATATTGAACATAATGAGTCCTGTTGATAGGCTATTAACGAATTATATGAGAGAAGTTCAAACTGCAGTTTCACAATTGATTCAAGGACATATTCCCTTGTATTTTGTTTCGCAGGATATCATTCGTCAAATGATAGAAAGATTGACCAGGAGGGAAATTGACCTTATACAGGTAAAAATTGCATTCGAAATGGGGAATGCAATGCCGTTATATGTGGACTTGGAAAGACTAGAGATCGGATTTTTGCTATGCATCCCATATGTAGCCCCTGAACTTATTTATCAAACGAAGTGGGTACACAACGTGGGATTTTGGCAAGAGGACAAATTCATTAAGATTAAGACTCCAGAAGTGGTGGCATTTCAGTCATGGGAACCTGAAGTTTATTTAATACCAAACCTGGAAACATGTGTAACATTTAAAGAACAACATTATATGTGTCCAGGTAAACCGTTTATTCCTGATGCCACAGATGCTATTTGTGGGTTGAAATCTGACCCAAGTATATCAGAGGGATGTGAAGTGATTATTAGTAATATGGGGAGTGAAGAAATGGCACAGGCTAAGATGGTCAGAGGCAAATGGTTGGTCAGCACCTGTTTAAAGAACATGACGGTAGTGCATTTAAACCATGGAACATACGTGGTTAAACAGGTGAAATATAATGTTTTTTATTTACAGGTTCCAAAGGATGCAATTGTGTCAATTGGGGGATTAACATTGTTTCATGTAACAAATGATGTTTGGGAAAGCCAAGTGGAAAATATCGATTTTTTTCAAAGGGATACTTTTCCAATAGATCCGGATGTGGAATATTTATTGAATCACAAAGAGAGACATGTTGTAAAAATGAATTTGAGAAAAAACAATATTACAATTAGTAATCTGGGCATAATAGAAGTGGAAAGATTTAATTGGGGAACCTGGGGGGACGCTCAATAGTGGGTTTGGCTATCCTGGTGCTAATCATGGGTGGATGGTTGATTGTGCTATCAGTAAAAATGAAAATGTTACTGATTTTACTGGCTACGTCAGGAAGAGAAAGATATCCCAATACACATGCATTTTAAAAGAAAAAGAAAGGACAAGTTGTTTTTAGGAATTGGCTTGAATCGTGGCCAGATTCTAAAAACAAAAGGAGGGTATGTAAGGATATTTGGCGTGTTACAGTACAGAGTACAGCACTACTGCACAGGTAGCAATTTTTTTTTTTGCAGCACCACCACAAGGGTGCGGTGCCTTGCTATATGTGTTACCAGATTAACAAGAAAAGTCAGGCTATTCAGTCAAAAACGATTTTAACATATAAGATGCAAATCTATTTTTACAGTTAAAAGCACATGTGCACACCCAAAAATGCACACTATTTTTCACCTGAAATGCCTATGGTGCAAGAGACACATTTGAAAATTAACAGCTAACCTATTAACCATTAACCTGACTAATAAAACCTTATTTAACATAACCCACTAATAAAATGTGTTCTCCACTGCAGAATTAGGCATACTCTGAAAGCCATTTAAATGTGTGTGCAGATTTTTTTTTCTTCGCTTCTCTGCCTGCTTCTCCGTGTTTTTGTGCACAGTAACTGCAGGAAGAAGGAAGTCAGATTTGCAACAATTGCAAATGTATAAGCAAAGCTATTGTTGAGAGTAGGAGGATGAGAGATGATGGATTTCATTGGGACACGTCATACAGAGGGCTGAGATGAAAGTTTTAGTGGGCAGTATCGGGGAAAAAGACAGGCAGACATTTTTCTGCACTACTGGGGAGAAGACCTGGCTGTGGGACTCCTGACTGAATGCAGGTTCCTGCGTCCTGCTACAGTCAAGATTTGGCAGAGCTGGGAGAAGGACCTCTCTTTCCTGACTGAGGGATTCCTATCTGCAGAAGCTGAGAATTCCAGATAATGACCCCGGTTTGAGAACAGCCAAAGAAAACTCTGAACAGATAAGGTAATTACATAACTGTGGGAGCCGTGTGTGTGCACGAAAATATGCAGTCAGTGTAGAAAAAGGAAATTCCCGTGTGTGTCTTAATCAAGTGCTAATGTTGCAATTTGAGTTCTGTTCTCCGCCACTCTCTTTGCAGTGTGTCACAGACAATGCTTTGACTGTACCATTTTATTGCTGTAAAGAATGAGATCGTGTTAAATACAACTTTTATAATACAGAAAAATACTTGAAAACAGATGGGTGGTGTACTTACTGTTTATCATTACAATGCTGATGATGTGGGGAGATTTTTTAACAGTGCAATGGTCATTTTAAGACAGATGTGTGCATGTCAGAATCAGTATGAATAATTGTGAGTGACTGTAGCATAGTTTGTTGGAGGTACTGTGATGCTGGAAATGCATCGGAGGGACAGGGCCTCCGTATCCTTGTCCTTTTTCTGTTTTTATCGTGTGTTCTGTCGTGTTTTCCGCGCAGAAGTCCATGCGGGACTCCTGGCGGTGCAGCTCTCTCTTTTGGTTTGGTGAACAGACCAATGGGATACCCTTATGGCACCCATGGGTAGGGGTACAACCCTGTGCCCCTAGTGTATGTTTTTGGGCACCCGTGGGTGGCCCACAGAGCCGGGTATGGGCTGGTGGCAGCTACATGCTGAACTCGACAGGTGCGCTGGGTATCCGCCATTTTGGGGTACCCCGGCCCTGCCATTGGAATCAGTTGATTCCTGATAGGAAACAAGATGGCCCCGGTGGCCTCTTGCTTTCTATCGCCTGATACCCTGTTTTCCCAAAGTCCTGGGAAGCCCTGACTCTGTCCCTTCCCCCTGACTGGCTGGTGGGTGGAAGTTCCGTATATGGTGTTGTTGTGAAGGCCCAGCTAGACTTACTGGAGCCTTCCCGCTGACTGTATGTTGTGGGTACCTCCTGTGGGTGGGACCTGGGTGAATAGGGAGTGTGACCAATATGCACTCCGTGTTGTGGCTGTCTGGTTTCTGCCATGAGAGACAAAGACTGAGACAGCCCTGCCTGAAACTGGACTGAATGCAGTGTGTAGAGTTGAATGGCTGAGTACTTGTCTCAATCCACATTCCGTGTTGTGAGTGTCTGAGCGGGAGAAGAGTGGCCTGAATGCCCTGCGTGCCTGATTGGCTGACCGACTGCATGAATGCCCTTCTGTACGATTGGCTGCTGAGTGTGGGCCAGCAGTGTGGATGAGAGACCGAATAGTATATCTGGGGACCTCTCACCAATGGAAATTGTTCAGAAGCTGAAGTCCACTACGACGAGTAACTGGAGTAACTGACGCTTGACCTTGAGGCCCTGCTGGAAGAGAAGGATTGCCGTGGCTCTCCTTCACGATCTAAAGGCTGCTGTGTCTCCAAGGACTGACCCAGAGAGGACCTGGTAAGGCGCCCTCTTCCCGAGCTACGAGGGACCATCGTGCACAGCTGACCTTTGCCAACGCTCCCTGGTAGACAGACCTACGACAGGCTGCCGACCCGGTACGGGGACTGCTGAGGAATCCCAAAGTGAAGCGCCCGGACTGTTGTCCGCCACTGTCGACGACCGCCGTCGCCGACCGGAGCCGCCGTGCTCCCGTTTGCCTAAGAACTTTCACTTGATCAACGGACGCTCTCGTCTGCATCGCCGTGTCATCTCCTGTGGGAGAAGGCCTGACCGTCGACGCGCCGAGGAGTATCCACCGGTGGGTTTCCCGCCACCCAAAGACCGCAGAGACGCCGACGACTCGACGCCCTTGCTGGGCCACAGTTCTTCTTCATCTCTTTGCGGTCCAGAACTATCGTCACCGAGGTGCCCCGCACTGTCAAGACGAGGTGGGGGGGTCTGTACTTCCGCTCTCTATATGGTAGAGGAAAGGCACAGAAGACCCCTGCCAAGATTCTCAAATTGGTAACGTTGGACGAGCAATCAAGGCCTAGCTTCTCAGGAGGTGATGCAGGCTGGTTCTTAAGTACAGTGTATCCCCAAGCCCCCACAAAGGAATGTCCACACACTGTATTAACGAAAACACAGTCTTTATATAATTAATATTCACGGTTATGTACACTTATCACAATAACGCACTTTGTGCTCCGGAGAATCGGCAATGATAAATATTTACAGTTCTAGAGTGGTACCACTAATATTCGATTGAAATGAGACCAGCAATAGAGAAGAGAGAAAGCAGACGGATGAGACAATAGGCAGAATACCGGTCCCTACCACTGGACACGGTTCTGAGTGGAGATCCCCCCACCTGGGCAACCTGTAAAATAACGAGATATATAAAACAAGCCCAGTCCATATATTGTTCCAGAGTCTCGTTCTCTCCCACAATGTTTTTACCCCCCCAATGTACCTGGTGGAGTAGAGTTCGTCGGCGAGGCGTCGACCGATCCTTCTGGAGTGACTCCCTTTAAGGCAGGAGCCACGGATCATCGAGAGGCGTCGCGGACTCGTGGTTCGGTGTCGGGGAATCGGCGGCCCTTCTTGAATGTCGCCCCTTTCAGGCGGGAGACACGGGGCGCCGAACGTCCGACCGTGAACCGGGTAGAACTATGTCGATGCGGCAGCAGGCTTGGATCCGAGCGGTGCTCGTCGACGACAGAGCGTTGGCGTCCTGCAAGGATGAGGCGTGCGGGGCACCTCGGTGACGATAGTTCTGGACCGCAAAGAGATGAAGAAGAACTGTGGCCCAGCAAGGGCGTCGAGTCGTCGGCGTCTCTGCGGCCTTTGGGTGGCGGGAAACCCACCGGTGGATACTCCTCGGCGCGGCGACGGGCAGGCCTTCTCCCACAGGAGATGACACGGCGATGCAGACGAGAGCGTCCGTTGATCAGTCGAAAGTTCTTAGGCAACGGGAGCACGGCGGCTCCGGTCGGCGACAGCAGTCGTCGACAGTGGCGGACAACAGTCCGGGCGCTTCACTTTGGGATTCCTCAGCAGTCCCCGTATCGGGTCGGCAGCCTTTCGTAGGTCTGTCTACCAGGGAGCGTTGGCAAAGGTCAGCTGTGCACGATGGTCCCTCGTAGCTCGGGAAGAGGGCGCCTTACCAGGTCCTCTCTGGGTCAGTCCTTGGAGACACGGCAGCCTTTAGATCGTGAAGGAGAGCCACGGCAAACCTTCTCTTCCAGCAGGGCCTCAAGGTCAAGCGTCAGTTACTCCAGTTACTCGTCGTAGTGGACTTCAGCTTCTGAACAATTTCCAGTGGTGAGAGGTCCCCAGATATACTATTCGGTCTCTCATCCACACTGCTGGCACACATTCAGCAGCCAATCGTACAGCAGGCCATTCATGCAGTCGGTCAGCCAATCAGGCACGCAGGGCATTCAGGCCACTCTTCTCCCGCTCAGACACTCACAACACGGAATGTGGATTGAGACAAGTACTCAGCCATTCAGCTCTACACACTGCATTCAGTCCGGTTTCGGGCAGGGCTGTCTCAGTCTTTGTCTCTCATGGCAGAAACCAGACAGCCACAACACGGAGTGCATATTGGTCACACTCCCCATTCACCCAGGTCCCACCCACAGGAGGTACCCACAACATACAGTCCGCGGGAAGGCTCCAGCAAGTCTAGCTGGGCCTTCACAACAACACCATATACGGAACTTCCACCCAACAACCAGTCAGGGGGAAGGGACAGAGTCAGGGCTTCCCAGGACTTTGGGAAAACAAGGTATCAGGCGATAGAAAGCAAGAGGCCACCGGGGCCATCTTGTCTCCTATCCGGAATCAACTGATCCCAATGGCAGGGCCTGGGTATCCCAAAATGGAGGACACCCAGAGCACCTGTCCAATTCAGCATGGAGCTGCCACCAGCCCATACCCTGCTCTGTGGGCCACCCACAGGTGCCCAAAAACATACACTAGGGGCACAGAGTTGTACCCCTACCCAGGGGTGCCATAAGGGTATCCCATGGGTCTGTTCACCAAACCAAAAGAGAGAGCTGCACTGCCAGGAGTCCCAAATGGATTCCTGGGCAGAAAACATAACAGAACACACGATAAAAGGCAGAAAAGGACAAGGATTCAGAGGCCCTGTCCCTCTGATACATTTCCAGCATCACAGTCGCCCCCCCCAGACTGAGGTGGAGGGTGCCTAATCTCCCACGGGATAGACACCCTCATCCAGACGGTCAACATACCTTCTGGAAAGGCCATCTGCATTATCGTGACTCTTCCCTGGTCTGTGCTCTATGGTGAAGTCTAGCCCTTGCAGGCTAATGGACCACCTGAGCAATTTCGGATTCTCACCCTTCATCTGCATAAGCCACTTCAGGGGCTTATGATCTGTTTGGACCTTGAAGGTAGACCCCGTAAGGTAGGGCCTAAAACGCCTAAGGCTCCAAACTATGCTAAAACACTCCTTTTCAACAGTAGCCCACCTAAGTTCTCTACCCTTGAGTTGTCTACTGATGAATATGATAGGGTGTTCTCTCCCTTTGTCATCTAACTGGGACAAGACAGCTCCAATTCCGGTGTCGCAGGCATCCGTCTGGACGATAAAGGGTCGGCTGTAGTCAGGCGCACACAACACAGGTGCCCTACACAGACTTTCTTTCAAGCCATCAAAGGCCCTCTGACAGTCTTCGGTCCAATTAACCTTCCTAGGCTGCTTGGGCGAAGTTAGAGCTGTCAGGGGTGCAGCTATGGTTCCATAGTCTGCCATGAAATTGCGATAGTACCCAGTGAGGCCCAAAAAGGCTCTCACCTGGGTTTGAGTAGTGGGAGTCTCCCAGTTTTGTACGTCCTGTACCTTACTGGAAAGAGGCTGGATTTGACCCCCTCCTACCTCATGACCAAGATAGGTAACTTTCCCCTGAGCTATCTGGCACTTGGTAGCCTTGATAGTGAGGTTAGCCCTTTTCAAGGCCTGCAACACTTTATCCAGGTGTGTCAAATGCGCTTCCCAAGTGGAACTGTAGACGGCAATGTCGTCTAGGTAGGCCACACAAAAGGCCTCCAGCCCACTGAGCGCATGATTGACCAACCGCTGGAAAGTGGCAGGGGCATTCTTTAAACCAAAAGGCATGACTCTAAACTGGTAAAGTCCCTCTGGTGTGGAGAATGCCGTCTTTTCCTTGGCATGGTCCGTCAGAGCTATTTGCCAATAGCCTGAGGTAAGGTCAAAGGTGCTCACAAATTTGGCAGCACCTATGGTGTCCACGAGCTCATCAGCCCTGGGCAATGGGTGCGCGTCAGTCTTGGTGACGGCATTGACTCCTCGGTAGTCCACACAGAACCTCCAATCCTTGGTACCCGCCTGGGAACTTGCCTTGGGGACAAGGACCACCGGACTGGACCAGGGACTGGTTGAGGGTTCAATTACACCCAGATCCAACATCTTGGCGACCTCAGCCTGGATGTGGTTCTTAACGGTATCTGACATACGGTAGCACCTGCTCTTGACAGGCACGCTGTCACCAGTGTCAATTTCATGCCTACACCACGGTGTAAGGCCTGGCGCCAGCGAAAACAGAGAGGCATACTGCTGGAGCAAAGCCCGGCAGGCCCTCTGCTGCTCTGCTGTCAAATCGGGAGAGAGCTGCACTCCCTCCACTGAGCCGTCCTGAGGGTTGCTATGCAGCAAATCAGGAAGGGGCTCACTCTCATCCTCTTCTTGCCCTGAAGCTAGCAAGAGACACGAGACTTCTGCTCGCCTGTGGAAAGGCTTGAGCCTGTTGACATGGAATACCTGCGGGGCTACCCCGGAGGCACCCAGGTCAACCAGATAATTGACTTCGCCCATCTTGGAGATTATCCTGAAGGGTCCAGTCCATTTGTCTGCCAACGCTCTAGGCTTGGTAGGCTCCATCACGAGGACTTCCTGTCCCGGAGTCCAATCCACTTGCGAAGCTTTAAGGTCATGCCAGTACTTATTTAGTTCCTGGCTGGCCTTGAGATTCGCTGTTGCCTGACCCATCATCTGTGTCATCCTCCGTCTGAGGCCTAACACATAGTCCCCCACTTGCTTGGCGGGACCTGGAGGGGTGGCTTCCAAGCCTTCTCGGATCAAGGCGAGGGGCCCCCTCACGGGATGTCCAAAGAGCAACTCAAAGGGGCTGAAACCAACACCCTCTTGAGGCACCTCTCTGTAAGCAAACAGCAGGCATGGCAGGAGGAGATCCCATTTCCTCCGTAGGGGCTCTTCCAAAGCACCTAGCATGCCCTTGAGAGTTTTGTTAAATCTCTCAACCAGACCGTTGGTCTGGGGGTGGTAAGAGGTGGAGAACTTGTATGTTACCCCGCACTCTTTCCACATGGTCTTCATGTAACTCGACATGAAGTTGGATCCTCGGTCGGAAACAACTTCCTTGGGGAATCCAACACGGGTAAAAATGCCCAGGAGAGCCCGGGCAACCACCTTGGCCGTAACCGTCCGAAGGGGTATAGCCTCAGGGTACCTGGTGGCATGATCAACCAAAACCAGGATGAACCGATGTCCACCTGAAGTGGGAGGGTCCAGGGGACCGACAATGTCGATGCCCACCCTCTCAAACGGTGTGCCGACCACTGGCAATGGCTGCAGTGGGGCAATGACTCTGCCTCCAGTCTTGCCAGACAACTGACAAGTTGGGCAGGTCCTGCAGTGGGACTCCACCTCTACTCCCATCCGGGGCCAGTAGAAATGGGCAGAGAGCCTCTGCTTAGTCTTCTTGGTACCAAGATGACCAGCCAAGGGCACCTCATGCGCCAACTGCAGTAGGAAGGGCCGGAAAACCTGGGGTACCACCAACCTCTTGAGGGCACCAGGTTCAGGCTTAGTGGGCTCACTAACAAGGAGCTCACCCTCCCAATAAATCTTGAACGTCCTAGGCACTTCACCTTGTGCCTGGGACAGGGCCTGCGTCCGCAGACCCTCGAGAGAGGGACACTCTCTCTGCCCTTTACAGAAGTCCGCCCGGGAGGGTCCCCCTTCAGCTAACAAGCATTGAAGGTCGGGATGATCCTCCGGGTTAAGAACCTCTCCCACAGGAGAGTCTTCTGCCTCTTCTCCCACAGGAGTTGAGTCCGGGTTTTCCACTGGACCCAGCCCGTCCGGAGCATGGATCCCAATGGGCGCTGTCGGAACAGCAGGAAGAGAAGGTGTTCCTCCCACAGAGGTGGCCTTCTTGGTCTTCCTTCTTCGTGCCTTAGGCCTCGCCTTTGGCTCGGGTACCTGACTCACAGCCAGACCCGGTGTCACCTGTGACCTAGTGACCGCAGCAGCAGTCATGGGAAGACCATCCGAGATCAACCCCAACTCTACTAGATCATTTCCTAACAGAATGTTAGCAGGGACATTGTCCTGAACCAGGACAGGAAGCTTTGCTGTCTTGTCTCCAATCATGAGTGTGACTAAGGCTACAGGCGATAATTTGGGAGGCCCACCAGCTAACCTGGTGGTTCTCAGAGGAGCACCTACATAGTCCTCTGGCTTGAGCAGGGTCCTGTCCACCACTGTCATGCTTGCCCCAGTGTCTCTCAAACCAGTAGAAGGCTGGCCATTCAGGAGGACACTTCTCAAAAACCTACGGGTGTTCTGCGGGATAGTCGCCAGTACTTCTGCGTACTGGTCCCAGGCCCCAAGGGACACTAAGGAAATCTCTACTGGAGCACCAAAAGTGATTCCGGTAGAGGAGGGGAGGGCGGTGGCCTCCACCTCAGACACGGGGTAAGGGTAGGTCAGGCGGACAGCCTGTACTCCAAGTGCCTTACCTTTACACTTGGAGTCACCCCTTCGGTGATCCAGAGCCCCACAATCCCAACAAGCGCTAGGAGTGCGAGGTACGGTACTGGAACCACTGGGAGCCTGCTTTGCAGCAGGTGGACCACTACTCTTATTCCCACCCACAGAGGATTTATCCCCACTAGATTTTTGGTTCTTAGGAGAGGAAGGTTTTGTGTTACTCGACTGTGACTGCTTGGGGGACTCCTCAGCCTTCTGAGAGGCCCCCTTTTCCTTATCCTTGTCCTTCCCACTGGAGTCCTTAGGGGACACCCGGTGGGAGACCCACTTGTCAGCCAACCTAGCCAGCTTAAAGGGGTCCAAAATGTTCTGGTCAGCAACATACTGACGCAGCTCTGGCGAACAGGCTTCAGAAAAATGCTCAAAAAACAACAGGTGGGATAATTCAGCAAAAGTTTTCACCTTGTACCCATCAATCCATCCCATCATGTTCATGTGCGCAGCACTCACCCAGTCAACCCAAGACACATTCTCTCGTTTCTTAAAATCCCTGAACCTCTTAAGGTATTGGGTAGGTGTCTTGCCAAACTTGGCAATTAAAGCAGACTTCATACACTCATACTGACCCCTTTCCTCCACACTCAGCTTCAGAATACAGTCATATCCAGTTTGAGGTACTCTACTTAACAAACACTTAGCCCAATCTCTTTTATCAACATCATGAATCGCACAAGCCATTTCAAACGCTTCAATCCATTGGAGGATATCTGAACCCTCCAAAAACACACCAACCAAATCCTTCATAAACTTGGTGGCTGGGGACCTGCCACTCTCAATTGGTTTAGCTGAAGTCTCCACTCGAGCTTTCTCTAACTGGATTCTCTGACATTCAGTGTCCTTATCTTTGAGCGCAAGATCCTTATTTTTGAGTTCAAGATCTCGATTCTTGAGCTCCACTTGTTGTGCCAACTCCTCTTTCTTAAGCTCAGCATCTATTTCCAACTTGCGGTATTCAAAGGCTAACTTCATCCTTAATAACTCAAGTTCCATGGAATTGCTGGGGTTCGGAACAGAGGCAGCAGGAATGGCGGCATTCCCAGAAACAGATTCAGCGACAACCCCGGGGGCAGAGTCCTCACTGGTTGCATCCCCCCCTTCATCAAGAGTTTCACCATCAGTCTGGTAGTCCACCAGGGCAGCTATCAGCTCAGCCCTAGACTTATCCACAAAGTCTAACTCCCTGGCTTCACAAGCACTCTGGAGAGCCTCTAAGCTCATCCGAGTCAATTTACCATTCGCAATGGTCTCCATTGCTTGTAATGCAGTTATTTGGTACACACCTAAACCTTAATTCAATAAAGTGCAGATATTTTGTAAGTGGCACGGTTATACACTGATTCTTAAAACCATAAGCATCCCACCGCTGCCACCAAGCTGTCAAGACGAGGTGGGGGGGTCTGTACTTCCGCTCTCTATATGGTAGAGGAAAGGCACAGAAGACCCCTGCCAAGATTCTCAAATTGGTAACGTTGGACGAGCAATCAAGGCCTAGCTTCTCAGGAGGTGATGCAGGCTGGTTCTTAAGTACAGTGTATCCCCAAGCCCCCACAAAGGAATGTCCACACACTGTATTAACGAAAACACAGTCTTTATATAATTAATATTCACGGTTATGTACACTTATCACAATAACGCACTTTGTGCTCCGGAGAATCGGCAATGATAAATATTTACAGTTCTAGAGTGGTACCACTAATATTCGATTGAAATGAGACCAGCAATAGAGAAGAGAGAAAGCAGACGGATGAGACAATAGGCAGAATACCGGTCCCTACCACTGGACACGGTTCTGAGTGGAGATCCCCCCACCTGGGCAACCTGTAAAATAACGAGATATATAAAACAAGCCCAGTCCATATATTGTTCCAGAGTCTCGTTCTCTCCCACAATGTTTTTACCCCCCCAATGTACCTGGTGGAGTAGAGTTCGTCGGCGAGGCGTCGACCGATCCTTCTGGAGTGACTCCCTTTAAGGCAGGAGCCACGGATCATCGAGAGGCGTCGCGGACTCGTGGTTCGGTGTCGGGGAATCGGCGGCCCTTCTTGAATGTCGCCCCTTTCAGGCGGGAGACACGGGGCGCCGAACGTCCGACCGTGAACCGGGTAGAACTATGTCGATGCGGCAGCAGGCTTGGATCCGAGCGGTGCTCGTCGACGACAGAGCGTTGGCGTCCTGCAAGGATGAGGCGTGCGGGGCACCTCGGTGACGATAGTTCTGGACCGCAAAGAGATGAAGAAGAACTGTGGCCCAGCAAGGGCGTCGAGTCGTCGGCGTCTCTGCGGCCTTTGGGTGGCGGGAAACCCACCGGTGGATACTCCTCGGCGCGGCGACGGGCAGGCCTTCTCCCACAGGAGATGACACGGCGATGCAGACGAGAGCGTCCGTTGATCAGTCGAAAGTTCTTAGGCAACGGGAGCACGGCGGCTCCGGTCGGCGACAGCAGTCGTCGACAGTGGCGGACAACAGTCCGGGCGCTTCACTTTGGGATTCCTCAGCAGTCCCCGTATCGGGTCGGCAGCCTTTCGTAGGTCTGTCTACCAGGGAGCGTTGGCAAAGGTCAGCTGTGCACGATGGTCCCTCGTAGCTCGGGAAGAGGGCGCCTTACCAGGTCCTCTCTGGGTCAGTCCTTGGAGACACGGCAGCCTTTAGATCGTGAAGGAGAGCCACGGCAAACCTTCTCTTCCAGCAGGGCCTCAAGGTCAAGCGTCAGTTACTCCAGTTACTCGTCGTAGTGGACTTCAGCTTCTGAACAATTTCCAGTGGTGAGAGGTCCCCAGATATACTATTCGGTCTCTCATCCACACTGCTGGCACACATTCAGCAGCCAATCGTACAGCAGGCCATTCATGCAGTCGGTCAGCCAATCAGGCACGCAGGGCATTCAGGCCACTCTTCTCCCGCTCAGACACTCACAACACGGAATGTGGATTGAGACAAGTACTCAGCCATTCAGCTCTACACACTGCATTCAGTCCGGTTTCGGGCAGGGCTGTCTCAGTCTTTGTCTCTCATGGCAGAAACCAGACAGCCACAACACGGAGTGCATATTGGTCACACTCCCCATTCACCCAGGTCCCACCCACAGGAGGTACCCACAACATACAGTCCGCGGGAAGGCTCCAGCAAGTCTAGCTGGGCCTTCACAACAACACCATATACGGAACTTCCACCCAACAACCAGTCAGGGGGAAGGGACAGAGTCAGGGCTTCCCAGGACTTTGGGAAAACAAGGTATCAGGCGATAGAAAGCAAGAGGCCACCGGGGCCATCTTGTCTCCTATCCGGAATCAACTGATCCCAATGGCAGGGCCTGGGTATCCCAAAATGGAGGACACCCAGAGCACCTGTCCAATTCAGCATGGAGCTGCCACCAGCCCATACCCTGCTCTGTGGGCCACCCACAGGTGCCCAAAAACATACACTAGGGGCACAGAGTTGTACCCCTACCCAGGGGTGCCATAAGGGTATCCCATGGGTCTGTTCACCAAACCAAAAGAGAGAGCTGCACTGCCAGGAGTCCCAAATGGATTCCTGGGCAGAAAACATAACAGAACACACGATAAAAGGCAGAAAAGGACAAGGATTCAGAGGCCCTGTCCCTCTGATACATTTCCAGCATCACACGCACGCCTCTTCCTTGCAGGACGCCAACGCTCTGTCGTCGACGAGCACCGCTCGGATCAAAGCCTGCTGCCTCACCGACGTCGTTCTACCCGGTTCACGGTCGGACGTTCGGCACCCCGTGTCTCCCGCCTGAAAGGGGCGACATTCAAGAAGGGCCGCTGATTCCCCGACACCGAACCCCGAGTCCGCGACGCCTCTCGACGATCCGTGGCTCCTGCCTTAAAGGGAGTCACTCCAGAAGGATCGGTCGACGCCTCGCCGACGAACTCTACTCCACCAGGTACATTGGGGGGGTAAAACATTGTAGTAGAGAACGAGACTCTGGAACAATATATGGACTGGGCTTGTTTTATATATCGTTATTTTACAGGTTGCCCAGGTGGGGGGATCTCCACTCAGAACCGTGTCCAGTGGTAGGGGCCGGTATTCTGCCTATTGTTTCGCCCGTCTGCTTTCTCTCTTCTCTCTATTGCTGGTTTCATTGCTATTGATCTGTGTGGCATTTTTACAGCCTTGTTGATGCACTCTAATCAAATATTAGTGGTACCACTCTAGAATTGTAGATATTTACTATTGTTGATTTCCCGGAGCACAAAGTGCGTTATTGTGATAAGTGTACATAACCTTTGAATATTAATTATATAAAGACTGTGTTTTCGTTAATACAGTGTGTGGACATTCCTTTGTGGGGGCTTGGGGATACACTGTACTTAAGAACCAGCCTGCATAACCTCCTGAGAAGCTAGGCCTTGATTGCTCGTCCAACGTTACCATATTGAGAATCTTGGCAGGGGTCTTCTGTGCCTTTCCTCTACCATATAGAGAGCGGAAGTACAGACCCCCCCACCTCGTCTTGACAGCTTGGTGGCAGCGGTGGGATGCTTATGGTTTTAAGACTCAGTGTATAACCGTGCCACTTACAAAATATCTGCACTTTATTGAATTAAGGTTTAGGTGTGTTCCAAATAACTGCATTACAAGCGATGGAGACCATTGCGAATGGTAAATTGACTCGGATGAGCTTAGAGGCTCTCCAGAGTGCTTGTGAAGCCAGGGAGTTAGACTTTGTGGATAAGTCTAGGGCTGAGCTGATAGCTGCCCTGGTGGACTACCAGACTGATGGCGAAACTCTTGATGAAGGGGGGGAT
Organism: Ambystoma mexicanum; assembly: GCF_040938575.1. Taxonomy (NCBI): domain Eukaryota; kingdom Metazoa; phylum Chordata; class Amphibia; order Caudata; family Ambystomatidae; genus Ambystoma; species Ambystoma mexicanum. The sequence continues at coordinate 54,211,960 of NC_090934.1, read as the reverse complement.
GCAACCAGTGAGGACTCTGCCCCTGGGGTTGTCGCTGAATCTGTTTCTGGGAATGCCGCCATTCCTGCTGCCTCTGTTCCGAACCCCAGCAATTCCATGGAACTTGAGTTATTAAGGATGAAGTTGGCCTTTGAATATCGCAAGTTGGAAATAGATGCTGAACTTAAGAAAGAGGAGTTGGCTCAACAAGTGGAGCTCAAGAATAGAGATCTTGAACTCAAAAATAAGGATCTTGCGCTCAAAGATAAGGACACTGAATGTCAGAGAATCCAGTTAGAGAAAGCTCGAGTGGAGACTTCAGCTAAACCAATTGAGAGTGGCAGGTCCCCAGCCACCAAGTTTATGAAGGATTTGGTTGGTGTGTTTTTGGAGGGTTCCGATATCCTCCAATGGATTGAAGCGTTTGAAATGGCTTGTGCGATTCATGATGTTGATAAAAAAGATTGGGCTAAGTGTTTGTTAAGTAGAGTACCTCAAACTGGATATGACTGTATTCTGAAGCTGAGTGTGGAAGAAAGGGGTCAGTATGAGTGTATGAAGTCTGCTTTAATTGCCAAGTTTGGCAAGACACCTACCCAATACCTTAAAAGGTTCAGGGATTTTAAGAAACGAGAGAATGTGTCTTGGGTTGACTGGGTGAGTGCTGCGCACATGAACATGATGGGATGGATTGATGGGTACAAGGTGAAAACTTTTGCTGAATTATCCCACCTATTGTTTTTTGAGCATTTTTCTGAAGCCTGTTCGCCAGAGCTGCGTCAGTATGTTGCTGACCAGAACATTTTGGACCCCTTTAAGCTGGCTAGTTTGGCTGACAAGTGGGTCTCCCACCGGGTGTCCCCTAAGGACTCCAGTGGGAAGGACAAGGACAAAGAAAAGGGGACCTCTCAGAAAGCTGAGGAGTCCCAAAAGCAATCACAGTCGGGTAAACCAAAACCTTCCTCTCCTAAGACCCAAAAACCTAGTGGGGATAAGTCATCTGTGGGTGGGAATAAGAGTAGTGGTCCACCTGCTGCAAAGCAGGCTCCCAGTGGTTCCAGTACCGTACCTCGCACTCCTAGCGCTTGTTGGGATTGTGTCAACTCCTGTGGGAGAAGAGACAGAAGACTCTCCTGTGGGAGAGGTTCTCAACCCGGAGGATCATCCCGACCTTCAATGCTTGTTAGCTGAAGGAGGACCCTCCCGGGCAGACTTCTGTAAAGGACAGAGAGAGTGCCACTCTCTCGAGGGTCTGAGGAAACAGGCCCTGTCCCAGGCACAAGGTGAAGTGCCTAGGACATTCAAGATTTATTGGGAGGGTGAGCTCCTTGTTAGTGAGCCCACTAAGCCTGAACCTGGTGCCCTCAAGAGGTTGGTGGTACCCCAGGTTTACAGGCCCTTCCTGCTGCAGTTGGCGCATGAGGTGCCCTTGGCTGGTCATCTTGGTACCAAGAAGACTAAGCAGAGGCTCTCTGCCCACTTCTACTGGCCCCGGATGGGAGTAGAAGTGGAGTCCCACTGCAGGACCTGCCCAACTTGTCAGTTATCTGGCAAGACTGGAGGCAGGGTCATTGCCCCACTGCAGCCATTGCCAGTGGTCGGCACACCATTTGAGAGGGTGGGCATCGACATCGTCGGTCCCCTTGACCCTCCCACTTCAGGTGGACATCGGTTCATCCTGGTCTTGGTAGATCATGCCACCAGGTACCCTGAGGCTATACCCCTTCGGACTATTACTGCCAAGGTGGTTGCCCGGGCTCTCCTGGGCATTTTTACCCATGTTGGATTCCCCAAGGAGGTTGTCTCTGACAGAGGATCCAACTTCATGTCGAGTTACATGAAGACCATGTGGAAAGAGTGCGGGGTAACCTACAAGTTCTCCACCTCTTACCACCCCCAGACCAATGGTCTGGTTGAGAGATTTAACAAAACTCTCAAGGGCATGCTAGGTGCTTTGGAAGAGCCCCTAAGGAGGAAATGGGATCTCCTCCTGCCATGCCTGCTGTTTGCTTACAGAGAGGTACCTCAAGAGGGTGTTGGTTTCAGCCCCTTTGAGTTACTCTTTGGACATCCCGTGAGGGGGCCCCTCGCCTTGATCCGAGAAGGCTTGGAAGCCACCCCTCCAGGTCCCGCCAAGCAAGTGGGGGACTATGTGTTAGGCCTCAGGCGGAGGATGACACAAAAGATGGGTCAGGCAACAGCAAATCTCAAGGCCAGCCAAGAATTGAATAAGTATTGGCATGACCTTAAAGCTTCGCAAGTCGATTGGACTCCGGGACAGGAAGTCCTCGTGATGGAGCCTACCAAGCCTAGAGCTTTGGCAGACAAGTGGACTGGACCCTTCAGGATAATCTCCAAGATGGGCGAAGTCAATTATCTGGTTGACATGGGTGCCTCCGGGGTAGCCCCTCAGGTATTCCACGTCAACAGGCTCAAGCCTTTCCACCGGCGAGCAGAAGTCTCATGTCTCTTACTAGCTTCCGGGCAAGAAGAGGATGAGAGTGAGCCCCTTCCTGATTTGCTGCATAGCAACCCTCAGGACGGCTCCGTGGAGGGAGTACAGCTCTCTCCCGATTTGACAACAGAGCAGCATAGGGCCTGCCGGGCTTTGCTCCAGCAGTATGCCTCTCTGTTTTCGCTGACACCGGGCCTTACACCTTGGTGTAGGCATGAAATTGACACTGGTGACAGCGTGCCTGTCAAGAGCAGGTGCTACCGTATGTCAGATACCGTTAAGAACCACATCCAGGCTGAGGTCGCCAAGATGTTGGATCTGGGTGTAATTGAACCCTCAACCAGTCCCTGGTCCAGTCCAGTGGTCCTTGTCCCCAAGGCAAGTTCCCAGGCGGGTACCAAGGATTGGAGGTTCTGTGTGGACTACCGAGGAGTCAATGCCGTCACCAAAACTGACGCGCACCCATTGCCCAGGGCTGATGAGCTCGTGGACACCATAGGTGCTGCCAAATTTGTGAGCACCTTTGACCTCACCTCAGGCTATAGGCAAATAGCTCTGACGGACCATGCCAAGGAAAAGACGGCATTCTCCACACCAGAGGGACTCTACCAGTTTAGAGTCATGCCTTTTGGGTTGAAGAATGCCCCTGCCACTTTCCAGAGGTTGGTCAATCATGCGCTCAGTGGGCTGGAGGCCTTTTGTGTGGCCTACCTAGACGACATTGCCGTCTACAGTTCCACCTGGGAAGCGCATTTGACACACCTGGATAAAGTGTTGCAGGCCTTGAAAAGGGCTAACCTCACTATCAAGGCTACCAAGTGCCAGATAGCTCAGGGGAAGGTTACCTATCTTGGTCATGAGGTAGGAGGGGGTCAAATCCAGCCTCTTTCCAGTAAGGTACAGGACGTACAGAACTGGGAGACTCCCACTACTCAAACCCAGGTGAGAGCCTTTTTGGGACTCACTGGGTATTATCGCAATTTCATGGCGGACTATGGGACCATAGCCGCACCACTGACAGCTCTGACTTCACCCAAACAGCCTAGGAAGGTTAATTGGACTGAAGACTGTCAGAGGGCCTTTGATGGCTTGAAAGAAAGTCTGTGCAGGGCACCCGTGTTGTGTGCGCCTGACTACAGCCGACCCTTTATCGTCCAGACGGATGCCTGCGACACCGGAATTGGAGCTGTCATGTCCCAGTTAGATGACAAAGGGAGAGAACATCCTATCATATTCATCAGTAGACAACTCAAGGGTAGAGAACTTAGGTGGGCTACTGTTGAAAAGGAGTGTTTTAGTATAGTTTGGAGCCTTAGGCATTTTAGACCCTACCTTACGGGGTCCACCTTCAAGGTCCAAACAGATCATAAGCCCCTGAAGTGGCTTGTGCAGATGAAGGGTGAAAATCCGAAATTGCTCAGGTGGTCCATTAGCCTGCAAGGGCTAGACTTCACCATAGAGCACAGACCAGGGAAGAGTCACGATAATGCAGATGGCCTTTCCAGAAGGTATGTTGACCGTCTGGATGAGGGTGTCTATCCCGTGGGAGATTAGGCACCCTAACCTCAGTCTGGGGGGGGCGACTGTGATGCTGGAAATGCATCGGAGGGACAGGGCCTCCGTATCCTTGTCCTTTTTCTGTTTTTATCGTGTGTTCTGTCGTGTTTTCCGCGCAGAAGTCCATGCGGGACTCCTGGCGGTGCAGCTCTCTCTTTTGGTTTGGTGAACAGACCCATGGGATACCCTTATGGCACCCATGGGTAGGGGTACAACCCTGTGCCCCTAGTGTATGTTTTTGGGCACCCGTGGGTGGCCCACAGAGCTGGGTATGGGCTGGTGGCAGCTACATGCTGAACTCGACAGGTGCGCTGGGTATCCGCCATTTTGGGGTACCCCGGCCCTGCCATTGGAATCAGTTGATTCCTGATAGGAAACAAGATGGCCCCGGTGGCCTCTTGCTTTCTATCGCCTGATACCTTGTTTTCCCAAAGTCCTGGGAAGCCCTGACTCTGTCCCTTCCCCCTGACTGGCTGGTGGGTGGAAGTTCCGTATATGGTGTTGTTGTGAAGGCCCAGCTAGACTTACTGGAGCCTTCCCGCTGACTGTATGTTGTGGGTACCTCCTGTGGGTGGGACCTGGGTGAATAGGGAGTGTGACCAATATGCACTCCGTGTTGTGGCTGTCTGGTTTCTGCCATGAGAGACAAAGACTGAGACAGCCCTGCCCGAAACTGGACTGAATGCAGTGTGTAGAGTTGAATGGCTGAGTACTTGTCTCAATCCACATTCCGTGTTGTGAGTGTCTGAGCGGGAGAAGAGTGGCCTGAATGCCCTGCGTGCCTGATTGGCTGACCGACTGCATGAATGCCCTTCTGTACGATTGGCTGCTGAGTGTGGGCCAGCAGTGTGGATGAGAGACCGAATAGTATATCTGGGGACCTCTCACCACTGGAAATTGTTCAGAAGCTGAAGTCCACTACGACGAGTAACTGGAGTAACTGACGCTTGACCTTGAGGCCCTGCTGGAAGAGAAGGATTGCCGTGGCTCTCCTTCACGATCTAAAGGCTGCTGTGTCTCCAAGGACTGACCCAGAGAGGACCTGGTAAGGCGCCCTCTTCCCGAGCTACGAGGGACCATCGTGCACAGCTGACCTTTGCCAACGCTCCCTGGTAGACAGACCTACGACAGGCTGCCGACCCGGTACGGGGACTGCTGAGGAATCCCAAAGTGAAGCGCCCGGACTGTTGTCCACCACTGTCGACGACCGCCGTCGCCGACCGGAGCCGCCGTGCTCCCGTTTGCCTAAGAACTTTCACTTGATCAACGGACGCTCTCGTCTGCATCGCCGTGTCATCTCCTGTGGGAGAAGGCCTGTCTGTCGACGCGCCGAGGAGTATCCACCGGTGGGTTTCCCGCCACCCAAAGACCGCAGAGACGCCGACGACTCGACGCCCTTGCTGGGCCACAGTTCTTCTTCATCTCTTTGCGGTCCAGAACTATCGTCACCGAGGTGCCCCGCACGCCTCTTCCTTGCAGGACGCCAACACTCTGTCGTCGACGAGCACCGCTCGGATCAAAGCCTGCTGCCTCACCGACGTCGTTCTACCCGGTTCACGGTCGGACGTTCGGCGCCCCGTGTCTCCCGCCTGAAAGGGGCGACATTCAAGAAGGGCCGCTGATTCCCCGACACCGAACCCCGAGTCCGCGACGCCTCTCGACGATCCGTGGCTCCTGCCTTAAAGGGAGTCACTCCAGAAGGATCGGTCGACGCCTCGCCGACGAACTCTACTCCACCAGGTACATTGGGGGGGTAAAACATTGTAGTAGAGAACTAGACTCTGGAACAATATATGGACTGGGCTTGTTTTATATATCGTTATTTTACAGGTTGCCCAGGTGGGGGGATCTCCACTCAGAACCGTGTCCAGTGGTAGGGGCCGGTATTCTGCCTATTGTTTCGCCCGTCTGCTTTCTCTCTTCTCTCTATTGCTGGTTTCATTGCTATTGATCTGTGTGGCATTTTTACAGCCTTGTTGATGCACTCTAATCAAATATTAGTGGTACCACTCTAGAATTGTAGATATTTACTATTGTTGATTTCCCGGAGCACAAAGTGCGTTATTGTGATAAGTGTACATAACCTTTGAATATTAATTATATAAAGACTGTGTTTTCGTTAATACAGTGTGTGGACATTCCTTTGTGGGGGCTTGGGGATACACTGTACTTAAGAACCAGCCTGCATCACCTCCTGAGAAGCTAGGCCTTGATTGCTCGTCCAACGTTACCATATTGAGAATCTTGGCAGGGGTCTTCTGTGCCTTTCCTCTACCATATGCGAGAGCGGAAGTACAGACCCCCCCACCTCGTCTTGACAGGTACATGAGCCAACGGGAAGAGAGACTCTCTGAACATAGCTCCCTACCGTATATAAGGTAGTGGAAATTACCACAAGACTACCACATATAGCTCTCTGTCGTAAATAAGTCAGTGAGTTCGCCCATGGTGGCACACCAACACTATCACTAAATATGTGGTATTCTAAAATGTAGGTCTGAGGTCTCTCTAGTGATCACACGAAAAATCTAAGCAAAGATAAGGGATTCTGGACATTGGGGCCAGAAATAAAACAAGGGAATTATGCTCACCAAAATACCACCAACCACGCCTACCAACCGCGCATACCAAATATGCATGCCTGGGTGCTGAAATAATGCATGTTCATTGTATTATTGTTGTACATGGCCAATATGAATACAAGGAGTGATTGTTGCTAAGTTATATTTCGGCGGTAAGAAAATACCGTCAGGCCCCAAATATCCACAAAAATACCCTACAGGCCTTAGTAAAGGAGTTACAGCAGATATTTGCTAGGGAAGGTGTCCCTGAAAGTATTCTGACTGATAATGGTCCTCAATTTGTTGGTGGATGTTTTGCAAAATATGTCAAAGAGGCTGGAATCAAACACAAGAGGGCTGCGTTATATCACCCGCAGACAAATGGGTGTGTGGAAAGAATGAATAGATGTATCATGGAAAGTATTAGGATGGCAACTGAAACAGGATGTGATAGAAAAGTTGCAATCCAGGACAGGATTTTTGGTCTGCGCGGTGGTCAGTCCTCCATGGTTGGGAAGAAGCAGAGAAAGTGATTATGTGGTAGATGGTGTGAGCAAAGATTTGAAAAAGAAAAAGAAGGAATGGGTAGCGCGTGAGAATACAAGGAGAGGGAAGGAAACTTTGAGAATTGAATGTGGAGACATGGTGAGGATAAAGAAAGGGGTGTTGAAGAAGAAAGGAGAAGCACTATATTCCGATCCTGTAAAGGTAATCGCTGTGCTGCGTGGAGCGATTCGGGTAGTGGGAGGATAAGTGTGGAACTTGAATCGTGTTGCTTTTGTGAAAAGGGGTAGATGATGTTTTTTGGAATAAAATAACGGAATGTTATGTTGTAGCTTTTATGAGACACATATATATATCAATTAAGATGTAGGTTCAAGATATAGAAATATAAGCAAGTTAAATGTGGTGTTCAATAACAATGGAAAGCAAGTATTGCCATGGAAAGAATACAGCCCTGTCTACTCAATGTAGCCTGGAATGGAGGTATGTCATACTGTAAGAGAACATTCATCTTGCTATGATGCTGCTGTTTACTTTTGTTGGCATTCCAAGTGAATCTGTTGCTGCTTTCTTATGTGCCTGGTTGTAGTGTTATGCAGCTGGAGGTCCTTTCATTATAAATATAACTTAAAATAAACAGTTCCTTTAACTTGCGGTTGTCCGGATGTTCATAGTTAACAAAAATCAATAGTATCGTTGAAGAAGCAGAAGTGGAAGGCCATATTAGTGGCAAGGAGGCAGCTTTTCGGACTCTATCACACCCGAGAGTACCGTCCTTCTATGCCACTCCTTAAATTCATAAGGGGACCAATCCTCCTCCTGGGTGCCCAATTGTATCTGGGATACAATCCATTCTTGAACCCCTGTAACAGTTTGTTGACTGTTTTATCAAAGAAGAAGTACCCAAGATGAGAGCATATATAAACAACTCTACAGCAATGCTAGTGCTACTGGATATGGTACAGTTCGACCCAGACAATGAATGGCTCATCACCATGGATATTGAGTCCCCATATAGATAACCCGCAAACAGCACCACCTATGTCAACTAGAAGTAAAAAAGAAATTACGGCTGAAAAACTTCTCCCACTCCTACTACCAGCTCTTACTGTCAGCGATATTAACTATGACCCTAATACGCTAGTCGAGTCATTCAATAATACTATGGCCAAAACCTCGGACATAATTGCCCCCATCAAATTACGTAAAAGTAAACGAGAATCTCATCTCAATTCATGGTTCACCCCTCAACTCAAAGAACTCTGTATCCAAAAACGTAAACTTCAAGCTATCTGGAGGCATACACCCTCAGATGAGAATAAACTTTACTCGACAACCTTGCTAAAAAATATAAGAAGGAAATAATCCAAACTATAAAAGACACATTTAATGAGAGAATTGGTAAAGCTAACTCTAACTCCAAAGAACTCTTTTCCATCCTTCGGGAAATGGAAAACCCGATTGCTCCCACAGACAATATCCCCAAGGACAAACAATGGTGTACCAGTATCCAGAACGCCTTAGCTAATAAAATCACACCCCTACAATCCAAAATTGCAAAGAAGAAAGCGTCCTTGAGCTCCACTGGAACCCATACTACCCATCAGTCAGATTCACCTACAACAGTTACACAAAATAATTGTGAACCATTCAGATTTACCAACATATCCATTCTGGAAACTGAAAAGGTGATATCATCCCTGAAACCATCTAACTGCCAAGGTGACAGCTGCCCAGCACAAGTTATTAAGGATGCAGCTAGAGACTTAGCTCCCTTCATCTCTAAACTAATCAACGCCTCCTTTAGATCCAGCACTTTACCCACTAACCTCAAAGAATCCTGGGTATTGCCTCTCCTCAAAAAACAGACTCTCGACCCAGCCATCCCTACCAATTATAGGCCTATCACCACGGTCCCATTTCTCCTTAAAATCATTGATAGAGTAGCATACCTCCAGATCCAAAACTATCTGGAGAAGAACCAACTTCTAGGATCACGCCAATCTGGATTCAGACCACTACATCGTACTGAAACAGCCTTAATTGACCTTAAGACACAAATCGACAAGTTGAAGGACAAAGGTAAAACAGCTATGATCCTCCTCCTTGACCTACCGGCGGCCTTTGACCTGGTGGACCACACAGTGTTATGCAACCACCTAGCGTCTGCCACCCATTTCTCAAGTGAAGCTATAGCCTGGGTACAATCCTTCCTATCCAACCGTACGATGAGAGTGTTCTCCCCCTTAGCCTCAGCGGACCCAATACAAATTACCTGTGGCGTCCCACAAGGTTCATGTGTCTCTCCCACAATGTACAACATATTCACTAAGCCACTCTTTGACAAACTTGACAGATTGGGGGTAACTTATGCTAATTATGTGGACGATACGCAGATCCTCATACCACTATCTGGCAACTTTGTCGAAGACACAGCTCTAGTAAATAAGATTTACCTCCTCATTCAGGCATGGATGGCCTCTCACGGCATCTGCCTGAATGACAACAAAACAGAGATACTGATCCTGGGTTCCGACTCTAACCTTAAAAAACTCAGCCCCAACTACCTCGCCTTCAACATAGATGGCAATATAATCAAAGTGGCAACTGAGGTAAAAACACTAGGTTTCTACCGTGATTCCACATTATCTCTGAAAAAACAAGTCAACTCCTCCACAGCTTACACCTGCAAATTAATCAGGGTCTGCAGACCCTACCTCCTATATGTGGGTGCCAGTAAAACTGTCATAAACAAAATGCAAATACTGCAGAACAACGCTCTTAGAGCAGCCTTGGACATACCACATAGAGCGCACATATCCAACATCAGGAAAGACCATCATTGGCTAATAATCAGCAACAGAGTCCTCCTTAAGATGCTATCTCTCACCCATAAAGGACTGAACAACACTGCAACCCCTTACATTTCGGCTTGACTCTCCAGAAAATCCTCTAGTCACCACACTAGAGCCTCTAACCACTTCCTACTTGAAATTCCAAGATTCAGACTAATTAAAGCAGGCGGAGCAAGCATCCCTGTTACAGCTGTCCGTGCCTGGAATGCACTCCCTACTGCACTGAGAGCTAATCTACCCTACTCTAGATTCAGATGCAATGTGAAAAGTTGGCTCTGGACCAATGACGACTAACAACCTGATCCTCTGCTCTAGGCCCGGTTCCCTGCATATATTTACCTGTTACGTCCGAATCCGGACTATAGACCTCCACATTGCCCCCTGTGATGTGAGGTTTTCCCACTTTGTACCTCTTGCAGTCATGTATTGTAAATATGTTAATAACTCATGGAATGTATCTTCTGTATGTATTCTCTGTATGTAACCTAAGCTCAAGTAATATTGTTACTGCTACACCCGGCTACCCCGGGGTTTGGAGCACATTATCAAATAAAAAACTAAACTAAACTAAGCTAAAATTCTACAACATGTGACTCTGTCCATGGTGAAACATCTGTTAGAGTCAGGCGTTGAACTACATAACACACCACCAGCAATGATAGTACAATTTTCGGAACAAGCTCTCACAAGGATTTATTTCCTGTGCAATGATGTCTATTACCATTAAATATCGGGCACAGCTATGGGTGCTACATTTGCCCCAGGTATTGCTAATCTGTATGTGAACGCCTTTGAATGCAACTCCATTTACCACAAATCCAATCCTTTTCTACAGCAGATTAGAATTTGGAGAAGGTATATAGATGATGTTTTCCTGGTTTTTAACTCAGTGCATTCCATGCATGGATCAACTGTCACAGCCCTTAACCAAAACCCCCACTGGCATGTACACATGCCAGGTAAGGTCAGGGTCCAGGGTTCCATTAGGGCCTCAGAGGCCTCGCACCCTCTTCCAAGACTCTCTTGAAGTCAGTCCTGGCGCTTTTGGCACCAGGCTCATATTCAATATAAGGAACATCTTTGAATGGGATTACTTTTGCTTGTGGTCTGCAGTCAACATGGAGGCTCCCACATAGTCTAGTTCCTAGAACTAGACTATGCGGTATAGTGTTTTGGGTGTGGTAACCTGGGGCTACTTTACCTGGACTACTTTGCTGGGAGGCTATTTAAACCAAACCCACGCAACAGAACACGCTTCGCGTTATTCTGCAGCCTGCAGCGTAATGTAAAACTCACTGTGTGCAGTGTCCTTGATTCCGGCAATCATCGGAGCAACGAGCCTGCAGAGGAGAAAAAGGACATCATTAATAGACTATTACCTGCAAACTCCATCCTGTTATCTGCCTGACGCTCGTCCTTGATTCTGCTAACTTGCGGTCATCTACCAGCAAACTGCATCTTCTGGACACTGCATACTCACCAGATTGAAACACCAGAAAGGAAAGGGAGAAAGACAACGTTAGAAAGGGTTTACTCACGGCATAGCCACAAACATTACGAGAACCTCACCAAGCTGGTCACCACTTTGTTCCGGAACACCATGCCCACCGGAGAAGACCATCATAACCTGTAAGGAAAGAAGAACACAGGTTAGCAAATACAAAGTGAAACAGCGCCGCGCATAGCGCCTTACTTACCAAACTGCAGTGTGCTCTTGCACCATCCATTACCGGCAGGTGCTCGCTCGATCCAACCAGCACGACACACCAAATCTCCCGCTCACCTATGGAGAAACAAAAAACATTAAAAGAAAGGAAGGCAAAAACAGTATCATATAAAGACTGGTGCAGCAAGACCTACCTTAAAGACACTTGAATGGGCTCGCACTAGTGAAGTAACTCGGTCGCCTTAGCCCACTGGACACTACGCACCTATGCAAAGAAGGCAGGATGGAGAACACCCCAAAAACTACAATAAAGTGAGGAGAGGGTCTAAGGGTCGAACCCAGAGGAGGTGGGAGAGGACCTTAACTGAGCCGACCAGTCTTGAACCCAGTCCTACTCTGCTTTCAGGCCTGACTTCCATCGAAGGCACCACCCGGGATTGGGAAGAGGGTTCCAGGCACAAATCAATCAACCAGGGCACAGTGGCGTCCCCGTGGATACCAGGTTAGCGTAACAGAACGCAAAGCCTACAATAACATAATCCACTTGGGAGCCATGGAGACATTAGAAATCGACCAATTGGCTCAATTATTAGGACAGTTACGTGCCAAAGTTCACTCAGCCAGGCAAGAGACTAAAGCTATACGGAGGGACCTAGTTGTAACCAAGGATCACACCAAGGAAATCAGCAGGCAGTTCCTACAATCACAGGCAGGACAAACTATTGCCTGGAAACAACCCACCGGCACAAGCACCCGCCTTATTAACCGCTCCAATACAGATTGCACTACCCGGAGCAGTTCCTTTAGCATCACCGGAACGGTTCTCAGGTGACCCCAAGAAGTATGCTGCATTCATGAATCAATGTCGTCTTCATTTCCTTTGCAGACCTGGTGCGTTCCCCAACGATCGAGCACGGGTAGCTTTTGTTTTGTCATACCTGAGTGGGAGTGCAGCGGATTGGTCGGTGCCGCTAGTAAGCCATGACAATCCATTACTACATGACATTGGGGGGTTCCAGAGGGAAATGGAGAAGCTCTTTGCGCGTCATACCCAAGAGCAAGCAGTAGACAATGAACTCTTGTCACTCCGGCAGGGGAATTGTCACTTCTGACACTTTCTCTGGGGTTCAATTCATTGTCTTCTGATCCACTACCTCCCTCCGACTCCTTACCTGCAGAGCTGGAGTCCGAATGATAGTGTACAGGGCTCTCTCTATACGGCTGCAGCTGTGGTGACAAATGCTTGTCTCGATAAGAATCCACAGTGGCCACCTGTGAACAGTAGCACTAAGGCCCCCTCACCGAGGCAGGCGAATATCCAGGGAAAAAGCCATTGCCATAAAAAAAACCTGTGGTGGACGAAGTCGTCCTGACGCTGGTGTAGCTAAAGCGAGCGGTCGAAGGTCAGTTCGTATTTTTCCAGGAAGGTAAGTGCAGGCCAACCGGTAACAACCGGAATGCGAACGTCTATATCCTCTGACGACGAAAGGATGAAAACAGCCTTAGCGGTGATGGATACAGAGGAAGTCGCAGCAGAAAAAAGCAAGGGAAACGGAGACTGAGGAATAGAGAGTAAGTAAGAAAAATGGAAGCCTATGAACGGTGGAGAACGGTGGAACAGGTAAGAGGAGAAACTGAGAAGGAGTGAAGAGCGAGCGTTGTGAGAGAGTAAGCGGGAGCCAGGAAAACAGGTACCCACAGAGAACGAGGCAAACACAGGGAGCATTGAAACCAAACCGGAGAGAAAGCGAAAGCAAAAACTCCAACATTGAAAAGCATGGCTAGCTGGGATGAAGTTAGTAAAGTACCTCCCCGTCAGCCGCGCATCGGCAACCTGGGAAGAAAAAGACTAGACCGCCACCATAAGGTAGAGAAAGCATGACAGAACATTCAGTGGCCGCCCCAACGGAAGCGATTCCACTGCTTCCAAGAATTTGGGTGCATGACAGTATGCCCCCTCTTCATGGCGGACCCTCCGGGTTTCCCCAGTTGTGCCCTATGGAATCTGCGCAGGAGTATGGGAGTGTGGACATGAGAGGAAGGTTCCTAAGAATCTTCAGATCTTGGATAACCCTTCCATCCAATAAGGTATTCCACCCATCACCTGCGAAATCTGGATTCGAATATATGAGAAACCTCATATTCCTCCTCAGAATCAGGCAACAAGTTGTTGTAGTTAGACTGGGAGCGACCAAGTGAATGTGAAGTACAAGGTTTGAGAAGAGAAGAATGAAAAAAAGGATTTATCTTCCTAAGGTGAGGAGGTAACTTGAGCTTAAAGGCTACTGGGTTGATCTCAGAAATTATGGTGAAAGGACCCAGAAACTAAGGGGATAGTTTACCGGGGAGAACCCACCAAGGAAGAAATCTTGTAGAAAGCCAGACCTTCGAGCCAACCTCCCATTCGGGACCTATCTGACGGTGTTTGTCAGCCTGCTGTTTGTTTCTTTGTGCAGTTGCTTCAAGACTTAAGCGGGCGGTTCAATGAGACTCCTTGATCCTATCGTGCAACTTATCAATCGCTGGAAGGTTGGACTGTCGATGAGTTGTAGGGTGGATGCTCCAAGGATGGAAACCATAGGAGCAGTAGAAGGGAGACATGGTTATAGCCACGTGGGTAGAGTTGTTGTATGCAAATTCAGCCACAGCTAATAGAGGCTTCCAGTTGTCTTGCTGTTGGTTGCAATAGCAGCGAAGATACTGCTCAAGCGTTGCGTTGGTCCTTTCTGTTTGACCATTGGATTGCGGGTGGTATCCGGACGATAGAGCCCTTTCTATACCCAACAGGTGACATACAGCCTTCCAGAATCTTGAAGTGTATTGTGTTACTAGCTGCGGCAGGAGTCGGGGGAGAAGGCAAGGGTCTTTTCGGCATAGTTCTCCATCAGAACCTTCTTTTCTCGTTCCGTCTTTCTGTCAGACGGTTTTCAATCTGGAGAACCGAAGAGAATAAATCGTTCAAAGAGGTAGGCCTTGAGGATCTCGCCAGCGCATCTTTGATCTCTTCTTTCAGACCACAACTGAAAATGGTGTACTGAGCTTCTTCTGGCCACCCTGCCTGAGTGGCTAAAGTCTTGAACATTGATATGTATGATAGCAGGTCCATGGACCCTTGTTGAGCATCAAGTAAGTCTTCACATGCCGAATATGTTATTTCAGTTCTTTTGAAGGTCTGCTTTAGGAATGACAGAAACCCTTCAATATCCTGGAGACCTGGATTCTCCCCTATAAAAAGGGGTGTGGCCCATGCCAAGGCATTATCCGCCATATTAGAGATGAGAAAGCCCACCTTAGCTTGACTAGTAGCACCTGTATCGACTACCGCATATTAAACCGGCTCACCGTAAAAAATCGTTACCTCCTGCCACTCATTCCCGAAATGTTAGACCAAGTCAACGATGCCCAGATTTATACCAAGCTAGACCTTAGAGGAGCGTACCACCTGGTCCGTTTAAAAAAAGGAGATGAATGGAAAACCGCCTTCTGTACCAAATATGGCTTGTATATTCCTGTGTGGGAACTGCTCAATGTGCCCCCAAAGGGAACGTACAAAGGAGATTGATCTTGAATTGAAGAGGCCCTGGATCCAACAACACTTACCCAACTGTGATACAGCAGGAGTAATATATCTAATTGTTGGTCCATGCAAATTGCGCTATGTAGGGATGACCACGAGACCCATAACATTTTCCTTTTTTTTAAAAGGATGATTGAACACCGCTCTTGCCTTACGACAAAACACTGATGGCCCCATTAGTCACACATTTTACCACCGCAGGACTTCTTCCAGAAGAAATTAAGTGGACAATCATGGAAAAAATACAAATACCCCGACGAGGCTTAATACACACAATACAGGACTCAATGAACAGATCCAATGGAACAAATTGGCAGTGCTTCCCAGATGAAAGCTGGTTCACCAGAAATACATGGAGCTGTATGAAGTGTGCCTCCATTCATAAGCACAGGTATTATACGCCCCCAGGTTGCAGCATGAATACAGAACAAAACAGCATCACACACATATATACACCCTGATGTGAGATGTTTAGATACAATTATTGTTCAGCCCATTCATATCCCAATCAATAAACACCCCTCCACTCTATAGACACTGCGGGAGAGGAATATACCTTAACAGCCATGATTCAATATTCATCACAAGCTGTTAGAACAATGAGATTCCACCTACTACATTCCATGTGGGCTGCATTCTGTCATTTAATGATAGTGAAATCATCATTTCGGAATATTTGTTCATAATTATTTTTCCACTAATATTGCTTAAAGATGGACGCTGTAATATGAATAAACACACACCTGGTGCCATAAGCTATGTTATGAGATGTGAAATTTGCCATCAGACGTAATCCTTGCTATAGAATACACAAAAGACTGATACTATACTATGCTGTTGAATAATAAACCATGAGCTGTCTGATCTATGTAAATCATGCACTAGCTCAGGGTTTTACACTTTTGAGCCACTCAACCATCCCTAACCAAGATGGCCACCTCATTTGAATAGAGAAGTGGAAGAGCCGTCTATTTATTCAAAACCAAGATGGCCGCCTAATTCAAATAGTGAAGTTGAGGAGCGTCAGAACACATCACCATAGAGATAGCGATCACATGGATCCACATGGGGCAAAATAAGATCCTGGATTAATTTTGCAGTGAACCCTAAAACATGCACTACCCAAAGATAACCGTGATGCTTAGGAAATGGAAGGGAAAGATGCATGAGGGGCAGAGGCAGGTTTATCTGTATGTTCATTTTCAAAGCTGCATAAGGACAAAGACTGAGCAATCCTATTTAAAAAACACTTGTGGGAAGTAAGGTTCTGATCACAGATTACAATAGAGTACTTGGTAAACATATCTGGTTTACATAATTACAAAGTCGATGGTTAAATGCATTCTGGAACCATAAAAAAAGAGCTGTATGTTTTATTTTATGGGAATTAGAGATTCCAAATCACAGACATAAATGACCCTGTTATTCTTTAACTGAACTGACAATCAAATGTTAATGAAAGCTTTGCAATATAGGAATAGAATTTAACTTTTCTTAACCCGTTTCCCTAAAAGAGCTTGAATGGATTAATGTTTCATGAAAGGCCCTTTGAAATACAAAGGACCATTTGATGAAGTAGTCCTTTCAGATCTTCTCTGCCAAGTTGTTACCTGAAAGGTCTCAGCTTTGTAGCTGTGGGAATCAAATAATTAACTTCAAAATGATACTTTAAAAAAACATACATGGTTGATACAATATATAATTATTATGGAGAACAAATGATATGGATTATTTCAGTTTAGATCATATTCAGTACCAAAATGTTTTACACGGTATGCTAGATGGCTGCGCTGACCTTGCTTTTAACTTGAATACAGGAATCCATGTGTAGTAACCATCAAGTTGAGGTTTTCGAACAAACCTCCAAAAGGAAAAAATTATTTTTGGGGGGCATGAATTGGATTAAATCAGATTTTAATTAAATCCAAAAACCATAACTATGAATAACCCCAGTGATATAGTAATACTGTAAGTCAACAACTTGAGAGTCTCTTTAAGAGGACAGGCATAGCATGGGAACACTACAAGTGACAGTCCCCTGCAACAGAGATGGGGCACGGTAAGGGGTCCAGGAGATCCACCATGAGCAGCTTCTGAGCACAGCATCATTCCACGGGTTGTGGCAGCTTGCTCCAGTGGCCACCCCACTCAACACTGCAAGTGACAGACAGGAGACATTGTCACAGAATACTGTGTGATACTATGACAGAGCTATGCTGCTGCATGATAAAGTAACAGAATTGCTGCTGTGCAATATTGTGGCAGTAACATTTCAGTTAGTTATTGGTGCAGCTGCATGTGATGTCCATGGCCAGTGACAGTGGCAATAGCATTGCTTCTGGCTTCTTTATTGTGCATATTTGTGATGCTGGAAATGCATCGGAAGGACAGGGCCTCCGTATCCTTGTCCTTTACTGCCTTTTTATCGAGTGTTCTGTCATGTTTTCCACACAGGAGTCCATGTGGGACTCTTGGCAGTGCAGCTCTTCCTGTTTTTGGTTTGGTGTACAGACCCATGGGATACCCTTAGGGCACCCATGGGTGGGGGTACAACACTGTGACCCTCGTGTATGTTTTTGGGCACCTGTGGGTGGCCCACAGAGCAGGGTATGGGCTGGATGCAGCTCCATGCTGAATTTGACAGGTGCTCTGGGTGTCCTCCATTTTGGGATACCCAAGCCCTGCCATTGGAATCAGTTGATTCCTTATAGGAAACAAGATGGCCCCTGTGTCCTCTTGCCCTCCATTGCCTGTTACCTTGTTTTCCCAAAGTCCTGGGAAGCCCTGACTCTGTCCCTTCCCCCTGACTGGCTGTTGGGTGGAAGTGCCATATATGGTGTTGTTGTGAAGGCCCGGCCAGACTAGCTGGAGCCTTCCCAGTGACTGTATGTTGTGGGTACCTACTATGGGTGGGACCTGGGTGAATGGAGTGTGTGACCAATTTGCATTTCTTATTGTGGATGTCTGGTTTCTGGCATGAGAGACAAAGACTGAGACAGCCCTGCCCGAAACTGGCCTGAATGCAGTGTGTAGTGTTGAATGGCTGGGTACTTGTCCCAATCCACATTCCTTGTTGTGAGTGTCTGAGAGGGGGGAGGATGGCCTGAATGCACTGTATGCCTGATTGGCTGACTGACTGCATGAATGCCCTTCTGTATGATTGGCTGTTGAGAGTGACCCAGCAGTGTGGATGAGAGACAGAATAGTATATCTGGGGACCTCTCACCACTGGAAATTGTTCAGAAGCATTCAGAAGCTGTGTCTACACGTTAAGAGTAACTGGAACTGCTGATCCTCGACGCCCAGCTGGAAGAAGAAGACTTGCTGTTGCAGTTGCTTCGACCGATCTGAAAGCTGCAGAATCCGTCGAAGACTGATCCAAGAGAGGACCTGGTAAGGCGCCCTCTTCCTGTGCTCCGAGGGACCATTGAGAACCGCTAAACCTTCGCCGAAGCTCCCTAGACGCCATACCCTCGAAAGGCTGCCGACCGGAGACAGGACCGCCGAGGAGATCGAAGTGAAGCACACGGACTTCGCCGCCGAAGTCCATTACCGTTGACCAGGGTTTGCAGGTTTGTGTAACCGCTGGAGGCCCGTCAAAGTTGTGTTGCCCAGATGCAGGGACCGCTTGATGCCATGCCGCCGACGACCGGAGCCGCCCGCTCCTTTCCCTAAGAACCTTCGAATCAAAGGACTCCCTTGTCCGTGCCGTCAACCACTTTATCCCGCCGGAGAAAGTCGAGGACGACCAACGCCCCGAGGAGAATCCGCCGGTGGGTTTCCCGCCACCTCACGACCACAAAGACTTCGACGACTCGACGCCCTTGCTGGGCCACAGTTCTTTACACTCTTTGTGGTCCAGAACTATCGTCACCGAGGTGCCCCGCACGCCTCTTCCTTGCAGGATGCCAATGCTCCGTCGTCGACAAGCACCGCTCGGATCGAAGCTGCCGCCTCATCGACGCCGTTCTACTCTGTTCACCGTTGGACGTTCGACAACCAGTGCCTCCTGCTTTAAAGTGAGGGCGCTCAAGAACGGTCGTCGATTCCCCAACGCCGAACGCCAAGTTCACCTTCCTCAAAGCCTCTCGATGATCTGCGACTCCTGCTTTAAAAGGGGTCACTCAAGAAGGATCTGTCGACGCCTCTTCGAAGAACTCTACTCCACCAGGTATATTGGGGGGTTAAAAACATTATAGGAGGGAATAAGACTATTGAACAATATACAGACTGGGCTTGTGCTATATATCTTATTTTACAGGTTGCCTAGGTGGGGGGATCTCCACACAGAACTGTAGTTATGTAGCTGACTCAGTACTCTACCTATTGCTTAAACCATCTTGCTTTCCTTCTTCTCTATTGCTGGTTTCCTCTTTATTGATCTGTGTGACATTTTTACATTGCTATGGATGCACTTTAATGAGATCTAATAATATTGGTGGTACCACTTTAGAATTGTAGATATTTACCATTGTTGATTTTCCTGAGCACAAAGTGAGTTATTGTGACAGTGTACATACCTTTGAATATTAATTATATAAAGACTGTGTTTTCAGTAATACAGTGTGTGGACATTCCTTTGTGGGGGCTTGTGGACTACACTGTACTGAAGAAACAGCCTGCATCATTTCCTGAGAAGCTAGGCCTTGATTGCTTGTCCATTGCTACCATAATAGAGAATCTTGGCTGGGGTCTTCTGTGCCTCTCCTCTACCAAATAGAGAGCAGAGGTACAGACCCCCCTCCAGTCTTTACAATATTGTTTTGGGCTACCTGGGCAGTGATCTATGTGTGTGTATCTGCAAAGCATTTTTTTGTTGTGCTCCCTTTAGTTATCTTCCCCCACACTTGCAGGTCTCTAACAACACTAGGGATCACTCTCTGTCTATCGTGGCCTTTTATTAGGGGGAGCCTCCAGGGCACTGTCTAGTCTACACCCCATGTAATCACCACCTTTCTCAGAACCTGTTCTTTCTGGAAAGGGTAAAACAAATATGAACATGTGGGAACCTTGTGAGAGAACAAAGGGAACACAGAATGCCTCCTGCAGTATGTGCATATCAGAAATCCATCATTGATCGCTAGAAACCATGTCAGAAAAACACAACCAGAGGTCCCGGGTGTGCAATCCTTCTTTCACCAGAGAAACTTTGGGTCTGTTTTTTATAAAGAAGAGTAAACAATTATGCAAAACATAGGAGCCTCCAGGGTACATAGAATGTATTATTCACCAGTCTATATCTGGTTCCTATTCAAAAAAAGATAAAATATGGCTCATTCTTTGAGACACCTTTTCACATAAAAAACAAAACTAACAATTCACATCTGACATCTAACATGTAATTATATACATACAATTAATAAAAATGCATCACAACATGGGTTCAAGTAAAATGCCACTTGAAAACACATATTTTCCTTGTCAATCACTCTGGGTTCTGACAAATTTCAAGATTGGTGTTTTGTAAAGGTTCTTCTCTTAAACTCTCTCCTTTTAGGGGAACTAATGAGCAATGGATGAAGTTGCTAAATGATTGTGTCAACGCAGTGTGTTTCGGCCCCTATGGCATAAAGATAGACCGCATCCATCCGTGGTCTTCTTCTTTAATGGTGCCGGGCCTTCATCAGGACGGGGGGATAATTTTCTGAAGGGCTTCTGTAGTCTTTAGCCCATGTGATACTTCTCTTCTGTCTACAATTAAAACAAATGATAATAGATTAGGTGCAGTGGTTTTTGCAAAATGCTAATTTATAGAGAGCATGTCTGACATAGGTTTCCAACAGCACACATCACTCACTGTTAGTGGTGGGCGACACAGGGACAGAGGGTAAGTCACTATGTTGCTTGTAGTTGACTGAGATGGCCTGTGTAATACAATAAACACGGGGCATATCTTTAGTTTCACGTATGCTAAAGGAATTGCTGAGTATTGGAAAAACATTGGCGTCACTCACAATTGATATATTTTCAAAATACCTCTTTTAGAAGGCTAGCAGATTCTGTTATTGCTGTAGGAAGGGCTGGTGTAAATAGACAGCCGGAGCTGTTTGTCAGGGCTCCTGGCTTAGGGGTGCTCCTTGTCCAACCTGTAGAAAAACAGGGAGGAGGAGCCTGTTAAAACCGCTAAAGTCGGACTCTTTTTCTGACCGCATTCAGTGTAACCTGGGGGGAGGCAAAAACACTACCCCCACATGGTTAAATGTACTTACTAGTGGATAGGATACGTCCAGGCTGCTTGCTGATCACTCGGTAGCAGCTTGTCCTGTGTCCCCGCACACTCCGATAGAACAACGGATCGCCTGGGGTCAGGTTGTTTATGGGTTTTGAAAAGAGCACGCTGCATAACCCCTGCAGCCGTCCATTTGCCTTTACGGCCAATTATTCTTTGCGCATGCACCCCCATGCACTACTTCTTATCCCCACAAATTGGCATGACACAGAATTTCAAATGGCATACTTGGCCGCAGTTTTTATTTCCTTGACAACAGAATTCTTTGTACACATTTGTGAACTTCATTCTGCCCGTGTGGCGTTTGCTTGCCGGACTTCCTTTGCTTCCCCCTCTCTCCGTAGGCCCCCAACTCCCCCGACCCATTGTACCTGTTCCTATCCTGCCCGTGCAGGTGTCCGAGGGTGGGGAGAGCGCCGTTTGTTTAGGGGGAAGCTGAGCCTTATTTGTCCCTACCAGACGCCCCCGCCGTTTAGGCCCCCAAGAGGCGCTGGTCCGGAAGAGCGAAGACCCATTCCGTTTCCTTCTGGCTCGTCCGGAGTCTATCATTTGTGCTTGGTTGCCCAAACACCGCCAACTTGTCACATCCTGGCCTGGGTGTCCTGCGACAGCAACACCCCAGGTCTCCTGCTCTTCTGCTTGTATTTCGTGGGTGGGTGGGTGGAAAACGAAATTTCTTCCATCAGCGAGGCGGCGACCGGGTCCCAGTGCAGGAGCGAGATGCCTGGCACCCCGGTCCCGCCTGCTTAAATCCTGATGTCCCCGCCCCTTTTCTTTTGTTCTGCCCTTCGCGGGCTTTTGGCCCATTAGGCCTTTGGCGCCTTTCCGCCCCTCGCCTTTTGACCCCCAGGGGATGGTTCCAGGTCCTGGCGGCATGACACCGCAGGGGTTAACCTGCTGCCTCCTCCATTTTTAGCTGATTTTTCCGTCGTCAGCTCCATAACCCCTGCAGCCGTCCATTTGCCTTTACGGCCAATTATTCTTTGCGCATGCACCCCCATGCACTACTTCTTATCCCCACAAATTGGCATGACACAGAATTTCAAATGGCATACTTGGCCGCAGTTTTTATTTCCTTGACAACAGAATTCTTTGTACACATTTGTGAACTTCATTCTGCCCGTGTGGCGTTTGCTTGCCGGACTTCCTTTGCTTCCCCCTCTCTCCGTAGGCCCCCAACTCCCCCGACCCATTGTACCTGTTCCTATCCTGCCCGTGCAGGTGTCCGAGGGTGGGGAGAGCGCCGTTTGTTTAGGGGGAAGCTGAGCCTTATTTGTCCCTACCAGACGCCCCCGCCGTTTAGGCCCCCAAGAGGCGCTGGTCCGGAAGAGCGAAGACCCATTCCGTTTCCTTCTGGCTCGTCCGGAGTCTATCATTTGTGCTTGGTTGCCCAAACACCGCCACGCCACTGAGTGGGTTCTCGCCCACTGTGGCTCCCCTTCCTCCTGATTCCTACTCCCCTTCCAGTAACTTGCTAAAGATGTCCCCGAAAAAGGAGCTCCGTCTCGTTCGTGGACAAGTTTTCCACCGTCCGATAGGAAGTACTCGGGTGTTTCCCCATCACTCCAGCCATGCCTATTCTGATCGGGGACCCCTGCCCTTGTAATTTTGCCACACTCCCCCTCAGCCTCCTTCTTCCCTTCTCAACTACTGCCTGGCTCTCTGCCCCCTTCCCTTGCGCCGGGGGAATCCCTTCCGACCCTACAATTTCGCCCAACTGTGCTGCTATTTCCTGCAATGATCTCGTAATGTCCCTCAGCCGGACACCCCTTCCCAGGCTGGTCAGGTCGTTCCCTCCCCGGAGTATTACCAACCCTCCTGTTTCTGCCGCCTACTCAGCAATTTCCATAGCTGCCCCTCTAGCTGCGCCAACTGCATCCCTGGCCCCCGTGCCACTCCCTCTTGCCTCGCCGGCCATCGGCGCCTCCCGCCGCCGAGTCCAGCTCGCCTTAGCCTTTGAGATGCATGCGCGCCCCACTACCTACACGGTACGTTTCCTCCTTCCTTGTGCTGCTGTGAAGTGACAACAGGAGGGAACGGCATGGCTAACTTATATTTTGTGTGTCTGATATATCGTTTGCAACAACCTGAAGACCATCCCCCCACTTTTTGCTGTCTTCCGGCCATGCCTTCACGGGGACCCTTCTGCCCCTACCACCTTTCCACCTTGCTCCACCTTAACCAGGGTGGGCCAGCTCTGGGACACCTCTGCCCCTGCCACCCTTCCAACCTGCTCCGCCTTAACCAGGGCGGGCCTGCTCCTGCTCCACCTTACCAAGGTGGGCCAGCTCTGGGACACCTCTGCCCCCGCCACCTTTCCAACTCGCTCCGCCTTAACCAGGGCGTGCCTGCTCCGGGACATTTCTGTCCTTGCCACCTTTCCATCTTGCTCCACCTTAACCAGGGTGGGCCAGCTCTGGGACACCTCTGCCCCTGCCACCTTTCCAACCTGCTCCGCCTTAACCAGGGCGGGCCTGCTCCTGCTCCACCTTAACCAGGGTGGGCCAGCTCTGGGACACCTCTGCCCCTGCCACCCTTCCAACCTGCTCCGCCTTAACCAGGGCGGGCCTGCTCCTGCTCCACCTTACCAAGGTGGGCCAGCTCTGGGACACCTCTGCCCCCGCCACCTTTCCAACTCGCTCCGCCTTAACCAGGGCGTGCCTGCTCCGGGACATTTCTGTCCTTGCCACCTTTCCATCTTGTTCCACCTTAACCAGGGTGGGCCAGCTCTGGGACACCTCTGCCCCTGCCACCTTTCCAACCTGCTCCGCCTTAACCAGGGCGGGCCTGCTCCTGCTCCACCTTACCCAGGGTGGGCCAACTCTGGGACACCTCTGCCCCTGCCCCCTTTCCAACTTGCTCCGCCTTAACCAGGGCGAGCCTGCTCTGGGACACTTCCGCCCCTACCATCTTCCGTCTTGCTCCACCTTAACCAGGGTGTGCCTGTTCCGGGACACTCCTACCCCTGCCATCTTTTCACCTTGCTCCTCCTACTGCACCCGCATAAAGGCTCCTCCCCACTTTTTATCCAGCAAAAGCTTCCCAATTAATTTTACCTGGCTCAGCCTGCCCTTGCAGGCGTTCCCCTGTTAGGAGAGGGCCATTCCTGGCGGGTGAGGTTGAGCTGACTTCCTTTTGCTTGATTTCCAAAACCACCCTGCCTTCATTGCCCCTTCTCTTACTCTTCCCGTCAGCCACCCTTGGCCCACCCTCTGGCGTCTAGGTAGGGTGCACTTGGAGACCTGAAGTCCCAGCTCACTGTGGAGCCGTCACCTGCAATGACTCTAAATGCGTCCCTATATGCCGATTGCTCCAATCAACATACACCAAGGCATTAGCTGGCTGTGAGCCCCCAAGACAACAGACAGTCCCCCAGCCATGTTTTTGGTGGCTATTCCCATTATATGTATGCCACCAGACTGCCGTGTCGGTTTGTTGCAGCTCCCCGCCTGTTTCCAGAAGGCCCTGCGTACCGTGGCGGCCCACTAAGGTGGACTTGACCCGTGCATAACCGTGGGGGCAGCTTTCCTTGCACTATCTCCCGGACCCAACCATTGAAGCTGCTCCCCAACTGTGACGTTAGGCATCTCCTCCTATGGGGATCCAGTGTGCCTATTGTATCGGCCTTTCCCACCAGGCACCCTTCCCTCACCCGTACCAGGTGCACTACCACCGATTGCAACCGTGCCTATCTCTCCTTTTGAACCTTCTCTGTGGCGTGCTGTAATTTGAACCACCTGTCCCCTGCACAGATCGTTAATTTGGAGCCCTGTGCCCACTCCCTTGTTAACATAGTGCACACATTTTAAATTGCAACGGCCTCGCCCCAAAAGGCCACCCGGCCGCCCCTGCGCCACCCCTTATATGTCCAATGCCCTCACTCTTAACCGGAGTACTGACGCCATTGTCAAAACATGCATAATATTCATATGAAAGTTATCTGGGGGAGCCTGCCATTTGTACCACCCTGTACCCTGCATGATCATTAATTTGGCGCCTGGTTTCGTATGCCTAGCTGTCAGGTCGTGCTTCCTGACCAAGGAAACTGCGGCCTGCCACCGCACAACCCTTAACAAAACCGAAAAATTACCTTCCCCAGTCCGTTTCCCTTATCTACTCTTCCCCGGGCCGTGGCCAAACCACTTCACATTCCCCTTCTGCTAACGCGCTGCTGTAACATACCTGCAAATAATCACTATTGTTGAGGCCTAACCAAACTGCCCCCGGGCTTTGCAAACGCCTTATTCGGCGTTGCGCGTCATTGCTGACGCCCCAACAGAAACTGGCCAGATATGTAACAAACGCCAAAGTCACAGAATGTAAGTCCTCAAAGGACAAACCTCCCTTCTTGCTCATCCTTCCAAAACATTTACAACGAACACGTGGGAAACCCCGAGCAATCAATGGTACAACTCAAATGAAAACCACCCTTCCTGTTCGGTTAGAACTTCCTTCCGTGTAGGCTGCCTTGCCACTGATAACTCGACTGCTTTGATGGCAGTCTGGCTGAGTGGCCTCACCCCACGTTGCCTTTATCCAAAGCGGCTATTCCAATGTCCCTGCTCTAGTGTAGTTACCCCGACTCCAGGCTCCGTTATTATTCCTCCCTGCTGCATTCTCAGCTGTGGTTGCAACCCTTTAGAACTGGTAACTAGTTATTCATGCACTAGGCTCTTAGCAACGAATCAGCCATGTCCATTACTTTGACAGAGAAATTGCTGTTCCTATACCAGTGCGATTTGTTCGATCAGCTGTATTCCAAATCCATAGAAATCCTGAAACCCATTCGTCACTCAAAATTTGGTGTATTTGCCAAAATTGTGCCTCCTCCACCAACGTATTCCTAGGAACCTAACCCGGTAGTTATTTCCATTATTCCAGTAAAATTCCGGCGGGCGGTGTCTGTAGACTTGCCGTCTCTACTCCCTGCATTTGCTCTGCAGTGATGCTAGATTGCCTTTATAATAACAACTAATTCACCACTTTTATTCTTAACGCTCTTTCCTTTATTTATTTGGCCTGTCTGTGTTTACTCCGTTCCCCTTGGATTGTTGCCCTTATACCACAAAATCGGCCCTCAGTTGTGTACCTCATAGCGGCCTACATTCAGTTGCCCTGGTTGCACTGTTAGTGCCCAATATTACGTGCCGGATAGGGGCATTTGCGCGCATTCCCCTGCACCCTGCGACACCCCGCTTCAATCTCGCGTTCAGACCAAGCGCTTTGGGGTCATTATATTTGCAGGCGTCTGGCTTTGCGCCGGCCCGCCGCAGTAGAATGCTATGTGTACGCCTGCATTGCGTTTCCCCTGTTCCCCCTTTCTACCTCCTGGAACAGTGGTACACCATCGCTGCCTGCGAGACTATTCGTCCTGTATGCAGTATTTTCATGCTGCGTATGTAACACAAGTGTCAGCTTTTACCCTACTGGGAACGTTCGCGTTTAATGTCCTTCTAGTTAGCCACCGAAACCTGCGTATATTAATGAAGGTGGACTCGGCTGCTCCGGCCCCGCAGCTGCCGTCTCCCCTGCTTGAGCAGAACAGGGGGCACCCAAGCCTTGTTTCAAAGTTATTTCCAGTAGTTACGATATAATATGTATAACCTGCTCACTACCCAGAGGTTTCTTAAACGCGGCCCCGTGGATCAGACATGTGTTATTCCGTAACGCTTTGTGAGCAAGTTGCCCTTGCAGCCATCCAGCGTGACGACCTTCCCCAAAACACTGGAACACCCGCGAAAAAGTTCACGTCCCCACCGAACCCGGCACGTGTCCCCTGCAATGTGCTTCCCTCATGCCCTGCACTGCCATCGACCCCCCCATATTGCAAACCCGTGTGTCTGCCTGCCGCGTGTGGCGCACGGCCGCCCATTCCACGATTGGCCTCTGTGCTGAGATTCTGTCAGCCGCGACCGGCACCCCTGCGCCCAGTCCTGCTTTCAACCTCCAACATTACCCTGCTCCTTACCCGACGCACCCTCCTGGCTGCAACATGCTGCTGCTTGGCTGGAACCCACGAGTGCCGGAGCCCTTCTTCTCTGGCTGGAACCATTCTTCCGTCTCTGGGACGCGACCCAGGCAGCAACACGAACGAAGGACACTCCACTGCAAACGAAATTTCTTCCATCAGCGAGGCGGCGACCGGGTCCCAGTGCAGGAGCGAGATGCCTGGCACCCCGGTCCCGCCTGCTTAAATCCTGATGTCCCCGCCCCTTTTCTTTTGTTCTGCCCTTCGCGGGCTTTTGGCCCATTAGGCCTTTGGCGCCTTTCCGCCCCTCGCCTTTTGACCCCCAGGGGATGGTTCCAGGTCCTGGCGGCATGACACCGCAGGGGTTAACCTGCTGCCTCCTCCATTTTTAGCTGATTTTTCCGTCGTCAGCTCCAGAAAGGGCATAGAGGTGAAGTAGGTCTAAAGAGGAGTTACAGAGTCTAGGAACCAATGGAAAGAGAACATGAGAGATGAAGTCAAAATAAGTCCAAAACAAAAAGTGATCATTTAGTGACTGGGCAGAAAAGGGGCCAGGGAGAGAGAGGATAGCTTGGGAGGATAGCTCAGAGGCAACGTGCTTGCCTCGGAAATAAGACCACACTGAGCACCACAGATTCGATTCCCCGGGTCCGCGCTTAGAAACCTCTGGGTATTAAGAGCGTTATAAATAACCTATCATATCATATCAAGTCAAATGAGAGTGTTTTGGCAGATGAGAGCAGGCGATAGTCCAGTTTAACTGACAAACTGCACTAGGGAAGAAACAAGCAACCTGGGGGAAAGCACAAGGTTGAGGTTAGGCGTTAGGGCAAGATTCAGCAGTCCAGGGGTAAGGAAAGAGAGGTCCATATTTATATTAGTCTTACTGGCGGCCAGACTAATAGCCCAATTGAATGGAGAGATATCAAAACAACACAAAGTGGCACAACTCAGGGCTGTGAATTCTGCAGTACAAGGCTACATAATTCCCATAGCTAAGGCAAGCAGGACCAGGAAGATAAAATGGGTCAAACAAACCAACAAGAATAAGAAACTGGAGTCAGTAGAGAGGAGGTGCCAGATCGTGTGTAACTTCCTAAGCGGGGGGCTACATCACATCCGTTTCTATGCTGGCTGTCATGTGTGGAGGTTTTCAAGAAAGGTAGCAGGGACATTTACGTGGAGTCCTCTGAGGCATCTGTTACTTCCTGTTAAACCCATCGTAAAGATGGCAGTCAGGAGCCAATGGGCATGACAGGAGCCCTTAGCTGAATTTAATAAGTCCAGGGGCAAGTACCCCACCGCTGTTGATGAGGACATCATCGACCAGGCAAGCTACAGGGTGTAGAGGGACATAGTTGGCATGACAGAATGCCCAGCGGTTCCCTTAAACCATGGGGGCATAAAATAAATGCATTAGAAAAATTAGATACTAAATAGGCGGGTGGGGGCTGCAGCGGTTGGTTGCCCTGAAGATTCGGCTGGGCTGTACGCTGGGTCTGCAGGCAGTGCAGAATCTTTTGTATCAGGCGGGATCCAGAATATCATTGACCTCACAGTCCTCCATCCCTGTTCCCTTGAGGGTCCCTCTGGAGTGTATGCTGTGTCATCAGGTAGTAGAGAAGCCCTTGTATCATGCAGAAATCCAGGATATCATTGACTTCAGATGCCTCCTGCCACGTTGCCAGGAAGATGTATTTATTAATGTATTGTGAGTTTGTAAGGTGCTTATACAGCAATTAGATTGTTTTTCAAAGCGCCCACAGGGCAAAGGGAGGGACCATGGGACAGAGAGCCAAATATAATAGTGAAGAAAGACAGGCGGTCCTACTAGGGCTTGTGAGCATTCAGAATGTGCAAGGGCAGGGTTCCTCTGGAGTGTGCCCTGGGTCATCAGGTAGTGCAGAATCCCTCATGTCAGGTGGCAATCCAAGACATCGTGGACTTCAGTTCCCCCTGTCCTGTCTCCTTGAAACGTCCTCTGGACTGTACCCTGGGTCCTCAGGTAGTGGAGAAGCCTTTGTATCACGTGGGAATCCAGGATATCAATGACTTCACATTCCTCTTGAATGTTCCTCTGGACTGTATCCTGGGTCATCCGGTGTGCAGAATCCCTCGTATCACGTGGGAATCCAGGATATCAATGACTTCACATTCCTCCTGCCCTGTTCCCTTGAGGGTTCCTCTGGACTGTATCCTTGGTCATCAGGTAGCAGAGAAGCCCTCACATCAGGTAGGAATCAAGGATTTCATTGACATTAACACGCGCACTGCCTTGTTCCCTTGAGAGTTCCTTTTGCATGTACCCTATGTCATCCAGTAGTGGAGAAGCCCTCATATATGGTGGGAATCTAGGATATCATTAGCTTAAGATTCCTCCTGCCCTATTCCCTTCAGGGTCCCCCTGGAGTGGATCATGTTTCATCAGGTAGTGGAGAAACCTTTGTATCAGGCGAGAATGCAGGATATCATTGACTTCACATTCCTCCTGCCCTTTTCCCTTGCTGGTTCCTCTGGGCTGTAGACTGGGTCATCAGTTAGTGGAAAAGCCTTCATATCAGGCAGGAATACAAGATATCATCGACTTCACATTCCTCCTGCCCTGTTCCTTTGGTGGTTCCACTGTGCTGTACACTGGGTCATCAGGTTGTACAGAATCCCCTGTATCAGGCACGATTTCAGGATATCAGTGACTTCAGATTCCTCTTGCATTGTTCCATTGGGGGTTCCTCTGGACTGTACCTTGGGTCACCAGGCAGTGTAGAATCCATCATATCAGGTGAGAATCCAGGACATTATTCACTTCAGATTCCTCCTGTCCTGTTCCCTTGTGGGTCCCTC
The DNA here is from genome assembly GCF_040938575.1 of Ambystoma mexicanum. Classification (NCBI taxonomy): domain Eukaryota; kingdom Metazoa; phylum Chordata; class Amphibia; order Caudata; family Ambystomatidae; genus Ambystoma; species Ambystoma mexicanum. The sequence goes on along the minus strand of NC_090934.1, from coordinate 54,181,768 downwards.
TGGAGTGTATCCTGGGGCATCCAGGGAATCCGAAATATCATTGACTTCCCATTTCTCCTGCCATGTTCCCTTGGTGGATCCCCCGGTGCGTACACTGGGTCATCAGGTACTGGAGAAGCCTGTGTATCAGGTGGGAATACACAATATCATTGACTTCACATTCCTCCTGCTCTTTTCCCTTGATGGTTCCTCTGGAGTGTACCATGGGTCATCCGGTAGTGGATAAGCCCTCGTATCAGGAGGGAATCAAGGATATCATTGACTTCACATTACTACTGCCCTGTTCCCTTGAGGGTTCCTGTGGTCTGTACACTGGGTCATCAGGTAGTGGAAAATCCCACATACCAGATGGGAATCCAGGATACATAGACTTCTCATTGCTCTTGCCCTGTTCCCTTAATGGTTTCTCTGGAGTGTACCCTGGGCCATCCAGTAGTGGAGAAGCCCTTGTATCGGGAGTGAATCAAGGATATCATTGACTTCACATTACTACTGCCCTGTTCCCTTGAGGGTTCCTGTGGTCTGTACACTGGGTCATCAGGTAGTGGAAAAGCACATGTATCAGAATGGAATCCAGGATACATTGACTTCTCATTGCTCTTGTCCTGTTCCCTTAATGGTTTCTCTGGAGTGTACCCTGGGCCATCCGGTAGTGGATAAGCCCTCGTATCAGGAGGGAATAACGGATATCATTGACTTCACATTACTACTGCCCTGTTCCCTTGAGGGTTCCTGTGGTCTGTACACTGGATCATCAGGTAGTGGAAAATCCAACGTATCAGATGGGAATCCAGGATACATTGACTTCTCATTGCGCTTGCACTGTTCCCTTAATGGTTTCTCTGGAGTGTACCCTGGGCCATCCAGTAGTGGATAAGCCCTCATATTGGGCGGGAATCAAGGATATCTTGGACTTCACATTTCCCTTGCCTTGTTCCCTTGAGGGTTCCACTGGAATGGGCCTTGGTTCCCAAAGTAGTGGAGAAGCCTTCGTGTAAGGTGGGAATCCATAATATCATTGACTTCACATTTCTCCTGCCCTGTTCCCTTGAGGGTTCTTCTGGACTGTACTCTGGATCATCAGGTAGTAGGAATCCCTCGTATCAGGCAGGAATCCAAGATATCATTGACTTCTCATTATTCCTGCCCTGTTCCCTTGGTGGTTCCACTGGGCTGTACACTGGGTCATCAGGTTGTACAGAATCCTCTGAATCAGGCAAGAATTCGGGATATCATTGACTTCAGATTCCTCCTGTGTTGTCCCCTTGGGGGTTCCTCTGGACTGTACCCTGGGTCATCAGGCAGTGTTGAATCCCTCATATCAGGTGAGAATCCAGGATATAATTCACTTCAGATTACTCCTGCCCTGTTCCCTTGAGAGTCCCTCTAGTGTATATCGTAGGGCATCCAGGGGATCCAGGATATCATTGACTTCACATTCTAACTGCCATGTTCCATTGGTGGTTCCCCCAGGCTGTACACTTGGTCATCAGGTACTGGAGAAGCCTGCGCATCAGGCGCGAATCCACAATATCATCGACTTCACATTCCTCCTGCTCTGTTCCCTTGGGGGTTCCTGTGGTCTGTACACTGGGTCATCAGGTAGTGGAAAAGCACACGTATCATGCGGGAATCCAGTTTATTATTGACTTCAGATTCATCCTGCCCTGTTCCCTTGAAGGTTCCTCTAAAGTCTAGCCTGAGTCATCTGTTAGTGAAAAAGCCCTCGTATCAGGCGGGAATCAAGGATATCATGGACTTCATATTTCTCTTGGCCTGCTCCCTTGAGGGTTCCTCTGGAGTGGGCCCTGGTTCCCAAGGTAGTGGAGAAGCCTTTCTATAAGGTGTGAATCCAAAACATCATTGACTTCACATTTCCCCTGCCATGTTCCCTTAAGGGTTCTTCTGGACTGTACTCTCGATCATCAGGTAGAGGAGGATCCCTCGTATCATGCAGGAATACAGGATATCATTGACTTCAAATTCATCCAGCCCCGTTCCCTTGAAGGTTCCTCTGAAGTCTACCCTGGGTTACCCAGTAGTGGAGAAGCCCTCATATCAAGCATAAATCAAGGAAATCATGGACTTCACATTCTTCCTGCCCTGTTCCCTTGAGTGTTCCTCTGGACTGTACTCTGGGTCATCAGGCAGTGAAGAATCCTTAGCAGGGCATCTAAGGCCCAATTGGAAGGGGCGGTAGGGGAAGTAACTGGAGAAGGGGAGGTAGTTGAAGCCAGGCCGCAGCGTAGAGCAGCGGCAGGGAGAGGTTTGGGAATCCAGGGGCAGGAAGTTGAGGAGGGAGATAGATGGCAGGGCCTCCGCGGGAGAAATGATTTCGGGTAGGGAACCAGAGAGGGAGGTAGTTACGGATAAAAGAGGAGAGGATAGGAGTGTGCAAAAAGAGGTGGTTCAAGGGAACCGCAGTGGGGCCATTGATGGGGCACAGAAACGGGTGGCAGGACAGAGGGCAGAAGGGGGGAAAATGCCTGCGAAAGAGTGCAGGTGGGAGAGGGAGAGAGAGGTCTTTGTCGATTGATGAGGTTAGAGTGGGGTGCGGAACGGCCCCCCCGATTAGGAGGAGTGAGGGTGTAGGGTGCTGCACAGCCCCTGCTGTTCAGGTGGAAGTAGAGGGTTTTAGTAAGGGCCCTGCTCGGTCAACGCAAGGAGGGCCTAGAGGGTGCAGCACGGCCCCTAGCGAAGAGGATTACAGGGTGGAGGACACCACACCTCGCCCGAGAGAAGAGGACCAGGCAGGGGTTGCTGCGGCCCCGTCGAGAAGGCGTCAAAGGAGTGGCGAGGCGGACGCCCCAGGCTCGCAGGAAGAACATCGAATCAACTCGGGCGTGAGCTCGCATCCACAATGGTGTTTAAGGGGTGATGAAGCTGGTTGGGAGGATTATGTGGGGCGGTGGGAGGAAGAAGGTTTCAGGGCTGTGAGGGAAAGGGGAGAGGAGAGGAGAAGCTTGAGGGGGGGATTGGGATAGACAGGTTCAGAGCGGTCGGAGGGAAAGAGGTTGGGGGAGCAATTGGCTGGGCGACTCTGCTAACATGTTTTGTCTCCGCAGTAGGAGCCCTCTCAGGAAAGAGATGAGGAGCATCGGTGGACGTCAGACCGCAGACGGGCTGTATGGAAAGAGGTGAGAGGGAAAGGGAATGGTTTTCTGCATGGCAGAGAGGGGACACGTGAAGGGGGATGAGAGATGAAGGGCCTGGTCTGCAAAGGGTAAGGAAAGAAGTTGGTGTACAGGCTATTGGGGCCTTGGGGGATTATAAGGGCATTTGCTCAGTGGAGGTTTAAACGGATAAAGTGTTGGAGCCATTGGTGCTCGAGGAGCAAGTTGCAGAAGAAAAGGAGGTGGAAGGGAAAGGAAAGGGGAAAAAACTGCCATACATGGGTATCACGAAACCTTTGGGGGCACACTTGATGGCAGCGACCAGGGAGAAGATTCAGGAGGGGGAATTTGTAGATGTTTTTAAGCTGCTCCATAGGGAAGTGAGAGCAGAGGATGGGTTTAAGGAGGAAGAGCGGGAGCTGGCTTCGCGGCCAAGGGTTCCGGTGACTATTGAGATTGGGACGTCGGCATTTATCATTTATGCCAGTGTATATTGTGAAAAATTCCCAGAGCGATGCGTGGCTCTGCTTAAATATATGGACGTGATTAGAAAGGCTTTCACGAGTTTTGGGGGTTTTGCCTGGGTACGCTATGATGAGGAATTCAGAGCAAGAATGGCAGAAGACAGTCAGGCTGTTTGGGGAGAGATAGACATGATCTTTGTTTTCAATGGATGGCTCCAGCTAGGCCTGCCCTGACATTGCACACAGCAAGTGGACTGCCTGTGCCTTACCAGCCCTTTCTTGGTCGCCCCGCCCATGAGGGGGTGGGGGAAGGAGGCAGAGGACAGTCCTCAGCAGCGTGCTGGGCATTTATTAAGGACGGCTGCACAAGGAATTTATGTCGCTGCAGAAATGGTTGTAATTTTATCCAGACATGGAGGGGGCTAAGATTTTGAGTGAGGGGTTTTCTCAGGGTTTCAGACTAGGGTACCAGGGCCCAAGGGTCCGTAGGTGGGCAGAAAACTTGAAGTCAGCTAAGGAGAATGTGGAGGTGGTAAGACAGAAATTGAGTAAGAAAGTTGCGGCAGGAAGGATGGTAGGGCCATTTGAGGACCTGCCGGGTGACTTAGTTATATCCCCACTGGGAGTGGTGCCCAAGAAAGCCCCAGGGGAGTTTAGATTGATGCACCATTTGTCATGGCCGGAGGGCATGTCGGTCAATGATTTCATTGCCCCGGAAGAATGTGGGGGTTGTATATGCAAGTGTGGACCAGGCGGTGGAGTGGGTGAGGAAAGAAGGGCAAGGGGCCTTCATGGCCAAATGGGACATTAAGGCGGCTTTCAGGTTGTTGCCGGTGAACCCGGATGGTTTTTTGGCTGTTAGGTCTGCAATTTGAGGACCTCATATACATAGATAAAGCTTTGCCAATGGGGTGCGTGATTTCGTGCGCTTTGTTTGAACGGTTCAGTTCTTTCTTACAGGGGGCATTCTCATTTAACTCGGGATGGGAGAGTGTTTTGCATTACCTGGATGATTTTCTGTTCATTAGCGGGCAGAAAGAGAGAGGGAGTGCAAGGAAATGCTAAGGTTGTTTCAGGAGTTGACAGGAGAGTTGGGGGTGCCTCTAGTGGACGACAAAACAGAAGGACTGGCAGTGGTTCTGACATTTCTAGGAATTTAACTGGATTCAGTGGCCATGACCTCACACTTGCCGCACGACAAGGTGAGCAAATTGGTAGGACTGCTGGAGATAGCGGTAGGGGCCAAGAAAATTACGCTGGTTGAAATGCAGAGATTGGTGGGGCATCTGAATTTTGCATGCAAAGTGGTGGCCCCAGGGCAGACTTTTTGTAGGAACATGGCGAGGTCTATGGCGGGAGCAAAGTGCTCACATCATCGGATAAGAGTATCGGGTGCAGTGCTGGAGGATTGCAGAATTTGGCTGCGTTTTTGGGAGAGCTTTAACGGAGTGTCAATGTGGTTTCAGGGAGACCCAGTGACATGGGAGGTGCAGATATTTTCTGATGCAGCTGGAGCTGGAGGATTTGGTGTGTTCTGGGAGGGAAAGTGGTGTGCGGAGAAGTGGCCATTGCTGTGGTTGAAAGAAGAAAGGAGTATAGCATTTCATGAATTTTTCCTTTGCTGGTGGCATTGGAGTTGTGGGGGATGGATTTGCAGAATAAGAAAGTGAATTTCAACATTGACAACGAATGCGTGGTTCATGTAATGCACAGGCAGGCAGCAAGGGATCAGAGGGTGGCAAGGCTGATGAGAGAGTTGGTTCTGCGTGGCATGGAATGAAATGTGATGTTCAAGGCAACACAAGTGCCAGGGAAGGATAATGGCATCGCTGAGGCATTATCTCGTTTTCAAGGGCAGAGATTCCGTTGATTGGCTCCAGATGCGGATCAGGAGGGGCAGCAGATTCTGGAGGAGCGGTGGAAGATAGGAAGCTGAGAGCGCTTGCTTTGGTGGAGGGGTCACTGGCTGCGGCATCTAAGGAGTCATACAGGAGGGCTTGGGAGGATTTTATAGGAGGGGGAGCTTGGAGCTGGAAGGGTAGATGGGATGCAGAAGAGCGGAGGAGGGATGATGTCATGGAATTTCTCTTGAGGTGTATGGACAGGGGCTGGTCTAGGGCAATTATTGCAGTGAAGCTGGCCGGGATTGCTTTCTAAGGGAAATGGTTTTGGGGTTTTCAGCCGAGCGGCGGGGAAATGGTGAGCTGGATGTTAGAAGTTCGGGCAAGAGAGAGTAAGAGGGAGAAGGATAAGAGGAGACCGATATCAGCAAAATTGTTAAAGAGGTTGGTTGAGGTGTGGGGGGGGTTGCTGGTCAGTATGGGAAGGGGAGCTGTTTATGACCTGTTTTACTTGGTTATTTTTTGGGGCTTTTCGCGTCTCTGAGTTGGTGGGTGGAAAAGGTGGGTTGGGGGATTGCAATGGGAAGATTTTAGATTACAGAATCAGGTTTGGACATCAAGATAAGAAGGTCTAAGACAGATCAAAAAGGAAAGGGCTCTTGGGTTTTGCTGGGTAGAGGGAGCAATGATTTATGCCCGGTTCAGGCGGGCAGAGTGTGGAGGGAGCGTTATGGGGAAAGGACAGGTTTAGTTTTTCAACATGTGGATGGGGCGCCGGTTTCAGCGGCCCAAGTTCTGGGGGTGTTGCGAAAGGCTCTGGTAGCGGTAGAGGAAAGGGCAGAGGATTTTAGGACACATTCCTTTAGGATGGGTGCATCATACAAAGGTATTAGGTTGGGTTTTTCAGAGGATCAGATGAAAACTTTGGGGCGTTGGAGGTCCTGGGGATATGAGGGGTATGTCAGGGATTTTTGGTGAAGGGCAATGGTAAAGGAAGGTGTCAGAGGACCTTGGAGAATGTTTTGTCAAGATGTTTTAATTTGTAAGTGATTTTGTAATTTCTTTTTCAGATGCGATGCGAAAGGGGAGTTGAAGCAAATATGGATTGTCGGCCACTCAATTGTTAAATGGGCTGGGAAAGAAGCAGAGAAAAGGGTTCTTGGCAGGCAATTGAGGTGCAGCTATAAGGACGTGGTGGTAAGATGGTATGGTTAGGGGGTCTGCGGTGGGATCAGTTGCTGCCTATGTTGGTAGGGTTGAGGGAACGCTACGGGGCTCCAGAGGTGGTGATTATTCATGCTGGGGAGAATGACCTGGTAAGGGATACGGGGGTGGCTCTTCTCAGGAAAATGAAAGGGGATTTAGTATGGATTCGCGAAATGTGGCCTAAAGCAGCGGTAGTGTGGACTAAATTGTTGCCTCTGAGAGTTTGGAGGGGAGCGAGAAGTGAGGGAGCAATTGAGCAGGCGAATGAAGGGTATAAATAGAGAGATGGTAAAGTTTTGCGCCTCGGTGGTGGTACAGGATATGGACCATAAGGACATTGTCTATGAGGTATTCATGATCTTTAGAGGGGATGGTGTAAACTTGTCTAGGTATGGGAATGATCATTATCTGGCGGACTTGAGTTCTTGGCTGGGAGATTGGTTAAGGAATTGGAGGTAAAGAGAAATGGTGTGGGGGTGGGGCAGAAAGAACACCTCTGGGGAGGGTTTTTCTGGTGCCGGGGGCATGGGCCCTTTAGATGGGGGGGAGGGAAGCACAATGGCGGAATGGCACGGGAAAGGAGGGGGTGGTGCTGTTTGCACGAGTGGGCCACCCCGGGGGAACAGGTATTGAGCCTGGAGGGGCATGACCCCGGGGAGAAAGCGAGACACCTTGAGAAGGGATAAGGAGATGGTAGGGTCCAAGAGATAGTTAAGGAGAAAGTGGTTTATTTAATTATTTAATTGTTGGGGGAAAATGAAAATGTTTAATTATTTAAGAGGTTGTTTAAATAGTTTCTAGTTTGTAAGGCCATGGAGCCAGGTAAGCGTTTAATTGTAAGCTTTGGCCTGTCACATTAAAGCAACCTTTTCCACTTTTAAATGAGTCTGGGTTTTTGTGCAGTAAGCCAAAAGGGGACCTTCTGGCGGTGCCCAACCAATCAAATATCCCTTTAGCAAAGAGGCGGCAGAATCCTCATAAAGCAACAGAACGTGCTCAGTTTTCTGCTCAGCTCTTTTTCCTGAGCAGACTCTGACCCTACCCAGTGGTGAGCAAATTCAACATTCACAAGATGCGTTCATCAGTCAGTGCATACTAAGGTCCAAATTGCTCAAGGAAGTGCTTTCTACGAAAATAACTTTTTAATAACATTATTAAAATATGGCACCTGCCATTTAGGAAGGAAATATGGCTGGCAAATTCACCACACAGTAGAAAATCAGCTGTGGAGTGCAAAAAGCGGAGTGGCTTGAGGGAAAATGGGTGTTAAATGGGTGGGACACGTAGGCAAACTACATCTATCCATCGTCATATGTCAACCTGCATTGAAAAGCATTACAAACCTGCATTCAAAGACCCTGTTTCAAGCTCTCGTGTTAAAGCTCTTATGTTAAAGACAATAGTTTTGGCTTTATAGGAAGCACTTCATCGGCACCTGATAGCCAAAACTAAAAAAAGACAAGTACCTTTGGTAAGTTTATGAACAGTTATTGAGGTAAATGTCAGGTATGTGTGTTAGAACTGATATAATATTGTTTCGTCCTCATTGTATATGTTGGCCTATGCCCAGTCGCTTTGCGAGGAAATCCGTATTGCAAGGTTGTGACCTTAAGTGAATCAAGCCACCATTTAAGGTTAAAGCCGCCATTTTAGTTTATTGTACAAAGTCCCCCTGTGGCCTAAAATGGCCGTCTTGTGTTCTCGTGTTCTTCCTTTAACCTCTTCAAACTTTGTAGGAGAGGTAATGTCCAACCTGCCTTCAGGCTACATGTTAGGGTCATGTAGACCTTGTCCTTTGTTGACCTCAGGACCAGGGGATTACTTGAATCGGCGATGTTAAACCTACAAGTATATAAGAACAATAACGCTATCTAAACATGATATGTGAAACATCTGTATGATCTGTATTAAAGCAATGTGTAAAGAGTGTAAAGTTAAACCTAGAGAATAATAGTGTTTGTTAGCAAATGTATTAAAAAGTAAAACGCATGCACGAGATATGTAAATTAGGGACGAACCTGGCGCGACCTTAGCCCAGTACATGATTAACTTGTAGGAGACCGGACATCGTTATAACAAACTGTATAAATATGTTGATGTCCAGCTAGCAAATCCTGTTCACTGCTCACATTGAACCTGCTGGTGGTCTCTGTGATGTATTGACGGCCAAATAGCTATTTGTGTACTTTGTTTTGTGAACTGTACAGAATTGCAATAAAGATTCTGGGAATCTTTACAAGCCCGTGTCGGTGTATTTCTCTTTGCATGGTGTAAAAGCCTTAATATTGTATTTTTCTGATTCCACAGATGGCGCCCAAATAGGGACCCTCAAGATCGACTTCGTCTCGTTGAAGGTTGGCTCGGCTATCGGACCGGGATCGGACGGTGCCAACAGAAACAGCCACTCTGGACGAGAAGTGAATTCCTCAACAGAACTGCACGATCCGATCCCTGAACAGTGAGCTGTAGCCCGAGACGACGTCTTGACGAGGGTCCATATATCGAGGTGGGTAAATTTGCCGAAATCACCAGACACATGGGTCCTTAGCACTGTCCTTAGTAACCCGATCGGGCCTCCCAGTCCTTTGGTCAGGTGAATCATGACCCGATTCTTAATTTAACCCTGACAATTTGAATTTGGCGCTTTGTACTCGCGAGCACAATTACTTGACCAGGTAACACCAGAACTTTGATATGCCTGGGAAATAGTCTGCCTGCTTTAGGGCATTATTCCGCAGCGACAGACAATCAGGAGGGGTCGCTGGCATATACTATGTACTGTAAGAAAGGCTTTGGTAGTATAGCATTTAATGACATTTGGCACAGGGTGTCCGGTCAATTGATCGACAACAACTGGTCGACTGCAATTTGGTCGACACCATTTGGTCGAATGCCAAATGGTCGAATTTGTTTTTTTTATTATTTATATATGTGTTTGTGGGTTTTCGTGTGGGGAAAAAAAAAAAAAAAGAAAAAAAGGGGGTTGGGGGGACCCCCCCAAAAAAATCCAAAAAAGGGATAAAAAATAAATGTTAAAAAAATTTGACCATTTGGCATTCGACCAAATGGTGTCGACCAGTTGTCCCGTCGACCAAATGTTTTCGACAAAATGACTGGTAACCTTGGCACAGACAGACCAGACATAATTCTAATTTTTCGGTGGCCAACCAATGGTAGCTTTGAAATCCCACGTATAGAATATCTAGAGTCTGTATTGGTAAAGAAAAAGGCTAGACCTGCAGCATTTGACACATTGACAGTTGGAAAACAGAAGCTTTGCAGCAACAAAAGAGTGGAGAGAAACATATGCGTCGACATATGACAAGTGTCGGAAAGGCACGGTTATATGATCAAAATAAACAATTGGAGTCAGTTAGGAACACGGACAGAGCGTTTCAATTGGTCATTTAAAAATTGTACCCTTCAAGAGATTTTCATACGTAAAATGAATTGATTAATAAACTTTTGCATGAGCGAAGGCCCGATGCCTCCACGCCACCCCGTAAGTCCCTCATCCTGGCGCTTTGCCCCTTCCCGTTGTTATTCCCCCTCCTATAGCTCCTCCGGACCTCCCTTTTGTTCTTCCTGTTGTTCTTCCAGCCGTTGCTCCTTTGCCTGCCCCCTTGCCTCCACCTGTTGATATTCAGAATGTGCCTACTCTTCCTCTTCCAAGTGATTCTGCATCGCTTGTAGTAGACCAGGGAGCGGGGGTTGCATGTAATAATGTCATCACAAAAATATCGCCATGCAAAAATATCGCCGGAAAATGGCCGTTTTTTGTGGCAACATTATTGCATGGAACATGCGGGGGACACCCCCGCAACCCTCAAACTTTTTTTTTCTTTTTTTTAATAATTTTTTTTTTGCCTCTGTCCCTATATATATGGTCACCCATATAATATTGCTGCAACCTTTTCCCGGCGATATTATTTACGGTGACCATATATATGGGGACAATATTACCTGATACCGGAGCGGGATCAAGGGTTGTGACTCGTAACACTGTGTTCCCAGATAAAAAGAATGAATTGATTGCTTGGGCCAAACATTGCATGGAGAAGGGTGAACAAGCTGATGTTTTTTCCACACTCGAAAATTTAAAAGGTATTCCTGAGAAAAATGGCTTTATTGAAGGATTAGGGATTCATTTGAGTATACTGTGGAATAGATTAAACGATGTAGCAAGGGTTACGGGATTTGAACGCCTTAGTGTTGTCCAGAGATACTGCAGAGAAAGTATATGAGCATGTCGAGAAGATTTTTGAGTATAGGAAGGAGTTGGAAGGGTTACAGAATGAGGAAGAAGATGGTGGTAGTTTAGGTATTATGTTCTTACAGAAACGGTTTTCACCTCGCTGTGAATTAAAAGGTGAGGAAGCGCAAATTTGTACAAAGGATGCGATAAGATGGATTTCGGATATGTCGATAACTCCAGATGAAGTATATGACACATATAGTCAGTATACGTTAGAAATGCAAAAGAAAGTGATACAGGTTATGGTAGAATACCTGCAGAATGAGTGTGTAAAAAGAAAGATTTGTTGTCACGCAGAATTGTTGAGTGTATATAAGAGAGCCTTTTCGATTGATACTTCTTAAACTGCCTTAGCACTTGATTTGGCTCTGTTGCTTAGTAAGCGTTCGGAGCTACCTACTTCTCAGTTGCCTATGAGAGAGGTCCCTCCGACATTTGTCCCAAAAGTTGAGATTGCGGCCGATGCTGCACGAGCAATACTCGCGGTGGACATTCCTGCACATTGCGTATCACAGTTTGTTCATGTCCCGTTTTCAAGACAGGAAGTGAACACCATAAAGCAATCTATTCCCGATGTAAGAAAGAATCCGACTGGGTTCTATAAAGAAATAGAGTCGGTCTTACAATCATCGGTATTCACCTTAAGTGATATTGATTTATTATTTCCCGTACTCCTGCCAGTTGATTTGTGGAAACAGATTAGGACTGTAGATGATGTACGTGGGTTAGGAGATACATGGGATAGCATGGTTAGGCTCGCCAGAGAAAGACCAGCTGGCGAGCGACCGCCTCAAGTGATATTAACTTTGCCTGATAGGATTATTGTAAAATTAAAAACTATAGTTCCTGAAAAAAGAATCATTTGGGACAAGCTTACGGCCTGTGTCCAAGGAAGGTCTGAGGGTGCTACCGATTTCTTCAATCGGTTCGAGCAGGTTTTTTCAGATTTCAGTGGACAAGACAGAGTCAGGGAAAAGGCTGTTTGTCGACAAATTTGTTCATGGATTGCTGCCTGACATCCAGTTACAGATTATGTCTTCCGAAAGTGCTTGGCAGGCGAAGTCTCAATCAGAAGTATTGCACATGGCTCAGTACTATGAAAATCGTGTGAATAATGAAAAGGAAAAACTTGAGAAAAAAAAGGGTGACCTGAAAACAAAAGTCCTATTACAAAATATTGTTAGAAACCCTAGAGGGGGTAAATAATTTAGAGGTCAGTACGTTCCACAAGGAAGTACGCCCCTGGCTCCGGTAACCATTAACCAGTGTGCCTATTGTCGACAGGAAGGCCATTGGCGCACACAATGTCTGACCTTGCAGCAAAGGTCATTTGGGAACATGGGTAGACGATCCAGAGGTCGCCCAGGTGCAGGGGCCCTGGCAGAGGTCAGTTTGCACCAGAATCACAGCAACCTCCTTCGCAGGTTAAGCAAGTTTTGAATGGGGATAATAGAAACATTTTTGATCACCCTTCTGCCGCGTACCTCTCTGAAGAGCTTCCTTTTGATGATATTCTGTCTCGCTAGGATTGCCCGAAGCAGGATTTGGAACCAACGCCTATTCCCGTTCATCAGAAAGGCCCCTACGTTGAGATGGCGGTGGGAAATAGGAAGCATCTATTTTTAGTAGATACGTGAGCACAGAAATGTTCCATTGACCATTCATGGGTTCCAAATATTCCCCTGTCAGGGCAGTCTAACGTTTCCGTAGGGTTTTCTGGCACACCTGTAGTTTGTCCGGTTTCTTTGCCGGTACCGATAACACTGGGTCCCTTCACGGAGCAGTGTCCATTTCTTCTTACCACAAACTGTGGGGAAAATTTGATGGGGTTAAATTTGTTGAAGGAATTGCATGCAGTAATACATTGTTCTCAGGACGGAGTTCGGTTAACAATTTCACCTCAGCAATCACTCGCCTCTCAGTTTTTGACTCGACCTTTACCGCCAGAATTCAGTAACATTCCGGAATGCTTATGGGCAATTGATGATAATGATGTGGGCATTCTTCAAATTGAACCTGTTAGAATTATTCTGAAGCATGGAGTTAAATTGCCTCGTATCCCGCAATATAAGGTCTCAGTTGAAGGCGAACAGGCTTTGAAATATATAGTCTCTGATTTTGTACATGGTGGAGTAATTGAGGAAATTACGGGTAGTTTGTGTAACAGTCCGATTTTGCCAGTATACAAAAAAGGTGATAATGCAATTCCCTTTCGGTTTATAAATGATTTACGTGCTATTAACAAAATTGTGGCTCCTCAATTCCCTATTGTACCTGATATTACAACGATACTAACCATGATTCCGGCTTCTGCCACTCACTTTAGCGTTGTTGACCTCAAAAACGCGTTTTTCAGTATTCCCATACACAAGGATAGTAGGTATTTGTTCGCGTTTACCCAAGGTGGACGCTCGTTCACATTCACTCGTGCACCAAAAGGGTACACCGAGAGTCCAAGTATTTATAGTAGGGCATTAAAAGAGCAGCTCAATACTCTCAAGTTGCCCACTACTTGCACGTTACTACAGTATGTAGATGATCTCCTCTTGGCTGCTGATTCTGAGAGTGCCTGTAAAGAAGGCACCATGTTGTTGCTTAGTCATCTAGCAAAACATGGCCACAAAGCTTCACTCAAAAAATTCCAATATTGTTGTCAGGAGGTCACCTATCTAGGCTATCTCCTGTCAAAGGAGGGAAGACGGTTGACACCTGAACGAATAACGAATAAATACTATTTCTGGCATGTCTGTCCCAAATACGCAGAAGGAAGTTAGAGCCTTGACAGGTATGGCTTCTTACTGTAGATTGTGGATCCCTAACTTTTCGTTAACGATTAAACCAATGCTGGCTTTGACAAAGAAGGGCATTTCTTTGCCATTGCCATGGACTTTGGAACACCAGACAGCATTTGACTTGCTCAAAACCGTGCTGTGTACGGCGCCGGTTTTAGGAACTCCAAATTATTAAAAGGCCTTTGTATTGTATGTGCATGAACGTGATGGATGTGGTTTGGCTGTGTTAACGCAGGAACATGGAGGGAAATAGAACTTGTTTTTGTTTCTGTATAAATGATAGCAAAGAATCAGGTATGTGAACATTTGGGGAAAACCCCTAAATTCCAGGGGCCAGTTTATCAGTTCTCTTACCCACCGGACAGGGCACTGAAGCGCAATAGTTGCTCATCTGGTTCAGTGATGACGGACGCTCTACACACCCTATGGAAATGGTGTGTCCAGCGTATCAGAACTGACCCTACCACTTTATCTGGCTCAACAGGCCAGCGGTTGGTAGAGTTCAGCCGTACAACATGCTTAACTCAGGCTTCTCAGCAAATGATTCCGCAACCTTCTACCACCCCCTCACAGATTTCCAGTTTGCCCCAATTGAGATATGGAGTAGGCAAAGTCCTTCGCATTTTCTACAATATTCTAGGCCCGGACAACCTACACCGCTTTCCCATTGCAGGCTACGTGGAACCCTGATTCTGCACTGAACCACAGCTGGATTATTCAAACTATTGAAGTCACCATATATCCGGAAATTCCCTGTGCGACATTTCCCACGTCCTTTGCCAACCATTTTGCCCTCTTACCAAATCCAGTTATTCCAATCCTAGGTTTGCTCCGATTAAGGGGTACCTGTCTATGTTAGGTCAGAAGATCAACCCTGATTGCAAATTCCTGATATTCTTATTTGCAAACTTAATATTCTCTGTTTGGAAGAGACTTGATTAACGCAAGACAATGGATTTAGGTTGCAAAATCTGGTGTGTCAACCACTCGACTCGCTGAGATGGGGAACCACTTCCTAAAAGCGTACCCCGCTGCCAATTAAAATGATCCAAATCTACCCAGACATCACTGGGAAGGCCCTCTTACCCAAGGCATACCTCAGTCAGCGAGTTCCCATGCTTCATCGAACACCTCAATTGGACGACCTCTCGGTTCCGTCATTCAGTCATTGGGAGAATCAGTCTCTCCACATGGCATGCATGTGAATGACGTTCCAATAATTGGAGCCATCAGTCTTTGGCCAGAGGAAAAGTTGAAATTAAAAAAACAAAGCACTGCCCACAAGCTTGGAGGAACTACGCTTTAGCAGAACGGTCCTGAGATCGACGCGTACAGGTGGATGGACGCTAGATGCGCTCTCCGGCACAAATGATGATATGGTCAGTCTTTTGCCATTACTTTGCTCTAATCACTCTACTACTTTGTTCCAGGTGTGAGAGGTGGTGGAATTATAAAAAATGCAATATTAAGGCTTTTACACCATGCAAAGGAAAATACACTGACACAGGCTTGTAAAGATTCCCAGAATCTTTATTACAAAACTGAACAGTATCGAACAAAGTACACAAGTAGCTATTTGGCCGTCAATACATCACAGAGACCACCAGCAGGGTTCAATGTGAGCAGTGAGCAGGATTTGCTAGCTGAACATCAGCGTATTTATACAGTTTGTTATAATGATGTCTAGCCTCTTACAAGTTAATTATATACTGGGCTAGGGTCGCGCCAGGTTCGTTTCCTAATTTACATAACTCGTGCATGCGATTTTCTTTTCAACATATTTACTACACACACTATTATTCTTTAGTTTTAACGCTACACTCTTTACACATTGCTTTAATATAGATCAAACAAATGTTTTGCATGTCGTTTTTGGATAGCGTTATTTTTCCTGTATACTTGTAGGTTAACATCGCCAATTCAAGTAATCCCCTGATCCCGAGGTCAACGAAGGACAAGGTCTACATGACCCTAACATGTAGCCTTAAGGCAGGTTGGACATTAACTCCCCTACAAAGGTTGGAGAGGTTAAAGCAAGAACAAGAGCACATGAGACTGCCATTTTAGACTACATGGTGACTTTGTACGATAAACCAAAATGGCGGCTCTAACCTAAAATGGAGGCTTGATTCACTTGAGGTCACGACCTTGTAATACGGATTTCCTCGCAAAGCGACTGGGCATAGGCCAACATATACAATGAGGACGAAACAATATTATATCAGTTCTAACAAGGTGCCCGGTTGGAGGGGATCAAATATTATACTCTTCCGGCAAATTGATTACTGTGGAAAAATTTGAGATATTAAATAATTCATTGAAATTCCAGCCCTTTTAGATCACATGTAAAACTATTGCAGAATGGAATGTGTCTGGCTGGAGGAAATCGCCACTAAATGATGACTGTTTGTCACATGGTTGGTCGACAAGCATCTGGACTGGCACAGTGTCTGCAAAGCCCAGTCCTGAACAGAAGAGCCTCCAATGCCTCCGGGCATTGTTTACTTATTGTCTCTTTTGCCCTCTGTGGGTGGAAAGTTAGTTCATTTGTAAACTGGAGCCTCCTTCCTGTCTTTCTCCTTGTTTAAGGGACAGTCTTTCTGTGGCCGTGTTGGTGCGCAACCCACTGTAATACCACCTCCAATGAAACTTCTTCCTTTGGAAATAAACAAGTGCCCCGACCTACATGCTTGGGTGGGGGGTGGGAGGGGGGGGCATGTCAACCCCACACAGCTTATTGTAATTGACGCCCATTTACTACAGTAGCGCACATTCAGTCACGTGGTTCATTTATGCTTTAACGTCATCAGTAACAGACACACATAAAACCCCGCCCCAAACACACACATCTAGAGCCCTATATGAGTTCCTTCAGAAGCGCCTCCATTAAATAACACTATTTTCAGTAAAGGCTGCTTGTCCTGAATATAGAACTGGTCTTAAAGAGTGCCCCCTCCCCCAGTTTTTCTGTGGCACGACATTATAGCAGCCATGTCACGGATATGCCATGCAGCGGAACATGTCACGGCGTGAGAGAGTGTTTGGCACGACGGGGATTGAGGGTGACTGAGTATGAAGAGGGGGACATGGGGGCTGAGGGAGAAGCAGGGACGTGCTTGAGGATTGGTGGGGCACCCTTCCCCCCCCCCACACCCATATGCACGACTTAGCTGAGGAGTGGATGGGGTAAGAGCAGGGTGGAGAAAATGAGTTGTGGTGAAGGGTGGGTGTAGGAAGGGAACATGGGCTAAAATGGGAAGTGGGGGTGCCCTGGAAAAGTGTCTGGAAGAGTGGCAAGAAAGGTGATGGGAAAAGCAATCAATAGAACCGTCTCTTCCACTGAATCTTTTCGGCTGAAATAAATAATCGTGCCACACAGCTGCACCCCACCAGCGTGTCATTCATTGCTCACGCGATGACACTTTGATCAGTTTCCCCATTTCAGGGCCCTGCTTACAGAGGCTCACTGGATGCAGTGAGGGTGAAAACACCCCACCTGCAGGCAGAATCACCTGGAACAGTGTGCTTCTCTGTGTTCTTACTCAGTAAATAATAAACCAATGCCCAAATGTGGTGTGCGTGCAGGTGAAACTGCGAGGAAAGTGAACACTGGAATAACTGAACATAAGAGGTGCATTAAGAACAAAACAGCCAATGCACCCTTAGTGGAGCACTGTATTGAGCAAAGACAGCAATGCGAGAGCTACACCTAGATAGTGCTTAGACAGGTCTCCATGGGCAGTGGTGAAGAGGCCCTTCGAAGGCTGCTTTTCAGGGAAGAACATGACTTGATATTTTTGGCTCAGTCTCCTGCAGGGTCTTAATGAGTAACACCTTGGTATGTGCCGGGAAACAGAGGAGACATAGTTTTTAGTGACTGACGCTGGAACTGAGGCATGGATTTCTTTAGAAAATATAAGAGGCTCCAGTAAATGGATTCTGCCATGAAAGTCAGACCTGCTAAACAGTCTCACGTGTAGACAGGGCTCTGTTTTTTACAGACTGGTGTTGATGGGTTTGTATCAACATCAGCCTGCCAGCCATTGGGTGTATAATGCAATTTACCAGCAGCCATGTATATGACACTACATGTATGCTTGCTGCTGGGCATCATGCAAGCATCATGTTAGCAGCTATGGGGCAACACTTTTAGAAAGCACCTGAGCCAATGTGTTCACTAACATGTATGACACCAAATCAGCTTTACATTTACCTGCACATCCCTAAGGTCTGGTGACAGTTTAGTTAATCAAATAATAAAAATATACCTCGTTTTTATATAGTGGCCTATTGGAGATGCTGATATAACTGCCTGACAGGACCAAGGGATATTGCTGTTCTGGGCCTGGCAACTGTCTTCTGATTACCTGTAGTCCAATTCTAGCCCAACTCAGAACTTACACCTGCCTCTTCCCAGCCAACCATCCACCTCTTCTCTTTTCCCCTCACCCACCTTCCCTTTCTGTAGCTCTCTCCCTCTCTCTCTATATCTCTTTATCTTGGGCTGCGGCCTTTCTTCCTCGTCTCCACTTCCCTATTTCTTCTACCCTCCACCATGCATCTTGACTTTGATCCATTTATTCAACTTACTCTTCTCCTCCCCTCCTCTCATAGCCTTTAGCCTCACCTCGGTGTAACTTCTGCATCACTCTCTGGCCACTCCATCTTCCTCATTCCCCTCTGCACCCTCCCCCCACAAATAAGACGCTCCCCCATGCCCAGGATCTCCAACCTCTTCTATCCCCCTGAACTACCACACACCAGCTGCTTCTCTCCCCCGCCTCCTATCACTCCTTTTCTTGGCATCTGGAATTATCATTCCCTCTACAACAAGTCTCCCTACACCACTTACCACTTTAACTCTTATAACCCTCAACTTTAATTTCTGGCTATCACAGAAACCTGGATCTCCCCTCATGACTCTGCAACACTATCCACTCTCCACACTGGCTCTACTACCTTTTCCCACTCTCCCAGACTTGTTAGGAAGAGCAGCTGTGAGGGGTTCCTTCTCAATAAGGCCCTCAATACTGCCCCTCTACCCCCTTTGACATCAACTCTTCTTTTGAATACACCACTATTCAACTTTGTCAGCTTGTTCCCGCCCTGGCATTCACCAGCCCACATCGTTATGTGGGTGGATCGCCATTGCGGTCCTTATCCCGTATGAGGGAAGTGACGTTGGGCTAGGGAGGGGGCGAGGGGTTTCCGGCAGTTACTGACGTGTTGAGAATAAAGAAGGTTGCAATGAATCCCGTCTCCCGCGTGATATGGCCTTGAGCCGGTTAGAGGTCCCGGGCAAAACCTCACAATTGGCGACAAGGGGTGTTCGACACCTGCCGGTGCCGTAACGAGGACCGCAGTTGAGCGGCTTGGCGTGTCGATGCACCTCGACCACAGAAACACATGGCGAATTGCAGCTGCAAGTCCCCGGAGCACTCGCGCTGCGGCGCGTCTGGCAGTAAGGGAGCGGTGCTGCCCCACCGCTCCCACAAAGCAGCCCTGTAGACAACAGGCTCCACACCACATCAGGGAGGCCTCAATAGACACATACGTACCACGCAGGCCTGCAGAGGCTGCCATCCTCCCTCCCACCACGTGCAGTGACGGCATGGGAAGCACACGGCACAACACACGTGGGCACACGGGTCACGTGTAGCAGACCCCAGGCGAGGAGACAAGCGCAGCTGGCCCTAAAAGAGGAGACACCCTGCAGCCAGTAGGTGCACACAACCAAAGCAAGGTACACAAGCCCCAAGGAAGGGGGGAGAAAAAAACATACCCAGGCGCAACGCCCCAATAGGCGTGCAGGAACACCAGACACCAGAGATACCAGAGGCACGAGTCACAGACTCCTGCTCACGGCGCCATGTCCAATCCAACAAGCCCTGCGGCATCCTCATCCGGCGGGACAGGAACGGCGGCAGATGACACACAACAGGGACAAGGGGCAGGAACCTCATCGCAGAACATGCCCATGACCGGCCCCTTCGAACTCAGAGACACTTCCAACCTAGGACCCAGATGAGTCATATGGCTACGTGACTTCAAATTATATGCAGGAGTAATAGGCCTTACAGACAACGCAAGACTTAAAAACACGCTGTGCATGGCCGTAGGCCCAGCTGTCGGAGACATTGCAGGTGAACAGTTAAACGTGGACACGGTGACATACAGGGAACTTCTCAGCAAACTGTCGGAATACTTTGCCCCCACACCAACATAGACTACGAGCGTCACATATTCCACACCACGATACAAGAAAAAGGGGAATCAATGGACAACTTCATGATGGGCCTCCGCATCAAGCTAAAATATTGCGAATTCCACAAATATTCAAATGAAGAGGCGTTAAGGTCCCAGGTAATCGCTGGTTGCATATCACAACCTTTCAGAAAGCAACTGCTTCAAAAGCAAAGGTTGCTGAAGGAAATACTCGCATTAGCCAGGATGGAGGCAGCAGTAGAATCGCAACTAGACAGTCTGGGAAAAGTCACTATACAACAGCCGACATCAAACACGGACATGATCAACAAGCTATACAGCGCTCCTACACAAGACGGAAAACGCGCCAACGCCACATGCTACCACTGCGGATACGAGTATCCACACATGGGGGAATGCCCCGCGGTAGGACAACAATGCACTGCATGTGGTGGAATGGACCACTATAGAGCCATCTGCAAGAACGCCCCAGGTCCCGCACACAGCAGACAGAGACATCAGGAGAGATGAAGAAGCTCATGCCTTAGCCCACCGGCCAGCAGAGGAGAAGGAGAACAGGTGGCACTGAGACGAGAGGACAAAGCCCGAAGGAGTTCATATGCACATGAAAACAAGAGGCCATCAGACAGCTCCAGACGGTCCCAGAGGAGGAGATTTGTCAGATATATCGAGATGCGATCCCCATCCAGCAGTGAAACCCAGTCATCAGAAGAGGACCAGAGGAAGAAAGGATATGTGTGGGCTCTGAACAACGTCACAGCCACCCAGCACAGCCCCAACCTCACACTACAAGTCAACAACACTCCCCTAAAATTCCTTATTGACACAGGGGCGACAGTCAACATCATAAGCGCACAAGTGTACAACTCCCTCACCAGTCCACCAAAAATCCGCAAGGCAACCATAAATCCACAAGGTAACCATAGACATCTAGCCGTACGGAGCGACGACCCCGATACCCTGCAAAGGCACAATCTCGGCATGGTGTGTACACAAATCTCATGCCGCGAAGATCCCTCTGCACATATTAAAGATGGACGCCAATAGCGGATGTATCTTAAGCTTTAAGACAGCAGGAGAAATGGGCCTTGTCCACATACTATACCAACTAATGGCCCACAAATACTTTGCCAGGCCTGACGCCATAGAACAGGCTTTTCCAAGTCTGTTCAAAGGACTAGGGAAGCTGAAACACAGGAAGGTACAGCTCCACATCAACCCAGAAGTTCTGCGGTCGCCCAACATTACCGCGGCAAACCCGTGAACATCCAACAACAAGTAGAGGAAGAATTAGACAAGCTCATCAAACTCAATGTCATCGAACCTGTCTCTGGACCCACGCCATGGGTATCACCCATAGTCCCGGTCCCCAAGAAATCCCCAGATGGATCAGTACACCTGTGCGTAGACATAAGAAGGGCAAACGTAGTGATTGAAAGGGAGAGACATCAAGCACCCAGGATCACAGACATGATCCACCTTCTCCATGGAGCACAAGTCTTCTCAAAGCTTGACCTAACAGAGTATCATCAAATCGAGATAGCCCCTGAATCAAGATACATAACAACCTTCGTAACCCATCTAGGGCTGTGTCAGTACAAGAGACTCATTTTCGGCATTTCATCCGCCACTGAGATTTTCCAAGAAGAAATCCATCGAGTTATCAGGCACGTACCCAACTGCTTAAATTTATCAGATGACATCCTGGTTTTCGGCAAAACCAAGGAGGAACACGACACAGCACTACACAGGGTGTGTGCAGCCCTAGAAGCAGCAGGACTCACACTCAATAAAGCCAAATGGGAATTCGGCAAAGGCTCCCTACGTTTCGTAGGACACATTTTTTCCAACAAAGGCATGCGGCCGGACCCAGACAAGGTGGCCGCCCTCAATTCGGCTTTGCCCCCCAAAACCGCAACTGAACTGATGTCGTTTCTCGGCTTAGCCAGCTACTGCTCGAGATATTTAAAGGATTATGCCATGGTCAGCAACCCACTGCGCTTGCTAACACGCAAAGATCAACTGTACATATGGTCGAAAGACTGCCAGAAAGCATTTGAAGCCATACGCAACGCCATCGTGAAAGCAGAAGACATGGCCTACTTTGATGCAAAATGGGACACAGAGGTAATAGTCGATGCCAGCCCGGTCGGGCTGGGAGCCATTCTCACACAAAGGGACCGCGAGACACCTGCAAATGTCTATATTGTGGCATACGCCAATAGAAGCTTGACCCCTAAAGAACAATCCTATTCCTCAGCAGAAAAGGAAAGTTTGGTGTTGGTATGGGCATGTGAGTACTTTCATTTGTTTCTGTATGGGAAGGAGTTCACAATCACAATGGATCGTCAAGCCATGCTCACAATATACGGAAACCCCAAGGCGAGAATGCCCCAGCGGATAGCCAGGTGGGGATTGCGCTTGCAAGACTACAAATTTGTCATCAAAGACCGCCCAGGGAAAGAGGACATCCCGGCAGACTACCTGTCCTGTCACCCAACAGGACCATCAAGCCCCCAGCCATCCATACCGGATGCGTACATCAATTATGTAGTACACCACCTACAGCCCCTGCCAGTGGGGTTGGCAGATATCATCACACAATCGGAACAAGACTCGGCCTTCCGGATCGTCCGACACTGCATACAGGTGGAAAGGAGAGCGCACATGAGACAACAGGCTAAACAGGAACCAGAGGCGGTTCAAGAGGACATCAAATGGATAGTCCACGTCTGAGATGAACTCTCCATAGTAGATGAACACGTTGTGTTAAAAGGATGCAAGGTACTCATCCTGGAGGTTTTGAGAGCAAAAACAATACACATGGCACATGAAAGCCACCGAGGGGTGGTCGCCACCAAGCGGCTACTAAGACAAAAAGTGTGGTTCCCGAGGCTCAACGCCATGGTGGGAGAGATAGTGGGAAAATGCCCGACGTGCGAGCAAATAGCACCACCACCACAAAACCGAACCCGCTCCAAATGTCACCCCTATCAGAACAAGTATGGGAGGAATTAGGGGTGAACTTCTTCCATCCGCTGCGAGACGGCACCTACGTGCTAGTACTAATAGACGAACACTCCTGATTCCCGGAAGCACAAATCGTGGAGAGCACAGCCGCCTCACACGTTATTCCTGCCCTGGACCGCATGCTGTCCACATACGGAATTCCAAGACTGATAAAGTCAGACAACGGACCGCCCTTCATGAGCCAGGACTTTGAGAACTTCTCCAAATACATGGGGTTTCAACACAGAAAAATAACGGCCAAATGGCCACAGGCAAATTGCATTGTTGAGAGATTTATGGCCAATATTAAAAGAACACTACCAAGAGCCACTATTCTCAACAAGCCGTTCGAACACGCCCTCTACCAATTCTTCAGGGACTACAGGCACACCCCTCACAGCACGACAGGGATATGCCCGGCCGACCTGATGTTCAGAAGACCAGTCAAAACTCGACTACCAGAAGACCCCAGCCCAGTAGACGCAACACCGCTAGAACAGGAGGCCAAAGAAAGAGACGATGCCGTGAAGGCCAAGTTGAAGGACATCGCGGATCACAAGAGGCGAGCTCAGGAATCGACCGTGGAACTCAGAGACCAGGTGTGAATGCATCAACCGAAACAACGGAAAGAAGATGCCATGTTTGCAAAGGAACCATTGATAGTGACCCAAACGAAAGGAACAATGATCACGGCACAGAGAGAGGACCACTCCTCAATAACCCGCAACACCTCCCACTTCAAGCGCATGATGACCAACCCCGAAGACACATGGGACAGAAACACGTATAGTGCTGAGGAAAGACAACGAGACAAACCCTATCTGGGAGACAGCAAGGACTCCGACGGTGAGGACAGTCAGGCGAACTATCCAGAGGCCTGGGTGACCCATCGTAGCACAAGGAGACCACAGAGGAGTCGTATGAAACCTCACAGACTCATCGAAGAGATGGAGTGAGAAGAGGTGAGGACCTGGTACTTTAAAAAGGGGGGAGATGTCAGGTTGTTCCTACCCTGGCATTCACCAGCCCACATCGTTATGTGGGTGAATCGCCATTGCGGTCCTTTTCCCGTATAAGGGAAGTGACGTTGGGCTAGGGGGGGGGCGAGGGGTTTCTGGCAGTTACTGCCGTGTTGAGAATAAAGAAGGTTGCAATGAATCCCGGCTCCCGAGTGATATGTCCTTGAGCCAATTAGAGGTCCCGGGCAAAACCTCACAAACTTCTCCCTCATACTTCACTCACTGTTGTGGCTCTCTCTCCCCCCGGTCCAATAAACCCCTTCATCCCATATCTTTTTTCAGGGATTAGTGCCAGTTTCTCTTTGTATAAACGTTTATTAGATTTTACAAAAGCATACAATTCCAAAAATTCATATTCTTCAAACAGAAAATAAGCAAAAACTGAGTTCATCACATTAAGCGCAACCAACAAGTAATAGAGATAGAAGTTATTCTCAGAATTCTAACACGCAAATCAACTCACAGAGGAACAGGTTAAAACTGATCTTACAAATCTAAAAAACTACTCCAGATTTGTTCAAATAAGTTCATTTTCTTGTCTCTGTAAAGAATGATTTTCTTGATTTTTGACACTTGATTCAGGTCAGACAACCATTCTGAAACATCAGGTCTTTCCTCACTTTTCCAATTCCTCAGAATTATTTTTTTAGCGGAGTTTGCCGCCTTGAAAAACCAGCATAGTTCTGGAAACGTTAGATCTTCCACCAAGTCATCCTCACCCAGAATTATACTTGTGTAATCATAGTCTTCATTTAACATAAGAACCTTGTTCATCCTCGATGTGACCTCCCTCCAGAAGCTTCTTAGTTCATAGCAATCCCAAATCATGTGTTCAAATGTTCCCTTGACATGCTTGCACCTCCAACAGGCCTCCAAATCCAGTAAGCCCCTTGCATACAGTATTTGTGGCAATCAGAATACTCTGTTTAAAATTTTAATTTGGAGGCTCCTTTGACCAAGATGTAAAGAGATAAGAGCCACATTCTTGCACAAGTTCCTCCACCTATCATCAGTCATCTCCGAACGAAGTGTTACTTGTCCATTAAGTCTTTACTTGGCTGTGTAAGTGGTTTCAACCCAGCACTACACCCAAGTCAATGCCTAGCGTGGGATGCACAATTGAAACCCTTAATTATATATTTGTGTCTAAGTTATTTTATTTCTGAATGATGTACCCTTATATGTACCCTTATATCACGCCCCTCTCTTTGAATCCCCCCGGTCTCACTGAACCAAGAAGAAGGTTGTTTTGCAAAGTTGAAAGATTTATTTTATGGATTTGAACAAGATGAATTTGAACAATATATAGATATCACACTATTAATATTTATACAATGATCAGCGTTGGGTGATATCACAATCAACAATCTCTTTAATCAGTAGGAGTATGGATGAGAAGAATAATGTAGCATAGAATAAAACTTTGTGTGGGGTCAGTCAAATTCAATCATACAATTTCAACCAATACAGTTTCAATCCCAGTTCCCCCCAGCAAGCATACAGAGAAACAGGAATGGTTTTAAACAGGTCAAATGCTTTTGAATATGGTTTGTAATGAATGGGAAAAACACTGAAAATTGATTTTAATTCTCTAAATGGGATTCAAAACTAGTGGGAGCCGCTTTGGATAGTTTCAGGTAAACACTTGCAATGATGATTGAATAACCAGCAGATTGGAAACTGAATTCTGAGGTCAGATGCAAAGAATAGCTATTTTACACGTGTTGAAATTGAGCCAAATGCAGAATCGCGGCAAACTTTTCAGCGCGCGAGAAATTTGATTACAGAAGAACTATTAGAAGTTGGACTGTTTAGGTTTGTCTGAAAGCTGAGGTTGTTAGCTTCAATTTGACACTTCAGTTTCGTTTATATCATGCACGGTTCTGACGTTATGAAGGTTTTAGTGGAGGTCAATTTTTCTCAAAAAGAGTCAAGATTTTCAAATGACATATGCGCTTTTGAATTACAAACAAGGATTTTGGTTACACTAAGGGAGGCTATGAAGATGCAAGATACCCAACGGGACAGCCACCAGAACAGCAGCGCCTCTGCTCTGACATTTGCCCGCCACGACACTTGTCTTTCTTCAGCAAAAATATTAGCGCAAAGATGATATTATCACTACAATTATCAAAGGACTATATGGATGAGGGAATGATTCAGAAAAGACAAAATAGATTCTACAATGCAGTTCTGGATATGCTAGAATGGTTTTAATAGGATTACTTAAAGATAAGAGATTGGCTATGGACACTTCTATGCTATAGATACTCACAACTATGGTTTTGGAATAGGCCCGTCAAATATCTGGTCAAAGGTTTTGGACTGGAATCTGCTAGCCCACCAGACAGGATTCAGGCACCCAGTTCTGCACTCAGCACGGCACTCTGGTCTCTGCACGGCCTCCAAACTGGATTTGACGGGTTGGTTCTGGGTTACAGCTATGTGGTTACAGCTCTGCTCTACTGGTTTGGATCTCTGGGTTCTGGCAAGAGTTCTTGGCAAGAAGCAGAAACAGCACAGCCAGGCTGTTCAATTTTTGATGTGCCCCTTGGAAGTCTGGGGGTAAAATCAGGTTGCAATATTTTTTAAAGGCCAAGCTGAGAAGGGTTCAGCTTTGGAATTGGGCCTTCTGCTTTCAGAGTTCTGGAATCTTGGATCTGGGTTCTCCTGCAGAGCGCTTTGCCAGTAAATCAGTTGATGGGTGAATGTGTGTGTGTCGAGGTCCTAAACTGCCCCATTTATATATTTCCCAAAGGGGTGGGTAGGCTGATTATACGAATCCCACCCTCTAGGAATCCGATTGGTCAGAGTATTTCCCCTCTCCTGATTTGAGAAGGAAATCTAGTGTCATAGTGATACTGCAATTTACAATCCAGGGAAAAACCTCCCCTTTGTTTCTACACAGAAAATCGATTTTTCATACAAAGCATATTTACAATATCACCAATGTGCTAATAATATATATTCACATCACAGATTTAATAGAGCACGTATCCATCAGAGTCCCATCTTCTTGAGAGGTTCAGTTCAAAATTGACCGTTTTTCGCACTTTTGGTTTGTTACCCATTGTCATATCTGTACACATTTTTCCACATACATGTGCATGACATCTGGGCATAATCCTGTACATTTTCATATTCCTAGCATTATCACAATTGCTACAACATCAACATTTTGATAGTCCTGTCTCTGGACATCGCACAGGGTTAGGAGTAGTTTCAAACTGTGAGCAGCATTTTCATATTAACAACCTATAAAATACAGATTTTTCCAAGTTTTACAATGTTTTCTATGAGTTTTTTTCCAAAAAGATATTTCCTAGGAGTTTAAGATACACATATCTGTCTAGTCCCGCCTCCAAGGTTGGGCTGGGCCAAGAGCAACCTGGGCCTCTCTTCCTTTGGCAGTTGGTTTCTGTTGACACCCGAACTTGCATTTCCTTTCAGTCAAGGGTGTCTTTTGTCTCCACTCAGAGCAACAGGCCAAAATCTCCTCCCACCTCCATTTACAACTCAATGCCAGTTCCTGAGCAGAGAGCAGGAGGAAGATTCCTTTGTTTGGGAGAAGCTGTGGAATGTCTTTGAAGTCCAGTGTGCCTGACATTAGTTAACTTTTAAAACACTGTTTAAAATGGACTTTTCTAAAATACAATTTACATTTTCAACAAATATGCACATAGATCTCTTCATTCCAGTCTTTTTAAAACATAGAGATTGAATTGTAACAACCTATATGGCTTTTGATGGCAAGTCTCTTCTTTTCCACAATTTGATTTTAAGACATAAGTTTTAAACTGACAGTATAAGTAAATGACATCATGGACACAGGCGAGCGGCTGCACTGCGCCCATATCTGACGTATTTTTCCCAGGCAAGCATCTTTTGAATGTGGATTTTTTTTATGATGAAAGGTGCTTTTCCTGACATTGCGCTTATGGGGATTCCTTAAATAAGGTGATGGTGAACACCCCACAAGGATGTTGGATCTTCTCTGCTGTTTGGGAACCATGATTTTGCACTTTCAACAGCCAAGGAAAAACGGATTTTAAAGCACTTCTGGATTTTCCTGGCAATGCAGCACTGCCTTTTCAAGCAGTTCTATTTCACTCTGTGGGCAGCCCAATGATAGGTTTTGGCAGTGTGGTCTCCTGTTTTACCACTGACATAGGCAAAAATAGATTTGACAGCCTATTTTTCAGGTTTCACTGCGTACTTCTCAGAGATTTTTAGCGCATAGGGCTTTTTGGCGGCTATTTTTGCTACTTCGTTCCGATACCTCACGCCAGGGTATCTATAATCTGACTGAAGCAGCAGGATGCCTGAGGCTGCCTATGGAGGTGGGACCGCCCAGAGAGGCCATCCTCTGGCTTCATGTTCCATGTGGGTGGTTCCAGAAGTTAGGGTGGGGGTCTGTTGTGTCACTTTCACCCTACTGGTCCCCAAGGCCATCGCCTGTTCACAAAAGTTCTAGTTTCAGGTATATCGCCACGCCCTAGCCAGCTGGTCTGGTGGGTGGGGGTTCCCATGGGGACTGTCCCTGACATGGCCAGGAATGCTCCCTGGCCTGGGTTAAGGACAGAAAACAGGGCCACACATTCTTTCTCTGACTGTCACGATTTTCTCCATTTGGCCAATACTCTCCTGCTCACACATTCACACCATCCCATCTTTCTCCCTCGAAGCATAACCACTTTTTTCATATTTTCTTAAGAGGCAGCAATACTGATCTTATTTTTTACAATTAGAGTTGCCATAATATCCCCTATAGATACAACGGTCTCTATCTTTTCTGTTGTTTAGTCCCTCAGTCCCAACATGGCCGCCACTGGGTCCTATCACCTGCATTTTTTTCCTTTTATCGGTCTAGTAGTTGCCCTTGACAGCAACCATGTATCTTTTTTTTCTTTTTTTTTTCTGTCCCATGTATCTTTTTTAACCGGTGCTTCCCATGCAGTGTTTGAATAGAAACAGCAATCCAGCATGCTGCACTCAGGAGTGCTTGCGCAAATATGTAAGCAAAGTCCCAGGATTTTTAAAGGTCATTACTGCTCATTTATATATATATATTTTTTTTATTGATTTGTTTGTATTCCACCTTTCAATATTGATGATAAAACAAGTTAGCAATTCTTCATGCAACAATCATTAATATTATTTTAACCACTAATGTTAAAAACATACAGAAAGAAGGAAACAGTTCCATCAGATCATCTAATATCACTTCTAAAATAGATAAAACCATTGAAATGTAGTCAAATTTACATCCGAAGTAATACAACGTTTATTTAATAGTATTAAATTAGTTTGATGCAAGGTTTACAGCTAATTATTTGTATCAATCTCCAACTTCAAGGAGCGCAAAAAATGTGTTGCTTCAAAAATGACCACATCATGTTCCCCTGTAAAAATGCTAGTCCATCTAATTTCATGAGTTAGACATCTATATGTTTTATATAAGAATCCTTATAGACGTCAGTGCCGGGCTATATATCAGCAGATGTTTTAGTGTTTCTAGTTTTGACAAGTTTTTACAAAATGTACAACATCTACTAATTTTAGCCATGTTATTTCTGCGTCCTGTAATTTCACACGTGGGTCACAAATGTAATCTACAGTGTAGAAACATTGACCTATATATCGTTGTAGGTAATAAGATTGGTTACCGCTCTGGGCAATACACAGCTTTGTCAATGACATTAATTTCCATAAAATTAGAATATTGCATGCACTGTTGGCGAGTGGTGATCCAATCTAAAAGCCATAGCTGTTTTTTTGGCTCTCCCAGGGTTTGTTAAGAGTAGCTCTAGAGATATACCAGCTGCAGGCATCATTATACATGCTCTTTCCATGGTATAAACATCTTGACCATGGTTTGCTTTAAATATATTGCCAAGATGGAAGGTAATAAACCTTCAGCGATATCAGTGGTGCATTTTTTATACAGATGAAGTGTTTTCCACATGCAGGTAGCACTTAATGAAAGGAGACCAAGCACCTGTCGCACTATGGACAAGGGTTGGCTTTTTGGGATGGGCAACCATTTTTTCCAGAAAATACCCTCAAGCTTTGTCCAATATGTAACGTCTTGAAAGGTCCTGGTATCTGCCCCATAAGTCACTGTTGGCGTAACTTTCTGTATATCAAATTTTAAAACAGGGCCTAAGGTGAATTTTCCATACTTTTTTGTGTATAATTGTGGCCCGTGCCAGCGCAAGCATTTTTTTTTTTAAGGTTATCTTATACGGAAGATCTGTTATGTGGTTATTGAGATTTAACCCCAGATAACAATATTGTTGTATTATTTCAATAGGTGTATCATGGATATGCCATTTACATTCACTAATTTTATTAGAGCGAGTTACACCACATACCATGACTTTTGTTTTACTTAGATTAATGGTTAATTGATTTTGTTTAGTGTAGGATTCCAGAGCTGTTAATAAATTCTGAAATCCTTTGGGAGTTTTAGAGAACAGGACTAAGTTGTCTGCGTATACTAACCACAGGATAGCATGAGGACCCATTTTAGGATGATCAGGAACTACCGATTTAAATGAATTCCCAATATCAGTGATGAATAAAATATAAAGAGATGAAGCTAATATGCACCCGTGCTTTAACCCATGATTAGTGTGAATCGACTGGGAAAGGGTACCGTCAATAGATAGGCGAATGCGAATAGAAGTGTCTGAATGTACTCAGGACAATTGGCATCCACTCGTTTTTAAAAAAAAGGAGGTCTTGCGGGACAGAATCAAACGCAGCTTTACAATCAATGAATGCTATAAATAGTGGATGTTTCCATTGTAAATTGTAACTTTTTATAGCCCAAATAGCAAATAAATTTAGGGACGTCACCATTCCTTGCACAAAGCCTGTTTGATATGAGTCAAATAGCCTTGCTTTCATAACCCAGCGGGAGAACTCCTTTAAAAGAAGTTGTGCAAATATCTTCCCGGGTATTTCTAATAACGCAATCGGATGATAATTGCTTGGCAATTCCGGATTGCCCTTTTTAAAAATTGGTACTAATACCGATTTTTACCTGGTTGGTGGAATTTGTTTTTGAGTTATAACTTTTGAGACGATTGTGTACAATACCGTTGCCCATGCCTCTGTATGGGCTTTAAGCATGGAGTGTGTCAGCCCATCGGGCCACGGAGCACGCGAGTTAGACAATTTCTTTATTTCTAACAGTATATCCAATTTATCAAAAACTAAGGACTATACAGAGGTCCAAACCGCTAATAAACAAGACGTTTGTATGTATGGAGCAGCATGCAATTGCTGAAAATGTTGGACCCAGTATTCCGTAGATACTGAGTTAATCTGAAACGGTGCTTGACTAGTTTGATAGGCCGCAGTTATGATTCTCCATATATCACAACTGTTTTTGGAGGAGGTTGGACCTAACATCTGCTCAGAATCACGTTGATAAGTAAGCGCCCGATGGGCTTTATACCAGAATTTTATATTTGGTTTTTAAGTTGCGAATGAGAGTATATCTATCTTTGTTTAGATCATGCGATGCATGTTTGATGCTTGAGTGAAGCTCTGTTTTTTTTGTTCGCCACTTCCCGATCATAACAATGTTTATTTATATATAGTGGTTTTTGGTTAGTTGACACTTGCACTCTGAACAATGTCATAGCAGCTACATACAACCCATCATTGTTAATAGTATCAGTGTTTAGATGTTCAGACTCCATGCGAAGGACATGGTCAAGTCAGCTAGTTGTTTAACTGTCCATCGGAATCGATTTCGCCCATTTGATAGGTGTAGCTGTGGTGTATACAGATCAGGGGTAAATGTAGGAGCTGCCCAGCACCATTTCATCGCTAACAGCTCATGATCACTATGTGATTGTGGAAGAACTCGGAAATTGTTTACAATGTCCAACATATTATTCTGAACAAAAATATAATCG
Source organism: Ambystoma mexicanum (assembly GCF_040938575.1). Lineage (NCBI taxonomy): Eukaryota > Metazoa > Chordata > Amphibia > Caudata > Ambystomatidae > Ambystoma > Ambystoma mexicanum. The sequence goes on along the minus strand of NC_090934.1, from coordinate 54,149,913 downwards.
ATGATAGCAGACTGATTTTTCCTCTTCCAGGTAGCCTGCGGAGGGATGTAGCACCATTTGACATTGTAAAGGTTCCATCTTGTACAGACACAAGCCACTTGGCCCTCAAACCATCCAGCTGATAGGAGCTTTTCTCCATGCAATGGATATTTAGGTCACCGGCGAGAATAGTATACATGATTGTATGATCCAAAGTAATCAATTCAAGCATTTGTTCCAGCTGTGAAAAAAAGGTGGATTCGTGAATGGTTCCAATACAGATTAATGATAGCAATGGAGCCAGCTTGAGGCACAATTTTAACCATCTGTGTATACAAGTTGGGCGTTGCCCAAGGCTCGAGGGTAAAACCTGAGCTCATTTTGACAGCTACTGGTAGACCGGAATACCCATGCCAAGTAGGTGAATCAATTAACCAGGTCTCCTGCAACAGTATAATATCAAAATTGTTTAGTGGGTTATTTACAGATGTTTAAACCCTCTCGTGTTCCAGCTGGCCAAGCTACATGTCATACGCTGTGTGGCAGTGGATTGTTATGCGTGGCGTTCCTTCCCTCTAAAGTCTACGGCTGAGCTATCTCGTTCTGCTAAGGGAGGAGTTCTTTTGGATAAGGTAGCCTCGCGAACATGTTCAAATGGACCTCGGCTACAAGTGATTCTTATAAGTGGTTTCGATGATGGCAGAAGAGAGGAGTCAGAATTCACATGATGCACTTCCGATAAACAAGCATCACAAATCAAATCCTCTTTTTGTAAACTGAATCCCATGTGATATAGGACGGATTTAGCCATCCATAGAGCATTTAATAGCACACCCGATTTTATCGACAGTCTCACCTGTGTGACGTCATATTGGTGAACAAACCCCACCAAGGAAATATTGGATGTGGTAATGTCTTCAAGACAGAGTATATCAGCACAAATTGCAAGGATGCTACTCCTATTCAGGGCAAAAGTCTCAAAGCGACCCCCGCGACATGACAGCATTAAATTATGGCAATTCTTAAACACCTCTGCATTTGGATTTGCGTTACCCTCTAGCGTACTACTAGTTGTTTTAGGGTCATTATGTATCATGCGGTGGGTAAGTGTTTCCTGTTGACTCAGGGGCTCGCTTGTAAGATTGCATCTAGACTTCAAACCATGGCCACTCAAAGTCATGGGTTAACCGTCCTGGTACGCCGTTGCTCAGTTGTAAGATATCGACGAGTGTTGAGCGAAGACGGATGCAAACAAGAGGATACATATTATGCACGATTGACATCAGAGTTCAAAGTATCCGGTACTTTAAAAGCATTGTCGCATCAGACATCTGCTGAGCACAGACTACAGGATTCAGATCAGATGTTGAGAAGTCAAAGCAGCATCCATGTTAACAGTGTAAGTATTTACCATCTGATCTGAGCAAGCTACCGAATTCATATGTTGGGGTTGACTTAACACAGAAGTCTACGTCTGAGCACTATTAAAAGTATCGGCAGCGGTTTTATATCTTGTTACCTCTCTCACTATATATGTCATTGAGAGGTTCATACCCTCTGTCCATCCGGCAGGAATCTGCACGCGGCTTCCCCACCTGCGTAAGGCTTGTAAAGTTGCCTCATTCTCCTTTGGCAATATTGATGTATCTTATTTTAATTTGTGAGATGGCCGTGCTTTGTGTTTTTGACGCAGGTGAAGGCAGGGTGCGTATTAATCTGCGCCGCCCACCCCGAAGAGACGTACGCACCAGTTTTCGATTTTTGGCCTTTTTTGTCATGCACTGCTTCGGACGGTGCCTATGGTTTTTAGAGAAGATGATATCATTTAGGTCAGCGGTTGAATTATTAGGTTCCTCCCTCTTACGTTTTTCGTAATACTGGAGGCAATCAGCGACTCCGTGTCGGGAGGCTTCTTGGAGAGAGCATCTCTTTTTCCTCAGAGGTCGCTTGATCATGAGAAGCTGTGTCCAAGTTTACGTTTCCAGGAGTTAGTGCTACCACAGGCCTAACTGTATCCATATTCTCTTGATTGGCTGATGGCGATTGAATTAATATCAAGGATGGTACCTTTGTTTCAATATCAGGCTTTATAATCTGGGAGGGTTGTGCATTCGAATTTTCAATAATGCAAGAGACATTTGCTGGTTGTGTAACAATGTTATAGAAAACTTGAAACATTTGGTGCTCTATTGTCCTGGTTCACAATCAGAAAGAATGAAAAACTTTGGAGCAGAGATTAAGAAAAGAACAACTTGGAGCGGTGAAGAATGGTGGTGTGCGGTTTTTGAAGGACGAAACAACAAACTGACATTTGCCCTAACTCTCTTTCTGGAACAGAGGACCAAAAGACTTGAGAACTGAACCTAAAAGTTAAGCGAAGGGCACTAGACCAGAAGTGAGAAAAAGATGATGAATATATTTTAATATCTTTAAAAGTTGTAACATTTTATACGTTTGTAATAAACTATAAAAAATAATAATACAAGCAACACCAATGGGATTATCAAGGGAGAGATGTGTCTGCTCCCTTCTGCGAGTTGTTTTTGCATGTTTGTGTCGCCGCATCTCGGCGCTAATGCATAGTGTAGACGTTTTTGGAGTAAATCAAGACTGTTATTAGTGTTTGCTTCTAGGCGCTCATAGAGTCGTCTCAGAGATACGAGAGCTGTGCCAATTTCTCCCAAAGTAACTTCAAGTAATGGGAATTGTTTTGTCCTGGTAAGGAAACTCGCTGGGGCGTAGGATTTGCATGTGAAACAGAGGACGGCGTCGAGGCCGTTGTATTGTTAGAAAACACGATGGGTGATTGGGATAGATCCGATAGGATGCGGCCAGGGCGGGGTCTGTCTTCCTTGTTAATGTGTGGTTGGGGCAGTGTTCGACTCACTCTGTTATGGGGGTTCTGGTTGCAAACAGATGCAGAACCTGATCTTCCGGTGCAATGCCGTAGCTGTTTGCAACAGGAGCGAGATGATTAAAATCAACACCAGTATTACAGCTCTCAGAGGCATGAAAAGGTGGAGTGTTATCCGGTGGTCTTTTAACGGAAGTATTTACTTTAGTGAAACACTCTCCCGCACTCGCCTGCTGTGGTGAATGCAGCACTGATGACTGGGTTCCCTGCAGCAAATCCGCGTCAGCACTCACTTTGGTGCTCGGTAGAGTTAAAGGGACCACACTCGTCACCATTTGAACGCGCAGAATCGGGAAAGTAGGCATGGGCAAAAGGAAAGCCAAATCCGACTCAGCACACTCTGGGTTCTCTACATCAGTCAGAAGGTCATTGCATATTTTGCGTTCTTTTGGGCAGAAACCCCAGTCTGTGCTTCAGGGACGTAATGTCACCAAAATGCCAGGGGTAGTGGAAGTGACGTCACATGACCCTTTGGCCTCTGATGACATCACAGGAAGTGATGTCATTTGACCCCGACCCGAAGTGACATCACAGGACGTGATGCAGCATGACCTTTCACCTCTCGACAAAAGAGGAAGTGGCATCACATAGCATTGTTTCTAAGTGCACTACGAAACATATGGTTACAATATCACTGTAAAGTGATATACAGTTCATGCAAGAGTGGATCACCATATGTATCATTAAAGGATAGTTCCGGGACTTTTTTTTATTGTCCCTACGGTTCGGCCATGTGTTTTTAAGCATAAATCGGTAGATCGTAGAAAACATTCCTATGGACCTTACCCGACTTTTCGTCCATTATCGCACTCGAAATCAGCCTCCATTTTGTGATAATCCTATCATTTTCCCCCATCGACCTGGCTCACCTGCCTTTTCGGCACTAAATCAAATCCCCCGCCCCTGAGCCTGACATCAGCAGACGCGTACCGCCCATTTCCCAACGCCAAAGCACGTTTCGTGTCAACAATCGCTGCGCCTCAGCTAATGAAGTGTCACCATGGAAATGGCAGGACGCCTCTTTCCTCAATGAGTATAAACATACCGTTTCACAACACACAGCAGCAGATTTTCGATTCCATTACTCTCTCTGTGTTACTTTGAGTATTCTGTGACTCGTTTCTGTGCTCTGGTCAGCTACCTTCGCCGCTTCTAGGCCTTGTGAACACCTGTACCTTCTCTGTAAATTATTTTACTTTCTTTACCACACAATGGCTACAATAATGCCGTATATGTACGAGCCCGAGTACACCGAGGAGGAACTACTGGAAAGGCAAGCACGCGAAAAAAAAACGATGGGGATTCGGACGGCAGTTGGGAGGACCAGTCAACGGATGAAGAGCCTGGACCATGTCGCATGGACGGCGTCTCCACCTGGTGCACGTGTAATCAGTGCGAGCTAATGCCAACTGAGGAGGAGAACTGCTGCTGCCGTGAAAATTCCGGGTGCTTGGCCTACATTTCGGAAGGCGAGCAAAGTCCGCAATGCATCACCGAGCTGCCAGAGTTCAGGGAAGCCTGCCTCTCACGGACCGTGTTGAGGATGATGATGGTGCTTATGCACGAACTTCGCGGCACTGTTCGTCCGCGCAATCCGAGTAACGAGTAAGTATACTCTGGTTGTGATGTCAGTGATGCCACTACTATTTCATGGTCGTCTCCCACATATAAAATTACATCTACATATCATTCGAACGCATGTAAATTGGTTCCATATTGTGCATTTTCTAGATATAATTTTTTTCAAAGCAGAATGACATGTTTTACCTGAATCGACATTGATAAGAAAGTTTTGTCATTTTAATACAGTTTGCATCTTTCTTTTTCACAGGTGGTACAGGCTGGTGGCCTATCGTTGCTTCACTTGGTGGCTTCACGGGAGGCTCGGACACCGCGTTCGGAGAGTAATACCTGCCTGTGCGGTACTTGCCATTAGACAACATTTCCCCAGCGACAGTGGACAATACCGCAGGTTTTCCCTGGATGTGCTGCAACCGGAACTTTACAATGTGTAATGTTTATTATTTATGTTCAATTGAAATTAAGATCTAAAATAAAACCCAACATATATTTTAACAATGGTTGTTTTGATTTTTTAAATGAATCTAGTGTGTCTCCATTGAATAGTCTTCCTGTGCCTTGTCTTGTCACACCACATGTCTCCGGCCAGCATCCTCCCTCACGCTGGCCGCCCACCTTCAATCCACATAACCGTTGAACTCATATGCAGCAGTCATACATATATTATTTTGCGGGTTGGCATCAAGCCTCCCGGCCTTGTCTCCTCCCCCGAAAATACTTACCACACCACTTTGTTCAAGCGTTGGCAATAAAAGGCTGTTGGATTTTATTGATACAAAACATGGTTATAGGTAAATAATCAATATGGTTGATCATAATAAATCATCCTTTTGGGCACCGGGTACAGAGATGACCCCCTCTGGCCCGTGCCACCTTGCCACCACAGGCCAGCCTGCTGCTGACTAACTGCCTAGGCATCCATGGTCTCCAGGGTGAACTGCACCCATATATTCTCCTGGGAGGGTGAGGTATTTATAAACTCACCCCCCTGCCTTCCATGTACTAGATCCTGCAGCCTGCCTCTTACATGCAGTTAGATGGCCTCTCCTTGGTGAGGCCCTGCGGCAAACGGGTCTTGTCTGCACGACCACCGCCCCAATCCACCCCCCGCCCTATCAAAGGCAGTTCGCACCGGGGTACTTGCGCTGGCAAGTGGAGCTGTCAGGGAGCGATAAAGGCCAAGAGGTGCAAAGACCATGTACACTTCAAAGTGGTCTATAGAGCATGGGTTGTTGTTCCCATGTCTACCTCCAGACCCCGTGTCTCCTGCCAAGCATCCCCCCTCACGCTGGACGCCCCCCTGCAATCCACATAATGCCACGACATATACACGTCATTCATTCACAAACACACCCCTGTTTCGAATTCTTTATAACCCACTTCATATTTCTAATGAGAACTTCTTTGTGCTTTGCTAGTCAACCCGTGAAGGTGCTGCTTATCTGCTCTTCGTCTCTGTGAACTTCCGTGACCACTTCTGACCACTTCGAGCAAACTCGTCAGTTTGCAACCTGTGAACTGCTCCCTGTTCTACGACAAGAAACTACTCTGATCCCTGCATCTAACTGTTTGTTCGTCAAGGTAAGGCCATGTACCATAATCATTTTGCGTCCAATTTTTTAATTTATATCTATTTGCTAGTAGTCATCAAATTGCATCCATGTTTTCTTTTCCTTCACGACAGTACATGCAAGGAACTAGTCACATGTTCTGAGTTTAGTCAAATTATTTTTCTATTTTTTTTAAAGTTATTCAAATACTTATCCGCATGTGAATAACGTGTATAGTTCCAAGAACCAAAACGAACCTTGCATTGAACCTTTTATGTGTCATTTAATTTTTTAACACATTGGTATTCATAGAGAATTGTTGATCTTTACTTTTCAGAACTTTCCACAATGCCTGCCTGTTCCATTGGCGGTTGCCCTTCGAAGACCCATAATAAATCTGAAGGTACTATAATGCATGTTGGGCCTGCAACCTTTGGCTCCCAGATGTGTTTGGACTATCATTCCCATCCGGCCTGTACAGCATAGTCAATGTCAGGAGATCATGGGAGTTGTAGTACAAACACATCTGGGAGCCAAAGGTTGTAGACCCCTGCCCTAAAACAATAGATCAAATAAGAGAATGGGTCCGATATTGCAGATATCCACCGTCTGAGCTTGAAAGTAGAGTCCTAGAAGTCTTTGCGGACAAGAGGGGTGATCGATACCGCATCTGCAGCAGGCACTTTAGCTCAGACATGTACTCAACATGATTGCTAATAAAGAAGAAAACACCGCGAGCAAAGCGAAAATTGCTCTCAACCGCTATTCCCACTCTATTCGTCCACATCCCTCCACTGGTGAGTCAAGTTTACAGATTTAGCTCTCGGCCTTGCGGTAGTGTGTAGCATTAGCTAACAATAATTTCCCCATTTATGTATCCACTCAATATGAAGGCGGAAGATTCTCCATCCGTGTCGTTATTGCAGTCATCAGCCACTTCAAGCGCCTATCGGGTAATCTTACTTAGCTATTCTGCCACTGACTTGTTTTAGGCATGTAAATCAATAGTTTTAATTTATCGTGTAATTATTTTACCTAATGGTACACCCTAGTACTCGTCCTCTAGTCTTTGTTTTCAGTTATAATTATTGTTATCCAAAATAATGCAAGTACTGTCTTTCAGGGAGATGCTGAGGAGTCCAACGCATTGACGACAACCGTTGATGTCACTCAGATGCTCGAGGTACGTTTCCGGACAGTTCCATCGATGGAGATCATCAGATCTTGCATTCTTGTAGCGTGATTGTTACACACAATGTTTCTTTCGTTTTTAGCCATTGATATGTCCTTCTGTCGTCGCCCTCCTATGTGTCTTCTTTTTTCAATATTGTGTTCATTACTAATGAAAGTCCTATGTTTCAGGGAGTCGATGGAGCATTAGTCCAAGAAGAAGGGGGAGCATGCAGTTACGGGTCGGCGCAACAGCTTGCAGAAGTGTGCACCGCAGTTACAGCATCCCTTGATGTTCTTATGCATTTCGAGGTATGGATACTGACAGTTCGATCAAGCGAGATCATATGACGTGATTACATCCGCTATACTTCCTTCTTTATTAACACAAGTACTATGTTTCAGGGAGATGACGGAGCTTCTTCTACAAGAACATCACCCCTAGTAGTTGATGCAGATCTCTGGGTGGTGACACTTCCAACGATGGAGCAAATCGAATCATATTTAGATATCCATTATTTATTTTAAACAAATGATCATTTGTGCAGGTCTATTTAGATGAGCCGTTGACGCCTGCACAAAGTTTATGTTCTTTTTAACAAAATAGAAAACCATACTAATGCAATTACTGTGTTTCAGGGAGTTGCTGAAGCGTCATCTTCAATAATATCATCAATGGAAGTCTATGCGGAGCCCGAGGTATGGATCTTGACAGTTCCATCTAACTAGATCAACAATGCGTGAATAATTGTCGTTTGAATGTTCTACACAATGTGTTCATTCGTGTTTTGCTATTGAGATGTACGTATGGGTATTGGTCCCCAAGTACATTTTGTGTTTTCAATATTATTATACATACTAATGAAAGTTCTATGTTTCAGGGAGTCGATGGAGCGTCAGTGCGTGATGGATGTGCTTATCATGAAAATATAGTAGTTGCAGCGCGAGAGGAAGTGGAGACATGCACACACGAGTCGGAGCAACAGCGTCCAGATGTTGAAGTTCGAGGCAAGAAAGTTTCAAAGAAAAGAAAGCAAAAGAAGGTTAGTGTCCTGGTCACTATATTATGTTGTTTTTCACTGTTAATAGTTCAATACTGTAAGTTGTGTTTAAACTGAACATCCCTTTTCCAATCTGTCCTCTAGTTGCGAGTGGGTGTACGAACTAGATCTACACAGACAGTGAAGCGAACGAGAGATGTTGCTTGTCAAACCTTTTGGCAGGGACTTGAGACTGGAGATGCATCGTGCCAATGGGAAGAATATGAAGTGATTGACAACGGAGCTATACCACCACCAGCCATTGATAGTGAATGCCCTCCTGGTAGGTCGGATGCAGTCGGAGATCAATTCACAGAATCCACACCCGCAAAAACTAAGAGTGCGAGAAAGTTGAAGAAATTGTTTTATTCTCCCATCGCCAGAGAAGGAACAGATGTTGCAATGGAAGAGAATGAAATGGACGACAATGAAACACCATCAATATCACTGAACATAGCGGAAGACGATATCAGAGATTGTACCTTTCATGTGAGTGACATGTCCTCAACGTTACAGGCAGAACCAGCTGGGATGCAGAGTGACAATATAAGGAAAGAGGCCAAATTCATTGTATTCGATAGTTGTTTGATGGATATTATTATGATGATGAAATGTGGGCATTGGGTTGGTGGGGAAGTATGTGGGGAGCCATTGATTAATGTGACTCGTGCAATTCGAGGCACTAACCTTAAAATACATGCCACCTGTACACAATATCATCCGTTCTCATGGTCTGCACAACCCATGCTGGGGCAACTGCCAGCAGGCAATCTACTTTGTGCAGCGGCCGCACTTTTTAGTGGTTCAAGTTTTAAAAAGTTACAGTATTTCTTTCAGTTTGTGGGAATCCATTTCATTGCGAAAACTCAGTTCTACAAATACCAAACCGATTATCTATTTCCAGCCATTAGCGAAGCTTGGAGAATGGAAAAAATGTCTATTGAAAGTACATTCGCGGGCAAACGGTTCAGGCTAGCCGGTGATGGACAGTGCGACAGCCCAGGATTTTCAGCCAAGTACTGCACCTACCACTTTCAGGACATGGAAAGTAAGAAAATTGTGAGTTCGGTGGTCGTGCAGGTGTCACAAAGTACATCCTCAGTGGCCATGGAGAAAGTTGGCTTTGTAGCATCATTGCAAGAACTACAATTGCGGGGAATGGTGATCGACCTGATAGCCATGGACAGACACGTTTCAATTGCCAAGACAATGAGAGAAGAGTACAAAAATATAAATCACCAATTTGACGTATGGCATCTTGCAAAAACAATCAATAAAAAAATGTCGGCTGCAGGTAAAAAAAAAGATATGCAAGGTATTTCACAGTGGTCCAAGTCAATCAGCAACCATCTTTGGTGGAGCTCAAAAACATGTGAAGGGTCGTTGGAAATTCTACTGGAAAAATGGCGGTCAGTAATGCTACACTGTAGCAACGTTCACCGCTGGACCACAAACCAACATTTCCACAATTGTGAACATGGCCATTTGTCCACAGAGGAGGCACGGAAGAAGAAGTGGTTGATTCCTTCATCACCCACTCACAAAGCCATTGAAAAGATTGTATTTGATAAAACTATAACAAGAGATTTGAGGGGACTCACGGAATTCTGCCACACAGGAGATTTGGAGGTGTTCCACAATATGTGCCTAAAGTACAGGCCAAAACGATTGCATTTTGGCATGGAGGGCATGATAAATCGGACTCTTCTAGCGGTCTTGGCACATAACCATAATGTTGGCCGTCAACAAAGTAGGACGACCGGAACTTTAGGGACGCTTCGCTACAATAAGGCCTTCACTAAAAGAAGTAAACAATGGGTGATCAAACCAGTGTTTGAGGATATGCAATATGAGTTTATTGAGAGACTTATCGTTGATGTCATAGATAGGCACATACATGGAGTTGTGAACGAACCTGTGCAGGGGACAACTGCATTGCCACCCAACATTGCCTCTGTTCCATGTCCACCTAAAGCAGAGCTCATTGAGAAATACACATCACGGTTTAAATGATTGTAATTTGATTGTCTGTTCTCTCGAGTCTCCTCATGTCGCAGGCCCATTGAATATGTGTATCTATGTATTGTGTAAATAAAAGTGATTGCTCAGTGTACATGCAATGTGTCTCTCCACCCTTGCCCCTCCCTTCACCGTGCAGTAGTGCGAACCACCCGGGTGTCACCTGTGACTTTGCTCTGGAGTCTTTTCATGTCGCAGGCCCACTGAATATTTGTAGCTATGTATTGTGTAAATAAAAGTGATTGCTCAGTGTACATGCAATGTGGCTATCCAACCTTGTTCATTTGCGCATTAAATTAAAACAAACAGTAATATAAATAATTTTTCAAGAAATATTTATGTTTCTCTGGGGCTGCAAAGCACGCAGACAAAATGCAAAGATGGAGTGGAAATTTCGAGTCCTGTGAGATGGCCTTACACTGAATGTAGCTAACTAGGAATGTGTGCTCGTTCAAAGTGAAGGTCAGCTGCTTTGATTTTTTGCTCGGGTGCCGGAATAGCCCACGACTCAGTATAAGGTTCTATTGTTATTTGACCTTGACAGGCCGGAACCATCCCGAAAGACTTCTTTTTGGGGGTGTGGTGCAATAACGTAAGAAACGATAATGAATACAATTTCAGAAACAATAGCCACGTTCATTAGAAGAAATAACGTCGGCATAGAAGGCGTGGTATTTCGGGGCTGCCCTACGCACAGACACAATGGAAAATGCAAATATAATGTAAGTAACTCTTTAGATGAGTTTATACCGCAATTTAATTACTATACAGTGGCTTTAAAGACGGGTTAATTGTACTTGTTCGTTCTATGTGGCATATTGTTTTGTACCGCGCACTATCTATCTTTTACGGAAGCACCTCAAAACCTTCCTCTTTGCTTCTGCTTTCTCTCTCCCTCTCCCCTGCTACAACTGGTCCACTGTATGCAACCTCGGTCCTGGGCCCTTCCACTCTCCACCTGCACTGCCTCCCTGTCAACCCCTGCACTGGGGGACTGTCTCAGTATCCTACAGCCCCCCCTTCCCAGCACTTGTTCTGCACTTACCTTGCACTTGCCACCAGCTGGCCCTATGTATTTATTATTTTATGCTACTTACCTTGTACTCCACTTCCCCCATCCCCTTCCCCTTGCACTTTTACCTTCCCCCTACCCCTGCACTTGCGCGATCTGAATGACACCTGGCCTAGTAGGATCGTTGTCTGTCTTCTCCTTGTTCCCCCCCCCCCCTCCCTGCCTCGCCACGCCTTCAAACACTTGTGTATAGGCGCGTTGCAAATGCCATATTATATCATATCAGTGACGAAGTGGTCCACTGGCGCTCAGGCGGCTCTGAAAAAGGCGGAGGAGAGGGGGTGGGTTACTGGAAATGACGTATAATACCCAGTAGCGCTGTCCTAGCTATGAAATGAATAATTTTAATAAAGATCTGATGGTGAGACTAATTTCATTTTTTATGTTTTTAAAACAGGTACATCCTTCATTATTGTCTGTGTCACGAGTACCAGACACCGGCGGATGGGTTTTTTAACCGCCAGTTGCTTCTCCGCGTGAACAACGTTACCACCCTGACCATTTTATGGGACGATCGCCAAGTACAAGTATGCCCTTACGCGGTACTAACGGCTAGATGCAACATACATACCGTTGTGGTGGCCTAGTGCCTCGTTGTTGGAACAGCCATGCGATTATCAGTGCGACCGAAGAGCTTATTTTATCGTAAACCAACACCCTGTGTACTGCACACGAACATCGCTTGCCTCAAGAAGAACTATTTTGGATCGAGAGCAAAGAAAAATGCAAATCGCTGAATATTTCTAAACATTTGATGTCCAATAAATGTACGTTTACCAAATTTACAATCTTGCGGTTTGATTTAAAAGTACAGTTTCATATTCCGAATTGTGGCGCACTGTGTTGTGAGCTGATCTGTGTTGGTTTCCGGGTTCTGTGTGGAGTCGCGTAGAAGACGCCTGGGCGCGTTTGCCTACGCAGCACAGTCACGTCACGGATAGAGGCGGGGAATATGAATGTTTTGATAAAGTCTGTTTCAGGGGCGGGGGATTTGATTTAGTGCCGCAAAGGCAGGTGAGCCAGGGCGATGGGGGGAAATGATAGGATTATCACAAAATGGAGGCTGATTTCGAGTGCGATAAGGGACGAAAAGTCGGGTAAGGTCCATAGGAAAGTTTTCTACGATCTACGGATTTATGCTTAAAAACACATGGCCGAACCGTAGGGACAATAAAAAAAAAGTCCCGGAACTATCCTTTAATACCAGTGTGAATAGGCCCATATTCCCAAATTACTGTGAATGCAAGCAGACGTCCAACGCCAAACGATAATGACGTGTATAGCACTTACGCTTAAGCGCTTCATATAGAACAAATATACATACAATATCACCAAACCTGTGTTGATACTCGTGCATGAACCTCAGCAGGATGAAAGGCTGAGTTGACCTTGCTGGGAGTCGAACCTGCATCCTGCAGATCACACACACATTTCAGCTGCCGGCGCTCAAATCAAAGAGCTATCTTACTGGCTATAGCCATCAGAAAAACCAGCCACTCCAGAAACAAAGAGCCACATGCTGCTGGCCACAGCCCATGAATATCAATTTAAAAAAAAAAAAGTATTAATTTTGCTATTGTTTTAGGGTTAGCAAGGGAGACCAAAGGGGCAGCAAAGGAGACTTCAGGGGTTGCAGTTGCGACCCCTGTCGACCCCTAAATGACATCCATGCTGTGCTTCCCGTGACGACATACAGCCCAGCGGGTTTTTAATTTTGCAAAAAGCTCATATTTTTCGAAATTTGTTGATGGCTGTAAAGTAGGCAGTTTAGCACAATCATATATTTTTTTTAATTGCTCTATTTTACTTTTAATGGAAGTGGAACGCATAGTGATTTTCAGTGTATAGGCATAGCTCAAATTAATTAATAATCAGGTGAAAAGACTTGATATGATGGTTTATTTATATAGCGCCTATGCACAATGTGTTTCAAAGCGCTTGAAGGCAAGGAAGGGAACAAGGGAAAATACAATGACGTTCTTACAGGCCATGAACAGTAAGGATGTGAAATTAACTATCGTACTCGGCCTGACGACATTTCAGATAGTGACTTACAGTTTTTACAGCAAATAAAGCTAAAACAAGAAATAGAAAAAAAATGCAAATTGGATGTGGTCACGTTAGACAACAGATCTAGCGTAACTCAAGCGGAGTCTGCTGCAGAGTCTTTTGGTCGTGCCTGGAGAGAGACTCTACAGCGTTTTGCTCCTGATTCCAGTGAGGGTCTGCTTTACCCTCTTGTCCTCTTTCTACTTCCACACTTTGAGGACTCAAATTACCCAGCAAGCCGCGGAGCGGCCGCGGAGTCTGCTGCAGAGTCTTTTGGTCGTGCCTGGAGAGAGACTCTACAGCGTTTTGCTCCTGATTCCAGTGAGGGTCTGCTTTACCCTCTTGTCCTCTTTCTACTTCCACACTTTGAGGACTCAAATTACCCAGCAAGCCGCGGAGCGGCCGCGGAGTCTGCTGCAGAGTCTTTTGGTCGTGCCTGGAGAGAGACTCTACAGCGTTTTGCTCCTGATTCCAGTGAGGGTCTGCTTTACCCTCTTGTCCTCTTTCTACTTCCACACTTTGAGGACTCAAATTACCCAGCAAGCCGCGGAGCGGCCGCAGAGTCTGCTGCAGAGTCTTTTGGTCGTGCCTGGAGAGAGACTCTACAGCGTTTTGCTCCTGATTCCAGTGAGGGTCTGCTTTACCCTCTTGTCCTCTTTCTACTTCCACACTTTGAGGACTCAAATTACCCAGCAAGCCGCGGAGCGGCCGCAGAGTCTGCTGCAGAGTCTTTTGGTCTTTAGGCTCTGCAGGCTCCGCGGCGCTCCCACACCTTATATCCCATTGGAACCTTCTTTAAAGAAACCAACTAGAAGCTCCCTGAGAAAACAACAAACGCAGTACACTAACATTACACCACGCCTGAGCTGATACCCCCTCCTTCCTCCGACAACTGTTCCAGTGTCGAAAGCTGCACTCGGCGGACAGCGTGTCACCAAGGCTCCCCCCCGCCAACAACCCAGTTAACAGGTGAATCTACGTCCGACAGCCCCCCTGGTCCTGTCTGCTCCCCAGCACTCCTGGCCGCGACTGCCGGTGCCTGCGCGAACACAAGTTTCACCTACGCGCCAGCTCCGAGACATCACTAGAACTACCGCTCACGAGAGGACCCGAGAGCACCTTGCTCACCCCCCCCTCACCCCGTCTCCGTGAGACCCATCGACGAACTCCATCGCCAGAACGGAAATAAGTCCATCAACTACCTCTGGCCCTCTACACCAGGCACTGGGTCATTTCACACCGAACCAAATCCCTTCCTACGACCGGCTTTCTCTGTCTCCCTCGCCCACCATACCTACTACTCGCGGGCCTGTCTGCGACTCTTTCACATGACATCTCGCAGCTGACGTCTCTAAAGCCAGCAGTAAACGGCTCATCTCCCTGCTGTGAAAATTAACACAAAGTGCTGCAGTGCCAAATCCTCTCACGCCCAGGACGCTCACTGAGGATAACACGGGACTTGCTGATCACTCGTTCCAGTGATTGCTAATCAGTTCGAAAACACTACACGCATCTCGGTGTAGAAAATCTGCGGAAAACTCAACACTGCTGCTCGCTCCAAAGGGCCCCGCCACTTGAACATTGACAGTCCTGCCCAAACCACCTGCGCTCCAGGAGACCGAAAGGGCTCGTCCCTTGGATCCTGTGAGCGCCAGACCTTCAACAAACAACATCTCTCCTTGATAACACCTGGATTTGATATATCGAAAGAGTAACCTCCTTGGATACACCTTGGAAATAGACAAGCCGGCACACACCACCTGCGCCCCACGAGACAGCAAGGGCTCGCCCCTTGGATACTGTGGGCGCCAGACCTTCAACAGATAACATCTCTCCCTGATAACACCTAGTTCTGAGAGAGCGAAAGAGCAACCTACAAGGATACACCTGGGTAACAGACAGTCTTGCTCATACCATCTGCAATCCAGGAGACCGAAAGGGCTTGTCCCTTGGATCCTGTGCGTGCCAGATCTTCAACAGACAAAATCTCCCCCTGAAAGCACCCACTACACCAGTACTCCTAAACCTGGTACACTGCAGGAGACCGAAAGGGCTAGCCCCTTGGATCCTGTGGTCAGCTCTTTCACCACATCAACCAATCTTCTAGGAGGAACAAAGCTACCACCATCAAAGGAGACCGAAAGGGCCAGCCCCTTGGATCCTGTGGTCAGCTCTTTCACCACCTCAACCAAACTTCTAGGAGGAACACAATTACCACCATCAAAACCTGAACGCGTCAGGATACAACAGATCCGCCAGCAAACAAAGTAGAAATGTTGGAAACACGACCGAAGCAACCACCAGCTGCCCGCCCGAAGACGAGACTGAGAACAAAACTCAACACAGCTGCCCAATCTGACTTGGACTCGTCACAACTCACGATGGAACAATCCCTTTCACGAGGACATCCACCAAAAGTTGCTCCGAATCATTATCTACACAAACCTGACAATCAGATTGAGCAACTTCTCAATATAGACCATTTCACAAATGCAACAAGCGACCCAACAGGGCAACCAAACGACCACCGTGACCTGCAACATCAAATCAGCATACCAAACCAACCACACAACACATCTGAGACTTCTGAACACCTCACTAACAACCCTCGCGTCAATATCAGCGAAGATGATCAGCTAATTGTCCAAGCAAAAGACGCCTCAAGTGCACCACTACATGACACTCGAATTTATCATGACCAAGACCCCCTGCTAACACTAGTCTGCAACAAATCTTACACCCAAGACGGCAAAATTGCATCTACAACTAACGAAGAAGGAAACCCCCTGTCCGGACCAACGGACACCAAGATTACCGACACCAGAAACCAACTTCACGAAACGACAACACTACCATTTCAAAGAGATCTAGCCCTACAACCAGCGGAAGATACGAACAACAGTCTCATTCAAGAACAACCGGAAAAGACAAACAACCTACTGAAAAAGCGCCCTGAAGATATACGCGAAGAGTTGCTCCTGATTAACACCGTCACGCAGCTCCACGCAGAACCAAGTGCAAATAGAGAGACCTTTCTCTCAACCAAACTGCACGACAGAGAAAAAGCTTTCGGCTCAATAGAAGACACAAACAATTCCGAACTGCAACTAGCCACAGCAAAAGACCAACAACGAACCAGTAATACCGAACAAAAGAACAATGGAAAACAAGGGCCACTGGATAATACTACTAGCTCCTCCAAAATTCACAATTATAATAAAGACTATCCTTCCTACAAAACCGTAGATTTTCCTAACCATGAACCTATCAAACCGCAGCCAAAAGAATTACGAACTTTCACTTTACCACGCACTTCTCTAAATAACACACTGCAGCACACAAAGAAGGAAAAGGCAAGATTAGCCAAAATTGCATGGCTACAGACTCACAAATCAATAAAAACCACCCAATTGCCAGAAAAAGACTATCAATGGACATAACAGAAATAGAATCAATCATGTCAAGCCTTGACAAACGCAAATAAATATTTAGTACAACTATAGGAAACCACCAATCACAGATGACATCAACCCCATGTCTAACACAAGAAACCGGAAAAAGTATTATTAAGACAGAACGCGACACGAACCGAACAGGAAACCAGAACATTCCCAACCGATTTAACTACGACACGATAGAATCCTTCTACACACCAGATAACATGAACAAAAATGATAACTCAATGCCGCTAGCAGGACCAACAGAACGCAATTCTCCTACCTCAACACCCAACAAACCGGAAAACGACGAAAATACCAACCCAAGAATTCCAACTACAATGATCGATTTGCAAAACATGTTGATGGCAGTACTTTCTCAAACCATGATACCTTTTATCAAATTACACGAATCCATGAACGACAATATTAAAGATCAAGGAACCCTCTTAGCAATGATCCATGCCAAGCAGATCTATATCGAAAATTTCCTAAAAACAACAGAGGCCCGTCTCAACTCAGAAGCAGAGCAATCAAATCGATGGCAACAACGTCTAACAGAAATGGCCAGAAGCGATCGACAGGAAAAAACCAACTTAAACAACGAACTTCTAGCTCTACTTAAACTACAACAACAACTCCAATCAACCCAAAAACTAGTCTCAAAGAGCATTCAACCGCAACCACCTCAGCGTCCAAACACTCAACAGATTGCCACACAAACTGAAAGCGCGGACGCAAGCCTCGCACAACAACCCATGACATTGGCCTCATCCATCCTAACAGAGACTCAAGTCACTTGCCAATCACAAGTGACCAAACCAGAACAGTTTAAGATCTTCTCGAAAGAAAAACCAATCCCCACAACCAAACCAACACAGCCCAAGACAACTAAGAAAAAACAAACAGGCTCTAGAGCCTTCCTCAGAACAATAAAAACTACGGATCAAGCTTTACAAGCGATAAAAGAGAAAACACTGATACAGGCTCGCCAAGCACCACTGCATCAGGCAATACCACAGCTGGCAAAACCTTCAAACAGACTACAAGATCCTCAAGATACTTCAAATTTTCAACTGTCACAACTGCTCCCACACTCAGCCTCCACTGACGAAGAACTTCTAAACTGCTCAACTCACGAAGACCGCGAAACAGATGACACACCACTACCCATTCATTCTACAACACCACCAAGATACATTATTCTTGACGAATACTCCACCACCCGCGAACTACAAACCTCATGTCAATATGAAGATATTTCAGAACATCCTTTACAGGAAACTTCCAAGATTTCCTCGAATACTTCCGACTGCATATTATTACTTCCTGATGACTACGACCAAGTCTCAGATGATTCCTTCGTCTCCCATATAACATATTCTACCGACTGCACATTTCCCTCCTTCATCAATCCGTTAGAACAAAAACAAATTTATCAAATTCACATTGAAAATCAAACTACCAGACCAAAACCTTTAATACTCAACAGAACTAACACCCTTCGACTATTTGGAGCGATATCACAGCTAAAACACATAACAACTAACAAGATCGATTCAATCATTTTCAAAGACGAAAAGCACCTAGATAAAATTATTGTAGAATTATCTGATCCAGATGATCAAGAACTAATCATAACAAAACGCGAGCAACTCCTCAAACTTGGATTCAACTGCTGGGCTTCAACGTCATCAAGGAAAAACCCTATGATAAAGTACACACAAAATCGTACCAACAATTACTCAGCGAAATACTCAAACTCACCGTATTTCCCAAATCCCGAAGAATCGAACACACAAGAGAGACCATTCAAAAGAATTTATGATTCAGAAATGTCATTTACAGAAACCATTTCCTCAAGAAGTTCAACCTATTCCCACTCATAACAACTAATCAATAACAATATAATATGGTCACTCTGTTCATGGAACACAAGAGGAAACCTACATTTGTTTACTCAACCCTCGTCTGATCTTGAGAAATATCTCATCATTTGTCTCCAAGAAACCTGGATCACCGAAACACCAGCATGCAACGGTTATCTTACCTTCCTAAATCCTGCCATAAAAAAACATCAAGGAAGACCAGCATCAGGTCTACTCACACTAATCAAAATTACCCCGCAATGGAAAGTAGTGCGCAATGAAAATATAAACCCCTGGACTCAATTGACTATAATAACAACACAAGCGCACCAACAACGAAAAAAAGGAAATGGCGAAACAACAATCGCCATCTTGAATTTGTACTGGAATCCTGCAGCCATTACATCTGTCGCATTCATCGATGGCGTATTCATGACAATAGACAACCTAGTAAGGACCCATCAACGCCTCGAATTTATACTGTGCGGAGATCTCAATATCAACCTAATCACACCAAATGGCACTCCGCGCCCACTCGAACAACTGACAGGCAAAGCATCGACATGGATGAAAGAAATCATAACGCGAAATCTTATTCTCCTAAACCATGCAAAAGATAACTCCATCCCTTTTGTCCCAACATGGACCAGAGGCCATTCAGCAGCAATTATTGACTACATATTTCTTTCGCAAAACCTTCATGAATCGGTCAAGGCAGCTCCAACGCTAACGTCTGACAACAGCGACCACAACAAGCTAACTGTCACCTCACATATTATCAGCCAACAAAACGCAAAAGTTGCAACGCTTGAATTTACTGGCACATCTTCAAGGCTACGAATACCACAATCAGCGCTATCACTCCTGCCGATGAAATTACTTGCTTCAACAAAACCAGACCTCGAAAAGTTGAATTATGAATGGATTTTGCTTCCATTTCATCAAACATTAAAAAACTGTCCGCAAAGAACTCATGTACATTCCTACAACGAAGAAATAGCACAAAGAAAAAAGGAGCTGGCTAAACAGATACGACATCTCAAGAATAACAAAACACCAGAAACTATGACGGAGAGTAGAAAACTGAAACTTCGATACAACAACTGGAGGAAATCACAACAAGCAATTCTCCTCCAGACAGATGCAGAATCAATAATGAAGACCTACAAGGCAAATAATACAAGAGAATTGTGGAATTTACTGAACGACAACCAGCAAAAACAATACAAGCTCACAGCTAACGTACCAGAACAAACATGGATTACTCATTTCTCGACCATGTATGCAGCACACGAACAACAATCTCAAGAAAATCTCAACCCCAAACCCAAAACAAAATGGACTGTAGTCATCATGCACGAAGAGCTACTACACATGATCCAAAACCTCAATCCCTCAAGAGCTCCGGGCCCTGATGGACTTTCTAATGCTGTCCTTAAACAAGATCCTGCGGCATGGGCAGATTTTATGACACAGATTTTGGAAATTATAAACATACACAATCGAATTCCAACTACCTGGAGAACAGCCACCATAGTTCCGATCCACAAACAAGGACCACGTGACCTCCCTCAGAACTTTCGTCCGATTGCCTTGCTTGACCCACTCGGAAAAATCTTCGCAACAGCTCTCTTGAGGCAACTCACTGCATGGGCCACTTCCACTGGACGACTATCACCACGACAAACAGGCTTCACACGTAACGTTGGAACTAACATCAATCTTCTCCTATTGCACGTCATCAAGCACGAAGCAATAAACAACAAGTCCATGATTTACACGGCATTCATTGACTTAAAGATGGCCTTTGATGCAATACCTCGTCAAAAGCTCTGGGATAAACTGAACAAATGGAACTGCCCTGCGACCATCCTTGAACCCATTATACAACTTTACTCAAACACCTCAATAAAAATCAGACTCACAAAACAAGGTTTGGCAACGGAGCCTATCAACACAGCGAATGGTCTAAAACAAGGATGCCCCCTCGCAGCGACTCTATACAACTTGTTTACATCAGACATTGACCAATTCCTCTCGAACACTCAAACAAACCCTCCAAAAATAAACTCAATACCGGTCCCCATCATGTCCTATGCAGACGACATCGTCTTGCTCGACAGAACACCATTTGGACTCCAACTTTCTCTTACAGCACTAAGTGACTACATGAAACAAAATGAGCTAACAATCAACAGTACAAAAACAAAAACCATGCTTCTAACGAAATCTAAAGCAAAAGCAAAAAAAACACCGGACTTCAACATCAATGGAATACGCCTGGAAAATGTCACAACATTTAAATACCTTGGCATTATCATCAATCAATCAAAGACAGAAACAGACTGGTTAGACAACCTAGAACAAAAGGCTCAAGCGCTCGCACGACAGGGATGTATTCTACACAGAAAATACGGAAAATTCTCATTTAAGCCCATCATCATGTTCTACAGACAAAAATACATTCCCATTATAACATATGGAACTGAAACAATGATGAATGCAGACCAGGTAGACTGGGTGAAATTTGAAGCAATATTCTGGCGCAAGATCTTAACCCTTCCTCAATCATATCCCATGGCGAGAATTCGCTACGAAGTAGCTACCCAATCCATCGGTTCCATGGTACGATGGAAAAGATTAGACATCTACCGCAAAATACTGTCCGATGACAAGACCCCTGCAATCCAAATCCTGAAAACCAACTCAACTGCTCTAAATAACACAATACTACAAACCTGGAAAAAAACAATAACCAAAGAAATGGAGCAAGAAAACATATCGGAAGAACTTCTAACGAAATGCCCCCAACACGCCAAAATCAAAATGCTACAAAACGATTGGATCAAAACCATCGAAAAGAAAAATACATACAAACGGACTTTGCAGTGCAATAAAGACAACAGAAAACTACATGAACCACAACCATACATCTTATCATTCCCTGATCCAACTATCAGATCAACCTTCTTAAAAATCCGGCTGAACACCCTACCTACTAATGACTACTTGGCATCAACAAGACAGATCCCAAAAAACCAGAACCACTGCCGATTCTGTGAAATCATCACAACACCAGAAACCATATTCCATCTGGTCATGGAATGTCCCTCTCTCGCCAACCAGCGCAAGCAGTTTGGGGCCTATTTTGACCTTGCCTCGCAGCAAATGACAACAGATGAAAGATGGGCTGCGATTCTCAGTGGACAAAATAACAAATACACATCCACAGCTGTCCTTTACCTTCACAGCATTCTCGAGATCAATGGAGGAAAAATGCTTTCCTAGCATTGTAGACTACATTTTTTTCTCTTTTTTTAACCACGTATTTCGCACGAATCACAATGATGAAAAAGTTTGAGACAAAACTAAAACATCAAAAATAAAAAAAAATAAAAAAAAATAAATATGAACACAGCTCATATACAAGCTACATAAAAAAAAAAAGTTAAAATGTTGCTCACCACCTCACCTTACTGCCTAACTGCACTCTCAAGCACGGATGCGCGCGGCAAGGTGCTTATGTAGGCAGCAGGCAGGTAAGGGGCGGCAGAGCTAAGTCTGTTAGCACTCCAGAAGTTACAAATGCTGTGAATGATAAACAAATTATCCATCCACAAGTGTCCACAAGTCTCCAAAGATATGTTGAAACTAAACAAAGGAGAACAAGCAAGATTTCAGTCACTTATCCGCGAAGTGGAGCAGGTAGCAAGCTCATCCGTAATGTTCCTCCATACCGTAAAAGCCGTCCTCTCTGCCCGTAACTGCACTCTCAAGCACGCCTGCAAATGCGCACGCGGAATGCGCGCGGCGAGGTGCTTATGTAGGCATCAGGAAGTTAATGGGCAGAGCTAAGTCGGTTAACACTCCAGAAGTTCCAAATGCAGTGAATAATATACACATTATCCATCCACAGGTTTCCACAAGTATCCAAAGATGAGTTGTAACGTAAAAGCTGTCCTCTCTGCCCATAACTGCACTCTCAACCACTCTGCAAAGGTGCGCGCAAACTGATCACTTATTTTTGATTCCATTTGTGATTTTTTGACCCTTTGCAAGTGCCTTATTCTGTCTCTTACCCCACATTAAATAATGTTCTCATTGTTTTCTGGCTTTTAATCCTTAGATTCTCTCAAACCACTGTCTACAATTTCAAGTTCCAACTTCCATTTTGGAAAAAAATTGGATATTCTTGTTTCATGAACCATTACAAGTCTTCCCCCCATTTCACTTCATGGCAAATGTGTGTGTTTTCTGTCTAATATCCTCCTCCCTCAGTATTTAGACACTACTATATAAATGTTTATCTCTCAAAGGAATTATCTGTGTAGCTTTGCAAGTGTATTTCTACAATTTGACCATTTGGTTTGTTATCCAATATGTACTTATTACCCCATTTTTGCTCTAGCACCTTGCAGCGTCTCTTGTGCTAGATGGAATTACCAAAAAAGATTTCGGACCAAATAACCGGGCAGACTCAAGGAATATGGCAAAGTACTACTTTATTCTCTATTTAATAAAGCAGGGCAAACTAGCAGACATCGGACTGATGCTTGCACACTCACAAACAAACTTGATTACACAGAGGCTTTATACCCCAATGTGCGTCATCTATGATGTCATCCTACGTGGCAAACTATAAAACTTTTAGCTGGAGGGATTGGTTAGGGGAACATATCTACTTATAGAATATATATACGGGTTAGTACTTCATTGGCTGTCTCTTATCTGTAAGATACACCTTGAACTACCTCTAAATACGTATAATACTGATTAAAGCAAACAAAATGGCAGCGGATTGGTCTATGCAACATTGTATAGCAGGTTGCCCCTTAGACCCACTGATTGATTGGCATTCTCACCCAACGTTGGACTTTCGACTCAGCTAGCAGCACGTAAGGAAACCGAAACCCAGGTGATAGAATCATGTCAGATTACTCCCCACTTTCCCAATTAGTCCATAATCTCTCAATAGTCCTGCCATGAGCCAACACTTCCTGTCTGTAGTTGACCTTGGAGACTGTTCGCTGTTCTAGGACATTCAAGGGAGTGTAAGCACATCACTATCTTCATCTGAGGCTTAATGAATAGCCCTTGTTTTTTTTTTTTTTAATTCTAAGTCCACATGTGAAGAGACCACAAATGTGTCCATTTCAACCTCTTATTTAATGCTATTTGATTTAACTATACTGAGTGTCATGCTCCTCTTGGCCTCTAGAGACTTGCTCACTCCATCTTGTATAGACGTTATACACTTTTAATTGTCCAATAGTTGGTTCCTGAAGATGGTTTCTTCTTCTTTAATCTAAGAGAAATGTTTCTCACGTCCATGACGTATCCGTTTGCCTCCCTTTGTGCTTTGCAGCCATTCCTCAAATAACATCCTTGATCCTAAGCCAACATAGACTCTTCTATGTTTTGCACACAAAGCTGTACTTCCAGCGTCTCCAGACTCTTCGACCCTGACCTGTTTCTGAGGTAGCTGAATTGAATCTTTGCACAAGCCGGCGTCCATTTTCCAACTATGGCCGTCCTAGCCATGTTATATATTCCCCAAAAGCAAGCTTCTATATGTCTTTTCTACCTTGCCTTGCTGCGTATTTACACTTATTGATCAGCACGTTACTTTGCTTTCATGATTACTTTATCATTTCATACACGTTTCTCTTGTCACTTGAGTTACATCGTTACTCTTCAGTATTTTCATATTGTTTCAGTATGTCCTCGTATAGCTTCTTTATGACATCACTCTTCCCTCAT
Source organism: Ambystoma mexicanum (assembly GCF_040938575.1). NCBI lineage: Eukaryota > Metazoa > Chordata > Amphibia > Caudata > Ambystomatidae > Ambystoma > Ambystoma mexicanum. The sequence continues at coordinate 54,125,474 of NC_090934.1, read as the reverse complement.
CAGGTTTCACTCAATGCTCTGTGATGTCCAATGGTGCGTGCTGACATTCTTCTACATGGCATCCTTCAACACTTTCAGTGCGAGGGTACGTTTGGTATGGCTGTCTGAGTGCATATCATCTCTCGTACACTCGATGCAGTGTAGGCATAACACATGGGATCCCATACAGAGCCCTTCTCCTACTGTTCCAGTATGATGGCAGTGAGGGGGCGGGAGCTAGGGATAATGTGTCCAACTGCTCCTCTACAATTTACTGTGTGGGGATTCTTTCACTATTATTTCTGCAATCGGGTGAGTTGAGAGACATTCGTCTGTTTCCTTTCTCTCGTCTGAATTTTTTTATACACAGTCTAACAGATTTCCCTGTTGTCTTTTTGAATTCCCATTTTGTCCTTCCGACTCTGTGGTGGTTGTTGGGCTACCTTCCCAGTTGTTCTACCTGCTCAATTTCTAGACACCTGTAAAACCTGTCAGAAAGTGGGCCGGGGCTTGCCTGTTTGGGGATACCACAATCACTAAAAGCTCTCCTTGAGCTGGAGGTTCCTAAATCCACCAAGAGTAGCACACAGCCTCAGTAAAAGGTCTACCTGCTAAGGCTAAAGCAGGACACACCGCACCTGACTCTTAATGGATAAGTATTTTAATAATTTTAATATATATATATGTATCATATGTATCATATATGAGTCATATATATATATATATATATATATATACATATATTACATGGCCACAGTAGTGGCCATGTAGTTATGGTTAAGTTGCTGTTTCCATAGGAAGAGCACTTTTTGGGCGGCTTATAACTTTGCTCTCCCTGGACGGATCCTCACCAAACTTTGCAAAGTAGTTGGGTCACTCTGAATTTGTTTGCAAAGTTTGGTGAGGATTCGTCCAGGGGGGGCAAAGTTATAGGGGGGGTCCCAAAACTTCTTTTTTTCCCATAGACATAATGGGAAAAAACATTGCGCACGGCTACAGCCCGAACCGCTGGACGGATTTACACCAAATTTGTGGCAGGAGCGGCGGCCTGGTCCCAAAAGCGTGCTTTTGTAAATTTGGTGTAAATCCGTCCAGTAGTTTTTTAAAAAATGACCAAAATGTAAGGCAAAAAAATTAGTGATATCTGCGTTCGCTTTGCGGACGGACTTCCCTGTTCGCTCCGCGGACAGCACCCCGATTGGCCCGTGGGCTTGCGTCATGTCCGCGGACATGCAACGTGTTCGCTGATTGGACGGCGAGGGGCGTGTCAGATTTTCTGTGGCGCCCGCCATCTTGTATTCGCAGTCGACCGCGTACAGCGCAGTGAAACGTGGATAAAAATTGTTTTTAGTGCCGTGTGTTGGTGTGTAAGAGTGTTTGGGGAGGGTGGGGGAGTACGAGATATGTTCAATGCTTTGTTTTTTTATGTGCTAGATGTTTTTGTTGCGTTCGATTTGTCCGCGGAGAACACGGCTGTTCTGACATTTTGTAAATAAACTAAATGGTGGGGTTTTTAGAGGACGGAGTCTGTGTCATTTTTGTTCGCAAGGAAGGTAAAAATGAGCTATGAACACTCGCGGTGTACTTAATTGTTCGTAAATACACAAACTGGGGGTGTCCTCAGGACGCTGTCCGTATTGTAATTTGTCTAGTTGAGTGTGTTCTAAGAACACTCGCAGTGTCCTGAAATAGTTGCAATTACACAAAATGGGGGTGTTTTGAGAACGTTGTTTGTATTGTTCGTTGTCAGGGTGAAAGTGTTTTAAGAGCACTCCTTTTGTCCGCTAATAGTACAATTTCCTAGGGGCGTCAACCAACTTTTTGTCCACTAAAGAAACGATAAATCCGGCTGGTGTGCGTCGACATTATGTGATAATCCTATGACTGGCGCTATTGACCTGGCTGACTTGCTTTTGCGACACTAAATCATATCTCCCGCCACTAAGCCTGATATTATCAAAGCATTCATATTCCCCGCCTCTCTCTGTGACGTTACAGGGTGCGTCATGAAACGCGCCCAGTCGTCTCCAGTACTACGCGACTTTACACAGAACCCGGAAGACAACACACATTATGTCACAACACAGCACGCCACAATTCAGAATATGAAACTGTGATTTAAAAGCAAAGAGCAAGATTGTAAATGTTGTAAAGTACATTTATTTGACATCAAATGTTTAGAGAATATTCAGCAATTTGCATTTGTCTTTGTTGTCGATCCGCAAAAGTTCATGTTGAGACACGCGATGTTCCTATCAGGTTACAACTCAGTGCGTCACAATTCGGAATATGAAACTGTGGTTTAAAAGTAAACAGCAGGATTGTACACTTGGTAAAGTACATTTATTTCACATGAAATGTTTAGTGAATATTCAGCGATTTGCTATTGTCTGTGCTGTCGATCAGCAAAAGTTTATTTGGAGCCGCGGGTTGTTCCATTGCGGTAGATAGGCTGTTGGTTTATGATAAAAGCAGTAAATGGTCTCTCTGATAATCGGAAGGTTGCTCCAACAACGAGCCATTAGACCACCTTATTGGTTGGTATGTTGTTTGTAGCCGCTAGTACTGCGTAAGGGCATATTGGTCCTTGGCGATTGTCCCATAAAATGGTGAGGGTCATGAAGTTGCATATTTGGACTTGCACCTGGCAGTTGAAGACCCCATCCGCTGGAGTCTGTAAATCGCGACAAAGACAAAACGGGGCCACGTACCTGTTTTAAAAAACATAAATTAGTCTCACCAGCTGATCTTCATTAAAAATCATCATTTTATTTATTAGGGCGTGAAACTATTTGCTATCGAGGATAGTGCAACAGAGTATGTTAATAATAAAAAAATAATATGTTCCCATTCATATAGCGCTAAGAAATGTGAGGTATCTAAGCAGTGCTTATTATTAACCACGGTGTGTGGTGCTCATTTATCGACCACGGAAGGATGAAAGGCTGAGCTTGGGCTTGCCTGGATTCGAACTTGCGTTAGCAAGCTGTGCACGGATGTCAAAGCGAGCGCTGTACTCGCTGTGCCACTTGACAGGCTACAGTAAAGTGGCACAGCGAGTAGAGCGTTTGACCGCCTATAGACCGGTTAAATTATTTCTATTAACCCACTCTGTGTCGTCTGCCTTTTTCAGAGCCCTCTAAACGACAGGGGATCAATTCGGCGGTGATAGTACGCAGTAGAAAACATTATGCCACTTTCAACTAACAAGTTCAACTTCAGCGGTCTTTAATGCTACGCTATTGTAATTATATTTGGTATAAAGTAATGTAAAGGGTTACTTACAGTACAATTGCAATTTCCATTGTCTACGAGTGGTGCAGTCCGAAAATACGACTCTGCGTGTGCCAATGATCTTTCGCATAGTGATATAATATGTAAAAGTGGTTTCGTTTCAGAAATTTCATCTTTATCTTCTCTTACGTTTTAGCCACACTCCTTCAAGAGAAGTCTTTCATCACAATCTCTGTCTGTCAAGGTCAAAACACAATACAACCTTATAGTCTGCTTCGTGAGCCTCTCCGGGGCCAGAGAAAAAAATGAAGCAGCTGACCTTCACTGTGAACGAGCATAAATTCTTACTTTGCAAGATTCTGTGTAAAGCCATCTGTAGAAGTTAGTTTTTGCACGCCATGTTTGTATATTGTTTGCGTGATATTAAAAAAAGTTTGTTTAAAGGACGTTATGGTTCTAAGTACAGCCGAAAGACCCCTGAAAATAGCAAGTTATGGTAAGCTATGAAAAATAACTCGCGCCAACACCATGCACTGCTAAGACTAACACCCAGGACATCAAAGATGACATCGCAAATGTCATTGATGAAATCACTGATGACATCACATGTGTATGTACTTTTCATGGAATTTGTGTACTAGGGATTTTCATTATAATGTTCCGAAAAAAGTGTCAAGGATATTGCAATAAATATCATACCGTTATTAGTGCTTTGCACGATGCATTTATATCAATAAATAGCATTGTATTATGGGATTCTATGTAGTATACTGAGCTGCTAATGGAGAAAGATAGCATTGTGTGTAGAGTACAAGATAAAAGTATAATATTTGTAATGTTAATATGTAGAATAATGAAATGATAATTGTCCTGAAATGTTGGAAAATTCACAAAATGGGGGTGTTCTGAGGACGTTATTCGTATTGTGTGATTGCTTAGCTGTATGCAATGAGGGAATGGTACAGAGAGTAAAGTGGACGCCGTCCGCGGACACCGCGCGCGGCTGTTCATGGACAGGGCGTGGTAAATCCGGGTTTTTCCAGGAAATCCAACATGGAAAGAAGACTGTACGGATCAGCCAATCAGATGTCGAGGTTGTGGATTTGTGTTGAAAGAGACTGTGTGTGGTGAAGATGGCAGAAGTGGAGAAAGTCAGGGTGTTGGTGCTCGGAGATATGTTTGTGTATGGTTTACAGCAGTACGCTGAATGCAGGCATGTTGCAAAGAACTTTGATGTCAAAGGAGTGGAGGTGGTGTGGAGCACTGTGCCTGATTGCAATGTACAGGGAATTGTACAAGTTTGTGCGGATATGGCCACGATGAACAGTCCGCATGTGGTAGTTTTGCACTATGGTGCTTTCCATTTGGGCAACGTCAGTGCCCCTACTTTGTTGGCTGATTTGGAATGCTTGGTTCAAGCCGTAGTGAAGATCCTTCCAAATGCAAAAGTAATTTTTTCTGGATTACTACCTAGGGCAATATGGGACAATAGTTCAGATTTTTGTCCTCAGCAAAACATCGCTAGGTGTGTCATCAACCGAGGCATGTGTGCCTTCATGCTTAGAGCTGGTATGTTCTTCTGTAACAATGAGAATATTGATGCCAGTAATGCTGTTAATTTTAAAGAAGATGGCATTTCTTTATCTTTTACCGGAAATGCCTTTTTATTTTGGAATGTAAGGGTTGCTTTGGAGAAGGTTATGTGAAGATTTTAGGAGTAAAGTAAGAAAAAAAACAAGAAAAAAATATAAAATAACAGGTGTCTGTCAAGCATCTGTAAAAAAAAAAACGGCTTTTTTCAGAGCCAACTTCAAAGGGGAAATGGGGCACACTATTTAAATTTACATTCACCACGCCCAGATTTTCGATGTGTCCGCGAACATGGCGGTAGTCCGCGGACATGAAAATCACTACCAGGGGGTTAGTATGTTCTATGTTACATGTCAGGGATATTATGGTTAAGTTGTGTTACTAAAAACCTATGAAATTCAGTGAAAAATTTTGTTAAAGTGATGTTATGGTTCCAAGTAAAACCGATATTCCCTTGAAATTCGCCAGTTATGGTAACATAAGCAACCATAACTCGCGCCACTGTGCACTGCTAACACTAACACCCAGGACATCGAAGATGACATCACAAATGTCATTGATGACATAACTGATGACATCACATGGCTGGCTTTCCCTTTTTATCCTTTACTGACATATCGAAGCCACATAGTTTTCTGCAGTAACAGTCAGGAAGTAAAAGTTGAAAAGGTACTATATTTGTAGACTTGGGTTCCTGTCACATCATATATGAAACATGTACGTAGCGGAAGATACAGGCTTGAAAGAGAGGAATCCTTTCTGTACATGAAGATAATCATAATGGTATCAGCACTTTGTCATAGTTTTAGTTTTTATTACTCTACCTTCCCTCTATATGCTCATATTTGTATACATTATAGTCACTCTCCATAGAGTGAATGGGAATTTTTTTTTGCTCGCGTCTACAGCCCAAACCGCTGGACGGATTTCCACCAAATTTGGACCAGGATCAGTGGCTTGGTCCCGAAAGCGTGCTTTTGCAAATTTGGTGAAAATGCGTCCAGTAGTTTTTTTTAAAAATGAGTAAAAAGTAGGTTTAAAAAAATTAGTGATATCTGTGTTCGGTTTGCGGATACACTTCCCTGTTCGCTCCGCGGAAAGTGTCCTGATTGGCCAATCGTCTTGCGTGATGTTCGCAGACATGCAAAGTGTTCGCTGATTGGACGGCGTGGAGCGTGAAGCGCGTCAGATTTTTCGGTAGCGCCCGCCATATTGGATTCGCGGACGTCCCGGACAGCGCGGTGAAACTTTGTTCAAAATGTGTATTTTGTAGAGTGTGTTGGTGTGTAGGAGTGTTTGGGGAGGGTGGGAGTGTGTGAGATAGGATGAAAGTTGTGTTTTTTATGTGTTAGACGTTCTTTTTGTGTTCGATTTGTTTGCGGACATCACGGGTGTTCTGAAATTTTCTAAATAAACTGACTAGGGGGTGTTCTAAGGAGTCAAAATGTGTCCGTTTTGTTCGCAAGCAAAGTGAAACTGTTCTAAGAACACTCGCGGTGTCCGGGGAGTGTTCATAGGTGGTGTACTGAGGACGCTGTCCGTATTGTTCTCTGTCAAGTTGAATGTGTTCTAAGAACACGCGCGGTGTCCTGAAATGTTTGCAAATAAACAAAATGGGGGTGTTATGAAGACGCTTCTAAGAACACTCGCGGTGTCCGGGGAGTGTTCGTAGGGGGTGTCCTGAGGAGGCTGTCCGTATTGTTCTCTGTCAAGTTGAGTCTGTCCTAAGAACACTCGCCGTTTCCTGAAATGTTCGCAAATAAACAAAATGGGGGTGTTCTGAAGACGTTTCTAAGAACACTCGTGGTGTCCGGGGAGTGTTCGTAGGGGGTGTCCTGAGGACGCTGTCCGTATTGTTCTTTGTCAAGTTGAATGGGTCCTAAGAACACTCGCGGTGTCCTGAAATGTTCGCAAATAAACAAGATGGTGGTGTTCTGAAGACGCTTCTAAGAACACTCCCGGCGTCCGGGGAGTGTTCGTACGGGGTGTCCTGAGGACGCTGTCCGTATTGTTCTTTGTCAAGTTGAATGTGTCCTAAGAACACTCGCGGTGTCCTGAAATGTTCGCAAATAAACAAGATGGGGGTGTTCTAAAGACGTTTTTGAGAACACTCCCGGTGTCCTGGAATGTTCGTAGGGGGTGTCCTGAGGACACTGTCCGTATTGTTCTCTGTCAAGTTGAATGTGTCCTAAGAACACTTGCAGTGTCCTGAATTGATCGCAAATAAACAAGATGGGGGTGTTCTGAAGACGTTTTTGAGAACACTCCCGGTGTCCTGGAATGTTCGTAGGGGGTGTCCTTAGGACGGTGTCCGTATTGTTCGTTGTTAAGTTGAAAGTGTTCTAAGAACTATCGCGTTGTTCTGAAATGTTCGTAGGGGGTGTCCTGAAAACGGTGTCCGTATTGTTCGCTGGCAAGCTCAAAGTGTTCTAAGAACACTCACATTGTTCGCGGACATTAAAAGTTTCCCATAGATCATAGTCGAAATGTTTGACTCTATGAATGTGATATGCTGCGGTGGTTGTTGCCAGGACATAGAGTCTTGGGTGCATGGCCATTTGGCCATGCACCCAAGACTCTATGCCCTGGCAACAACCACCGCAGCATATCACATTCATATTTGTTTATAAGTTTGGGTGAAAAACAAATGTATAAGGAACAAAGGTATTAGATACTATGGATGTGATGTGCTGCTATGGTTGTCCTTATTATTGTATACTTACTGTTTGGTCTAGTAATGGGAGTCCATGTTTTTTTTCTTCATTTCTGTGATAAAAGAAAATAGCATGTTAGTATTAGTATTTTGTAATGACTTATTACATTGTATAAGCAATATACTTTTATTTTTTTTCGACCCTCATATTTAGTAGAGTACAAATCAGAGTACTGTGCAATTTGGTCAGTTTCTGTAGTTGTTGCTAAAATCATTGGGTCTGAGGGAGAAAAAAAAATCCATGTTGGATTTAAAAAAAAACCTTTTTCTGTTATGCTACAGTTTATTTGTTTGTTTGTTCTCAGTGTTCACTTGTTGTTTCTGGCTAATGCTTTATACTTTGCTTTGTTGTATTTCTTTTGGAACAGTAACAGATTCTTCATTTGTTTTGATATTATAAAATTTTGGAGCAGTTACATACCAATTGGCCTATTCTAACTGTGTATTTTTTGGCCTAATTTAGTGGTATTCATTTATCTGATTAGTTGTTGTAGAATCTTTGAGTGTTAGATAGCTTTTGGAGTATTCTAACAGTTTATATTACTTTAACACACATTTATAATTTTGGGACAGTTAGATACCAATTGGCGTATTCTAACTGTGTATTTTTTGGTCTAATTTAGTGGTATTCATTTATCTGATTAGTTGTTGTAGAATCTTTGAGCAGTTAGATAGGTTTTGGAGTATTCTAACAGTTTATATTTTTGTAACACAAATATACTGAAAGGTTTAAATACAGTTTATTTATCAAATTTTGGTTTTAAGAACATCAAATAAGCGTTTGTAAGATTTGCTGGTAATCTCTGCTTTAGAGTAATGGTACTATCATTACATTCAAACCATCCACATTTCTTTTTTATGTATGCAGTGTAGTGCCCTGAATTGGTTGTGGCTCCTGCGTGGTAGATTATACCTATTGTTGTGAAGGTTTTCTTACCAAGTGATATTTGACCATGTGTGAATCCAGTCAGCTTGCAGTTGTTTTTGGTACCATCTGCATTGTAACGTAGAAGCATTAGTATTACGTATTTACTATGTGTTTGTATTACTAACGTGGAGCGATTATCTGAATTGCAGGTAGAGCATAATCTACCATGGTTTGCATTTTGTACAAGTTGCTGAAATGGAATGGATTCACAAATTGGTATTGATATATATATGAAGCGTTCATTGGGGATTTCTTCTTGTGTCACATTGTTGCAGAGAGTGCATGTATGTTTCCACATGTATGAAATCTGAAAGATTTCATTTATAGGTATGTTTTTGTTTTCCAGTACTTGTAGTAAGTACATTAGAAATTCTTGTGGATCTTCCTGTGAGTTTATAGTGAATTTCACCATTCCAGCACAGTAGTCCAATTGTCGTCTTATTCCAAAAACACTATATGTGTTGTCAGGATTGTTTGCTGCATTTCTGTGAAGTACTTGTTATGACTTTAAACAAAAACTTCACTGTATCATGTTCAGAGACTCTGTGTGAGGATCACATAGAAACAAAAAGGTCTCTCACCTGGGGAATGGATTGATGAAGAGTAGTATACAACGAATTTCCAGGTGGAGATTGATGTCCCTTTCAATCTTCAGATGACAATTAGAATTCCCCCCGAGAAACTCCCAGTGAACCGGCACAAAGGCCAGGGCAGAGGAAGGTTCCCAGGGAAACCCTCTTGGGGAATAAAACCCTGTGGAGCTGCTAGAGAACGTAGACTCCTTGAGAAGTCCCGTGGATTTAGATTACGTTATCCCGGGAGTTTTGGAGATGACTGGTCGCGTCTTCAGAGGATCGGGGCCAGAGCAGAAATGCCAGGCTGACTAATGAAAGATAGAGAAACAGAGTGATTAGTCTTATATAGTCTAGAAATAAGAAAGACCACCCCTGAAGCAAGAATCTTACCAAAGGGTAAGTTGGTAACAAGATCTTGAAATGTGAGTAGTAGAAGACCAGGGAAGGACTAAGGAACTGGGTACTCTAGACAAAGCAGAGTAATGCACATGAATGGTAAACAAGCAAGTGAAATGAAAAAACTAGGAGCCACCTATAATCTAGGAGGAAAACTGAAGGCAATCTTACCGAGAATAACCAGAAAACCTCTCAATATTCAGGGATAACGGATGTCCGGAAGGAATGAAGACACAGGTTGGTGGAACTGTATGATAAATAAAGACTAAACTAAGAACTCACAGGTAAGAACCAAAACCCCTCTCAAAGCTCCAAAAAACTAAACAAATGCCTACCACTAGGAACCCAAGCCGGAAGATGACGGTAGCAGGAGACAAATGCTTCAAAGGTGAGTGGCTTTGAAAAGCTCAGGGAACCTACTAGACTGAAGGGAACCGAGAATTCCTAAAGAACAACAAACACTATTCAACAACAAAGTTCTGTAGAGATCAGAGGAGCAAAGTTACAATTATTTAGAAATGGACAACGGCAAGTTTGCAGAGAGGGAGTAAGGGATTCCCTAACACGAACTCACGTAGCGTTCGCCAGCTCCTTGGAGAGTAGCAACGCGTCCTTGTCCGGGCTGTGCAGGTAGATAAGCCGTCGGCGTTCCATCCCGGAAACATCGCAAAGCATGATGGGGCGCAACGACTAGACCGCTACACACACTGTTACGGGCAGCGAGGCCCGCCATGTTGGAGTCAGGCATGTCAGTGCCGACCGCCATGTTAGAGTCAGGCATCGCACTGTGGGTAAAACGAATAGCCGTGACAGTATGCCCCCCCTTAGGGTTGGCACCTCCCGGCTTGCCTGGATGTCTCATATGAAACCTTTTAATCAGCCGAGGAGCGTGGATGGCAGATACTGGTTCCCAGGTACGATCAGCAGGAGAGTACCCCTTCCAATCAATTAAGTACTGAAGACGACCCCGGTGATATCGGGAGTCGCAAATTTCTTTGACTTCAAACTCTGGCCCTAAATCAGAAATTATGGGAGCAGGACAGTCTGTAACTGTGGGATGGAATGTACTGCGATTATCGGGCTTCAATTGTGACACATGAAATACTGGATGTATTCTTGACCAGGAATTCGGTAAACAGAGTTTAAAAGCCGCGGATCCAATAGCGGCAATAACTCGGAAAGGACCAAAATATCGCGGAGAGAGTTTAGACGGAACAAGATGTCTAGGTAGAAACTTTGAAGAAAGCCATACCCAATCTCCGGATTTGATGACGGGTGCTGGTGTACGATGGCGATCAGCAAAGTGTTTTCTCCTATCCTGGGAATGTCGTAGGGCGATAACCGCAGAGCGGTGTCCTTGACAGATCTGTTCCGTTAGTTTATTTAGGTCTGGGAATTTAGTGTCAGATCTCTTCATAGTGGAAAAAGATGTTGGACTGAACCCAAAGGTGCACTGAAAAGGAGATGTATGAATGGCCGAATGGTAAGAGTTATTATACGCAAACTCAGCTAGGGGCAGAAGGTCCTTCCAATCGTCCTGGGCCGCTGAGATGTAACTTCTGAGGTATCCTTCTAATGTTTGATTCAGCCTTTCTGTTTGACCATTAGATTGGGGGTGGTAACCAGAACTAAGAGCCCTGGATACCCCCAGAAATCGACAAACTAGTTTCCAATATTGGGAAGTGTACTGTGGACCTCTGTCCGAGATAATGGTTTCAGGCAAGCCATGAAGGGAAAAAATATGTTTGATGAAAATACGTGCCATTTGAGATGCTGAGGGTATCCCAACCAAAGGAACAAAGTGTGCCAGTTTTGTCAAGGTGTCAATGGTAACCATAATGGTAGAATAACCCTGAGATTGGGGAAGATCTACGATGAAATCCGTGGATATTATTTGCCATGGACGGGAAGGCAAGGGCATTCTGACCAGTTCTCCCAATGGTGCTTGTCTAGGTATCTTATTTTGTAAGCATGTGGGACACGAACTCACATATTCCTTGGTGTCTCTTCGAACAGCAGGCCACCAAAAGAAACGTGAAACAAGATTCAATGTGGAGGTAAAGCCTCGATGTCCTGCAATCTTGGATTTATGGCACATATCCAAAACCTCCTTCTGGAGAGGACGAGTCGGAATATATGCCCTTTGTCCCATGAAATAACATCCATCTTCCTCTACCAGAACTGATCGGTTAGATAATGAAAGTGCCTTCTTTGCGATGGAATCAGATTGAGCTCTAAGGCGAGACAGAAAATCTGGAGCTGCCACCAAACCCATGGTTAATGGGGGAAAAATAGGTTCAGATCTGAAAGGATTGTCAATAGGATGGTCCTTGCGAGACAGGGCATCTGCTCTTAGATTCTCTCTTCCAGGAATGAATGAAAACGTAATCCTGAAGGGAGAGAAAAAGTGAGCCCATCTTGCCTGACGGCTGTTACAAGTTTGGGCATATTGAAGAATTCGTAGATTATGATGGTCTGTCCTTACTTCGACCGGGAATTTGGCTCCTAAAAGTAAATGCCGCCATTCCTCAAAGGCACGCTTGATGGCGAGAAGTTCCTTCTCCAGGACCGTGTAATTGATCTCAGAGGGCAACAGAGTTTTGGATAGAAAAGCAACAGGCCTCTCTTGATCAAGGTCGTCCGGTTGTAGAAGGACGGCGCCTAAAGCATGTTGGGAGGCATCAGTCTCAACAATGAATCTTCGGTTCTGATTTGGCGTTAGAAGAATCGGTGCTGATGTAAATAGTTTCTTAAGTCTGTCAAAGGCTTGATCAGTAGTTGCCGACCAGACGAAAATGACTCCTTTCTTAAGAAGATTGGTAAGTGGCTGAGTAAGTTTTGAGAATTCAGGTATGAATCTCCGATAGAAATTCGCGAACCCTATAAAGCGTTGAATCTCTTTAACAGACGTGGGTGTAGGCCAGTCTCGTACAGCCAAGACCTTTTCTGGGTCCATTGCTATCCCCTTAGCGGATAAAACGTATCCCAAGTAAGTAACTTTGGATTGATGAAATGTACACTTCTCGGGGTTGCAGAACAAATGGTTTTGTTGTAGACGTCGAAGCACCTCTTTAACATGTGGTATGTGGTCTTGTATGGAGGAGGAAAAAATCAAAATGTCATCTAAGTATACCACCATACTGTGTAAGAGAAGATCAGAAAAAAGATGGTCCATAAAGCGTTGAAAAATAGCAGGGGCGTTAGATAGCCCAAAAGGCATGACCCTGTACTGATAATGTCCAAACGGCGTTCTAAAAGCCGTCTTCCATTCGTCCCCGGGCTTTATCCGTATCAGGTGGTATGCTCCTTTTAAGTCCAACTTAGTATATATATTAGCCCCTTTTACTGCTTCAAGAATGTCAGGGATAAGTGGCATGGGGTATTTGTCGGGCACTGTGATCTTGTTCAAACCGCGGAAATCTATGCAGGGACGTAATTCCTTAGAATTCTTCTTGGCTACAAAGAACAAAGAGGCGGCAGCTGGGGATGTAGATTCTGTTATCAGCCCATTCATCAAATTGGAGCGAAGATATTCACGCAGCACCTCCTTTTCTATGTTAGACAGAATATACATACGTCCAAAGGGAAGCGGTTGATCAGGTATCAAATCAATAGCACAGTCGTCTCTCCTGTGAGGAGGCAACTGGTTAAACTCCGAAGACAAAAATACGTCCTGAAAACTCTCGTAAACTTCAGGGAGGCCCGCGATTTGATTGAGAGAATGTACCCCTTTAGTGTCACTAGGGGAAGGAGAAGATTCTATGGCGACCCTTTGGTGATTTCCTATGCAGTGTGTCAGACAGAACTCCGAACCAAGAAAGAAAGACCCCGCGGTCCAGTTGATAAACGGATTATGTTTCCTGAGCCAAGGTAACCCTAAGATTACCGGATGGTGTGCTGCTCGTATGATATCTAAAGTTAAGATCTCCTGATGGGTCGAGATGGACATTTGAATTGCTGCGGTCTGATCTTTGATGGGACCCGAGATCAGGGGGCTACCATCTACACTTTCAACAGGAATAGGTTCCTTTTTAGGGGAACGTGGAATCTTTAAAGAAGCAGCCCAGTGGTCGTCCACGAAATTTCCCGCAGCCCCACAATCAATAAGAGCCGGAACATCTTGTAAGATGAGACTTCCTATGGTGAAGGAAACCTTTAATACCATCATATTGGTGGTTGAAAAGTTGGTACAATAGAAAGAATGTGAAGTATGTGAGGAACCTTGATCAGACTTAGGTTCCCGGATCGTGGTTCCTCTTACGACCGGGCGTTGGCGTTTCCCGACCGCCGAACTGGAGCAATTGGACATTCTTGGACAGAGTGAGAGTTGGCGCCACAGTACATACACAGTCCCATGCTTCGTCTGTGATTTCTCTCCTCAGGACTCAAAGGTCCACGAGATGCCGATCCCAGTTGCATAGGTTCATCTATTTGCGGGGGTTTAGAGGTTGAAGGGCCAAAGGATGTTCTTGTGATCCTACCCTTCCTCCTTTCAGCCATCCTCTCCTTCATACGATAGTCGATCTGCATCACAAGGGCAATGAACTCTGTGAGAGTAGAGGGACGTGGAACTCTGGAGACCTCATCCTTGAGATCTTCCGATAAACCCCTCCTAAATATTGTAACCTGCGCATCATCCGACCATGTGGTCTCACTGGCCATCTGTTTAAATTTTGTGATATATGCCAGTATGTCTAAATTTCCCAGCTTGAGATCCAAGAGATGTTCTTGTGAGGCAACCTTAATCTCCTGTCGCCCAAACATTGTACGCACACTATTGCAGAAAGCTGTGTAGGAGTCCAATAATGGGTTATTATTTGTAACTAGAGGAGTAGCCCAGGCTAATGCGGGTCCTACCATCTGAGATACCATATATCCAACCCGATCCCGGTCTGTATGAAAAAATTGTGCTTTAAATGCGAATTGCACAGCACATGCCTCAAGAAACTCCTTCACCCTATGTGGGTTCCCATCAAATTGCCCACCCGGAAGGGGTCCGGGAGGGACCTCGGAACAATGGGGAATGCGAGATATATTGGCTTGTTGTGCAATCTGTTGAGAAGCATGCTGCTGCTGCTGTCTCAAGGAGGTGTTATCTTGTTTCAATTGCTGGACTTCATTAGTTAGGGATTGCACTGCAGCAATCAATTGTTGAATCTGTTGCTGCTGTGGATCCATCCTAGCCTTATAGTTAAAATTTATTCCCCACCAGAGGCAACTGAAAGTGAAAACAGAGACTCTTCTTCTATTTACTTTTTTAGGCGTTGCTAACTGTTATGACTTTAAACAAAAACTTCACTGTATCATATTCAGAGACTCTGTGTGAGGATCACATAGAAACAAAAAGGTCTCTCACCTGGGGAATGGATTGATGAAGAGTAGTATACAACGAATTTCCAGGTGGAGATTGATGTCCCTTTCAATCTTCAGATGACAATTAGAATTCCCCCCGAGAAACTCCCAGTGAACCGGCACAAAGGCCAGGGCAGAGGAAGGTTCCCAGGGAAACCCTCTTGGGGAATAAAACCCTGTGGAGCTGCTAGAGAACGTAGACTCCTTGAGAAGTCCCGTGGATTTAGATTACGTTATCCCGGGAGTTTTGGAGATGACTGGTCGCGTCTTCAGAGGATCGGGGCCAGAGCAGAAATGCCAGGCTGACTAATGAAATATAGAGAAACAGAGTGATTAGTCTTATATAGTCTAGAAATAAGAAAGACCACCCCTGAAGCAAGAATCTTACCAAAGGGTAAGTTGGTAACAAGATCTTGAAATGTGAGTAGTAGAAGACCAGGGAAGGACTAAGGAACTGGGTACTCTAGACAAAGCAGAGTAATGCACATGAATGGTAAACAAGCAAGTGAAATGAAAAAACTAGGAGCCACCTATAATCTAGGAGGAAAACTGAAGGCAATCTTACCGAGAATAACCAGAAAACCTCTCAATATTCAGGGATAACGGATGTCCGGAAGGAATGAAGACACAGGTTGGTGGAACTGTATGATAAATAAAGACTAAACTAAGAACTCACAGGTAAGAACCAAAACCCCTCTCAAAGCTCCAAAAAACTAAACAAATGCCTACCACTAGGAACCCAAGCCGGAAGATGACGGTAGCAGGAGACAAATGCTTCAAAGGTGAGTGGCTTTGAAAAGCTCAGGGAACCTACTAGACTGAAGGGAACCGAGAATTCCTAAAGAACAACAAACACTATTCAACAACAAAGTTCTGTAGAGATCAGAGGAGCAAAGTTACAATTATTTAGAAATGGACAACGGCAAGTTTGCAGAGAGGGAGTAAGGGATTCCCTAACACGAACTCACGTAGCGTTCGCCAGCTCCTTGGAGAGTAGCAACGCGTCCTTGTCCGGGCTGTGCAGGTAGATAAGCCGTCGTCGTTCCATCCCGGAAACATCGCAAAGCATGATGGGGCGCAACGACTAGACCGCTACACACACTGTTACGGGCAGCGAGGCCCGCCATGTTGGAGTCAGGCATGTCAGTGCCGACCGCCATGTTAGAGTCAGGCATCGCACTGTGGGTAAAACGAATAGCCGTGACAGTACTAACAGTTGCAAACACAATGGGTTTGTACTGTGTGAGTAAATGTTGTCAACAATTGGTGGTAATTGAAATAGAATATTCATTGCTACATTTGCATAGCAACTTACACCAACTATAGTTGAGAATTTAAATGGTCCAGGTAGTTCTGTATCTAACTGCTTTTTTTGGAGTTTGTCTTCCTTCTTTAAAGAAGTACCTGGTTTACTTTCTCTAATTGATTCTTTTTTGTTTGTGGTACTTGATGGAGTATTAGTTTCTTTTACTCTCTTTGGAGGATTTCCAGTGACGTCCTGTTGCATTTCAGTTTGATTAAGTTTTCTTTTACAACGTTTTAGTTTTTGTGGAACAGAATATGTGTTTAGATGGGGAGTGTATAGTGAGCGAAGTCTATTATATTCTAAAATGCAAGGAATATTAGCATTTACTTTACTTGCATCAAAGTTGATTAGAAATAGACCGTCAAGTGTACGTAAGCGTGATAGTGCTACGTAGCTCATGCCTTCTTTAAAGACTGTGTTACCAATATCTATCATTGCTTTGTCTAGGGTAAGACATTGTGATTTATGAATCGTGACTGTGTATGCAAGAGTTAGAGAAAATTGTTGCGTACATACATATCTTTGAAGAGAAGGAATCTAGCTGTTGAGCGTTCTATCCGTTTTACTTCTGAAAGTTTGTCAAAGAGTATATTGACAAACTGAATTTTGTTTTCACGTGGGTATGTTTGAAAGCCAACAACTGTACCCAGTGCTCCATTAACTAGTCCTTGGTCCACGTCAAGGTTACGTTTAATCATTACTCTGCAATTTAAGGATAATTTTAACATCTTTTCTAAGCCTGCTGTGTTTGAGATTGATTTTTTCTAAATTATTTAGTCTTGTTGTGGCTTGGTCACACATGGGTAGTGTCATACCATGTACATCTAGATTGTCTGTGGCGCTAATTTCCATTATTGGTTGCATTTCTTTACTTAGCATGATTTAATTTAATTTGAAACAGCTTGCAAGAGTTGGCATTAAGGCCATACAATTGACATTTTTGTGGGCTAATTGTTCCATAACATCTGTAGCACATGCATTATCGCCATAAAGTGCATTAATGTGCCGGGTTTTCAATGTTGCTTCTGCTTCTTTAGAAAGTATACCAACTCTCAAACCTTTTAAAATGTTGGCATAAGTGAGATCTGCAGATTGGCGCATGTTTTCTGTTAATTCTCTGTATTGGAAATGTTGCCAAAGGTTGACATTTCCAATGCTGCCAACAGTTTTACGGCAGAGTTTGTGCCCTAATGTTTTAAAAATAGGTTCACCTTTTACTCGTGTTAATTGAAGCAGATCTCCAAAAACAATAATGTGTTTTCCTACAAAGAGCTCTTCATAGTCTGTTTTGAGTACTTCTTGTAATCTGAGGTGAATCAAAGCTAACATCAGGTTGGAGACCATGCTCACTTCATCTATTAGTAGCATTTTCATTTGTTTCAATACTCTGCGTAATTCCATTGCAGCTTCTGCAGAAAGTTTGTAATAGTCTAATTTGTTCTGGTGTTCTACTGGTAATAGTAGTAATCGGTGTAATGTAACACCACCTATGTTGTAGGCAGCTAAACCTGTGGGGGCAGTGACAACAGCTGACAGTTTGTTGTTTGTCAATTGTTGAAGGAACTTGCTAATGATTTTGATTAGGAATGTTTTGCCAGAACCAGCTTCACCACTGACGTACAGTAGTATAGGTTTATAATTATGGCAGGAACATTCTTTATTTTCATGTTTTACACCATGTGCAATTTGTTTTGTTACTTCTTGAAAAATGCTACTTTGCTCATTGTTTAGTTTTGATTGTAGTATATTTAAGTCTTCCTTATCTTCATACTGACACATGGTGTTTTCTACTTCTATCATAGCTAATTCTGCCTCATTTGTTATTAGTGGTTCTCCCAGTGGTTCTTGGCTTCCTGTTACAGAAGGTTGACTACTGTCAGGAGTATCCTTATCTAGTTGGGCTTGGAGTTCTTCTTCGTGTTGCTGTTCATTGTGCAACATTGTTTTGTACTGTGTAAAGTTTACATCAGTTATAGTGCTTTCATTTGCTTTGAAAGCATCCTCATATGAGTCATAGTTATCTAGTAATTGTTCTTCTTTTCTCCATGGTTTGAAGAGTTGTAGCAGGGACATGTAATATACTTCTTTATGTTGAGGAGTCTTCAATGACAATTTGATATGATTAATTAAATTTGGTTTAGTGAGTTTAACTAAGCTGCCTTCACAGTTTGTCACTCTATATTTACCTTTTTTTTCATTGGGTTTCATATTATTTTTGTATGTGTAGTTTTGGGCTATTTGGTATAGACACATGTTTTCCAAAGTATTACTTCTGTTTGGGTAGTATGTGTCCAATAAATTGTTTTTTAAAATGTCTTGGCTTTTGGGATCATGTTTGGCTAGTGTTTCTATATCTTCATATGATTTTATAACTCTTTTTCTAGATTTAGCTGGACCAAGACTTAGCCATACTATATTTTCAGATTTACCATACAATGAAGTACCAGTTAAACGATCAGCTGCTTCATAAGATCCACATTCTCTATGGGTGAGCATTTTTATGCCCAAGCTGTATAATTTCTGAGATACTGTTTTATCTGGTGACAGGTCATTCCAGAGGTCTTGGAGCTCTGTTTTTTCTGCTTTAGTTAAGTATGCTGTGACATATCGTGCAACTGCAGTAGAATTGTCTGCAATGTACTGCACATCTATGTTTGCATTCCATAAGTGGGCAATGATTGCATTATAATCATTGATATATTGTTCTTCTTCTTTTCTTTTTATGTAATATGTATTTTTAGGTGACTTTCCTTTAACAGTATGTCTAACTGAAGACATGAGGTTGTTTACTTGACCTGTATTTGTAACTGGTCTAGGGAAACCAAATCGGCATTTGGTGTAGTATTTGCCTTTGTTTTTGTTTTTGCGACAACAATATTTTCCACATTTGTGTCTTTGAAATTGTAAAATTTGTGCACAAAGATCACTATTTGTGGCTTCTGATGGAATTTCACAAGTGACATATTTTCAATAAACTGTAAAACAGTGGCATCACTGTCTTGACCAAATTTAGGAGCATCTTTAATCCATAAAAGCATGTGGATATGTGGTGCTCCTCTGGCTTGGTATTCTTTTCTCCAAAAGAAGTGTTGCACTTCTCCAAGGGGAGGAACAGTTTTATTACAAATAAAATGTAGCATAGCAATGAAGCGATGGTGAAAATATCTTGAAACATTAACAGGATCCAAAGAACAAAGTTCTCCAGGTGTTAGAATATCTATGTTTGTTTTGTTTTTATTCGATATGCGTAGGAAATCATGTAAATCTTCCCACGCATATTCTGCACAACTTAATGTAACAAACCAAGTGGGTGGGCCAAGGTTTCTGATCATACAACGTACATCTCCATGACGTCGAAACCAGTACTCTTTAGT
Source organism: Ambystoma mexicanum (assembly GCF_040938575.1). Lineage (NCBI taxonomy): Eukaryota > Metazoa > Chordata > Amphibia > Caudata > Ambystomatidae > Ambystoma > Ambystoma mexicanum. The sequence goes on along the minus strand of NC_090934.1, from coordinate 54,106,027 downwards.
ACCACGCATATTTGCTGATAGATTAGTAATATTTGATTGTAAAACCTCATCCTTTTGTTGCACTTTCTCTAATAATTGTGTAGCTGTCATATTTTGAACGTGTGATCCTGATTTTAATATGTGTGCAACTCCGTAACATAAAGTTGCTAGTTCACTTTCAAAGAGTAGGTGGAATATGTATTCCACATTTTGTCTAAATCTGGGATCTTCAGAATACATCCGTAATGAGCGGTATTCTGAAGCTGATATTTGAATAGGTCTATCATCATTCCTTCCTCCTTTGCCAGTAGGAAAGTGTAGAGGAAAAGCACGTGCTTCTATACTTTTTTCCCATATACTGATTGGCGATCCTTTTGTTTGACGCATTTGGTAAGTTTCCAGTACATCTTGTACGGTGTCATTGCAGTGCAAAGGATGAATTGTATACTAGTCTAAAGTATTTGATATTGTAGCAGGATCTAGTAGCTCAAATTGACCCGCTTCTTGTGTTTCTTGAATTATTTCAATTGTATCTTTCAGGTTTTCTTCAATATTAATTTCTTTGTAATATTCATTATTCTCTTTGAGATATTGGAAGGCTTGTCTAAATTTATATAAATCTACCAGCTGTTGCCCTACTTTTTTGTCTTTTGTAGGTACTCCATTTACTAATATAATTAAAGATTGGTGCATTGGATGTTGCACTCCTAGAGTATGCACATTTTCTTTTAGATTTAATGGTAAATAAACTACTTTTCCATGAATGCCTTTTACCAAATCAGAGGGAGGTAATTTTGCTGTTTTTGGTTGAAGGCGTATTATTGCTTGAAATGGGTGTACTGTTTGAATTATGATGCTCTCATATAAATTAAGTTGTTGTAGAGGTTTTGGTACTGGGTATAATTCCAAATTATTTGTGATAGAACGTGAAGGAGTTTGGTTGTTGTCAAGTTTTGTAGTGCAATAACTGCAAAGTATTAAGGGCTCAGTTATTTCATATTTGTTTTCTGCTACAAGGTAGAGAGCTAATTCAAACCATTTAGAATCTTCATTGTCTTCTATTTTGTATGATAGGTCCACAGTTTTTGTGTTACTTTTATAAAAAATTCTACGGCAACATACACATACATGGTTTGGTACTTCAGCTGATGTACTTTTAAATTTTAGTATTTCTTTTTTGTATGTGTTTAGCAAAAGGTTGCCATGTGTAGAATTGTTGCTTAATTGGTTTAAAGCTATTTCATTCTGTAAATGGCTTTCACTTCCAAAATATTTTTTCTGGATATAGTGAATTTCTTCAAGTAGGTCTTTTGCTGTACCATGTAGAAGGATGTTATTTAACTTTGCTAGTGCTAAAGCAGGACTTTTAGCATAGTACAGTTTATAGACTAGATTTCTTATAGTTGAATGATGTGTTGATATCCTTTTGATATCATGGAAAGTGGTTTTACAAGTAGGTCCTGTAATGCAGGCCAATGAATGTCCTTGTAGTCCTGTGTACTTGCGCACTGGACAGGTATCTATATTTTGCAGTAATTTAATTTTGATTTTGTCTTTGCTTTTTACATATTTATTGAGGAATTGGTGTAAAGATTTGAAACATTGTTTGGGAATGTTACACATTGACGTGCATGACCATTTGTACACTAGACGTTCTGATTCAGTTGAATGGAGGGGTAATTCTAAGTTTTCAGGGCATATTTTTGTAAGGAGTACTTCTTGTTCCATTATGGTATTATTCACTTATTCATAACCTCGACCACTGCTATTTATGGCAATTGTATTACTTTGCTTTTGTTTGTACGCTTCTTCGTTAAAATATGGTTCTGTGCTCGTAGTGTGATTCCATTCACCTCCGCAGATACTTAAGAAGTTCTTTCTGTTGACATTTCGCTTATTGAGAAGTTTTTTTTTGTAATTTAGTTATTAGTTTTGTTAGTGGTTTCATTTTGTTTAACAGTAAAATAAATACATTTCTTTTGAGAAGAATTGCACTGTCCATCAATGCTTCTAAGATTAATTTCCTACGATAGGTTTTAAGCTTTGAACCTGATTTCTCTCCAGTTTTTATAAGATTTTGAAGGACTTTGTGACGGTACATTTTGGCTAAAATACTTTTCTTGGTATGCTTACTTTGCACTATTTTAAAATTTGAAGAAGTAGTTTTATCTGTACTGATAGCTGATTTTCTGTTAATTGTTTTTTGGTTTGTTTTACATTTTGATAGAGGAAGCGAAGTTGTTGTACTTGAAACTTCTTGTGTTTCATTAAATGATTGTATTAGCTGTTTTGTTTCAACTTTTTTTACAAATTCTGCTAGAGATGGATGCTTATGTTGGACTCCTTTATTTTCATTTGCTCTAATTTTGCGTTGCTTTCTACGGAGTTGTCTTTTGGTAGGCATTCTTTAGGGTCTGTTGAAAAAAATAAAGAAGATATGGGTTGGAGTGTTCTGGAATGTATTTGTGCTGTGGGCATGAGTGTTTGAGTAAGATGATAAAGATGTATGTAATGGTGTGTGATTGTGTATTGGGAACTAAAACTAGTAGGGATAGGTATTCTTGAATTTATGTGTCATTAAACTGGGGTTCAGATGACAAAAAAAAAGTAAGGTAGTGGTGTGGAAAAGTACACATAGTAAATCTAATGTATACAATTAAAACAGTTGTTTGTTCTATAATAAGAAAATTGTAGTGGTTCAGTTGGCTAATTTGTGTGTCCAAAAATAGAAATTTGTGGGCCATTCTGGTTGTAAATCGCTGTTTACGACATGGACATTTTTGGACAAAATGGTACTAAATCTCTATTTTAAGAAACCAAAATAGCTGGTATTAATGTTATAGTATATTCGATTAATAATATAAATATTATGGTGATATTTTACTTACTTTTTTTTTTTAATTAACAGGTAACTTCTTAGTTTTTCTTTCTTCTTCGAATTCGGCTGCTTCTTTTCAGGAAACTGGTCTTCACTGCAACTGTAAAAGCTTCAAATTAGTAACTTTGTTTGTATATAGCACTGTTTTTAATTTAGATATTGATTTTTTTAATTGGAATCCTCAGTGCCTTCTGTAAAACCATTAAACTAATTTATTTACATAAGATACATTGCATTAGTTCAGTGTATATGATATGTACTTAATGAACAAATTGTATTGAATGACTAACTGTAGGAAAAATAAAATATCTTTACTATGTCTTGTGAAATGTATAATATATTAGTGAATACCACTATTTCTGTAAGTAAACTGTTCTAGGTAATAGCGCCTCAATGTCATGTCTAATTTAAAGTAATTAAGTCAATAAATAGATAAAAACAAAAAATATGAAATTGTATAAGTATTTTTATAAAGGTTTAAACATAGATTGTGTTTGCATGCAATTTTGTTTGAATATATGTAGTGTATATATTTCATTTAAAAAAATGTTAGTTTAACATGATTTGAGTGTGTGTGTTTAAAGAAAGCAAAAAGTATAAAGGTGTATAAGTGGTAGTTGATTTTAGGAAATTGAAAAAAGTACAGTAAATTCATTTAACAGATTTTACAAGGTAAAAGTCTGTTTGAAAATGTGTTCATCTACCATAGCTCTCAAGTCACACGCTTTTGGCGGGTGTCACGCCTTGTAAAGGGCAGACTCACCCGCCAAGCCTCCTAGACGCCCATTCATTCCAATGGGCGTCTCACCCGCTAAAAACAAAATCGGGTGATTTCACCCGCCTGTAAAACAAAAATGGTTGAGAGCTATGTCATGTACTATACAGAAAATATGCATACCTGAAGTTTGTGTTCATGCATATGGATATGCGTGGAGCTGCAAGTAGAAATCTTGAAGACTTGTACAGTATTTGTGGTAGATGCTGCTTGCCAATGATATGACACTTGTACTCAGAGAGATTCAGAGTACATTTGCAGTGCTGATCTATGATGATGCAGTTAGATGTAGAGGTCTTGAATGTGATTGGTGCATGGTCATCTGATTTTTGAGGTACATCCAATGAGGGAATGGCAGAGAGAGTGTAGTGGAAATGGTAGAAGGGCTGTTCATGTTACGATATGTCCGCGGACATGGCGGTAGTTCCAGGACATCGGGAGTTACATCCGGGGATTTTTGGGTTCAGAAGTCATGCAAATGGGAATAAGCACTGAAAGGGATTGGTCAGGAAAGTTTGGTGGGTGTGTTGTGCCAGGAGAGATTTTTTGAGATACTCTTTTTGCTGAGAGAACAAAAGATAGCTATGGCTGTGTGTTTCAGAAAACAGATTGTTTGGATTTTAGGAGATTCGTGGATACATTGGTTGAAGGTGCATGCAGAAAGCTGTGGAGTAGCTGTAGATCTTTGATTCCCACATGTGGAAGTACACTGGCATGGAGTACGTGGAATGAAGTGGTTGGACTTGCTACCTCTCTGTGCTACTTAACCAGACATAATTGTAATTCATTGTGGAGGGAACAGTTTAGGGCATGTGACTGGAATTTTTTTGCAATTTGCTATGAAAGAAGGACTGAGGAAGGTTATGGACATGTTTCCTAATTCGCAAGTGATATTTTCACGGATTGCGCAGAGACAAATGTGGCTTCGTTCTTCTTCATTTGGTCCACAAATGGAAAAAGCAAGGCGCAATGTTAATAAGGCTGTTTGTGGCTTTCTAAGAGATTTGGCATGTCTTCTTTTCACAATGAAAATATTATGTTTTGTAGTACATACATTTTTCGCAGAGATGGAGTCCATCTTACTTATGCTGGCAATCAGATTTTTCTGAGAAATGTACAAAATGCATTGCAACCTTTTTTGGAATTAGAACAACGATTTTGAAGTAGATGTTAAGCATTTACAATTTTTGACTTGCAAACACCACCCAAAGGCTCTTTTCAGAGCCACCACTTCTTTCCAGAGGAAATTACAATGTTTGTGATGGAGTAGTAACCCAATTTTTTTAATGTTCACGAACTGTCCGCAGACTTCTAAAAAATACAAAGAGCCCTGCTTCATTTATTTTCACTTCTATTTTTTAACTGGGAAAGGCGGCTCTGAAAAGAGCCTTATTTTTTTTTTATTTTTGTAATTTTGTATTTTTTTTGGTTTTTCAGACACGACACACTAGGAGAGGAGGGTAAAAGAGGGTAAAGGGGGGGGGACACCAACCACAGGGATAAGAAAGGGCGAGCTGAGATAGGAAGATGTAGAGTGGGTTTTATTTGGGTAGTGAGCAGGTCTTCTCGTGCTCTGAGACGATAGTCTCAAAAGCACTCCGAAGTCGCTCCCCCCTGCAGAGTACTGTGTCACAGTACATACATACAACTGTGACCCTCGAAAGGTAAGGGTCATCAGCATTCTGTATGGCCTGTGAGGCAGCTTGAGAAAGACGTTGTCCCACAGATGTGGTCCTTGTGGTGACAGGATCAGAAACAGAAGATGAAGTAGAGGAAATCAACCTGCTACGTTCTTCGCAAGGTACAACACTGCAAATAGCCCCAGAGTAAAATGACCTCAGGTGTCGCTTCATAGTAGTGGTCCCAAAGCAGTAGTTACCGTGCTTCCCGTGACTGAGTATCATTTTGCACTCATTGCAGGTGACATGGTTCGCACGAGCCTTAGGACCATTCCCATTAATGGTAAATAACCGCCACACCCAAGACTCACGCCTAGTGCGGGTAGTAGGGATTTCCTCTACCTCATTCTCATCATCCTCTTCTTCCTCGTCCGCATCCTCACTCCTGTTCCCCTCTTCAGGCCCTTGGGGAGGTGGTGGTGGTGGAGGGGGTGGTGGTGGTGCTGAAGCAGGTGCAGCACCAAGTGGCAGTTCAGCAGCCAAGGATGCCATGTCGATGATGATGTAGTCTGCAGGTGGCAGCAAAAATCACTGTGTTCTGAAGAATAGCCAGAAACACAATGGGAATAAGCTCTTGGGCGTGGTCTTTTATAGGGGTGCTTGTGCGCGGTCCGCGGACATGCGCACTGTGCGCGGACAGATCGAACACAAAAAAAGGATCGGAAAGTTTCAAAAGGTATATAGAAACTCAAGATTGCTATGTGGGACTTGTGGCATGGTGAGATTTTATTGAAAAATATTATGGATTAACTGAAAATGTACTTTTAAATTGTTCGGGGACACGAACAGTGTCCGCATTTCAGGACACACGATGAGCGTGGGCGCGGTCATATGATCTGTTTGCGAACTAGTCTGTGAAGGAAGCGCCTGTCCGCAGGACACCAAGTGCACAGAGATTGGTTAGCGCATGCGCATTGATGTCCTACGGACACTGTTCGGGTTCTGAAGTAATTAAAAGTGCGTCACACGTGAAACAAACATTTCAGGACACCGCGTGTGTTCTTAGAACAGTTTAAACTTGGTAGCGAACAGTAAGGACAGATTGTCAGGCCGATTCATGGAATAATTAGCGCGGCGCAAGTGGCCAAAAACGTGCGAATCGCAGTGGAATAGCGAAAATCGCAGTGCAAGTGCAAAAATCGCACGAAAAGCAGCGCACATCGATTCATGGAAGGCTGTGCGCGAGAAAACCATCGGATGTGTGATAAAAAAGTGCACGGCGCACGTTGGCGCACAGGCCATCTAACGGCGTGCGCCAGGTTACAGCGAAAATCGCACAGGCCACAGCGAAAATCGCACATAGCGTGGCGCACGCAACAAAAGTAGGCGGAACACGGGGCGTACCACTCGGAATGGGGAACAACTTGCCAAAATGTGGGCGTCACGGGGCAAGTACAGGGTACAAGTGCGCAGAACGCCCACACGCTCGCCTACAACACGTATTCATGGAATAGAATAGGGCAAAAAAGCGCACGCTCAAACCAGCGCACAGGCACAAACACGACCGCCACAAGAAAGCAGGCGGTAGCGTCTCTGCGCCTGTAAGAAATGTGCGCCAAAAGGTGTGCCAACAAATAGCACCTATATACAGCCATGATGAATGTCCTATATTGTGGCCCTCCAGGACAAATGACGTGCAAAGGGGTACCCACAAACACAGACACCCGCTGACAGAAAAAAAACGTGTGCGTGTATACTGGGGTGCGCGGGAAGTCTCACACGCGAATTGGCAGGGCATGTGAATTTCAGGGGTTTGCGGGAAGTTCCACAAGCGATTTGTCAGGGTACGTGGATTTCAGGGGTGCGCTTGAAGTTCCACATGCGATTTGGCCGGGTACGTGGATTTCAGGGGTGCGCGGGAAGTTCCACACGCGATTTGGCCGGGTATGTGGATTTCAGGGGTGCGCGGGAAGTTCCACACGCGATTAGTCAGGGTACGTGGATTTCAGGGGTGCGCGGGAAGTTCCACACGCGATTAGTCAGGGTACGTGGATTTCAGGGGTGCGCGGGAAGTTCCACATGCGATTTGGCCGGGTACGTGGATTTCAGGGGTGCGCGGGAAGTTCCACACACGATTTGTCAGGGTACGTGGATTTCAGGGGTGCGCGGGAAGTTCCACACGTGATTAGTCAGGGTACGTGGATTTCAGGGGTGTGCGGGAAGTTCCACACGCTATTTGTCAGGGTACGTGGAATTCAGGGGTGCGCAGGAAGTTCCACACGCGATTTGTCAGGGTACGTGGATTTCAGGGGTGCGCGGGAAGTTCCACACGCGTGCGCGGGAAGTACTACACGCGATTTGTCAGGGTACGTGGATTTCAGGGGTGCGCGGGGAGTTCCACACGCGATTTGGCTGGGCACGTGTATGACAGGGGTACGCGGCAAATTCTACACGAGATTTGGCTGTGTGCTCCCAGGTATTACCTGTACACCCTCCACGGCCCCTGCAGGCAGCACACACCACAGGGGACTACCCTGCACACCTGCTCATGTCACCCAGCACCCCCACCCCCCAGCCACCAGGGGCACCCTCCACCAGGCCCCCACCCATGTCTCCCACCACCCCCACCCCCCAGCTTCCAGGGGCACCCTCCACCAGGCCCCCACACATGTCTCCCACCACCCCCACCCCCCAGCCACCAGGGGCAGCCTCCACCAGGCCCCCACTCATGCCCAACTCATGTCCCCCTGCACCCCCACCCCCCAGCAGTGCAGGGGCACCCTCCACCAGGCCCCCACTCATGTCTCCCACCACCCCCACCCCCCAGCCACCAGGGGCACCCTCCACCAGGCCCCCACTCATGTCTCCCACCACCCCCACCCCCCAGCCACCAGGGGCAGCCTCCACCAGGCCCCCACTCATGCCCAACTCATGTCCCCCTGCACCCCCACCCCCCAGCAGTGCAGGGGCACCCTCCACCAGGCCCCCACTCATGTCCCCCTGCACCCCCACCCCCCAGCATCCAGGGGAACCCTCCACCAGGCCCCCACCCATGTCTCCCACCACCCCCCAGCAGTGCAGGGGCACCCTCCACCAGGCCCCCACCCATGTCTCCCACCACCCCCACCCCCCAGCCACCAGGGGCAGCCTCCACCAGGCCCCCACTCATGTCTACCACCACCCCCACCCCCCAGCAGTGCAGGGGCACCCTCCACCAGGCCCCCACCCATGTCTACCACCACCCCCACCCCCCAGCAGTGCAGGGGCACCCTCCACCAGGCCCCCACCCATGTCTACCACCACCCCCACCCCCCAGCAGTGCAGGGGCAGCCTCCACCAGGCCCCCACTCATGTCCCCCTGCACCCCGACCCCCCAGCATCCAGGGGCACCCTCCACCAGGTCCCCACCCATGTCTCCCACCACCCCCACCCCCCAGCCACCAGGGGCAGCCTCCACCAGGCCCCCACTCATGTCTACCACCACCCCCACCCCCCAGCAGTGCAGGGGCACCCTCCACCAGGCCCCCACCCAGGTCTCCCACCACCCCCACCCCCCAGCCACCAGGGGCACCCTCCACCAGGCCCCCACATATGCCCAACTCATGTCCCCCTGCACCCCCACCCCCCAGCATCCAGGGGCACCCTCCACCAGGCCCCCACCCATGTGTCCCACCACCCCCACCCCCCAGCCACCAGGGGCAGCCTCCACCAGGCCCCCACTCATGTCAACCACCACCCCCACCCCCCAGCAGTGCAGGGGCACCCTCCACCAGGCCCCCACCCATGTGTCCCACCACCCCCATCCCCCAGCCACCAGGGGCAGCCTCCACCAGGCCCCCACTCATGTCTACCACCACCCCCACCCCCCAGCAGTGCAGGGGCACCCTCCACCAGGCCCCCACCCATGTCTACCACCACCCCCACCCCCCAGCAGTGCAGGGGCACCCTCCACCAGCCCCCCACCCATGTCTCCCACCACCCCCACCCCCCAGCCACCAGGGGCAGCCTCCACCAGGCCCCCACTCATGTCTACCACCACCCCCACCCCCCAGCAGTGCAGGGGCACCCTCCACCAGGCCCCCACCCATGTCTACCACCACCCCCACCCCCCAGCAGTGCAGGGGCACCCTCCACCAGGCCCCCACCCATGTCCCCCACCACCCCCACCCCCCAGCCACCAGGGGCAGCCTCCACCAGGCCCCCACTCATGTCTACCACCACCCCCACCACCCAGCAGTGCAGGGGCACCCTCCACCAGGCCCCCACCCATGTCTACCACCTCCCCCACCCCCTAGCAGTGCAGGGGCAGCCTCCACCAGGCCCCCACTCATGTCCCCCTGCACCCCCACCCCCCAGCCACCAGGGACAGCCTCCACCAGGCCCCCACTCATGCCCAACTCATGTCCCCCTGCACCCCCACCCCCCAGCAGTGCAGGGGCACCCTCCACCAGGCCCCCACCAATGTCTACCACCACCCCCACCCCCCAGCAGTGCAGGGGCAGCCTCCACCAGGCCCCCACTCATGTCCCCCTGCACCCCCACCCCCCAGCATCCAGGGGCACCCTCCACCAGGCCCCCACCCATGTCTCCCACCACCCCCACCCCCCAGCAGTGCAGGGGCACCCTCCACCAGGCCCCCACCCATGTCCCCCTGCACCCAGGTCCTCACAATCACCAACCATGTGCGTAATGGTCATCCTCCACAGCCAAAAGGCCCTACCAAGTAACCCATTTACCCACATGGAAAAGGAAATTACATGTTACACCCCCAACGTACATAAAGCAAATTAACCCATGTCTGTCACACACAATGGTTGCAAATGAATTGGAAAACACCCAACATGACATGCATGAAACCAATGAGATGATACCACACAGTGAAGTATGAAAAGAAAATTGTATTAAAAAAATATGAATGCAAATGAAATGAAACAAACTACAATGCCAATGAAAAAAAGAAAAGGTGCATGTCCGTCCAAAAAAATTAAAAACACCAAATCCAAAAAAATATGTACTTCAAAGTCACATTAAAAATGAAATCAATCCAACAGAATTTAAAACATCCAAACACCATTGCTCCATGGAGAAGAAATAAAAAATTTAAAAAATCCAATGAAGAACTATGTACAAAATATCCAAGGGTCCATGAGCCCAACTGAACAAAGGAAGCCAACTAAAAACCCTAACAAAAATGAAACTATATACAAAAAGTGGAGCTGAGTCTGTCGACTCCAAATCATAAGAATGAACAAATGAAACCTAAAGCTAAAGAACTATATACAAAGGCGGCGGGCAAGTCCAGCGGCTCACTCCGTAGTGTTCCGGGCCAAGGCATCATCAAACTCCTCGTCTATGTCCCGGAGGCGGTCCTGTTCCATGGCCCGAGGGTCCGCAGGGACGACGCCATCTGCTCCTCCAACCCCCTGCGGATTGCCTCGAGGCACTCGGCCCGCCTCAGGGCCCTCCGCATGGAGTTCTCCGCCCTGACCATCGTGAGCCGCTCCTCTTCCACCCGCCGCCGCTCCGCACCTATCTGCTGGCCCAACCGCAGCCACACGGAAGACACTTCCTGTCCTGGGTCCTCCTGCCCTCCGGCCGATGCCTGCCCCTCCGATGTTGTTGGCCCCGAGCCATGATGCCTCCCACGTTGACTCTGCTGCTGCCTCCGACGCAACTGCCTCTGCCAGCACGACGGCATCCAGGCTGATGGAATCCACCGACGCCGTCGTGCACGTGCCCTGCCTGATGATGCCGGCACATCCTCCATCTGCTGGGGTACAGTTGCTGTGGTGTCCACCCCTGCTTGACCTCCGACTCCCGACTGTGGCAGGGATGGGATCCCCACCGAGCTGGCTGCATAGGTCAGGGCAGGTCCACAGGGGGCCCTGGTGGCATCTGGGCCGGAAGACGGCAAGGAGAACGACCGGCGTATAGCCTCCACAGAGGAGGAGAGGGCCGCCAGATTGGCCGACAGATGCAGGAAACCCCCGAACATGGAAGATCCCAATTGGGCCACGTCGGCACGGTGCTCTTCGTGATGACGTGCGTGCTCCTCCCGGGAAGCACGCACGTCATCACGAATTGCACCCGCGCGCATCGCAACCCCAATCAGGACATTCTCCATACGGACACGGGTCCCCTCGTCCGCAGGTGGAGGGGAGTCAGGTGACATGGACATCCCCTCTACCTGCAGACGGGCCTGGGATGGGGCATCCCTGCTGGTGCATGGTGGTGCACTCACAGGGTCAGGGACAGCGACATGCACAGGCCCCTCCACGGTGACCTGTGCTGCCCCCTGCCCCTGGCCCTGGACTGCACCACTTGCACCAGCAGGGATGCCCCCACCAGGCCCCATGTGTGCCCCAGTGGCGGCCTCCTCCTCCTCTGCGGAAACCACCAACCTGGATGGCTCCTCACCGTCTCCCACCGTAGCAGGCCCCTGTGGGGGCTCACCCACCCCTTCCGCTGCAGCCGTGGGGGCATCCCCGCCGCCTTGCTCCACAGCGCCGTCTCCGCCCTCTTCTTCACTAGCCGCTGCGTAGAGGGAGACAAAGAACACAAGCATCAGGGTACTGTACAATGGTCCCCTAGACAGGAAGCAATAGCAGATGAGTACCACTGTCAAAGTACACTTCCATCATGTCCCTCCACAACACATGGGTCAGTCCAGGCAAAACACACACAGTAACAGGCATGGTGCATGCCATGGACATTTCCATGCATGTCCAATGGACTCTTGAAACATACAATGATATGGAACTCACATGCATCATGGGTCATGCCTATCACATGCACACACTTCACCTCAGTCACATCCATCTGGCCCCATATACCCCAAACACAGCGGATACAAGGGTAATTAGGCTGCTTCACAGAATCTGTGCATTGTCACACACATGTGTCATGCATCCATGGCATGCACAAGTCACAGACACGCAGGTCAGGCACACAGACATGGCTACCATATATGTACCTGGCATCAGCACCCATCCCTCACCCACACCCATGTCCAGGAACAGAGACTGGCATGCTCTCATGTTTAAAATCTGCATAGGGCTCCCCATGTGGCATTTAAACACATGCAACAACCATGTGGTTCACACATCACTGGTTGCACATGCAATACCATGATGTCCCTGCACACATACATGCATACATGGCCTATGTCACACATACAGGCAAGTATCAGAGAACCAGCACACCGCAACATCCCTGTCTCACACAGTAATGCTTGGACACTTACAGCTCAACTCCAGACAGGTCTCCCTCTCAAGGATCTGGGCGTGGAGCGCTGGGCGTACGCGTTCCAGGACCCTCATCTGGATGGAACTCATGCGGCCCCGGCCCCCCTCCACGAGGCGCCGGGCCTTCACAAGGGTCCTGGACCTCAAGTCCTCCCAGCGCTTCTTGATCTTCTGGACGTTGCGGGTTGCCACCCCCTCCGCGTTGATGACAACCACACAGTCGGCCCAGATCCTCTCCCGTCCTTCCTTGCTGGCAAGGGACGATCCAAAGAGGGCATCATACTGCCCCAGGACATGCTCCACCAGGACACCAACTTCGGTGGCAGTGAAGCTGGTTCCCCTCTGCCCCTCTGGCCTGGGGTTGCCACTGGTGCCAGATGTGGAAGTGCCCGACATGGCAACCCCAGAGGCAGGTGTGGGTGGGCAACTGGGTCCTGGGGCTGGGCTGTGGAGCGATGTAATCCCAGTCGGGAGTCTTCAGTTCCAGCAGGGGTGGACACAGCAACTGGACCCCTGCAGATGGCTGATGTGCAGGCACCAAATGGCAGGGCACGGTGGCAGCAGGCAGGCAGGCAGGCAGCAGCAGATGGCACGTGGGAGGCTGCTCGGGGCACTGGGGGGCAGTAACTCGGCCTTCTGGGCAGGAGCGTGGTCTTCCGTGTGTTTTCGCGTGGCCAGCTTGATACGGAGTGATTTGGCACGTGAAAATCCTGCACGTCAGCGTGAAATTCGAAGAAAGGCCCTTAGCGCGTAAGCGCGTCAGCACGCATACGCGATTCTATTGGACCAAAGGCCCTCAGCGCGTAAGCGCGTCTGTGACGTGACCCGCACGGGTGTTTCCCACACAGCACGTGATGACGGAGCACACGTGGAAATACTGCACGTCAGAGTGTCATCGCGTGTAATTGGACAAAAGTGCGCGTACACGCGATTGGCCTATGTACGTGTATTTCAGGGGTGCGCAGGCACTTACACACGCAAGTACGTCAGCGCACCTGTATCCCGTGGTGCGTGGGAATTTCCACACGCTATTGGACTGGGAACTGGATTTCAGGGGTGCGCGGGTCACACACTCGCCTACAACACGCGCAAAGCATAAATTTGCGCACTTACAAAATAACAAGCTCAGACGCCAGGATGAACATACCGTTCCTAGCAGCAGTGGCCGTGGGCTACCAAAGGAGGAGGAGGAGGATAGTCAGGGCCAGAATATTCACACCCAGAACCAGCCTTTTCGGGATGCCTGATGACCAGGTGTATGGGAGGTACAGGTTTCCACCACACATAATACTGGACCTGGTGAGTGAGTGGGAGGTGGCCTCACATCACTCACCCTGTGCTCCCAAGCACTCAGCCCCCTGGAGAAGGTCCTCAATGTACTGCACTTCTTAGCCACTGGATCATTTCAGCGGACAAGTGCCATAGTGGGTGGGGTGTCACAGGCCACCCAGTCACGCTGCCTACACCAGGTCTTGAACATCATCACTGCACGCCCATCAGTCCGCAGGCACATATACCTGCCCAGAACACCTGCAGAAAGGCATGCTGCCGCCCTGGATTTTTACGGTGTGGCACGATTCCCCAAAGTGCTAGGTGCCATCGACTGCACCCATGTGGCTCTACGTCCCCCCAGGGCATCAGAGCACATCTATAGGAACCGCAAGCACTGGCATTCCATCAACGTGCAGGTAGTATGTAATGCCAAGGGAATCATCACCTCAGTATATGCCAACTATCCCGGGTCCACCCACGACAGCTTCATTTACCGAATGTCCACCCTAAGTCGGGACCTAGAAGGTGGGCGGCATGGCGATACATGCCTGCTTGGTGAGTATGAATGCCACTGCACATGCATGCATGTCGGATACTGAGCAAGGTCACAACCCCACCAATGATACCAATCACCATCTCCACAGGGGACAGTGCCTACCCTCTCAGCCCCCACATGATGAAGCCAATTTGGAACCCCACCACGCCACCCGAGGTAAGATATAACACAGCCCACATTACAACCCGGGGCATAGTGGAGCGCACATTCAGAGTGCTAAAGTCACGCTTTCGCTCGCTTGACCGTTCTGGCGGGCAGCTGTTATACGCTCCCCCAGTAGTGTGCAGGATCATAGTGGCAGCATGTGTCCTGCACAACGTTGCAACACGCCGGGGCTTGGCCGTGGACATGGTGGTGGCCCCACATCCCCAACCACATGCACAGCCGCTGCGCATGGGAGGGGAAAGGGCACGGGGGGAGGCAGCCCGTACACAGCTAGTGGCTAATTACTTCACATAGAAATCACACCCCTGTGGAGTGCACACTGCCCTGGCACATTCCATCTGACAATCAATGATGACTCAACCTGACACTGATCCTGAATGTCTGGAGAATCAACCGTGAAAAGCATATCTGCCTGAGATTGTTCACCTGGAAGTGTTACAATGTGTGCATCCCTACCCACACATACACCACCAATGCAGTTTTGTGAAAAACACATTCAAGCAGCTAAAATGAATACCCACTTACTAAATGCAACAAGAGGACAGTGCCATGTCACCCAACCCATCCCCAGCACCGCCACACAACACACCGTGCCATGTCATGCTATGTGCAGGTAAACAAAGTAATCCCCACAGCATGACAAGTGTCACAATGTACAGTGTCCCCAATTGAAACTTGCTACACCTGAAATGCGCACAGTAATGCAGGACCAACAACAAACTTGAGCAGGTACTACCATTAACATGACTTCACTAATGTAATTAATCAGTAGTGTCACCACCTGGAAATGCCTGCACTCCCACCACTTCCAACTGTACAGTGTTGGCGCCATGTAGAGTTGTAGGTGCACTGCTGCCAACATGGACCCCATCTCCAAACTAGAGGGCCTTGTGTAGACATGAGGAAGGGACCTGCAAATTGGGAGTCAGACACAGATGATGAGTTACACATCAATGCAACATGCAGTGTACAACACAACAGCAATATGCACTAGGAATGTATACACAGTATTGACTAGACTACCCACACATGTAGTGGGAGTCCAATGTCACCATGTACGTCAATGTCACTTGGGCACACCCTTTGCAAGCCCATGGAAACGGGAAGCAGGAGGGGTGTGTGTGACTCAAACCCAGGCATCTGAACCAAATACATGACAAGCCTGCATGTGCCCAGCCACAATGCAGCGTATGCCCACAGGAACCACGGAAGCCAACAAATTGTCCCAAAAAAATTGGGAAAAAATAAAATTAAAATTAAAATGAAAATAAAAAAAATAAAAAAATGGCCATTGATGGGCCCGGGGGGGTTGGGGAGGCCACCCAGGAGGTCCGAGGACAGGGTGCACACCAAAACCCACCTGTGTGGATCCTGGGAAATAAAAACACCTCCATGGGCTCATGGCCCACACGGCTACCCTATTGTGGGAGTATCACTGCTGTCGCTATTATCACCCTGTGCAGCTGCATCCGGAGGTGGTTGCACTATGGGAGGCAGCCCACGCAAGGCCCTAGTCTGTTCCTCCATGGCTGCAAGCATGCAGGTGTGGTAGGTCTTGTTCTGGAGGATGAGTGTGCGGAGGTCCCCATGCAACAACTCACGGGATGCCCGGACCTCCGCCCTCGTTGCCTGCATCTCAGCTGAGAGCGTACGGGTGAGACGCTCCAGCTGCTGTTCTGTCCTTTGGTCTGTTGAAGCCTCAAGCTCAACAAGAGTCGTCCTGAGGTGATGGAGATCCTGCCTCAGGGCTTCTCTGTGGCCCTGGGACTCTATGGAGATGGCCTCCTGCAGAGTCGCCAGTGCCGCCCGCCTGTCCCTGTTGGACGCCAACATGTCCTCCCTGTGTGACTGGCAGATGGAGTCGGTTGCCTGCTCTAGTCGCTCCATCAGCCTTTCAGGGGGGACAATGGAAGTGGCCACCCTATCCATGGCCTGAGCCATCATCTTGGATGATGCTGCCTGTTGGGTAGCCATACCATAAATGGATTGCTCCCATGCGGTATTGCCAGGTGGCGTACGGCCACCACGTCGGCGGGCACCACACCTGTCTGGGGCAAGGCGGACTGCGCCTTGCTGTGCCGGCACTGCCTGAGGCTGCAGGATTGCATTCCCCCTCTGATCTGCTGGCCCAGGAACAGGATCAGATGTCGCGGAGTGTGACCCTGCATCCGTAACCACCAAAGGCGTAGCTGCCAACACTGACATCCCCATTGAGGGTTCTGACCCTGGTGCAGGTGGGTGGGACAGAACAGAATCCCTCCCTGGAACACTCACCTGCGACGGCACGTAGGTCTCATCATCCGAATCAACAGCTGAGTACAGCTCGGGGGAGGTGCAGCCAGAGACACCCCTTGAGAGCACGACCTGCAGCACTTGTGGGTTCTCACCCACCAGCACACCACGTCCCTCACTGGTGGTTGGTCGGCCCTCGGACCCCTCCTGGCTCTGCACCATCTCTACAACCCCAGCAGTATCAGGTGCGTCTTCCCCTGCAAAGACATAAAAACAAAGAAATGGAAACAGGCATTAGCACCATGGCACACAATGAGGGCTGAGAAGCAAGAGAACCAGTACTTGATTGACACATGTCCCACATGACTAAAACCCTCCCATGCATGCACCCTCACTGCGTATGAAGGGCAGGCAAATGGCACACACTGATGACACAAAGATGGAAGATGAACACATTTTCTGCATGCTGCCTGGCAGTGGCATCACACATTGGCCTGTGATTGCCAGGTGAAACACACATGCCATCACACAGATGGCATGTACCATTGCTATTGAGGCAAGATGGAGAGGAGGGCAGCACTTATTCATTCAGTCCAGTTCCCGCATGTAATAGCTTTTCTAAATCAAACAGGTCTGATTTTTCACCTGGAGCTGCCAGTCCAAAATGGTCCAATTGCACAGGGACATGTGTGAACAAATGATATCCAGGTAACAAAGTCTCTCCACTTTACCATAGCCATGCCAGACATGTGACTAGAGGACTGAGAAATGCCTAGTAAAAGTGGTGGAATGTAAACAATCTGCCTGAATGAACATAGAAAAATAAGCAACAATGTTGTGGCAAGGTGACACTTCAAGGGCAACTGGCGTGCTGTTGGGCTAGATGTCTACTGTTGGCAGAAGGGATACTGCTATGGCCAAATGCAGCTGCGCAGGATGTATTGCATGAAGCACATGGCTGACCCATACGACTCAGGCGCACACACTCTCACCTGGCACACAAACAGAAGCCCTCACACACACACCATGCACATGGATGACACACACATGCATGTGCACTCACCGGACAATGCCTCGTAATCAGGCAGATCTCCCACGCCTTGGATCTGTTCCTCCGTGACGTAGGTCCCAGCGACTGACTCATGTGGAGTGAGTTCCATGTCTACTACTGGAGACCCACCTCCAGTCACTAGAGTTGCGGCATGACTTGAGGCCAGCTTATTCTTTGCCCTGCGCTTTAGGTCATTCCAGCGCTTATAGCAATCATTGGCTGTGCGCCTCACGATTCCAAGGGCACTTACGATGTCCGCAACGGTCTGCCAGTGTGCCTGGCGTTGTGCAGGTGTGGTCTTGGATCCTGCAACAATGACCATCTCGTTATCATGTCCGGACACATACTCGACAAGTGCATTCAGTTCGTCATCCGTGAAGCTGGGCTTCCTCGACGGGCCGGACTGTGTAGCCGTGTCTGGGGCATCAGCCTGTGCCGGACGAGCACTCTTCCTCTTCCGCTTGGAAGGTGGTGGTGATCCTGAGTGTCCTGTGCCGCTCTGGACACTAGGGGCAGGAGCCCTGGTGGGCTCTGTATCAGGAGTGTGGGATTGCACACTCAGCATGTGAGTTGGTGCAGGCATTGGCTCAAGTGTAATGGTGTCAGGGGGAATGTCAGCAGGATGGACTAGGACCGACACTCTCCTGGCTGGGTGTGTGAGAGCTGGGGTGGATGGAGCTGCAGCTGCCCCTGCAGCCTCTCCGCCCTGCCTACTTGGGGCAGCAGATGACCTTGCTGCCCCAGATCCACGTGGCATGATGACATCAACGTGCACCAGCGCACGTGTCATAGCCCTGCTGACCTGGAAGTCAGCCATGGAGTCAGCCAGGTCTGGTGCCACAATGGGCTGGTCCAACAAGGGCTGAGCATGGATGGTGTCAGCCACATCAGCCTCAACGGGAGGAGGGGAGGGGGGGGATTATGGGTGCCCTTGACTGGTCCTCCACACATGGGGGGACAGGCTCACCCTGCAAGTTATGACCACGTCCCCTACCGGATCCACCACGGCCACCACTTGTGGCTCTTCCACCTTTGCCACCCTTACGGAATCCTCGCCTCCCAGCCATGGCACTGATATTAATGTGCGTATGGGAGTGGCTGTAGACTATTGTCCTGGGCAATTGGGGGTCAAAGGGGTTGGGTACCAGATGGTAATTGTACCCTAGTGCTCTAGCAAGGCTGAATGTAACCCCTGGGGAAAGATGACGGGTCACGCAACGCACAGGATGCCCAAAAAAGGGAGATGACGTGCACGCAACCCCTCCTAGACCACGTGTGCAGAAAGAAAAACCTGCACTACGCTGTGGCACCCAGTAACACAAGAATGAACGTATGCGTGTCACATGCAGCCTAGAATGACCTCTGAAGGGGTAGGCTACACACGGGGCAAGCACAGATGTTAGATACGTGCGTGACTCACCGTCTGCCAGGTAAAAGAGCGTGAAAAATGAGCGCGTTTGGTTGGCAACACCCCCGCCAAAAGAAGATATGTACGCTGTCTGAGGAGACAGGGCAACAGTAGAAGGGAACACTGTTTGAGGGAACAGGCCCAGGTAAACCAGTACAAGAGAAAAAAGAGAAAAAGCTGTCAGAGGTAACAGGGAGTACGAACTTGAAACGCCGTGAAGTAAATCGCGTGTGAAACGACAAGAAGTACAGAATTCACCCACTCGCTCTCCACGAAAAGCACGTACAAGGAAATGGTGTTCTACACGTACCTTATATGCAGGCCCACACGTACAGCGTCACTTACGCGGCGTGTACGTGCTAGGCCCATTCCCACCAATTACACGCTTTGTCACTTCTGCGTGTAGGTCCATTTTCACCAATTACACGCTTTGTCACTGCCGTGTGTACGCTCTAGGCCCATTACCACCAATTACACGCTTTGTCACTTCTGCGTGTAGGTCCATTTTCACCAATTACACGCTTTGTCACTTCTGCGTGTAGGTCCATTTTCACCAATTACACGCTTTGTCACTTCTGCGTGTAGGTCCATTTTCACCAATTACACGCTTTGTCACTGCCGCGTGTACGCTCTAGGCCCATTCCCACCAATTACACGCTTTGTCACTTCTGCGTGTAGGTCCATTTTCACCAATTACACGCTTTGTCACTGCCGTGTGTACGCTCTAGGCCCATTCCCACCAATTACACGCTTTGTCACTTATGTGTGTAGGGCTATTTCCACCAATTACACGCTTTGACACTCGGACGTGTCTTTCATTTTTTTCACACGCAACATTTTCCTACGTGTGCCCAATTCAACGTGCACGTGACTTCATAGACGTGCATACGCTGGTGACGCGTTTACGCGCTAAGGGCCTTTCCTCGAATTACACGCAGACGTGTTGGATTTTCACGTGCCAAATCACTCCGTATCAAGCTGGCCACGCGTTCACACACGGAAGACCACGCTCCTGCCCAGAAGGCCAAATTACTGCCCCCCAGAGCCCTGAGCACGCTCCCACCTGCCATCTGCTGCTGCCTGACTGCCTGCTGCCCACGTGCCCTGCCATTTGCTGCCTGCACATCAGCCAGGGGTGCTGTTGCTGTGACCACCCCTGCTGGAACCAAAGACTCCCGACTGCTTTTCCATCGCCCCACAGCCCAGCCCCAGGACCCAGTTGCCACCCACTCCTGCCTCTGGGGTTGCCATGTCGGGCACTACAACATCTGGCACCAGTGGCAACCCCCGGCCAAGGAGGCAGAGGGGCACCAGCTTCACTGCCACCAAAGTTGGTGTCCTGGTGGAGCATGTCCTGGGGCAGTATGATGCCCTCTTCGGAAGGTTGCGCGCCGACAAGGAAGGACGGCCTCGGATCTGGATGGACATCGTGACTGCCATCAACGCGGAGGAGGTGGCAGTCCGCGACTACGAACGTGTCAGGAAGCGCTGGGAGGACTTCAGGTCCAGGACCCTCAACAAGGCCCGGTGCCTCATGATGGCAGCGGATGCTAAGGGGCGCCGGGGCCACTTGTCGGAAGATCAGATGAGGGTCCTGGAACGCATATCCCCAGCGCTCCACATCCAGGTCCTTGAGAAGCAGACCCGTCTGGAGTGGAGCGGTAAGTGTACATGCATACTGGTTGTAAACTGTGCGTGTGGTGGTGTGCCAGGAGTGTGCAGTTTGAACATGTATTTTTATGTGGCCAAGTAGGGGGGGTGTACAGGGCTGTGAGGGTGACACCTGCGAGGGGTCTCATGTGTGACACATGGATGGTGCTTGTGTGTGTGGGCTTGCATGGCACAGGATGTGGAGGAATGATTGTCAGGTGTGACATGGATGTCGATCGAGACACTGCGACAGTTGGCGGAGGTGTACACATGCATGCAGGTTTGGTGTTGTGTGTGCATGTGTAGTGTACTCCCTATGTTGCATGTGATGTGTGGATGACCTTTGGCTGCTCATGCTGTTGTATGTGAATGGATGGTGCTGGCTGTTGCATTATGGCTGTGGTATGGCTCATGTGTGCAAGTTGAAATGACATGTGTGTTGGGGATTGTGATGCCATGTGTGAGGTTTACCAATGCCACTCATGTATAACTGTCATGTGTGTATGAGTCCATTTTACAGTGCCCTGATGCCTGTGTTTTCTTTCTCCCTGTCTGCAGCATCAACTGATGAAGAGGGCGGAGAAGGTGCTGTGGAGCACAGCGGCAGGGGTCGCACCACCAGCCGGAGACGCAAGGCCCGGATCCCCTCCCAGGTTGTGATCTCGTCGGGGATTGACGAGTCTGGTGCCGCGTCCCAGGCCACAGCTGCCGAGGGGAGGTCCAAGAGGCGGAGGTCGGAGTCTGCACGTCTTCTCGCATGGCTCGTTGACCGCGTTGACCCACTGGGACAGCTCACCAGGGCTGGATTCCTCCGTTTCCTGGACCTTGTTCCGACCCCCTTCTCCACAGAACCCCCTATGCCCCAGTCGTCCTCCATGCCATCTTCCCACCCATGTGTCACCTGGGTGCCCTGTGGAGCTGCCTCCGACCGTGCGGCCAGGCTGGTGGACAACAGATCCCTGCCACAGTCGGGAGTCGGACGTCCAGCAGGGGTGGCCACGTCAACAACTGCACCCCAGCTGGAGGAGGATGTACAGGCACCATCGGACAGGGCACATGGACAGCAGCAGCTGCAGCAGCAGGAGGCTGTAGGTGGGAGCCACAATAGCTCGGGGCCTTCAGGGGCAGGCATCGGCCGGAGGGCAGGAGGACCCTGGACGGGAAGTGTCTTCCGTGTGGCAGCGGTTGGGCCACGCCATAGATGCGGAGCGGCGGCAGGCAGAAGAGGCGCGGCTCACGATGGTCAGGGCGGAGTACTCCATGCGGAGGGCCCTGAGGCGGGCCGAGTGCGTCGAGGCAATCCGCAGGGAGTTGGAGGTGAACATGTCGGCGTCCCTGCGGACCCTCGGGGCCATGGAACAGGACCGCCTCCGGGACATAGACGAGGAGTTCGATGATGCCCTGGCCCGGAACACCACTAAGTGAGCCGCTGGACTGGCCCGCCGCCATTGTATATAGTTATTTAGTGATAGGTTTCCTTTGCAGTTTATTTTTCTTTGGAGTCGACGGACACTGCTCCACCTTTTGTATATAGTTCCATTTTAGATATGTTTTTTGGTAGTTTTCATTTATTCTCTTGGGATGATGGACCCTGAATACTTTGTACATAGTTGGACTTTGGATTTGGATATTTTTTTAAGTATGAAGATGTTTTGCCATGGAGCAATGGTTTTCTATTTATTTTTTACCTTCATTTACTTTTCATGGACTTGAACTTTGGAATATATCTTTTTCGTATTGTCATTTATTGTTTCATTTTGAGAAGAGAGGACCTGCTTAATTTTTTAATTATTTGACTTGTGTATTTTGGTTGATTTTGATAGCCATTGATGTTGCTTTTAATACATTATTTTGATTTTTTAATTCTTCAATGTGTGGTTTCATCTAATTTTTTCATGCATGTCATGATATCGGTTTTCAGGTTCACTTGCAACCATTGTGTGTGTGTGAGACACATGTGTTGATTTGCATTGTTTCCATTGGAGTAGTAGCATGGGCACATGTAATAGTTGGTTGTGTCTTTGGGGTGTGGTGGCTGGCCATGAGGCACATGCTTGAGGATTGTCAGGGCCTGTGGGCAGGGGGACATGAGTGGGGGCCTGGTGGAGGCTGCCCCTGCACTGCTGGGGGGTGGGGGTGGTGGGAGACATGGGTTTGGGCCTGGTGGAGGCTGCGCCTGCACTGCTGGGGGGTGGGGGTGGTGGCAGACATGGGTGGGTGCCTGGTGGAGGGTGCCCCTGCACTGCTGGGGGGGTGGGGGTGCAGGGGGACATGAGTTGGGCATGAGTGGGGGCCTGGTGGAGGATGCCCCTGGTGGCTGGGGGGTGGGGGTGGTGGGAGACATGGGTGGGGGCCTGGTGGAGGGTGCCCCTGGATGCTGGGGGGTGGGGGTGGTGGGAGACATGGGTGGGGGCCTGGTGGAGGTTGCCCCTGCACTGCTGGGGGGTGGGGGTGGTGGGAGACATGGGTGGGGGCCTGGTGGAGGCTGCCCCTGCACTGCTGGGGGGTGGGGGTGGTGGGAGACATGGGTGGGGGCCTGGTGGAGGCTGCCCATGGTGGCTGGGGGGTGTGGTGGTGGGAGACATGGGTGGGGGCCTGGTGAAGGCTGCCCCTGGATGCTGGGGGGTGGGGGTGGTGGGAGACATGGGTGGGGGCCTGGTGGATGCTGCCCCTGGTGGCTGGGGGGTGGGGGTGGTGGGAGACATGGGCGGGGGCCTGGTGGAGGCTGCCCCTGCACTGCTGGGGGGTGGGGGTGGTGGGAGACATGGGTGGGGGCCTGGTGGAGGCTGCCCCTGCACTGCTTGGGGGTGGGGGTGGTGGGAGACATGGGTGGGGGCCTGGTGGAGGCTGCCCCTGCACTGCTGGGGGGTGGGGGTGGTGGTAGACATGTGTGGGGGCCTGGTGGAGGGTGCCCCTGGATGCTGGGGGGTGGGGGTGCAGGGGGACATGAGTTGGGCATGAGTGGGGGCCTGGTGGAGGCTGCCCCTGGTGGCTGGGGGGTGGGGGTGGTGGGAGACATGGGTGGGGGCCTGGTGGAGGGTGCCCCTGGATGCTGGGGGGTGGTGGTGGGAGACATGGGTGGGGGGCTGGTGGAGGCTGCCCCTGCACTGCTGGGGGGTGGGGGTGGTGGGAGACATGGGTGGGGGCCTGGTGGAGGCTGCCCCTGCACTGCTGGGGGGTGGGGGTGGTGGGAGACATGGGTGGGGGCATGGTGGAGGCTGCCCCTGGTGGCTGGGGGGTGGGGGTGGTGGGAGACATGGGTGGGGGCCTGGTGGAGGCTGCCCCTGGATGCTGGGGCGTGGGGGTGGTGGGAGACATGGGTGGGGGCCTGGTGGAGGCTGCCCCTGCACTGCTGGGGGGTGGGGGTGGTGGGAGACATGGGTGGGGGCCTGGTGGAGGCTGCCCCTGGTGGCTGGGGGGTGGGGGTGCAGGGGGACATGAGTTGGGCATGAGTGGGGGGCCTGGTGGAGGCTGCCCCTGGTGGCTGGGGGGTGGGGGTGGTGGGAGACATGGGTGGGGGCCTGGTGGAGGGTGCCCCTGGATGCTGGGGGGTGGGGGTGGTGGGAGACATGGGTGGGGGCCTGGTGGAGGCTGCCCCTGCACTGCTGGGGGGTGGGGGTGGTGGGAGACATGGGTGGGGGCCTGGTGGAGGGTGCCCCTGGTGGCTGGGGGGTGGGGGTGGTGGGAGACATGGGTGGGTGCCTGGTGGAGGGTGCCCCTGCACTGCTGGGGGGGTGGGGGTGCAGGGGGACATGAGTGGGGGCCTGGTGGAGGCTGCCCCTGCACTGCTGGGGGGTGGGGGTGGTGGTGGACATGGGTGGGGGCCTGGTGGAGGCTGCCTCTGGTGGCTGGGGGGTGGGGGTGGTGGTAGACATGGGTGGGGGCCTGGTGGAGGCTGCCCCTGCACTGCTGGGGGGTGGGGGTGGTGGTAGACATGTGTGGGGGCCTGGTGGAGGGTGCCCCTGGATGCTGGGGGGTGGGGGTGCAGGGGGACATGAGTTGGGCATGAGTGGGGGCCTGGTGGAGGCTGCCCCTGGTGGCTGGGGGGTGGGGGTGGTGGGAGACATGGGTGGGGGCCTGGTGGAGGGTGCCCCCGGATGCTGGGGGTTGGGGGTGGTGGGAGACATGGGTGGGGGCCTGGTGGAGACTGCCCCTGCACTGCTGGGGGGTGGGGGTGGTGGAAGACATGGGTTGGGGCCTGGTGGAGGCTGCCCCTGCACTGCTGGGGGGTGGGGGTGGTGGGAGACATGGGTGGGGGCCTGGTGGAGGGTGCCCCTGGATGCTGGGGGGTGGGGGTGGTAGGAGACATGGGTGGGGGCCTGGTGGAGGCTGCCCCTGGTGGCTGGGGGGTGGGGGTGGTGGGAGACATGGGTGGGGGCCTGGTGGAGGCTGCCCCTGGATGCTGGGGCGTGGGGGTGGTGGGAGACATGGGTGGGGGCCTGGTGGAGGCTGCCCCTGCACTGCTGGGGGGTGGGGGTGGTGGGAGACATGGGTGGGGGCCTGGTGGAGGCTGCCCCTGGTGGCTGGGTGGTGGGGGTGCAGGGGGACATGAGCTGGGCATGAGTGGGGGCCTGGTGGAGGCTGCCCCTGGTGGCTGGGGGGTGGGGGTGGTGGGAGACATGGGTGGGGGCCTGGTGGAGGGTGCCCCTGGATGCTGGGGGGTGGGGGTGGTGGGAGACATGGGTGGGGGCCTGGTGGAGGCTGCCCCTGCACTGCTGGGGGGTGGGGGTGGTGGGAGACATGGGTGGGGGCCTGGTGGAGGGTGCCCCTGGTGGCTGGGGGGTGGGGGTGGTGGGAGACATGGGTGGGTGCCTGGTGGAGGGTGCCCCTGCACTGCTGGGGGGGTGGGGGTGCAGGGGGACATGAGTGGGGGCCTGGTGGAGGCTGCCCCTGCACTGCTGGGGGGTGGGGGTGGTGGTAGACATGGGTGGGGGCCTGGTGGAGGCTGCCCCTGGTGGCTGGGGGGTGGGGGTGGTGGTAGACATGGGTGGGGGCCTGGTGGAGGCTGCCCCTGCACTGCTGGGGGGTGGGGGTGGTGGTAGACATGTGTGGGGGCCTGGTGGAGGGTGCCCCTGGATGCTGGGGGGTGGGGGTGCAGGGGGACATGAGTTGGGCATGAGTGGGGGCTTGGTGGAGGCTGCCCCTGCACTGCTGAGGGGTGGGGGTGCAGGGGGACATGTGCAGGTGTGCAGGGTAGTCCCCTGTTTTGTGGGCTGCCTGCAGGAGCCGTGGAGGGTGTACAGGGAACACCTGTGAGGACCCACCCAGCCTAATCGCGTGTGATAATTCCCACGCACCCCTGTAATACACGTACCCAGCCAAATCGCGTGTGATAATTCCCACGCACCCCTGTAATACACGTACCCAGCCAAATCGCGTGTGATAATTCCCGCGTACCCCTGTAATACACGTGCCCTGGCTAATCGCATGTTGAACTTCCCGCGTACCCCTGTAATACACGTACCCTGGCTAATCGCGTGTAAAACTTCCCGCGTACTCCTGATATGAAGGTTGCCCGCTTTGCGTTCCTTGTTTGGCAGCCCTGTAAACTGGTCCAGGGTTAGCGCAGCCCTTTGCGATGATTTAGCGATTTTGATGGCTTTTCCTTGCGCGAGGGCGTTCTTGGGGGCCTTACTGGCGCTACTGCAGGCTCGCTGCGATACTCTGCGCCACGGCTGGTTTGGGAGCCTGAAATCCATGAATACGCTGTGCGCGGAAATCGGTTTTAGCGCACGTGCCTGGCGCAGACAATCGCACGCGGACACTCTGCGCCAGCCGCTTGCGACACTTTTCTGCGAAATTCTATGAAATACCCTGTGTTCTTCAGGACACGTGTACTTTAGTTTATGTACGAACATTTCAGGACACCAATTGTGTTCTTAGAACACTTTCAATTGGATAGCGAACACTACGAACAGTTGTACTGTTGTTCAGGACACATCATTTTTGTTTATTTACGAACATTTCAGGACAGCAATTGTGTTCTTCGGACAGTTTTAAGTTGATAGCAAACATTACGGACAGATATAGTGTTCTTTAGAACACTTTAATTTTTGTTTCTTTACAAACATTTCAGGACACTACAAGTGTTCTTAGAACATTTTGAACTTGCATGAGAACATTACGGACAGATGTAGTGTCCTCAGGACAGTTACATTTTTGTTTCTTTACGAACATTTCCGAGCAACCGCGGTGTCCGTGGACACCTAAATTGGTTTTATTACAAGGAACTGAAAGTAATTACAACACAATATAAGAAAAGTAACTTTATTTAACATATATAAACAATTTATGACTGAGAAGGTGGGGCAGAAACAGAAACAAAAACAGGAGAATTAGGGTTTTCAATATTAGTGGGTTCAGGTGAAGAAGGGATGCAAATCTCATCAAAACGTTGTGGTCCATGGAGAGAGTTTGGGGATAAATTAATGGGATATGGTGAGGGGGGACAAGTACAGGTGGGACAATGGTATGTTGTTGGTGGTTTTAGGTGATCTTCCACAAAGTTCTTTAAATCCATAAAATTTGCCATAAGTTGGTCCATTTTGTGGGTAATGTGTTCAAGAGTGTTATCCACCACTTCTTTTTCTTTGGTAGTTGCAATCTTTGTAGGGTCTGTAAAAAAAGAATGTATATGTTGAATGTATACAAAATAATATTTATCAATTGGTTTATACAGTAAAGTGTGTACCATTAGGTGGACTATCTTCTAACATTTCGTCTCGTGGGAAATTCTCCTCTAGCCAGTCCAGAGTACTACACATTTCTGTGAGAAAACAAAGAAGTAATGTTTTTTTTTTTTTTTCTAATATAGAAAGTTTATAAATATATGAGTAAAAAGAAGTGCACTTACTATGTCTGGTGAGATATGTAATCAGTAGTGTATACGTCTGGTTTTGCTGTTGGTTGTGGAGCGACTGTGAGGTAATTATGGTGGAAGCCACTTTATCTTCTTTTGGTATATTCCATTTTAAAACATATTGTATTTACATGAATGGTTAGTGTGTTACATATATGGGTAACATTTTTTAAGTATTACTATATATACTTTGTATGTGTGCTGCTTTGTGAATTTGTTAAATGTTCCTATGTTATGATATAACTATTACAAATACCTCCCCAGAGTTTTTAGGTGGTGGTACTGTTCTCTGAACATGTCCGCGAACATTAAATAAGTTCGCGGACATCAAGTGCATAAGAAGAGAATCAGTCAGTTCCATATGACATGTATATAAAGTCAAAGTCATTATTGTTAAGTTGTGCTACTAAAAAACTATGAAATTCAGTGAAAAAAACTTTGTTAAAGGGACGTTATGGTTAAGTTGCGCTACTAAAAACCTATGAAATTCAGTGAAAACAACTTTGTTAAAGGGACGTTATGGTTAAGTTGCGCTACTAAAAACCTATGAAATTCAGTGAAAAAACTTTGTTAAAGGGACGTTATGGTTCCAAGTAAAACCGAAAAACCCTTGAAATTCGGCAGTTATGGTAAGCTAAGCAACCATAACTCGCGCCACCACCGTGCACTGCTAAGACTAACACCCAGGACATCAAAGATGACATCACAAATGTCATTGATGACATCACTGATGACATCACATGTGTATGTACTTCTCATGGAATATGTGTGGAAGGGATTCTTATTATGTTGCAAAAAAAGTGTCAAGAATCATTGCAAGAAATATACCCTAATAAGTGCATTGAATGATGCATTGATATAAATAGCATCCTATTATGGGGTTCTATCTAGTATACTAAGCTACTCATACAGAAACATAACATTGTGTGCAGCATACAAGATGAAGGTATGATATTCGTAATGTTAATATGTTGAATAATGAAATGATAATTGTTTTCTTAATAGATTTTTGTGTACTGTGAAATATGTAATAAGTAGCTAATAAAACCCATGTATTACATAATTGCATTACTATAGACAAAACACAAAGACACAAGAACACATACCAATATGGGTATATACAGGGAAAGTGAAGTTAGCAAAAAAGCACAATTAGTAGCAGAAACAATTCATAACTTAACTGATTAGTTTCATGCAAATAAATGATTGCTCTGTTTGAAAGCTGCTATTTACCCTATGTATATGTATCACTTGATGTGATTGGACCCTAAGGAAATTAGTGTGAGTACAATGTATACTAATATGACCATATACAGGGAAAGTACAGCC